>NC_080755.1:23848318-24482961 GCF_020826845.1 Diceros bicornis minor | reverse complement strand
CAAATATAAATATAGATATATTATAAGTATGTATAAGTAACATATATATATATATATATATATATATATATATATATATATATATATCTTTTTCAATTACACCAAGCAATGATTACAAGACCAAACTGAAGTTACACAGAAAACCAAAGTAAGAAAAGACAAGAACCATTACACAACTTTCCGGGTTTTAAGCAGGGAAAATTTCTCTAAAAGAGAAGGTTCAGAAAAACTTGGCGAATGAACCTGTACCTGGATGACTGGAGACCCTGGGCATGAATCAAAGAGAAGAAAAGACTACTCCTATCTGTTCCTCTTTGTCACAGTAGACCTGCAAGAGAGGCAAGGTTCAAGGAGACATATTATCAGTGTGCTATTTTTCTTTTTTTCCAACAGTAACTACTCATCTAAATATAATTCAGAAAATTGAATATAATTCAAAACAAAGATATATCAATATCTCTCACCAATGGACCAAGAAAGTAAGTTTGAAACATTTAGAGAGGATCCTGATCTACAGTAATGTTCTTAGACCTGAGGCCAGTTTTCTTGAATATTTTATCTATGCATACATTATACTATATTTCCTATTCCAAATTCTTCCCTTTAAAAATATCAGTGTAGGAATTATATATATATATAATTTTTTTTTTTTCAAGTGGGAGAAATTTTTTTTTATTGATGTTTTAATGGTTTCTAACATTGTGAAATTTTGGGTTGTACATTTTTGTTTGTCCATCACCCCATATATGACTCCCTTCACCCCTTGTGCCCACCCCCCACCCCCCACCCCCACTGCCCGGGTAACCACAGTCCAGTTTTCTCTGTCCATGTGTTGGTTTATATTCCACATATGAGTGAGATCATACAGTGTTTGTCTTTCTCTTTCTGGCTTATTTCACTTAACATAATACGCTCCAGGCCCATCCATGTTGTTGCAAATGGGACGATTTTGTCTTTTTTTATGGCTGAGTAGTATTCCATTGTATATATATACCACATTTTCTTAATCCAATCGTCAGTCGAGGGACACTTAGGTTGCTTCCACTTCTTGGCTATGGTGAATAATGCTGCAATGAACATAGGGGTGCATAAGCCTCTTTGGATTGTTGATTTCAGGTGCGTTGGATAGATTCCCAGTAGTGGGATGGCTGGATCATAGGGCATCTCTATTTTTAATTCTTTGAGGAATCTCCATACCGTTTTCCATAGAGGCTGCACCAATTTGCATTCCCACCAGCTGTGTATGAGGGTTCCTGTTTCTCCACATCCTCTCCAACATTTGTTGTTTTTTGTCTTGGTGATTATAGCCATTCTAACGGGCGTGAGGTGGTATCTTAGTGTTGTTTTGATTTGCATTTCCCTGATGATTAGTGATGTTGAGCATCTTTTCATGTGCCTATTGGCCATCTGTATATCTTCCTTGGAGAAGTGTCTGTTCATTTCCTCTGCCCATTTTTTGATCGGGTTGTTTGTTTTTTTGTTGTTCAATTGTGTGAGTTCTTTATATATTATGGAGATCAACCCCTTGTCAGATGTATGTTTTGCAAATATTCTCTCCCAGCTGGTTGGTTGTTTGTTCATCTTGATTCTGATTTCATTTGTCTTATAAAAGCTCTTTAATCTGATAAAGTCCCACTTGTTTATTTTTTCTTTAGTTTCCCTAGTCTGGGTAGGCATGTCATCCGAAAAGATTCCTTTAAAACCAATGTCAAATAGTGTGTTGCCTATATTTTCTTCTATGAGTTTTATAGTTTCAGGTCTCACCTTCAGGTCTTTGATCCATTTTGAGTTAATTTTTGTGAATGGCGATAGCACATGGTCCACTTTCATTCTTTTGCATGTGGCTGTCCAGTTTCCCCAACACCATTTATTGAAGAGACTTTCCTTTCTCCATTGCATGTTCTTAACACCTTTGTCGAAAATTAGCTGTCCGTATATGTGTGGTTTTATTTCTGGGCTTTCAATTCTGTTCCATTGATCTGTGTGTCTGTTTTTGTACCAGTACCATGCTGTTTTGATTACTATTGCTTTGTAGTATGTTTTGAAGTCAGGAATTGTGATACCTCCTGCTTTGTTCTTTTTCTTTAGGATTTCTTTAGCTATTCGGGGTCTTTTGTTGCCCCATATAAATTTTAGTATTCTTTTTTCTATTTCTGTGAAGACTGTCATTGGGATTCTGATTGGGATTGCATTGAATCTGTAGATTGCTTTAGGTAATATAGACATTTTAACTATGTTTATTCTTCCAATCCACGTGCATGGGATATCTTTCCATTTCTTTATGTCATCGTGGATTTCCCTCAATAATGTCTTGTAGTTCTCATTGTATAGGTCCTTCACCTCCTTGGTAAGATTTATTCCTAGGTATTTTATTCTTTTTGATGCAATTGTAAATGGTATTATCTTTTTGAGCTCTCTTTCTGTTAGTTCATTATTAGCATATAGAAATGCAACTGATTTTTGTAGATTGATTTTGTACCCTGCAACTTTGCTGTAGTTGTTGATTGTTTCTAACAGTTTTCCAACAGATTCTTTAGGGTTTTCTATATATACAATCATGTCATCTGCAAATAGTGAGAGTTTCACTTCTTCGTTACCTATTTGGATTCCTTTTATTCCTTTTTCTTGCCTAATTGCTCTGGCCAAAACCTCCAGTACTATGTTGAACAGGAGTGGTGAGAGTGGGCAGCCCTGCCTCGTTCCTGTTCTCAGAGGAATGGCTTTCAGTCTTTCCCCGTTGAGTATGATGTTAGCTGTGGGTTTGTCATATATGGCCTTTATTATGTTGAGGTACTTTCCTTCTATTCCCATTTTATTGAGAGTTTTTATCATAAATGGATGTTGTATCTTGTCAAATGCCTTCTCTGCGTCTATTGAGACGATCATGTGGTTTTTATTCTTTGTTTTGTTGATGTGATGTATCACGTTGATTGATTTGCGGATGTTGAACCATCCCTGTGTCTCTGGTATAAATCCCACTTGATCATGGTGTATGATCTTTTCAATATATTGTTGTATTTGGTTTGCCAATATTTTGTTGAGGATTTTTGCATCAATGTTCATCAGCGATATTGGCCTGTAATTTTCTTTCTTTGTATTGTCTTTGTCTGGTTTTGGTATCAGGGTGATGTTGGCCTCATAGAATGATTCAGGAAGTGTTCCATCTTCCTCTATTTTTTGGAATAGTTTGAGGAGGATGGGTATTAAATCTTCTTTGAATGTTTGGTAAAATTCACTGGAGAAGCCATCTGGTCCTGGACTTTTATTTTTTGGGAGGTTTTTGATTACTATTTCAATCTCTTTACCTGTTATTGGTCTATTCAGATTCTCCATTTCTTCTTGGTTCAATTTTGGGAGGTTGTATAAGTCTAAGAATTTATCCATTTCTTCTAGATTGTCCAATTTGTTGGCATATAATTTCTCATAGTATTCTCTTATAATCCTCTGTATTTCCATGGTATCCGTTGTAATTTCTCCTCTTTCATTTCTAATTTTATTTACTTGAGCCTTTTCTCTTTTTTTCTTAGTTAGCCTGGCTAAGGGTTTGTCTATTTTGTTTATCTTCTCGAAGAACCAACTCTTTGTTTCATTAATCCTTTCTACTGTTTTTTTGGTCTCAATATCATTTATTTCTGCTCTGATTTTTATTATTTCTCTCCTTCTGCTGGCTTTGGGCTTTGTTTGTTCTTCTTTTTCTAGTTCTGTTAGGTGTAATTTAAGGTTGCCTATTAGGGCTTTTTCTTGTTTGTTAAGGTGGGCTTGTATCGCTATGAGTTTCCCTCTCAGGACCGCTTTTGCTGCGTCCCATATGGTTTGATATGGCATGTTATCATTTTCGTTTGTTTCCAGATAGTTTTTGATTTCTCCTTTAATTTCATCAATGATCCATTGGTTGTTCAGTAGCATGTTGTTTAATCTCCACATTTTTGTCACTTTCCCAGTTTTTTTTTCCTGGTTCATTTCCAGTTTCATAGCCTTCTGGTCTGAAAAGATGCTTGTTATGATTTCAATCTTCTTAAATTTATCGAGGCTTGCTTTGTTTCCCAACATATGGTCTATCCTAGAGAATGTTCCATGCGCGCTTGAGAAGAATGTGTAGTCAGCTGTTTTTGGGTGGAGTGCTCTGTATATGTCTACTAGGTCCATCTCATCCAGTTTTTCATTTAAGTCTAATATTTCTTTATTAACTTTTTGTCTGGATGATCTATCCATTGCTGTAAGTGGGGTGTTAAGATCCCCTACTATTATTGTGTTGTTGTTGATTTCTCCTTTTAGGTTTGTTAATAGTTGTTTTATGTACATTGGTGCTCCTATGTTGGGTGCATATATATTTATAAGTGATATCTCTTCTTGATGGAGTGTCCCTTTTATCATTATATATTTCCCTTCTTTGTCTTTCTTAACCTGTTTTATCTTGAAGTCTACTTTGTCTGATATGAGTATGGCAACACCTGCTTTCTTTTGTTTGCCATTAGCTTGGAGTATTGTCTTCCATCCTTTCACTCTGAGCCTGTGCTTGTCTTTAGTGCTAAGATGCGTTTCCTGAAGGCAGCATATTGTTGGGTCTTGCTTTTTAATCCATCCTGCCACTCTGTATCTTTTGATTGGAGAGTTCAATCCATTTACATTTAGGGTAATTATTGAAATATGAGGGCTGAATGTTGCTGTTTTGTCACTTATTTTCTGGTTCTTTTGCATTTCCTTTGTTTCTTGTCCCATTTGTTTTGGACTGCCAATTCAGTTTGGTTGTTCTGTCTTATGATTCTTCTAGTTTTCTCTTTGTTTATCATATGTGGTTTTAATTTGATTATTTGTTTAGTGGTTACCTTGAGGTTTGGGCAAAAAATCTTGTGTATGAGATAGTCCATTATCTGATAGCCTCCTTATATATAATATTTTTATTAAATGTTTTAAAATTATCACAATGTAATGCTGCATTACATTATAGGCTTAGTGGAAAAATTATGCCTTTAGGGTTTTTTAATACACAAAGCAATATGGCATCTGCTCAGTTACTAAATACAAATGTGTAGTCATTCCTCTTCAAAGGCAGATAAAGAATTAAGTCAAACTTGTTAATAAAATGTGTTGATTGCTTTAAGAGGAATTTTTAGGTTATGAATGTTTAAACCCTTTCAATTCATGACAATAAAAATCCTTTCTTCTTAAAACATCAGTGAATCCACAAATTTCAAGTATCCCATTCACCAATTAGCAAGAGGACCCAAAATTTATTATTGTGAGGCAGGCTTGACCAGAATGGTAATAAATACCGGTTCTGGTTTAAAAAATAACTACATCAGGGGCCAGCCCCAGGTCCTAGTGTTAAAGTTCAGCGTGCTCTGCTTTGGTAGCCCAGGTTCGCAGGTTCAGATCCCGAGCACGGAACTATACCACTCGTCAGCCATGCTGTGGTGGCGACCCACATATAAAATAGAGGAACATTGGCACAGACATTAGCTCAGGGCTAATCTTCCTCAGCACAAAAACTAATAACTACTTCAAACATAAGTGCAAAAGTAAGAATTGACACACACATTAGTGTGTTTAAGAAAAGAAAGATTTTCACAGGTCTATAGTACTTTGTTTTTTCTTAAGAATTCTAAGAAGACAGAATCTAAAATTAGGAGAAACAAATATACCTCAGTTTCTGATATTGTAACGTTTTTGGGAAAAAAATAGACTAGATCCTTTACGTTTGGTGGAAACTTCAAATGGTTGATACAAAAAGTCTAAACCAGAATATGATTGAAATATGTGTATTAGAGCCTTAGCAAGTTATTTTACTGCTGGACCTTCTCCTTTTGCAAATTCATGTGTTCTAAAACTCATAAACATTAACTGGTGTACTTAGAAAAGCCTCAGAGATCATTTTTCTCCAGGACACCCATTTTACAGATCTGGATTCTGACACACAGAATGTTGAGTTCTCCAAAGTCCCAGAGCTATGAATGGTGGAATCAACTAGAACTTGATTCCCCTCATTCCCAGAATAGTACCTTTGTATTAGACAGTGTTCCTATCTCTTCCTGAAAATAGTTCAAACAGCTACAACTTCTTCATTGTCTTTCTGTGATGCTGGCATTATAGTTAAGAGTAAAAATGCAAAGGAAAATATATGAAGTATATATGTGTACTTAAATTTTATACTTGCGTTAGAATAGAACAATATTTTCTAAATCCCCATCAAAATGAACACAGGTAACATTATATTGTTTTCATGAACCACATTCAGTGCTTAGCAAATGCTAACATGAAATGAAAACATTCCATTTTAAAGACTTGACAGTGCTCTGAATTGTATTTTTTCTAAAACTGACAGATTCTAAGAAAAAAAATGTCATTGAGGTGCCCCAGAGTACAGTCAAGTTATATAGTTTCTTGATAGCCAAATCTCTGCCCCAGAAATGACTCACAGTGGACAAGTTGCTTGAGCAAATTAATACAAAAGGAGATGACCCGAACTAATCTCTAGGGATTTAAATTTGTCCAAATGATTTTCTGAGTTAATTATCTGTAGACCAAAATGAACACTGGCAGGACCTCAGGCACTCAGAAAGATGCTGACTGGAGTTGGGGACAATCATCTTTACAAAAAGAGGTCAAATACCAAAAGTAATGCTAACAAAAGAAAAGGAAAAAGGAGAATGGGTTTGTCTAGAGAATTGTGGACCAGTATATCTAAGCAAAGAAAGGATATATGACTAAAAGGGTTGGCTTGCTGGAAGAGTCACAGAGAAATGTTTAAGTCTCAGATTCTATTAAAAAAAAAATATCTTTGCTCTTTTGGAGAATCATTTCCATGGACCACTTGAGAAAACACGGACAGACAAGAGATTAAAATAAATGTTCTAACACTTGTGGGATAGAGAGGAAAATTTTTTCAAAATTGATCGCTTCAGACTACTCTAAATACAAAATATTTTTAAGCAAATATTTTACCACCTTGCATTGTATTTGAGGGTTGATTTCTGATTATCCTGGCTAATGGAAAATCAAGTCATTTTTATTTGGTTTTGTAATATATCATGAATAGTCTCTGATTAGAGATTTGTATTTCTGACTTCATTTTACTTAAGTTAATATCGTGTATATCAACTATAGAGATTTGGCTTTTTAGATTCTGAGCGGCAGACTGTAGCCAGTGTTTTTATATACAAATATACATACACACAGCTATAAACATTCAAATGTATATTTGACTAATCAGTTCTTATACAGGGGAAAAAACAATTGAAGATAGGTCTGTCTGCTGAATTTGGCATTAAGAAGGAAAAGTATAGGGGCCGGCCTGGTGGCGCAAGCGGTTAAGTGCGCGCGCTCCGCTGCGGCGGCCCGGGGTTCGCTGGTTCGGATCCCGGGCGCGCACCGACGCACTGCTTGGTAAGCCATGCTGTGGCGGCGTCCCATATAAAGTGGAGGAAGATGGGCACCGATGTTAGCCCAGGGCCGTCTTCCTCAGCAAAAAAAAGAGGAGGATTGGCGGATGTTAGCTCAGGGCTGATCTCCTCACAAAAAAAAAAAAAAAAAAAAAAAAAAAAAAAAAAGAAGGAAAAGTATATTATTTTCTTATATTTAATGCTGTAATTGTATTAAAACGATGAATCAATTCTTGAAATGCTTATATCCAATTTCTCCAGACTTTCTATTTCTTACTCTACGGTGATGAAACATTCACAAATATCTAACATAGACACCAGAAGAGATCCAGAAACCTGTTAGAGTGAGATGTTGAAATTAACAAGTATTATGCAATTGTTGCCATGGAGATTGTTCTCTTTTTATTTTACTTAGCAAGGAATGAAGTAGAAGTCTTGCCCTGAACATATCAAAACTGCTGAAACATTGTAATTCACTTATTATTTTATAAGAATTTTAACGTTAAGATGAAACATTGCGGCAACAGCTCTGTATAACAGCATCTGGAAAGAATATCACTAAATGATTCTGAAAACATTGGGAAGAAAATGGTAATAATACTCATATTGTTAACCAAACTATAAACATGCATTAGAATAAAAATCTTTAGTGGCCTAAACAAAAATGAGAACATTTTATAAATTATTGTTTGTCAATACTTCAGCATATATTTACTAACATTAAAATGTATTTGTGTTCTCAAAGAGATAAAGTTTTAAAATGAGACAGAATTAGGAAATGAATAGAAAGAAAAAGAAATAATCAGAATACAAATGCTACAGAAGAAACTTTAGAAGAAGAAACTTTAGAAAAATAATGACAATAAATTTGTTTTGTTTGGTTTTAATTGCTAGTTGCGTGTCCTAGGAGAGAATTTTAAATTATACTGAATTTGACAATGTGCCTCTAATAAAATGCCCTAAATTATCATAGAAGTCAATATAGCATTTTAGAAGTTAATCTCATTTTATGTAGATTTTATTATAATTTGTGTATAAAGATTTACTTCAAATCTATTTCTACAGAGTTACTAAATTGTATAACTCCTATTTTCAGAAATAAATTCATGGTAACCACACTGACTAGTTCTAAAAATATCAACTTGTGAAAGTGAAAGAAATATTAAATTAAAACACAGTACTTATGGATTTTCTTTCCTCTGTGATTTTGAATATTTGTTTTGTGGTTCCAAGTAAAGCGTTATTGTTGTAGAGGGAATGTTAAAAGCAACAAGGATGTCTACACATAGAAATATCTGGGAGTACACTGTCCCAAGAAACTATAAGTTACTTTCTTATATTGTCTCTCACTTCAATAAAAAGAATATTAAAGATATATATCAAAATGCACTTTTGTTATGCTGTCGTAAAGGCAATATAGGTACAACATCACTTAGAAGGCCTTCTTCCAATGTTTAATCTCTACATTCAGAGACCTCTTTTTTCCAATCATATTTTAGCTGATATTTGATTACATTAAAATATAATAAATATAAAGTCTTATATAAACAAGAAGGATATAGCCCTTATTTTTGAAAGTGAGTGTTCAAAACAGAAAAAAAAAAACCCAAAATTAACTTGTTTCCAAATGAGAATATCTAGAGAAATGCACTTTTATTTAAGTTTTTATTTAGAAGCATATCTTAATTACTCTGTTTTAAAATATATTTAGGAGTATTTTTTGTGCTACTGCAAAATATTTTAAATATATATTTAAATTATGATATTTAATTTTTATATCAAATGCAATAAATATTAATGACTTAATTGAATTCAATACTATTTGTCAAATATCACATTGGTATTAAGTATAGAGTTCCTCAACTTCAACATTCCAAATGAATATGGATTTATGAAACAATATGAGCCTAATAAATGGTCGTGAAATTTCTCCCTAAACTCATAGCTGAATATGCTGCATTTCTTTTACTTTTTCCACTAGAAGTTGTAACTTTAAGAATTTGTCATATTCATAATGATGACCAAAGTAGGCCACATTTGATTATCAAAAATAATTTAAGACCTTATTTTTTCAATACTTTAGGAATGGTTGTTCTGAAATGACATTTTTATTTGAAAGAAAAGTCACAGTGACTCTGCATTCATGATGAAGGCATAGGAAAGAGTGAATAAAACATAAAATGAATCACACATTGATATAGTGAAAACAGCAAGCAGACATTGGGTGTTGAGATCAGTAAACTGGGTAAAGCAAAGACCAAATAGCTTAGTCTAAAGAAATATGTTTGTTTAAATTGCATAGGAAGTGATTAAAGCAAAGAAATTTTGTGGAGTGGATTGGGAATTTTAGATTTTATGTTAGGTAATATGGGCATTTACTTCAAAGTCCTGAGTGATTGGATGAAAATGGTGCTTAAGGGAGAATGATTATAACTTCACAAAAATTAATGGCAGAAGTTACGGGAATGGAATCTTGATGGAGATTCTGAGGCAATGCTAATAATTGCATGTAAGCTACAAAGGCTCTTGAGTAAAAGTTAAAGGTGGATCTTAAATAAAGCTTTGTTAAGGTTGACATAATATAGCAGCAATTAGCAGGAGCAGGTCATGTGAGAAAGATCTTTTTGTCTCTACATCCAAGGAGTCTGTCACACCCTCAGTATCTCTCTCTACCATAGGAATAATGACTTAAGAACTTCTGGTAGTAAGGTAGACTAAAACTTCTGGAGTTAAATTGTATTCCAAAAGCACATTAAAATTAATGATTTTGGTCATGAGTTAGGAATGATTTCTTCTTTGACCTATTGATTATTTATAGTATAGTTTTATATATAGTATATATATAGTATAGTATAGTATATATTTATAGTATAGTATAGTATAGTATAGTAGTGTATTATTTAATTGCCTAATTTCTTGACACATTTATTTAGACTGACATTGTTTTAACCTGGTTAGTGTCAAAAGAAAAACTTTCACAAGGGTTGAGAAACATGACATCTCTGTGATTTCACTGTTATTTGCTTTTACTTCTATCATTAGGACTATCAGCCTGTTTTCTTTACAAGTATCTTTGTCAGCCATTTTTCCATTCTGTAAGTGTTAGTTGAGCTAAAATTATATAATTTAATCCAAAAATCCACTCAACAGGATGCATATAAGTGGAAATAGGTCCCAATATGCTGAGAGTATACCGATGAGCAGGGGGCCTCAGTTAAAATCTCTCTGCATTTGGAACCCTCACTCTTCTCTTAGAGTATCTCTCATATTGTGTGTGACACATGGCTGCATGTATGAGTGTGAGCACCAAAATCAATCTGCATATTAATTATTAGTGAAATGTAATGTTCTCTAATATTTTGGACCGAAAAGAAATTTAGTAGTTAACCCCCTTGAAGGCTCTCTCTCTGGCTTATGGCTGGGGAAATGCTCTCCTCTTGCCTCCTCCATGGCGATAAGGGTGGAATTTACAACATACTAACAAATCCCTGCCAACAAATCTTCTCTATTGATGTTCTTCATTCCTTAAAACCTGAAGGTAAGAGATAACTTATGTTGCAGAACCTCTTTTTTGTCTCTTAGAACATCTGCACAGGTAGCCTGACACCTCACTTATGATACGGGGATACTTGGCACCTACTGTATTTCCCTTAGATTTAGAGTCGCAAGAGAAACTTTGAGAACATGAATGACAGTGAAAATCCTATATATTCGTTTTCATTTTTCATTACTAAATCTCTTTCCTCTTGAGTAATTGCCTGTATTTTTTTTCTGGAATGTTGTTTTCTTTTCTAATAGGGGCTTAATTAATCGCATTTCATAATTCTTCATGACATTGCTATTTACTTTCATCAAGGACTTACAAGTGGATATAGTCATGTTTAGAAGTTATCACTAATTCTTTCAATTCGCTCGGTAGGATGCACTGAGAGAATAGTTCACTACTTTTATTTTAACTTATTCTAGAATATAGCTTTATAATCCTCCAAAAGAGAAATGCTAAATTTGTGTAAGTAGTTGGCTTATATACCTTTGAAAGCTAGTAATTTAATTCTATATTTAAATGCATCTAGAAATCTAGAACTAAAACACCTGTTACAGATGTTTCTTAGTAATATAATTTCCTTATTTCTGTATATTTAAAATATATACAGTGGGTATTACCACAATAGGAAAAATTTGGTGTACAAAGATTAAACTACTTATTTCTTTATAACTAAAAACTACTTAGGTCTTAAGGCTCATTTGATTACAGAGGAAAACCAAATCTTGCCAGTTCAAGGTGAAATCAGCAAATCCCAATTTTGCCTTAGTTTTTCTTGGCATAAGGAGTTCAAGGTCATCGCCCTCACTATATTCTTCTCTTCCTTCTAAGGAAGCCGTACGCTTGACTAGGTGATGAGAAGATTTGAAAGTGAAGGGGGACTTGAAAAGGGCTATGTTGATATGACTGACATGAAAATGCAATGCCCAGATCACTCTTCAGGAAGGGACTTGCCTCCGAGCTGCAAAAAGGTGGTTAGCTGAGAGCATCAGTCTTTAGCTTAGCTTGTGACCCAAGGTCACACTAATTTCAGGGTGTGCTCTGCTAAACAAGGCAGTGGTATGCTTCAAGGATATGCTCTTATCTGGATGCCCACCAGCCAATAACTGAGCATGGTGGTCAGACAAAGGCCTAGTCATTTCTACACAACATGGATCTGTCTATATTTGTTCTAGAGCTCCCTGTTGGGCTGACAGAGACTTTGTTAAATCAGCTTCACTATCTAAAGGCTTCCCCCGCTCAATCTTGCTTCCTCTCTTTTCCTTTTACAATAAATATTTGCACTCCTAACTATATCTCAATGTCTGCTCCTCTTGAGTACCCAAACTTGACACACCTGGTGGTAAGGAGTAGTTCTACTGTTGCTCCTCAGATATTATTGCTCCTATGCTTGAGTTTGCTACTGATGTGGTTTAGTGATTCGTCTGGTCTGATCTTGGTCCCCTGGTCTCTTTCTCTACTTCATTCTGGCTGTAGATGCTTGATCCTTCTGGTATAGGGTCATGATCCTCAAGGAGGTATAGCTGCCAACTTCTTGATCTGACCTAGAGGCCTCACCAAGTCCCCAGGCCAATTCTTTCTTCTTCGTCACTCCTCGTGGGAAGTGTGGGAGACTTTTGTACATGGAAAATTCAAGGGAAGAATGACTTGATAACTCTTTCTAAATATGAGTTGGCACAATATCTCCCATAGAGTAACTGCTATTCTTTACTTTTAATGTTATTAATAGTGTGTAGTTCATCTTTGCAAAAACAGATGCTTTCTCAGGTTTCAAGAAGAAAAGGAAGCAAAAATTTCCTCAGATCTAGGTCACTCCACCTGGTGTTTCTATTGCCTAGTACTCGGGACTTAACCAAGAGGTGTTTCTCAGGTATATGCTAGTCATAGTCCTTTGCTTCTCCTCTTGCACTCTCCTTTTTAATGAGAAATATCAGTACACATATTCCCACTCTATAATCCAAGTTCCTTCACCTTTGATATTCAAAGCCAATCCTTAGTGGAAAGAAAGAAAGAAGGAAAAGAAAGCAAAGGCATATAGTTTTAAAAAAGTCAAGATTATGTTTACATTAGAAATCTAAAATAAGTTTGACTCAATTTCAAATCTTTCAGCTTTTAACCTCACTTAGGGCAGTGAATATTGGAAATGTCACTTCTGCTGAAATAAGGGATAATGGATACAATGGTGAAAGCAAGGCAGAGAAAACCTGCCTTAGCTATTTCATAACATCCTCCACTTTTCTCCCTCTAAGAAGTCTTTGTGCCTCGGGTTAATTTGCATACAAATTGTTTTATACAGTACATTATTCTGCAGAGCGTATATGCCTACACTCTGTGTTATTCACAGTTCTCTCAGCAGACTCCTCTTTTTCCTTACCCATCCAAGAAGCTCAAATGAGAATGTAAACTGAACATTGCATAAATGAGGTTAATAAGCCTCGATGACTTAAAAAAACAGGGTAGGAAACTGTCTTTACTTAAAACTACTATGAAATTTGGGGCTGCGGATGGGCTACATGGTAACATTGCAAGTATAAACTCAAAAGTGTAAAAAGAAAACTTGATTTTTCAGTATCTATAATTATAACTCAATATAGCTCAATAATTATTTTCCCATAATTTCACTTAACTCTTAAACTCACTTTTCCGCTGATGGTTATAAGTCACATCTTGCCAATTAATGGTCAATTTAATCATCGCAGACTTTTTTCTTAATCTTGGCTTTTGGAAAAAATACTAATTCAGTTAAAAATTTTTCCTCTCCTTTTTGTTTCCTTGCCAAGGGAACATCTAAATTCCTGAGTGTTTCAATATGAGCAGGGCGTCAGTCTGAAGAGTAATCAATTTCTTCAATTTTATCTCATTTCCATTCTGGCTTCAATGAATGATATAATATTTTATCTTTATCATTTTATCTTTCCATATTGCATCTTTGCTGATCTCTGGGCACAATTAACTATGTACAGAACTGGTCACCATATGCAATGTTGATAAGTGGAGGCCACGATGAAATTGTTCTTTTCTGCAACATCAGTAACCTAGTATTTTCTCAAGCCCCTGTTTATCTCCTAACTTTTGCAAAGACTTTCTTTATCAACCCAGCAAGAAATATTCTATTCTTAAACTCATGGCTCTAATTTTACTTTTATTAGTAGTTGTATATATTACTTTTAATTTTGATTATTTACATACATAAAAGTTTTCAGGTAGATTTAGTCATTTGGTGTATGGGATCACTTATTAAACAAATTTATTTCACTTTAATACCCAAGTCTGTGTTGTTTAAAACTCTGTATATTTAATACGTGCCTATATATTATCACTCACTAAATGTGATTTAATGAAATTATGGCTCAAAGGATGGAGGCCATGTTTCATAGGACATGAAAATATGTCCCAGGTAGAAATTAGTTTCTGCAGAGGAATTTGAAGTTAAAATAATTTTGTTTTATTAATGATCACTATAGTATTGAATTGGAAGATATGTTAATACTAGGATTTAGATCTGTTTAATTATGTGCACCCAAAGTAAGACCATTATCTGTGTTTGACAGAGTGCTCAATAAAAGTGGTTACTTATTAAGAAATTAGTAAATTAATCTTTATTAAATAATCAATAACTAAGTTTTAAGAAAAAGTATACAAAATCTGTAAGGCAATAAATGGATAAATAAATAAATGTCCATACAATATCATACTAGACCATTTCCTAATGAGTGTGTCTAAGAATAATCTGACTAGAAAAATGTAACTATGTAGTATTTACTAAGGCCTAGTATAAATGGCTTTATAAAGTTAGATGTTAACTTATGCAAACTAATAAGATTCAAATGATTTTTCTTCTAGTATTAGGCAAAATAACTCCCCAATTTTTGTTTTATTATCCTATGGTACATTAATCTATTTTAGATTTAACTTGGCAATCTAATTGCAGGATTCATAGATATCTATATCCTTATCCATATCTATATCTATATCAAAAGATTATTCTCATACTCTTTTTTGCTTTAGCTATTTCATCTTCCTGTTCTCTTATTAATGAGCTAAAATTTTGATATGTTCTCACTCTGTATATGTGTGAAAATTATGTGTTTAACATTTTTAAAGTTATGGCACTAGTTATCAATAAAAATAATTGAACTAGTTTGTGTTTACAGCACATTCATTTTGCAAGATTGTATCATTACATTTAAAGGAAGAAAAATTGCTTAGATCTATTTAAAAAACACAGGAAGATAAAATTTTATTACCACTCAATATTTCTCCATATATAATATCCAAAGGAATCACATTAACTTGCCTCTTACAGTGAATATGCATGGCATCACACATCTAATTTTCCAATCTATAGCTTGAGCCCCTTATTGAAGACCAAATTTTCGACATAATGCATCCTCTCTGAATCTGGCTGCATTTTTACTTATGTTTCAAAATATTCTGGGTTCCTCAAATAGGCATCTAAGATAATAAAGAGAAAGAGAACATGGAATTGTATTTATTAATGTTCCCTGCTGTTTGTGGGTGGTATGCAAATGGCGATGTATTTGGAAGCATTTCTTTCAGAACTACATAGACAAGAATGCATTCTATAAGATGGCTTTTAACAGAAAGGGCTCACTGGTATAAATAAATCACTTTATCTTCCAATAAATTTAACATTTAAGTTTGCTTAAACCAAATGATAAAAGATGTTTATTCATATACATTTTAATATCTTACTAAATTAGCAAAGCTGCTGTACATTTTTAAAAAACAATATACTTCCTGAAATAGTGCACAGTTATCTTTCTCTTTTGTACTCTGAGTACTTTGTGAGGTCAGTGGTTTCACGTTGGCACCACTGGGTGACCAAAGGGAGAGAGGAAAGAGTAGAGGAAGCAGTGGATTTAGGAACCTTGCGTAGTGGGCACCCACAGAGCTAGATGGTAGCTCTGCATCATAATCTTCCTGAATATAATATGTGGCTTTTGTGTGTTTAGGAGTTTTAGGAGAGGGTTGTAAAGAAAGACGGAAAGGAAAAAAATACAGTCCTGGAAAAATCGTTCAGTTCTTGTGTTTATGAAAATTCTTGTACTACCACTTCACCAGTTTTCCTCAACAGATTAAACCACTTGTGGATCATATGAGGTACTGTCACTGTACTGTAAATGACAACAGGATGGCTAGGGGTTTGGATTATGACTAGAAAATAGTCAATTTACTAGATTTCTTTTTCGTAATATTTTTCATATGATGAGAAAAATAGTTAATTTATTAACAAATTAATTCGCTCATATATTTGACCTTTTATGTACTTATTATGATTTATTTCAATTATGTATTTGGCATTTAAAAGTAAAAATCTAACACTTTAAATTTACACAATTAGGCAAATATTGGTAAAAGGATTGGCCTGTATCCCAGAATCTATTTTTTAACGACATTAACAACATACTATTAAGCTTGTGATGCATGCCAGAAACTAAAATTTCAGTGAGGTAGCTCTCATTACCTCAATATTTTAAATGACAAAACTAGGATTTCAGGAGACTTTAAATAAGTTGTCCAAATTTATATAACTGTGACAGACAGTTTTTACTGAGGTCTTTATAACTATAAAGCCTATGTTCTTTCTGTGGTATAAACCTGAAAAATTTATATATTTTATATTTAATTAGTATCATTAAATATTGTATTAAATATTATTTAAATTAAAATATGAATTTGAAAATTATATTAAATTTTATTTAAATATTTATATACAATTTATGTTAGATATATCCTCTCAGGAAGTACAATTTAGAAATAGGAGTCACTTGGGTAAGTATGATAGTTGAAGCTGTCAGAATGGATGAGTTAACAGACAGCAGTAATACCTAAACTCGAGGTTCAGTGTGCCACATGAATGAATTAGGAATACAAAATAGAACCAGCAATGGAGTAGGTTTATAGACCTGAACACTTAAAAGTGTGAAGTTAGGGCCGGCCCAGTGGTGTAGTGGGTTATGTTCGCCAGCTCCACTTCAGCAGCCCAGGGTTTGCAGGGTTGGATCCTGGGCGTGGATCTATGCACTGCTCATCAAGCCATGCTGTGGTGGCATCACACATACAAAATAGAGGAAGATGGGCACAGTTGTTAGCTCAGGGTTAATCTTCCTCAGCAAAAAGAAGAAGATTGACAATGGATGTTAGCACAGGGCAAAAGTGTGAAGTCAATGAGGAGAAGAGAGGCATTTTTCTAGAGAAGAAAGTGGTGGTGGTAATGAGTGCAAAATGCTCCAGGTGGGTTAGAAAATTGAAGGCTGAGAAAGTCCCTTATTTAATTTTCCCCTTTAGTTTAACATATAACTCTAGCTTGTAGAGGTGACTTAGGAACTGTCAAAGCATTCACGTATCTTCCTATGGATCAGTGTCATGAGACCAGTTCTCTGTGGGTATAAGCAAGTTGAGAGCACAGCAGCAGAACTCAGTGATATTTTGTTGATCTAGTCAACTGCTACGTAATACATATCTACTTTTAACTCATTTTGTAGACTTGGTCACAGACACAGGCTAAGTATAAACTAGTTTAACAAATATTTATTGAGTGCTTACTATGTCTCAGATACTAAAATGATATATTGGTGAACAAGACAAAAAGATCCTTGCTCTGATGGAACTGAAGTTGTAGTAGTGGAAAATTCATTACAAAAATAAATATATAAACCAGGCAATTTTGTATTTTGAAAAGTGCCATTTAAAGAAACAATAAAAAAAAGATAATGGGACACAGAGTAACCAATGAAGTTATATGTTAACTAGCTTTTATCTGAAGAGAAGTTAAGACATGAAGGAGAGAATGAATCTATTCAGATTCTCCAAGAAGCAAATGCCAAGATGGTATTAAATTTTCAAGAATTTTCTTAGGGAAAACACCTGCGACAGAAATTAGGATGACTCTGGGCAAGTCTGGAAGAGCCATCAGACTGAATTACAAGTATGATTCTAAGTCATGAAGAGAGGAAGGGAAGGTTGAAAGTGAAAATGTTCTGATCTCCTTGCAGCCTAAGGAAAGCTTGGCAAGGCCATGTGAAGTCCTGGAATCAAAGTCAGCCATCCAGAAGATTACCGTGCCTCCTGGGCAGCAGCCTGTCTTAGTATCCCTGCCATGTATATCCTTTGGCCAGGAGCAGCCAATGGGAAGCATGGGCAAACTCAGAGATGAATTTCAGAGAATAGTAGCTGAGGCTTATGTCAATTACATTCCCGGTGGTCAGATATCTGAGAAGTGAATTCTCATGACTGCCCCAGTAAGCTAGCCAGGAGATGGAATGTTCTGGGCAGAGAGGATACATGGCATGGAAGTGGAAAAGGGGATGACATATTAGGAAGATAAAGGCTGGCAGGACCAAATAGTAGTAAGAAAGAGGAAGATTGTAATATGATATGATGAGGTTGGAAAGGTAAGCTGGATTCAGATCCCAAAGGACCTTGTAGACCATGACAAAAACTTTTGATTTTTAAAGAAGGAATTGTAGAGTTTTAATCAAAGGAGTGTCATGTTCTATCAATATTTTCAGATAGTTCTGGCTTCTGTGTAAAGAAAAGATTAGGATGTGAATAAATTCAAAACAGGGAGACCAAGGAGAAGACCATTTTGAGAGAAAGGTGGACTGGACTATAAAATGGCAGTACAGGTGAAGAGAGTAGTTTTGTTAGAGGTACAGCTTTAAGATAGGGACTGTAGAATTTACTGTTGATTTCAAGGAAAGAGAGGAATAAAGAATGATTTCTGGTTTGGGGCCTGAGCTCTTTAATTTAATATGAGGAAGAATGGTGTAGTGTTTTTTTTTTGTTTGTTTTGGTGTTTTGCTAAGGAAGATTCGCCCTGGGCTAACATCTTCTGCCAGTCTTCCTCTTTTTTTATGAACCACCACGACAGCATGGCCACCAACAGACGAGTGGTGTAGGTCTGCACCAGGGAGAAAAACCCAGGCCACCAAAGTGGAGTGCGCCAAACTTAACCACTATGCCACCGGGGCTGGCCCTGTAGTGTTTTTTTTTTTATTGCTGTTGTTGTGTTAATTTTTTCTTTTCTGATTATAAAACTTTGTTCATTGTAGTAAACTTAGAAAATCAATAAGTGTAAGAAGAAATTGAATAGTGCCCATTTCTGTATACAGTGGCAGCTTTTCCTTTTTTTACTAATTTTATTTCCAGATATTTTTTGAATGTATTATATGGTTACAGTTATGCAGTAAGCCCAATATTGCTCCTATTTTTTTTATATATAATATCAAGACATTTTGATTGATGTATAATATTGTAATATATATGCAAAAAATTGGCATAAATTTTCCCTCACATGTAGGCATTTATTTTCAATTTTTCTTTATTAATATTATATCAACATCGTTAGGAAATAATCATAATTTTGAATTTAAAATTAATTCTGAAATAGATGCAATTTAGATAATGAATATTTCTAAAGTTTTACATACCTTTCACACTTCTGTCAGAAGTGAGTGAAAACATTCATGTCATAACACTCTCATCAGCACTGTATGTTGCTGTTTTATAATTCTTTCTAAGCATAATGTTAAAATCAATGTGGTGAAACTACCTTAAAAATCTATCCTTAACTCTAGAATTATATCCCTTTTATTAATAACTTATTTTTGTTTTCCCTATTAATAGCATACAAGTATTCTCCCAACAATGTATGAATAAAAATTGTCTAAACATGGAAAATACATATTCTAAAATACATATTCTCTTATGCTGGTAGAGATTACTTCTTATTGTGATCTTTTACCTTGTGACAAAGCATCTTAAATGAGATATTACCTCCATAGTCTCTTTTATATCATTTCCTTTTATAACTCTAATGATGCCACTGTTTAGAGCAGTTTGAATTTCTTAATGGCATATCCTGTGGCTATAACTGCATAGCCATGTTATTCCCTCAAAGCCCACTAAACATTGACACTTACGATGAAGCATAATAACACCAAGTCAATGACTTTCTGCTGGCTAATCTTAGGAAGGCTTCTTCGCTGATTCACTTACTTATAATTCTTGCTGAACACACATGCACAAAATATGTAAGAATACAGAATCACGTACCCTATCTCTATACTCAAAAAAGTATCTATGCAATACTATCAATGTCTTCCACCATCAAAGGGTTTAGCAAATTTGAGTGTAACCTTATCAATCTGAGCTTGATCTTCCCAGCGAATCCAGAAAAATCTGAGTTAGTTTGACAAACAATTGTCACTACAATTTTCTAACTAATCATTCCATCTTCCTTTGAAACATTTATTTAAATAAAAGAATGAACTATTATTAAAGCATAAGAAATTTCCTGCCACATGCAGATTTCATCCATAAGAAGGATAAAGGCATTTGTACATATTATTGCCTCCTGAAATTGTTTATACACTGATCACCAGTTTGTATTTTTCCATGGCATATTTCAGTAGATTCTTTTGAAGGATTCAATAGGGACATATATAATCCCATTTAACAAATGAGAATATTGAAGATCAAAGACATTTCATAACATAAATAAGGGAGAGAGAAAATATTTGACTCCAGATCTAGAACCAGCTTTTCTAAAATAAATTATATTTTAACAAAGAATAATTTCCAAAAATTTATTTCTTACCAATAAAAACTTTTATGTACTGATATGATAATGTGATAACAGACATAGCCTGACCTGATATAGAGTATTAAAAAAAAAATGCTTCAGATTAATATGAAGAAACACAAAAGCTAGAAGAAATTTTATACAATTAAAAAAATAAAAAGCAATGGATAATGACAAATGCATATAAAGAATAAATTGCTTACATTTGGACAATATATGAAAGTTTTCTTTTCTGACACATATTTATCTGTTGCATATATTTTTTTAAATGTTTGATTTTTATTTTATTGATCCAAGAAGGAATGGATGAGAAATAGATTTTGAGCTAAACAACCTAAGTATAAGTTATTATTAGGATTAATTTAAAGTTATGCTCTTTTAAGACTATTATTTATTCAAAATACATTTGATCATTGCTAAATAGTCCAAACAGAAGATGAATCATTTTGATAGAGAATAGTAAGAATCTGTGATGTTTTCAGAAACTACCCAGAGTGTAATCATGGAAATACATCTCACCGAAAAAACAGAGAAATAATATTTATATTATTAAAACATGCTAATTAGTTAACATCAGAGGTGCCTAAAATATGAAAATAAAGCAATTTTGGCATGCCTTAAATATTTTGTTTGTATTATAAAATACGTAGGGAGAACAAAGCAAATACCCATGTACCAAATAGACAACTTAAGAAATATAACATAACAAACGCTTCTGCAAAATCTTCTTTATGACTTGTATTTTACTCTTACAGTGTCTTTTTTTTTTTTTTTTTTTTTTGTGAGGAGGTCAGCCCTGAGCTAACATCCGCCAATCCTCCTCTTTTTTTGCTGAGGAAGACGGCCCTGGGCTAACATCGGTGCCCATCTTCCTCCACTTTATATGGGACGCCGCCACAGCATGGCTTACCAAGCAGTACTTCGGTGCGCGCCCGGGATCCGAACCAGCGAACCCCGGGCCGCCGCAGCGGAGCGCGCGCACTTAACTGCTTGCGCCACCGGGCCGGCCCCTACAGTGTCTTTTGATAAGTGTCTTTTGTCTTACTTTTAATATAATTCAATTTATCAACATTTTCTTAAATGTATTTCCTTAATATATTTAGTTATATATTATATATTTAGTTATATATTAATTATATATATTATATATATCATATATATAATATAAATATATAATATATAAAAATATAATATATATAATATATGAATATATTATATATTTAGTTATATATATATTTAGTTATATATATGTATAGAACTTCTATCTACTCTAAAATAACATATTATTATTTAATCTTTTCTAAATTTCTAAAAATCTATTTTTCACTTTTTCTTTGATTCATTAGAAATTTATTTTAGAGTGTAAAATTAAATTTCATTTTCCATACAGATAAACATTGTTCCGAGTATTATTCATTAAACAAGCCATACTTTTCCAACAGAATTCAGATGCCATTTTTGTCCATATATATGCCTCTCTTTTTCTACTGTCCAGTTTCATTGGTTGATTTAGTATCTCTATGCAAATATTATACTGTCTTGACTAATAGAGCATTATAATAATTTTTTTTTTTACTAGAGAAAATCCTTCCATATTGTTGTTTTCCCTTTAGTGCCTTGACTATTCTTGGTCCTTTGTTCTGCTGCATATGTTTTGGGGAGAATTAATTTTGCAATTTATAAAACATCATGAACAACTTGGATAATCCCAAGAAGGCAAAGAAAATTTAATACTAGAATTCATTTATATAATCCATCATATTACCATTTTGAGGGGAAAATGATTCCCTCATTTTATTCTATATGTTTCCTCCTTGCTTTGGATTATTGTAGGTTTTCTTTGCTACAGAACATGTAGCATTTTGCATAAATCATACCTTTTTTGTATTCCTGATGATAATTCCAACCAGTTTCTTTTGTTTATAACTGGTCTTAATTTTCCTGGGAAAAAATGTCTATTTTTTTCTGGTCTTCCTGGAGTTCTTTTGCTTTAATCATAGTTTTCTGCTTTGAAGATTTAGATATTGTATTCTAGTATCTGAAATAGTTAAAACTAGCTCACATCATTTCAAGGTCATTGATAAAATTATTAAAAAGTCCTGAACTTTTAAACCTGAATTCTTTTAATAAAAATTCCTTTTCTAGATCTGCGACCTGCTCTTTGCATTTGAGCAATTTAAATTCTCAGAGCCTTCATATTCTTCTCTGCAAAATGGAGCTAGTAATACCAATAATAACAATACTACAGTGAAATATGACTGGCACAGAGTAGAAATGAGAAAACTATTGGTTAAATAAGAATATTACAGTAATTATGACCAACATTATAGTAGCTCATACCATAAAGACCCTTTCAATGTTCTAAGCACTGTTTGGTGAATTAATTAATTTTATCTTTATAAAACCTTATGTGATAGAGCAAAAACAGCATACTGTCATACTCACGCACTTGGGACTTGACCCAGACTTTCTGGGTTTGAATATTGGCTCTATGACTTACTAGCTATATAACCTTGAAAAATTACTTAACTTCTCTGTGCCTCACTTTTCTCATCTGTAAAATGGTGCTGACAGAATTGATAAGAGGAATAATGTAAGTGCTAAGAGTGATGCCTGCAATATAATATGTTGTAATGTTTCTTAAAAGATATGTGTTAATACCTCCTTTTACAGAGGAGAAAACTAAGGCACAGACAGACTAATTAAATGGCTCATGGTCATTACAACTATTATGTGGAATATATTGTATTTTTCTATCATTCCTTAAGACTATTCATGAATACTCATGCCTTACAAAGGGAGGAGTCTAAGTTTTGAAGATGTTATTTACAGTTTACAAAATACATGTAACCATCACGGCTAATAAAATCTAAAACCCTGATAGCAGGATTAACAAATCCTGAGAATGCTATACAAATATATTTCTGTCAGTGAGCAAAATACCTTTGTGCTATTTCAATAAATAGAAAAAATAACAGCAAAGTAAAACAATTCATTTTCAATTACTTTTAAATATTTACAAATCTAGTCAAAATAAGTACCTTGAAACTTTCAAACATTTTCAGCAACATCCTATATATCTGGGTCTGCTCCAACGTCATATCATCTGATGACTCACTGAAAGAAGGTGATCGAAAATAAAGATTTCTTAGTGGGGGCAGAGATAAGATTTGAAAAATAAAAACTGGAATTTGAAGACAAAATCTTTATTTAATATACTCAATGCCCAAAAAAACAAAAAACAAAAAACCAAGAAAAGAGTATCTGAGGTATTAACAAGTGAAAATTGACCTCTATGTGAGAGCCAGGTATATATAACAGAGAGGACCCTCCTGAATGAATTTAGATCAGCAAGCATGAAGTTTTTGAATGGAAGAGAGGAGATGGAAGATAAAGGAGTTTGTTTTATTTTTTTGGCTTGTAGATATATTTGTGTATCGGTCAGTTATAGAAACAGGTTTATGAACAAATTAAAAGCAAATGCTTTAGAAAACCATTGCAATTATCTTAGAATATTAGACTATTTAAATTTATTTAGCTGTGATTTTTGTATAGACTCAATTAAAATAAGAATGACATTAATAATAGAATAATATTCTGACTCACTTCACATGGGGAGCCATTTAATGCTTCTATTTAGTTTTCTCAAAGCTCTTGATTTAACAGAGTAAACAAGGTTTAAGTACAAACCTAAAGGACACCTTAATCTTACAATCATTTCCCCTCGTGCCGCAGGCTTCCATTTTAGCTTTATTCATTACAGCCCTGAAGCTTCTGCTTTCTAAATGTGTAGGTTGTAGAAAGTACCTTGAAGCTCACCTGCTCGAGATTAATAATATCACTCCAAGAAGATTAGAGCTATTACTCTTCTTGACCTGATCCAAATGGTACAAATGAGATTTTAAGGATGATGTCTGTTCAGAGATCCAACGGAGTGATGAGGTGCAGGGGCTAGCTACCCTAAGGAACCAGGAAAGATAGACTGTCGGGGTTGTACAGATGATAAACCATTAGCTTTAGCTATTATCCAAAGAAAAGATTATGGCTATAAATAAATTCATCCAGGCCTTTAATACAATAGACAGGCAGACCAATGGATAGTTGGGCCAGACGGAACATGACTATTATTTAAAAAGAAAGCCTTAGGCTAAGTTCTTATTTCAGTAGCAGAATTGCAAGTAATACCAGATGGAAACATATATATATGATTTCATTTAAAACCTTAGAAATATCAATTTAGAATTGAAAAAAAATCGCTTCTCAGAAATTATCTGCTCTTGCCCTACTTTTAGGCTATCAAGATTCTAACTGTGAAGACTAGGTTTTTCCACTTGGCAAATTGAAACTTCTTCGTGATTGACTCAAAGAAGCATTCAAAGATGTGGCAATCTATTCACCTTGGAGAAGAACAACCGCTGAAATTATGCATACACACGCACACATATATTTTTCATGATGCCATAGTGGTTTTTACATACTCTGTGTTTAATGATGATAATATTGATAATAAATTAATAGTAGATAATGCTTATGCATCACACATTTTTTATGTACTTACTATGCATTAATTTATTTTATCCTCACGACTATGCATTGTTATATGCCCATTTTAAAGATGAGGAAATTGAGTGATAAGAAGGGTAAGTAACTTGTTTATTCCTCCCCTCTTAAATGATTTAATTATGGTCATCTAAAATCTCCAAAACCTCTTTATCATTCTGGTTTCCTCCATCACTTCTTCAGGCACATCTTCCTGATCCTCCAAAACAGCACGTCAGTCTCCCTGTTACTTGCTCTTACAGCACCATCTCCTTTGTAGAAAATATTCTGGTTGTCCTCTTCAAACTGGATTTTACAAAACACTTATGAATATACCAAAAAAGAATCTTTTAACATATTATAGATTTTAATTATAATTGATTTTCTATGGGTTTATTGTCTCTCTGCCCTCACTAAAATATAAGGTCATGATACAATAACTCCAGAAGCTAGAACAATGCTTGAAACTTAGTATGTGATTGGTACCTACTTATTCACTGAATTAATGAATGGAACAATTGAATAAAGAATTGCTAATTTGGCAAATGTTAAAGAAGAATTGGTTATGGAGATAATAAAGGAGAGGTACAATTCAATGAAACTTTCTGCTTTTTAGATTGATTGAATGGTTGAATGATGACGCTATTAATAAAAAATGAGGCATAAAAAGGACAAGTAACTTTTTATTTTTTTTACCTTTTAACCTTTAATAGGTAACTATTGAGGAAGGAGAGAGCTAATGAGAACATTGTTTGATTAAAAAAAAAAGAACACTGTTTGATATATTGACTTTAAGGTATCTGTGAGATGTGTTATAGAGTGATTTCTGATAGACTTTAGAAAGGAACAGCTCCAGCTCCAGGGATGACTGATTTGGAAAGAAAGATTTGCACATCAGTAACATGTGGAGGAGGTCATTGAGTGTGTGTGAACACCAACAGAGAGTGGTCAAAACTGAAATAGATAAAAACATAGGACAGAATTCTGCGGACACCCACTCCTTCTGGAGTAAGTAAAGAGGAGTAGACAGAGGTAGAATGCCAGGGTATTAGTTTCTGAAAATATGATCCAGATTTCTTTGCTTTAGTTGTACTTGTTTTCTCAATCTTAGTATCTAATTGTCATCCTACAAATATCATAGCTGTCTATTTTTTATTTGTACATGTATTGACGCAAAGAAAAGGGATGTATGTGGATTGTGAAGGGGGTATGAATAATGTTGCTGGCTAATTAAGCATTCTCTGAATCTTTTCAATCTGTCCTCAAGTTTTAAATTTTTTATTATATTGGTTTTGATAAATATTTAAATATTTGCTTTAGAAGACTTCAGACTACAATTATAAACATAAATATGAAAGATGAAGGTAATGAGATATTTTTACTAAAAAACTATGCAAAGATATAAAAATTATTATCTAAGACTATGTTAAGGCATTTTTTATTAACTGACCTCAATTTTTGTAGAATTAAATAGAAAGCATAGATTGATAGGGTGGCACTCTGCAACTAGTTGAAGAGTTTTCTTTGTCTATTATTTAGTACTTTATAAAATCTAGATTCAGTGACTCAGGCTATGGAGCTAAGTAAGTGAACATGATATCAAATAAGATTGGAAAATTTTATTATCCATCAAAAATTATAAAGGTACAAATTCATTTTCTACTGATATTTGTTACTATCTTTAGAAAAGGTTTTCAGGATTTTTAGACATCTGTTTTCTTTTAAATTCAGTTTATTTTTTGTTTCTAAATTATGTGTGTGTGCATGGCATGCACGTGCATTTTCTAAACTATATTCAAACAATATATTTACACGTTGGCAAGACATACAATAATAGCAGAAATTAAAAGAAGTAAATAAGTGAAGAAATAAAAATATTATAGTAGAGCTCCTTCATTCAGGCAAATGTTACATATATCTTACAGAATTTGAAACGTAAGAAACTAACCTGGATTAGAATGTGCCTTCATTCAATCTATTTGATGTTCTGTCAACTCTGATGTGCACAGTTCTCAAACAATGCCGAAGCCCAAGCCTAATCCAAAAGCAGTAGGGTTTCAAAAAGATAGTAACAATGCCGAAGTCCTATACAAGAATATAATAATATCTTAAAAGTGTCATGTACTATTTAAATGTTGTCTTTTAAAAATAATACTATTTGGTTTCTGTTACAGAGTGAATCCCTCATGAGATAGAAAAGATAATTGAGTTCAACTCCAACATAGAGTTGAACTTTGAAGAATGTGTTAGTGTCAGTCATTGACTTCCACTTTAGAGATCAGGAAACTGGGGCAGGTAGCACACTGTTAAGAGAAATAGAGCCCTGGTTGCCAGTACTCTGGAGAGATGGCCTAGGTGACTGGGGGAAATATTTATGTCCTTTATCAATCCTACCAAATTCTATTAGGAGAGAACTTTTTTTTTTCCTTTGGTGTGGAAGATTTGCTCTGAGCTAACATCTGTGCCCATCTTCCTCCACTTTGTATGTGTGTCACTGCCTCAGCATGGCTGATGAGTGGTGTAGGTCTGTGCCCAGGATTCGAACCTGCGAACCTGGGCAGCTGAAGCATAGCACACTGAAGTTAACCACTATGCCACAGGGCTGGACCCTAGGAGAAAACTTCTTTACCTGACTCTAGGAAAACTAATTACTCTGTATACCATATAGCTCTCATTTTATACAGATGAACTTTTTTTGAGTATCTAGAGTGCATGAGACACTGTATTTGTGACAGTAGTCTGAATTATATAACTTGATCCTTACTATAAGTTTGTAAATGGGCTACTGCACATATTTATAAATAAGAAAACAGAGGCATAAAGAGGAAGAGGCTTGAAGGTCACACAGCGTGTAGGAAAGAATCTGAACTAAGTTCTTCTGATACTTTGCCCCATGATCTGTATGTAGTTTTGTTATTGTTTCTATGTTTGTTTGTTGGCATTGACTGGTAGAGGAGGCCTATTCTGGAAGTCTTAATAGATTGGAGATGTGGGATATCAAGGCATATTTCATTGAAATTTTTCTCTGCTGTTTTCTAGTCACTTTACCTAGTATATTAAAGAGTATGGTAATATGGTAAATATTTTGTTGTACCTTTCCCTTTTATTGATACGTTGCATATGTTTTTTTGTTTTTTTTACCAGCTTGATTGTGGACATACATAGAGGTGCCAATTGATATTATTAATGGAGAGTTGCCATTCGTTAATTTATTCATTCATTCACTTGACAGAGTTATGTAAAGCAGTACATAAGTGTCATGTTTGTCATAGAAATAGGAGTAAAATAGCGATAAAAAGAGACCATGTTCCAGCTCTGATAGTGCCTACTGCAGAAAGACAGGTACCAAATAATCACAGACTTCAATTAAAATTACAACCATGACAAGTTCTGTAAAGGCTGTAAAGTGGTGAGAGCAAATAATGCAGGCAATTTGTACAGGTTTTTTAAGGATCAACAATGCTTCCCTGAAGAAGTGATGAAGGAGACCCTAATGATGAGCAGAATTTAAGAAATTTTTGATAAGAAGAATTTAAGAAATTTTTGATGAGTAAATTTAAATAAGTTAAGAAGAGGTAGGAGGGAGTATTCCAAGGTGACATCAGCTTATGAAAGAGCTTGGATCTTGGGCAGGGGAGGAGGATTCTGTATACTGAGAACTGAAAAAGATCCATGTGATGAGCCACATGGAGGACGAGGAGAATTGTACTGTAAGGTGATCTTCTACAGGCAGGTAGAGGTAGGGGCTGCAAGAGACACTTTAGGGTTGTGGTTTTCATTAGTGAAAAATGTTAAACAAGATGTGGAAAATTTTAGTCCCTTTCTTTCTTCCTTCCTCCCTTCCTTCCTCCCTCCCTCCCTCCCTTCCTTCCCTTCTCTCTCTCTCTTTCTCTCTTTCTTCCTTCCTTCCTTCCTTCCTTTCTTTCTCTCTCTTTCTTTCTTTTCTTTTCTTTTTAATTTACTCTATTGTGAGGAAAATGGTTTTAACGAGTGTCAGAATGTATGAGGGTAGTGCAGTTGAAATATATTGACTTAGTCAATATATTAGTAGCCTGGGTTATGTTGGCATTAAGTCAAAAACTGTGAAAGGTATAAGATGTTACTCTTCTTGCAAGCTAACAAGTTAGCCTGCACAATTGCATATATATTTTCTGACAGAAGACAGGAGACTTCCAGATCAGACAGGTAAGCAGTTTATTACTCATGGCAAAATACAGTAGCCAGAGTCATACTCTGAGTTGATTCCCCAAGCCGCAAGCCCCATGGGACAACATGATGAGAGCAAGGTATTACCCTGCATGTGTAGTAGGCTGCACCACAGGAAAGGAACCTTGAAGTTAGGGCACTCAGAGTTTATATAGAGCAGCTGGCACTTCTGCCCATCCTCCTTTCCAGGGAAATTACATGTTAAGTAAATCTCCTCCAGGGGAGAGCAGACTACCCTGGAATATAAGCAAATGTTTCTAGGGAGAGGAGAGTAAGGTCTATATGGCTCAAAATATTCCCAGATGTCTCTATCTGTAGGGAGATACTATCTCTAACTTCTAAAACTGTCTGCTAAGCAATCATTCTTTTAGTACTTTTTGCACAGAAGATTTGCAAAAATGTCAGACTTACAAAGAATTATCTTCTAAAAGATATCAGATAAAGAGATTTCTGTAAGTGGAAGCTAACTTTAGGGATCTCAAGTAATACAGACCCCTCAGAAAGAGTGACAGACAGGCATGGATAGATGTTATGTAAGTGTAGTACAGACCATGAGCATAGTTAGTTGCCTTAGAAAATAGAGTTTGTTCCAGTGATCTATTACCACATAATGAACTAGCCCAAAACAGTGGCTTAAACAACCTACTATTCTGCGTGGGATTTTCTAAGTCAAGAGTTCAGAAGGCCCAGCTATGAGATTCATCACTGATGTACCTGGTGTCAGCTAGAGTAACTAAGGAAGGATGAGTCTCCACTTCCAAGATGGCTCCTTCTTTCATATTTATGACTCCTTGAGGCTCCTTGGCCTCCGTCTTTTCACATGGTGTCTCATTCTCCAGGGTCTCTCCATGTGGTTTTGGTATTTTCCACTGCAGTCATCTCAGTGTGGACTTCTAACATGGAGGCTATTTCCCTCAGAATGAGCATTCCATTGAGAGTTTCTCAATGGGAAGAATAGCACAGAATTTGGCCATCTTTAATCTACTCCATTGTTTATTAAAAAATAATAATTCTGTACAGAAGAGTGTATTAGTTTTATATTGCTACCATAACAAATTATTGCAAATTTAGCAGTATAAAACACATGTATTTATTATCTCACTGCTCTGTAAGTCAAACTTCTAGGCAGGCTTGACCAGTACTATGCTAGGGTCTTACAAGGCCAAAATCAAGGAGTCTGTTGGCCTGGGCTCTTACCTGGAGGTGCTGGGGGAGAATCTACTTTCACGCTTATTCATTTTTTTCAAAGAATATGTTTCCTTCCCATGCCTTCCATGCATTTCTAAGTCAGCAAAGGCATTTGGAATCTCTCTTTTTCCCTTCTGCTAAATCTCTCTTACTTGGTCCTCTGCTCTCAACTGGGCAAAAGCTCTCCTTTTATGGGTTTATGTGATTCCATTGGGCCCACCCAGATAATCCAGGGTAATCTCCCTATTTTAAGGTCAACTGATTAGTAAGTGTACTGGGTTGAATAGTATCCCTCCAAAATTTATGTCCACCCAGAACTTCAGAATGTGACCTTATTTGGAAATAGGGCCTTTGCAGACATAATTAATAAAGTTAAGATGAGGTCATACTGAATTAGGGTGGGCTCTAATTCCAACATGATTGTTGTCTTTATCAGAAGAGTAGAGGACACACAGAAACAGACAGACAGAGAAAGAAGGTGGCCATGTGGTAACCAAGGCAGAGGTCAAATGAATGCAGCTGCAAGCCAAAAATACCAAGGATTGCCAGCAACCATCAGAACCTAGGAAGAGGGGAGAAAAGATTCTTCCATGGAGGCTTCAGAGGGAGCACAGTCCTGATAAATTCTTGACATCAGAATTCTAGCCTCCGGAACTGTGAGAGAATACATTTTTATTGTTTTAAATCACTAAGTTTATTACAATTTGTTATGGCAGCCCTAGGAAACTAATATAATAGTCTTAATTGCATCTACAAAGTCCCTTGTGCCGTGTAATATAACATATTCATGAGTGTGGCAATGAGGGCTGAAGTCATGGGGCCCAAATTCTGCCTACCATGTTCTGTCCCCTAGCCCTCATGATCCACATCTCTCTAAAGTGCAAGATATATTCACTCCTTCCAAAGGGCCCAAAAAGTCTCATTATAGCATTAACTCAAAGTCCAAAATTTCATCCTAATATGATCAACTCAAAACTCCCAAATTTCATCTAAATCTCGGGTCCCAAAGCTCATCTTCTACATAATATAAATCAAGTGCAGATGAGGCTCCCAGTACAATTTCTTACCATTTGTAAGCCTGTGAAGCTAATGAAACAAGTTATCTGCTCACAACACTCCTAACATACAATGGTGAGACTAGAATAAGGTAACAGTTATAGACATTCCAGTTCAAAACAGGGAGAAATGCAAGCAAAAAGGAGTCACTGGTCCAAAGCCATTTTGAAATCTATCCAGGCAAACCCCATTAAGTTTCTAGGCCTGGAAAGAGCTGTCTCTGGCTCTCATTTCACCCTCTTAGTAAGTTCAATCCTCTGGGCTCTTGGTTCCACCCTTGGAGGCATGCTTTTGTTTTCACGAAATTTGCAGCTGAGTACTCTTATTACACTGCTTTTTGTCAGTAGAAGTTTGGGGTTCCAGGAGCCTTCTTTCTTTTCATAGTCTTCCTGTCCCTTTCTTTTCAGTCTAAGCTGGCAGAGCTTCTGCTAATGTAAAATTCTCAAGAAACTTGTGAATTTTTCATGGATTTAACAGAGGATCACTCAGTTAGAAAAAGGCTCCACCACAGACCTTTCTGAAATAATCCCTACTTCAGGCTTCTGCTGAAATAGGTGAGGGGCAATATCCTTAAAATGTCTAAAGAGCCTCTGATTTGATTGAGAGGATTTGTCCTTTCATGTCTTTGAAGAGCCTTCTGTGTGACTGAGTACTCTCATCTATTGATCTTTCTGATGTGTTAACTAAACATTGTACAACCACACCCACAGCTTTTTCTTTATGTCACACTTTCAGAAGAATTTTTTAATTTTAGTGCCTTTTGCCATCTGGATAGGCTGAGATTTTCCGAAATCATCAAGTTCTGGTTCATTTTTGTTTAACAGTTCTTCCCTTAATTTATCTCCCCCACTCCCGTTATACTATAAGCAGCATTGTCAACATTTTGAAAATCTTCTGAGTTAAATATCCATATTCATTGCTTACAAGTTTGGCTTTCCAGATAACTCCAGGACACAATTTTGTTATGCGTTCTGAGACTATATAACAAGGATCCCATTTCCTACCATTTCCAATAGCATTTTTCTGCCTTCCTTCAGAGCCCTCGTTAGCAGCACTTTAACAAACGTATTTCTTCTTACAGTCTGTTCAAGGCAATCTAGGCTTTTACTATTATGCTTCTCAGAATTCTCCCAGCCTACTCCCACTACCCCATTCCAACTCCACTTTCACATTTTTGGGTATACGTTACAGTAGTAATCTGATCATTTCAATGTAGGTGGATACCTCAACATTTAGGCTTACTTCCTGGAGAGTAAGCATTCCATTGAGAATTCCTCCATGGAAAGATTGGCAAAGAATTTGTGGCATATTTAATCTACTATTCTGTTTATAAAAAAATTATATTTTTGTGAAGAAGAGTGGTTAGACTGCCTAAGAAAACAACTAATTTCAAATAATTTTTAAAATCATTTTATCAGTCTCATTTTATTTGAATTAAGGTTGACATTTTAAAATACCCATTTATTAAAACAGACTGAATGGTATGTTTACTTGGCAATTTGTTAATAAATCGTTTGTTACTAATTGCAGTTAATATGAATTAAATCATATGTTTTAAAAGAAAAACCATGATTTAGACTTGTGTGTAAATAATTCAGATTAAATTTTCCTCAATTATTTAAAGTTAGTGAATATCACTTTTTTCTCATGTAGGTTTGCTCTTTCACATCTTATTGAAATTTAGCATAAGGTCTCAAAACTAGCCTTAAAAAATCAAATTATTTACTTAGAATTTGTATTTACAGTAAGAGAGCTAGAAAAAAGCAATAATAATTTAAGGATCTCACAGAGACAACTAAAGAAAGTAGAATAAATGATATCCAAAGGAAAACTTGAGGAAATGTGATATTACTAAACTTCTTCTGCTTTCAGTAAGAAGGAACTAAAAGATCAGATTTTTGTTCAAATGACAGTTCAATGGCATTTCATTCTCCAGGAAAAAATGAGTTCAGAAAACAAGGCCAGAAATCAAGAATTTATGAAAGTTCAATGGGAGCCTAATTCAAAAACTGGAAAGATAAAATTCCTGATATTCTCTAGCAGTAGTTCTTGAGAAAGTTACTTTTATTCTTGGAGATTTAAAAACTTTGAAGCAGTATTTCTGAAAGAGGCATCAGCCAGAAATCAGGTGTGCCTTATATGTATAGATTTGTTACTTTAAGGGTTAAGAACAGAATTAAAGGGACAATATAGTTGAAAAACATTAAATTTGAAGCATTTTATCGGGTTTAGATAGGATTACTATTTCTTATCAAATTACAATTTAGTATAAAATGTCATAAAATAACTTTAAATTATTATCTTAAAAAATCAAGTCTTTTTTTAAGCTTCAAAATGTAAATAAGAGAACTAAAGAAAAGTAGTAATTTTTTAGGAGTCTCAAAGAGATGCCAAAAGAAATTAAGATAAAGTCTAAAAGATTTGGGAAAATTTTGTAAATGTGTTTAATATATTCTCAATCCACCATAAATATCTATATAAATGTATATACTCATTTATATAACAAAATTTTAACATGTTCCATATTTTAACATATATTAATATCAACTGTATTAAAATATAACAAATTATATTATATAATTTGTATGTATACATAATTATGATATTATATATTAATTATATGATATTAATATGACATATTAATGTATATATGTTTATTAATGTATGTTTTATTTATATTTTGTGGGCATATGAAGATATATAAAATATGATCCTGTGTGTGACAATATGGTCTATTTATAATAATATTGTTTTCCTTAGTATATATGTTCCTGTGTAAACATAAGTAAATCTTAGTATACTTTTTAATGCTGGTTAACATTACTTTGGCATATAAATGCAGCTTATTTTGTTTATTACCACTGGTATATTGCAAACTCTATATAGCCACCCTAAATTACTTAAAGTTTCATCTTCCTGTATCTAATTACTAGGATCCTGGCTAGAATATATGACATTTCAGTATGTGTCAGAAATTGCCTATGGAAAAATAAATTATAAAATATATTTTTGTTTTGTTTTTTAGTAAAATCACTGTCATTTGTTTAACAAATATTAATAGAGTATTTACTATGAACCAAGACTATGCTATTTACTAAGATAAAGCCAATGAAAAAGAAATATATAATCCCTACTCTCTTGAAAAGGAATTTTAATAGAGGATACTGACATTAAATAACTATATACACAATCAATTATTTAAAACAATTGTGCTGAAATAATAAAGTGTTATGCTGGGATATAAGAAGAGGGCCAAATCAAGACTAAAAGTTCAATTGAAAGTTTTTTGAGAAAGAGTCATTTTAGGTAAGCTGTGAATATTTGAGTCTGAATTAACTAAAAAAGAAGAAGAATATTCTAAAAGAGGGAATGGCTTCTAGGAATAATCCAAAACATAAAGTAGCATAGCCATTAAAGTGACAAGACAAGGGCAATTCGGTAAGAAACAAGAAAGCAAAGGAGATGATACAATATGAATGTCATGACGTTGGTGATATCTAAATTCTACGGACTTTTCATGTCCAAGTCACAAGGTTTGGATTTAGATGAAGAACAATGAACAACTATTGAAGATTCTTTAGACAAGATGACCGAGATAGTGGAGATGGAATGAAGTCAAGATTTATTTAGAAGTCAAGTCTATAAAACATGGTGGCTGGTCAGATATGCAGGTTTGGGGAGAAAAGTCTCAAGAAAAACTCACAGATTTCTGCCTTGTGCTGTTGGATGAATGATGTTGCTATCTACTAAGACATAGATGATTAGAATTTTTGTTTGTTTTTTTTTTTTTGTATTGTTTTTACTTGGTTGTATATTTTTTCAGTTGGTTAGAGAATGGTGATGAATTCAGGTTTTAACATTTTGAGTTAAAAATGCATATGAAGTATCCACATAGATATGTCAAGTAGGCAGTTACTTAGAATACTTGGTACTCAGATCTCATTATGAACTGTATTCTTGGGATAATGATTCTTAAATGGTATTTAAAGTTGTAAATAATAGTGACATCATGTCAGGAGAAAGTACCAAGTGAGAAATAGATAAGACCAAAGAGTGAAACATGAGAAAATACAGCATTTAACAATTGTTGTATATGTGTATGTGTGTGTATGTGTGTATTATTAATATTCCATGAAATAAAAAAAAATTCTCATTTATATGTGATTTTTTTTACACAAGAGTTATGAGTTTATCTTTACTAACTTTTCTATTTTTTAATCACCTGAATTTTTTCATTGAGGAAAGATGTTCCTCAATGCCTCCTTTCTTTTCTATATTTGCTGTTATTGTAGAATATTAAAGAATAATGTAAGCTTGATAATGTCATTCTATAAGGAAATACTGGGAGACAGAGGCATAGAGGAACTAGATAACTGAATTTGGAAATAGTGAAGGAGGCAAATCTCTGAATAAGAGATGAGAGTAACGTAAAGAATAAACACTGAGATAAAATGGCTTTGATCAGTTAAGGGGTTAATTTCCGCTACTCCCATGACATTGGTAAAGTCACAGTAGCTTGTGTTTTATGCTGAAGAGTAGAATAAATAGGCAGCAATTATAGCCAGCTAGTTGTTTCATGAAAAGTGAGAAGGGAAAATTTCATAACCGTTTGTAGAGAAATATAGCTTGAGCTATGGTCTACAAGGTAAGACAAGATAACTGAACAAAAGTGGACCTCAAATTATATTCCCTGAGGGCTTTCCAAGAATGAAACTTTGCATAAAGTGTCCAGAAAGTTCAGGAGGCAGAGCACCAAGTGAATACACCCCAGGATCTTGGATTACCACTCAAGAAAAATAATAATATATACATGCATATATATTTATACATGCATATGTATGATTTGTATATATATGTATGCATACGTGTTTATATCAAATGTGTTGATCATTTGCAAAATGAGATTGCCTAGAATTTCTGATGTTCTGTATTGATTATATATACTACATTGTAAAATGCATGATGTCTAATATTTCTAACTCTAACTCTCAGTATAAGTTTATGACAAAAGTGCTGGGCCAGTACTTTAGATATTACCAGGAGCAGCAAGCATAGGAGATTAAGTGTAAACCATGAGGTAATAATATTTATGACGTGAATTACCTAGGGAAAATATGTTACCTGGTACAGGACTATGGTGCTGTAGGAGTTTCTTTATTAGAAAGATGTAATTAAAATGCACATGCTTTACAGTGTTAAAAGTCATTAAAAATACTAGCAGGGACTTCTTATTTCAGCTCCAACGTGTAAACAGATAGGCAGTAGTCACAGATAGGCAGTAGTCACTCCTATCCTTACTATAAGAAAAAGTTGGACACACTGAAAAATCTACAACTTTCCTTGGACCTGTCAAGGAACTGAAGACACAGGGAAAACCATCACACAAAACTGGAAGAGACAGGGGCATTCAAAGAGATAAAACTAAGATGTGCTTACATGGAGCAAAAGCTGCTAGAGACATAAACTGATAGCAATACTTAATTGGCATTTTGATAAACTGGTGGATGCTGATTGTGGACTAGCATGAGAGTGTAAAGGTCCTGGGGGCACAGTTTTAAGGAAACCACATGACTTTTGTGAGATTTACCTCCAGGAACCCTACCAGGTTCTTGTCACAAATGCCTACATTCCATGGGAAGGAATTTTGACAATCTCATCCCAGCTAGTGGAAGGTAATTAGTCCTTACTCCAGGCCCTTCCAGCTTTCATGTCTCATCTAGGGAGAAAAATTGTAGTCAATAGGGATCAAGACTTCAAGGACATAGATTGAGAATGATATAGCTAGGAAAGCAAGTAAGAGGCAGGGAGGAAAAAAAGCTATACCACAGGAGAAACATTTCTGAAGGTTAAAGGCTCTAATGAAAAAGCAGACAGCATGTAAGAACAGATGGGTAATATAAGCAGGGAGATGGAAACTCTAAGAAAAAAAACGAAAGGAAATACTAGATGTAAAAATCACTGAAACAAAAATGAAATATACTTTTGATGGGCTCATCAGTAGAATAGCTGATAAAAAAAAATAGCCATAGCTGAGAAAAGAATCAGTGAGCTTGAAGATATATGTCAATGGAAACTCCCAAAACTGAAATGCAATGAGAAAAAAAACTTAAAAAGCCCAGAATATCCAACAACTGTGGGACAATTCCAAAAAGTGTAACGTATGCATAATTGGAATAGCAAAAGGAGAAGAAAGAGAATAGAACAGAAGAAATGTTTGTAGTAATTATTGCAGAGAATTTTCCAAAGTTAATGACAGACACCAAACCACAAAAGCAGGAAGTTCAGACAACACTAAGGCAGGATAAATGCCAAAATTTCTGCCTAGGCATATCGTATTAAACTAAAGAAAATCAAAGACAAATAGAAAATTTTGAAAGTAGCCAGATGAGGGCAAAGAGGGGAGGGAACACCTTAACTATGGAGAAACAAGAATAAGAATTACATTGAACTTCTTTTTACAAAGATACAAATGAGAAGAGAGTTTAGTGAAATATTTAAAGGTCAAAAAAATTAAAAAAAACATCATCCTGGAATTCTGTATCCAGAAAAATTATACTGAACACTGAGGGAATGCATTTTCAGCAGACCTGCCCTGCAAGAAGTGTTAATGGAAGGTCTTCAGGCAGAAGGAAATGATATAGCTCAGAAAGTTGGATCTACTTAAAGAAAGAGTGCCACCGAAGGACACAATGACGACGAGGTAAAATTGTTTGTTTTATTAATTATTGATCTAAAAGGTAACTATTAAGATCATAATAGAAACAATGTATTGGGTCAAAACAAAACTTCTATATTAATAAGCAAATATTCCAAAGTCATAGGACATAGGGTCAATATGCAAAATTCAATTGCTTTCCTATATGCCAGCAATGAACAATTGGAATTTTAAATTTAAAAAAAAAATTAAAATAGCACCAAAAAATGAAACACGTAGGTATAAATCTGTCAAGAGACATACAGGATGTGAATGTGGAAAATACAAAATACTGAAGAAAGCAGTCAAAGAAGACCAAAATAAATGGATAAATATTCCATATTTGTGGATTGGAAGATTTACTATTGTCAAGATATCAATTCTTCCCAACTTCATTTAGAGATGGCAGGCAACCTCAGTCAAAATTCTAGTAAGATATTTTGTAAATATTGACAAACCTACTTTAAAGTTTATATGGAAAAGGAGGACACCTAATAGAGCTAATACAATAGTAAAGAAGGACAAATTTGGAGGATTTTCACCATCCAGTTTCAAGCTTTGATGTAAAGCTATAGTAATAAAGACAGCATGTTATTGTAAAAAGAATAGACACGTGGAAAATTGAAACTGAATATAAAGCCCATATATATACCCACACAAATATGGTAAATTATTTTTTAACAAAGGTGTAGAGGCAATTCAGTGGAGAAAGATAATTTTTTTCAGTGAATGATGCTGAAACAATTGCCTAACCCAACTGGGTCAATAAATTACAATAAAACCCCAAGCCACTCCCTCTTACTTCCCCTCTCAGGCCATTTTTGAACCTGCTACCCTTCCCTTCTCTTTCCAGAAAGACTCAGTATGTGATTAATAGATCTTTTCAGATCCTCACGGTGTATATGTAACATAGTAAGTCTCAAAATTTGAACTAAATTTTGGGTAAGTGGTTGATCCTATCCCCACATGGCACCAAAAGACATAAGACGATCATGATCATTAGTATATATTCTTTTACTTAAAGATAACCTTTTGAAGAACAAGTTCAAATATCATGGGAAACACATTCAAATTCCACTCTCACAAATATTATTTTTATGTGCATCTTAAGAATCTAAGGAAGGGAGATGTACATATTTATTACTGGTTACTGGTTTTATTGGTTAGTGGTTACTGGATTTATCAAACTATTATTTAATAAAACTTTGCAGAGGTGCATCTGATTCTAAAGCAGAACATGATCTGATTCATTTGAAAAGTATAGAAAAGATTATCAATCATGGGTAAATACCTTAGAAATTAATTTCATAATTGGTATTGTAAATAATTGTAATACCTTATATTCATAAAGGGTGATTGCATTATTTATGTAGGCCTTACAATGATCTTTATAATGTAGGCAGAGAATATAGAATTGCTGCTACTTTATGTGGAAGAAAGATAGAGTTTTCATTCAATTATGTTTTTCCCAAACAGCTATAAAACAGTCCAGAACAAGAATTTGGATATTTCCTAATTATTTGCATTTCTTATATAGAATTGAAATTATATTTGTTTTTAACTTGAAACAACGGATATTTCAAGCAAATGTATAAATAAAAATAGCATGCTTAACTATGGAGGGGGGCGATGTGAACTGAGAAAGTGAACGGATGACCTTCAAATGCCTTTATGGTCAGGTGTTTTAATTAACTTTGAGAAGTACTTAGAAATACTTAGAAGTTATAGAGTTTTCACAGGTGTTAATGGTAGAAAACACATTTGAAGAAGATATTTTGGGAGTAAATTAGAGGAAAAAGGACAGTAGGAAGATTGCTAACAAATTCTCTTCTCTACCTATGAATCAGTTAGGACCAGAATAAGGCCCACGTTGGTAGTAACGGAAAGAATACAGATAGGAAATTATTGGTGGTGTTAAGATTTTAAGAAGTGATATGAAGTTCGAAATTGCAAATAACTCCAAGGTTAGGAGCCTAGAATAGTGAGAGGGGGTGGATGTAGTCTTCATTATTTAGAAGCTACAATCCTGTAATAATCTTGATATATAAACAAATAGAAATGCAATCTAATATCAGATTATTTCAGCTTCAATGATAACTAGATAGTTTCTAGATTAAATAAACCAATAAATACTAGTTTAGCAGTTTGGTTCTCCAAATATTGAAAGTCCTAATAGTTTGGGGCATAAAAAATATTACTAAATTTTCCAACTATGGATTTTATTTAATTGGTCACATGATAAATATTTGCATTTAGCCGAATGATGTATTGTTTTGGGGGGCTGGCCCAGTGGTAGAGGTTAAGTTCACGTGCTCTGCTTTGGTGGCCCGGGGTTCACAGGTTCTGATCCCTGGCACGGACATATGTACTGCTCATAAAACCATGCTGTGGTGGCATCCCAAATATAAAATAGATGAAGATGGGCACAGGTGTTGCCTTAGGGCTAATCTTCCTCAGCAAAAAGAGGAAGATTGGCAATGGTTGTTAGTTCAGGGCTGATGTTCCTCACCAAAAAAAAAAAAAAATACGATGTATTGTTTATCTAGAAAATATGAAAAATGTTTAGAATTTGCTACATGCAAAAGATCACTGTTCATTGTCTGTACAGTGAAAAAATACTTGTTTTCCTATCATAAAAATGGCAGACTATTTCAAAATTATATCTGTGTCAAAAATAGTAATAAATGCACTAAAGCAGTTATGTGAGGGCCCTTCCATCAAGTTTGACGAAGCTTTGCATTTATGACTGGTAAAGGATGAACAATATAACACCCAATTCATATGAGTTCAGGGAGTGAACTGTACAAGGACTCTTGTGAATTAATGTTCTCTTGTGTACTGGACAAAGATTTATCATTAGAGAATATTTTATAGTTTATTTCACTCAGCTATTGAAGTTTTAAATTATTGATAGTTTGGAATTCGTACACGTGAAAAACAGTCAAAATTAAACATGAGCATGTGGAGAAGAGTAGCTCAACTCCATTTACACTCTGATAAATGCCAGAGGCAGACATTACTGTGAGTCTCTTTGAGGGGGGAATCTTTTCACCTTTAAAACAATTATTGGGCTAGCCAGGTGGTGTAGTGGTTAAGTTCGCACACTCTGCTTCAGAGGCCCAGGGTTCGCAGGTTCAGATCCCAGGCTCAGACATATGCACCGCTTATCAAGCCATGGTGTGGTGGCGTCCCATATAAAGTAGAGGAAGATGGCACAGATGTTAACCCAGGGCCAATCTTCCTCAGCAAAAAGAGGAGGATTGGCAACAGATGTTAGCTCAGGGCTCATCTTCCTCACCAAAAAAAAAAATTAAAAAAAAAGAATAAAAAAATAAAACGTAATTATTTCACTTTTCCCTATTGTTACTAATCCGTAAGAAAATTTCCAAAGGTCTTGAATGAAAAAAGGCAGATTGGAAAAATCTATATATTTATGGCTCTTCTACAGCGGATTCGAAAAGGAGAAAAATCTTATTTCTAAATAGCAAGTGGTATATTGGGAAAGAATGCAGAGAGGAAAATCCTTGAGATTAAATCAAGTAAAGGATGACCAGGACATGAAAATGACTCAGGATTTACATGAGCAAAACTCTGTATCTCGCGGATTCTCGGCCTCTAACTCCTTCCTACTCCCGTATCAACAACAGAAACCCGGGCCGACTTTGAGGAAAGCCAAACCCAAGCTCCAACAGCAGTGACTGGCAAGTAAAGAGAAAGAAAGAAAATATGTTTTCCTGATTACGAGGTTGAACTTGATAATGTATTTTTTTCAGAAATCTTGTAAGTAACTTGTATGAAAATGAGTGGTATTAGTGGTTAGGCAAATGCAGTCAGGCTTCCTGAATCCTCACTCGAGCACTTGAGCATGTTCTAACTTTGTGACTGAGCAAGTTGCTTAATCTTTCTAAGATACAGTCATCTCTTTTATGGAACTGGAGATAGTAGTAGCATCCTCTTAATAGAATCACCGTGAGGATCAAGTGAGATAACTGATATAAGGTATTTATCACAGAGACCACCGTGTATTAAGCACTTACTGTATCAGTTATTAATACTAACTTCAGTGCCTTATACCACTTGCAATTGTTTGGACACATGCTACCATTTAAAAGACAGGTAAATTTTTTAATGTGCTCAATTCATATGTTGTAATAGTGTTTTCGTTCATATAATGTAACAGTGTTTTTTTAAAGACTTTATTTTTTAGACCAATTTTAGGTTTGCAACAAAATTGAGAGGAAGGTGTAGAGATTTCCCACATACCTTCTGCCCCTACACATGCCTAGCCTTCTCTGTTATCAACTTCACTCATCAAAATGGTATATTTTTTACCCAGAATGAACCTACATTGACTCATCATAATCGCCCAAAGTCCATAGTTTACCTTAGGGTTCACTCTTGGTGTTGTACACTCTATGGGTTTGGACAAATATATCCATCATTATAATATCATACAGAGTATTTTCATTGCTCTAAAAATCTTCTGTGCTCTGCCTATTCCTCCCCTACAACCCCAACCTCCTGGCAACCACTGATCTTTTTACTGTCTCCACAATTTTGTCTTTTCCGAATGTCATACAGTTGGAATTCTTCAGTATGTAGCCTTTTCAGATTGGCTTCTTTTTTTTTTTTTTGTGAGGAACATCAGCCCTGAGCTAACATCCATGATAATCCTCCTCTTTTTTTTTTTTGCTGAGGAAGACCGGCTCTGAGCTAACATCTATTGCCAATCCTCCTCCTTTTTTTTTCCCCAAAGCCCCAGTAGATAGTTGTATGTCATAGTTGCACATCCTTCTAGTTGCCTTATGTGGGACGTGGCCTCAGCATGGCCGGAGAAGGGATGCGTTGGTGCGCACCCGGGATCCGAACCCGGGCCGCCAGTAGCGGAGCACACGCACTTAACAGGTAAGCCATGGGGCCAGCCCCTCAGATTGGCTTCTTTCACTTAGTAATATGCATTTAAGGTTTCTCCATGTCTTTTTATGGCTTGGTAGCTCATTTCTTTTTAGCGCTGAATAATATTCCATTGTCTGGATCACCTACAGTTTATTTATCCATTCACCTACCAAAGAGCCTCTTGGTTGCTTCCAAGTTTTGAAAATTATGAATAAAGCTGTTATAAACATACAGGTGCAGGTTTTTGTGTGGATGTAAGTTTTCAACTCCTTTGGGTTAATATCGAGGAGTGCGACTGCTGGATCACACAGTAAGAGTATATGTAGTTTTGTAAGACACCGCCAACTATCTTCAAAAGTTGCTGTACTGTTTTGCATTCATAATAGTGTTTTTAGAGTTCTGAGAAGGAAGAAATAATAATAATTCATGTTGATGTATATGTAGTTTAATAATTTTCAAAGCGATTGTATATTTAGTTTATCACAGTTTCCTCATAATAACATGGCATATCTGATAGGTCTGGTCAGTTACCATATTCCCATTTGATCACAGAGTATGGAGAGGCACCTAAAATGCAGAGTACAGTGATTGCTTATGATTGTTCAGCAAGTTATTGGCACGGCATCCCCTGATAATCCTAAGTAATAACCAGGTTGATTAATTGTTACTGTTCTCAAAATTGTATAACCTGTTCACAGACCGGTGACAAATGCTACTATTACAATCCCTTCTCAAAGAAATTTTGTCTTTTCTTGTGTTCACTAGATTGAAAAACAGAGACAGCTATTTTAATAGTGTTTCAGGTCTAGGTAGCCATTTTATGTGACTTCATCAACGTGGAGGTTGGGCTATGTGGCACAGGCTGCCTACATTCATGAAGGCCACACAGCACTGTTAATGACTTGTTGCTCTTCGTTCACAGCATGCCCATTGAATCTTATTTTCAGACACAGCTGATAAAATTGTATAGTGTTACACATTACATTATCGTATAATCTAGTCAAATATCGCATAGTAGCTCTCGCTATATTTTGCAGGTTGGAGGACAAAGGTGCACAGGACCCTAGCCTGTGCATGTGTGGGAAAGGAAAGGCTGAGGTCATCGCCTATAATTAAGTTTCCTGCCCCTCCTCATGGGCCCTGGGATTAATTTATAACAGCTTTCTGCTGTTGCTAATGGTTCTTTATTTGACTTATCCACATCAGTTGAGATATATTTGTTTTGAAATTAACATCGTTGACTATATTAATGACATAACAAAACTTCCTTCCTTCCTCTGTGAAATACAAATATTAACCCTGAAAATCATTTATCAAGAGAAAACTTAGATGTGTAATTAAAAAATGTGAACTTAATTTCTGTTTTTTCCAATTATTAACTAATGATAATGGATACAACATTTTACTTCTTTGAGTCTGTTTCTTCTTCTGTAAAACTGAGATATGTGGAGAAATAGCAGTATATGTGGACATATTTCATAAACTGTAAAGAAATAACTTTTTAAATCTAAATATTAACAAAGAATGATTTAAATGACAATCTAAAGAAACATTCATTCAGGTTCTCATTTTTTGCAGCAGTTTTCTTTCTTTTCTACACTGTTAATGTGTTGAAGGGAGATTTAACTTGCTCAAAATCATTGTGATTTACAAATGGTACTAAATAGGAGCAATTATAGGTTTTAGTTGTGAATGATTTATATTTCTTTAGGTTTTATTATTATTTTAATATGATACTTATTCTTCTCTTAGCTTTTTGAGAAACTATTTTCTTATGCAGAATATCTACTTGATAGTCTCAATTTTTAGGATATTTTCATACTCAAGCATTTTATATGTTGTATATTTTATTATTTAAATTTTTTTAAATATGCTACTCCAGATTGCTTTGTAGAGCTGGAATGAATTGCAGGGTCATTTATAGAAACGTCTTTTCGCAGCTGGCTAACTGAGGCACAGAGAGGCTAAGTGGTTTGTGCAAGGTCACTCAGCTAGTTTGGGTGAATCTGTCCACACTCACTGACTAGGTTAGTGATCCATGTGTTTTTCATAAATCATTGCTTCAGGTAATGACACATAGATACAAAATGGTGTCAAATATGCGCTAGATTGATCGTGCCTTAAAGGAATGATCAATCTTAAAGAAAAAACTTTCACTTTCTTCCTTATTTGTAGTCCTGGACTTCCAGCACCTCAGCTGAAATGTGTCAACATAATTCATTTGGGGGAGAAGGATCAGTAAGTTTTCTGACATCAAGCACAGAGAATTTCTTTGGTACTTCTTAGCTTTCATTTTGCCCTTGTCGTTTACACTTGATAAAATCCCCCCAATGACTAGACATATGAAGAAAAAAAAGTTCTATGATCAAATCACATCACTTCTCTTTGACTTCTCAAAACAAGTTAAGAGCTAGCTATATATTCACAGCCATTATATTTTGATTTTCCCATATGGTAGAAATTACTTATATTCAGCAGGATTTCTGTAAATTTAGTGTACCTAAATCGGGAGAGTAAATATAATTTATTTCTGGTCCTATTTTCATAACAGTTTCTATTTTCAGAAAGCTTATTTCTATGTTCATGTACTGCTTTCATTTTCTGTATTCTAATATTCTTTTTTTATGATACAACTTCCTTATTAGACTAAAATATGTTAGGAAATGTGCCTTCTTCAGCTTTATTTTCCCATCACCAAATAAAATGTCTTCAACATAATCAGTATATAAAAAAGACATCTTGAGTTAAACTGCTGACAGCTTAAATAATCTCATCTGAGCAGAGGACTCCAACATCTACTTATGCAAGCCAACGCTAACCATTTTATTCCAGTTACCTGATAAACGATGTCTATTGAATACCATACTGATCACCAATTTCAACATGCCTATAACTTCCAACAATAGTTCTCATTCTGAATATAGTCTTTCAAGCAATCAATTATATTATCCCAGATACTATTGCTTAAAATGTGGGATTTATTCTGTGTGTTTTATTCCACTATAATCTGAACTACATTTTTCACTCAATCACTTTTTCATTAGTTTGTGCATTTTTCAACCACCAATTATTTGAGTACTTGCTGTATGCCCGAGTGAGCAGCATATGCAAAGGCCATGTTACTAGGGTATGCGTGGTATTTTCAAGAAGCTGAAATAAGGCAAAGATGACTAGAACTCAGAATGGGAGAAGGAAACCTGGTGTGAATGTAGGTTGAGTAGATAGGTCAGGGCTGAGCCCTCCAGGGAATTATAGGATATATTAAGGATACTGTAGGATATATTAATGACTTGCTCCTTATTCTAAAAGCAACTCAAAGCCTTTCTAGTATTTTAGGCAAGGATGTGAGTATGTTGGATTTAATTTTGTAAGATCTCTCTTGCTCCCTGTTGAGAATGCATGAGTCAGAGAGTTTGTTGCACAATACATGCAAAGAGAAAATCTAGGAAATTATTCCTTGTTATCACCTGATGGCAATGGAATAAGGTGGTGGTGGTGGTAGTGAATCCCTATAGTAATGATTATTTACAGAGAGGATTAGAATAAAAGGATGTACCAAAAAGTTTATTATTTCTTTGCTCTTGGATATTTGGATTTTTTTCAGGTTTCTCCTATTATTACCCTAACACTGCAGCAACCCTCTATATACACAAATATTTAACAACTTCTCTACTTTCTAGGAAAAACTCCTATAAGTGAAGTTACTGGCAAAGGAGTAATGATATTTTTAATATATGTTGGCGTATACTGACTACTTGTTTTCCAGAAAAGGTGTGGTAATGTGCATTGCCTTCAGCTGAATAAGAAAATATGTCACAGTATTGAATGTTCATTTTGTCAAACTTTAAATCTTTGCCAATTTTATAGGTTAAAAGAATCATTATATTAATATACATTTATAAAAATATTATGAAAACTCTTGTCATCTTAAATTATATAATATTATGATACTAACCAAATAATGTTTTATTTGTGACAGTTTTTTCTAGTCTCATCTGTCATTTGATTTTATGAATATTATTTTTAATATACATTTTGTCAATTCCTAACTCAAATCTCATTTTTTAATGAAGTCTGTCTATACTTCTCTGTATTGTGATACATCTGACTGTCTTACCGTTCTCTTCCTTTTTCTCTGTAGTACTTACCATCATCTAAAATATGATATAATGTATATAACTGTATATATGTAATACATATACAAAATTTTTTTCATTGAGGGATTTTTCCTTGTACAGATTTTACTACAAAGTGTTGCTGAGGTAGAGCCAACTTTCCAGGGCTGGACAGGGGCAAGGAACACAGGGACCCAGGGAAAGGAGAGTCAGGGTCCTAAGTATGGAAAGGGCCTCTCAGTCATCCATATAAACAATTAATAAATTGGGAAATAAGTAGAGGATGGGCAAGGGTCAGAGGGGCAGGCAGACAATCCTCCAAGGGGTGAGAGGCTGCAGGCCCTGGGGGATGAAGAAATATAGAGTTGGGCATGGACCTGGAGCCTCCTTCCCCAGTCCTTCCCCAGTCCTCCCACATCAATTTAGGGCATATAGAACGGAGAGGATTTCAGCTAGGAGGCCTCAAGAAAAGAGAAGATATTGTAATTTGTTATCTGTCCCTCTCCATCTGTACCAAAATGTAGGTTCCATTAGACAATGATCATTGTCTAGTTTATGCATTGATGCATCCCAAGCATTCAGAACAACACATAATTGTTTATCAATAAATATTTGTTAGATGAATGTTAAATTTTGTTTCAATCCTTTTGTTCTGTGACTTCTTTTGCTGTATGTACCTATAGAATATTTCTCTCCATGTATGCATCTCATAAATATTCAACTATATTTTCATTATTGTGGGCATATATTATTCTTTCAATTCCATTAGGGTAATATAATCTTCTTCTGGCTTATTTTTGCAGGCTTTGCTTTCTTGTTCATCTAGATAACCTTTAAAAATGCTTTTTCCATATTATTACAAAAATCCCTTGAGTTTTCGATTGAGTTCATGGTATATTTCTCAATTTATTGAATTTGTAAATCTTTTAACATCAGAGTTTTGCAGAAGACAGTAGCACAAAGCATTTGAGTTAGACCATAATTTAACAGGTTTTCACAATTTCACATTTTTACAAGAAGGTAAATGGAAATGTAAATACTTAGAGTATTAGAAATAAAATGATTAAAACTTAAAAACTATAGTTTGAAAATATACAGATGTATTGAGATTTTTGTCACAAGCAGAATCGTAGAAAGAAAATGACCAGTACTTGTGGTCCATGGCAGCATGTGGGTTGGTCATAGATCAAGGGAAGTTAGGAGCTGTTTTGACTACAGTGGGAGAGCCTTCCCAGAACCAAAACAGAGATATTTCCCCAGCCTCTTCTAAGGGTTTTACCAATACCCTAATAAATTAGAGAATAATACCAGAGCCACACTGTTATTTTACATATATATTATTTATAAATATTGTCGATTTAGGTATAGAACTGAAGTTAAATAAATATGAAAAAATGCTTTAAGTATATAAATAGCAGCTAGCTATGTTTTTACTACATTGTTTTCCCTTAAAATCTTTCAGTGGCTTCTCATTGTTCTTAAAATAAAATAAAATCCTATTAGCATGGCCTATGGGGTTCAGTATTATCAAGCCTCTGCCTACCTCTTCAACCTTCTTTGATACCGCTGTCCCCTTTGATCACCACGCTCCAGACATATTCCTTTCTTTTATTGTTGCTTGTGTATCGCAAGCCCTTTCATGCCCAGGGCCTTTATACTTGTTCTTCTCTCATCCCGCGTATATCTCAGTGTTTCTCATCCATCAGTACAATCTCAAATATCCCCAAGAGAGGCTTCCCTGTTCATCAACTCAAAAGTAGTCCAATCCCCAACTCTCCAGTTACTAACTCTCCATCATTTTATCCTTGGTATTTTCTTCATCTCCCTGAACATAATCTGAAATTATTATGTCTATTCATGGGAAGAGACTTCATGAAGTCTAGTAAATCTTTTGACAAACCAAACAATCTGGCAGCTTAACAGTAATTGAGGATTTAACCAAAGTTCTAGTAGTAGAACTTTCAGTTGTTTTTATCTTTCTTCCAACTGCAACGTTTGACCATTAATGTGAGTCAACTGTCAATTCCATCTTTATTTGTTTCTGAGTGCCTTTCTGTTTCTCCTCCTTATGGCATGTGGTTTATCTCTTATTCAAACTCATCAAGATAGAGAATCAGAATTGTGAGGCACAACTCTCACAGAACTCTTTTCTTTGGTTGCTTAATGGAGTCTATGGTTGGGTGCCCTTTGGTCAAATTTCCTTTCTTCCAATGCAAATAACCATGACCAGGTTAGGAACAATGTATAAAACCGTCCCAAGGCTTCCTCTCAGCTAAGAGCTATGACAGATAGCTAAGAGCTACCTTCAGGAGAGAAAGGTGGTTAGGCAGCAAAATAGAGCATAAGAAAACGTTGTCTATTATAGTAGACAAGATGTTACATTCCATTCTAAAAGATGACCAGTAAAAGTATAATCTAGTTTAAATAAGCTACCCCTACAACAGTTCTGAGAAAGACTGAGTCTTTACTAAATTGATGGAATAAGTAAGTGAATTAGAGAATTTTCTATCATCACAGTCATTGGATTTTTCAGATGACCAGAACATAAGACTTGTGGTAAACTACATACTGTCTAGCTAGATGTATATTTCTTAGATTTCATCAAAAGTGATTTTAAAAAAATAAGAAGAAAACAAACAGATCCTTCCTGTTGAGGTTCTTCTTTCACAAGGAGGAGGTTCATTGTGAATTAAGTTGTATTTTTCTCCACTGCAAGTGTTAAATTCTGCAGGGCATCTTTATAAACCCCAAGGGAGGGGTGAGCTTTTTGAGCAAATACACTTTTCTTTTGTCTTGTTGAGGACTAAGAGCGATTTACCCAAGTGGCAATTCAATCGTTAAAGTAGACGGTGCTTAGAATGGATATAGAGCCTCACAAATCTCTGTTGGTTTTGAGTATACAAGTGAAGTATTGTCAAGTCATCACTAGAAAAAAATAACCTCAGAGGGCTCTAGTGGAGCTGTGCGTGTGTAAATTGCTTCATTGGATATTCAAGAGGGAGAGAAATATAAATACATCCTTATTCAAAATATTTGTGGAAGAAGAACTGGAGCACGCATCTGAGACCTTAGAGATTGCTGTGGATTTCTATTTTACATTACAAAATATCCATCAATTAAGAGGATGAAAGTGCCTCAGATATATAGAGATGTGGATATATGAAAAAAATACCATGGAAAATGATAATAAAGTGGGATAGATAGTGAAAAGCCTTTGGAAGTTGACTTAGATTCAAATCTTAGACCTGCGACTTTGCTTTTGTGAATTACAGATTTGCTAATTTTCCCCTATGAGTCTTTGTTGCCTTAGATCTACAGGAGGATTACAAATTCTTTCTTGTGGAATTTTAAGTTTAGAAAATAGTGAATATAAAACACAGAGAATAGTATCTGACACTCAATATATAAAGCTATTAGACATTAGCATGTATAGGATTCACTAGGTTTATTCCCTCAATCTGGTTTGCTTTCTATAATGATCTGAAATCTGTGCACTCAGCTAATGTTCAGGCATTTCCAGCCATGTCGATCGTATTTATCCTTAATGTGAACAGTTACTTTTTTGATTCTTTTGTTTTCAATTATCCTTCTGTAACTCTAAACTTTTAGTAAGAAGCAGCCTTTGGCTCTTTTTGCGTTTTTTTTGAGGGGGCAGGGAGTGGCAGATAATTCTTTTTGGGTTTGTGACAGATAATTTATTCATACACACAAACACACACACACACACACACAAAAGCCTTACTACAGTGAATACTTATACGTGATTGCATTTATAGTTTCAAATCCATTCATTAAAGCATTCTCCAAATGCAAATAGTTTACAGTCATTAGTTTAGTCACTAGTTTAGAAAAAAAATCATTGAATCAAGAATGTGTTCTCAATACATGCACACACACACACCTCTTAACTTTGATCAAATGCCTTAAGTTTGTTAACACTAGAACTGAAGGTGTTATTTTAAATGTGGCTTTATAAGGAGAGATTAACGATTTGGAGTCAATGTGTACATAGTTGTTATCGGTTTTCCAACTGTAGAGTCTAATTAGAAGTATTTACTTTGTAAGACCACTTGTATTTGTTCAATCAGAACTATTGATTTTCTTTTAAAAATCTTGTTTTTGTTGTGAGATACTGTACATATAGTAAGAAATATAAGAAATATACAGTTCAGTGATTATCAAAAAGTGAACATCCACATGACCATAACTCAAAACAACAATACATTATCAATTCCCGAGATGCCACCCTCATTCCTCTCTTACTTACTACTCATTCCTCCCCACAAAAATAACCACTGTTCTCCTTGTATTTCTTTTTCTATCCCCTAAATATGCATCCTTGAAATAATAGTGTTACTTTTTAAAAAATATATAGTTGGAACCATAATACATGTTCTTTTGTCTGATTCCTTTCAATAAACATTTTTATGAATTTTACCCATGTCATTGTATATATCAATAGGTTGTCCAAATGTTGATCCATGTTTTCTAACTTATTTTCTTAGTTGATCTAGATAAAGGATTGTAAATTTTGTTGGTCTTTTCAAAGAATCAACTTTTGGCTTAATTGATTGTTTTCTGTTTTCTATTTCAATGATTTCCACAGTAATTATTTATATCCTTCCTTGTGCTTGCCTTGGGTTTAGTTTGCTCTTCAGTTTTTAGATGCCTAAGGTGAAAGCTTAGATTACTGATTTCAGATTTTTCTTCTTTTGTAACATATACATATAAAACTACAAATTTCCATCTAAGAACAACTTTTGCTGCATCACACATTTTAGTATTTTTTAAAATTATAATTCCAGTTAAAATATTTTATAATGCCTATTAAAATTTCTTCTTTTGGCTGTGGTTTATTTAAATTTGTTTCTAAATTCTGTTTTTAGGTTCTTGTATATATAGTATTGTTGTGTTTTTTAAAGATTTACCATTATAAAATGTTTCCCTTTAACTCTTCAAAACTCTGTTGAAATCTGCTTATTCTGATATTGATGTAGCCACTCTAGTTATTTTATGTTTAGGGTTGCAGTTATACCATTTTCTACATATTTATTTTCACACTGTTATTTGTATTTAAGCTTTATTTCTTATAAAAGCATAAAATAGGGGCTTGCTTTTCTACGTAATTGGCATTATCTAGCTTTTAAATGGAGTTTTTATTCAATTTATTTTTATTATATTTATTGATATGCTTGAGTTTAAAGTGGCCATTTGGTATTAACTATTTTGTTTCTCTGTGCCTCTTTTCCTAATTTCATTTTTGTTAATTTTATAGTGTTTGTAATCCATTTTACCTCCTGCATTGCTTTTTTCGGCAGTTCTTCTTTTCGTCATTTTTAGTGGTTGCTCTAAGAATCGAAATGTTCGTCCTTAGGTTATCTCATTCTGCGTTCAAATAATATGCTATTGTAAGAACAGTGTTAAGTATCTCACAGTAGTATATTACATTTCTGCCTTTCATATCTTGTTCTCTTTTTTGTTTTATTTTTATAATTTTTTGTTTATTGAGGTAACATTGGTTTATAACATTGTGTACATTTCAGGTGTACATCATTATACTTCTATTTCTGCATAGATTACATCATGTTCACCACCCAAATACTAATTATAACCCATCACCACACACATGTGCCTAATTATCCCTTTTGCCCTCCTCCCTCCCCCCTTCCCCTCTGGTAACCACCAATCCAATCTCTGTCCCTATGTGTTTGTTTATTGTTGTTATCTACTACTTAATGAAGGAAATCATACGGTATTTGACCTTCTCCCTCTGACTTATTTCACTTTGCATAATACCCTCAATGTCCATCCATGTTGTCACAAATGGCTGGATTTCATCGTTTCTTATGGCTGAGTAGTATTCCATTGTGTATATATACCACATCTTCTTTATCCATTCGTCCATTGATGGGCACTTAGGTTGCTTCCAAGTCTTGGCTATTGTGAATAACGCTGCAATGAACACAGGGATGCATGTATCTTTACACATTGGTGTTTTCAAGTTCTTTGGATAAATACCCAACAGTGGAATAGCTGAATCATATGGTAGTTCTATCCTTGATTTTTTGAGGAATCTCCATACTGTTTTCCATAGTGGCTGCACCAGTTTGCACTCCCACCAGCAGTGTATGCGAGTTCCCTTCTCTCCACATCCTCTCCAACATATGGTGTTTCCTGTCTTGTTAATTATAGCCATTCTGACGGGCGTGAGGTGATATCTCATTGTAGTTTTGATTTGCATTTCCCTGATAGTGATTTTGAACATCTTTTCATGTGTCTGTTGGCCATCTGTATATCTTCTTTGGAGAAATGTCTGTTCAGATTTTTGCCCATTTTTTAATTGGGTTGGTAGTTTTTTTGTTGTTGAGATGCATGAGTTCTTTATATATTTTGGAGATTAAGCCCTTATCAGATGTATGGTTTGCAAATATCTTCTCCCAATTGTTAGGTTGTCTTTTCGTTTTGTTGATGGTTTCCTTTGCTGTGCAGAAGCTTTTTAGTTTGATGTAGTCCCATTTGTTTATTCTATTGTTTCTCTTGCCTGGTCAGACACGGTGTTTGAAAAGATGTTGCTAAGACCGATGTCGAAGAGCGTACTGCCTATGTTTTCTTCTAGAAGTTTCATAATTTCGGTTTTACATTCAAGTCTTTAATCCATTTGGAGTTAATTTTTGTGTATGGTGTAAGGTAAGGGTCTACTTTCATTTTTTTGCATGTGGCTATCCAGTTTTCCCAACACCATTTGTTGAAGAGACTTTCTTTTCTCCATTGTATGTTCTTGGCTCCTTTGTCAAAGATTAGCTGTTCATAGACGTGTGGGTTTATTTCTGAGCTTTCGATACTATTCCATTGATCTGTGTGTCTGTTTTTGTGCCAGTACCATGCTGTTTTGGTTACTATAGCTTTGTAGTATATTTTGAAATCAGGGAGTGTGATACCTCCAGCTTTGTTCTTTTTTCTCAGGATTCCTTTAGCTAATCGGGGTCTTTTGTTGTTCCATATAAATTTTAGGATTCTTTGTTCTATTTCTGTGAAAAATGTTGTTGGAACATTTGACAGGGATTGCATTGAATCTATAGATTGCTTTAGGAAGTACGGACATCTTAACTATGTTAATTCTTCCAATCCAAGAGCACGGAATATCTTTTCATTTCTTTGTGTCGTCTTCAATTTCTTTCAGCAATGTTTTATAGTTTTCAGTGTACAGCTCTTTCACGTCTTTGGTTAAGTTCATTCCTAGGTATTTTATTCTTTTTGTTGCAATTGTAAATGGGATTGTATTCTTAATTTCTCTTTCTGTTACTTAGTTGTTAGTGTATAGAAATGCAACTGATTTTTGCATGTTGATTTTGTATCCTGCAACTTTACCATATTCGTTTATTACTTCTAAAAGTTTTCTGGTGGATTCTTTAGGGTTTTCTATATATAAAATCATGTCATCTGCAAATAGTGACAGTTTCACTTCTTCCTTTCCAATTTGGATCCCTTTTATTTCTTTCTCTTGCCTGATTTCTCTGGCTAGGACTTCCAATACTATGTTAAACAGGAGTGGTGACAGTGGGCATCCTTGTCTGGTTCCTGTTCTTAGAGGGATAGGTTTCAGTTTTTCACCATTGAGGATGATATTAGCTGTGGGTTTCTCATATATGGCCTTTATTATGTTAAGGTAGTTTCCTTCTAAAACCATTTTATTCAGAGTTTTTATCATAAATGGATGCTGTATCTTGTCAAATGCTTTCTCTGCATCTATTGAGATGATCATGTGATTTTTATTCTTCATTTTATTAATGTGGTGTATCACGTTGATTGATTTGCGAATGTTAAACCATCCCTGCATCCCTGGAATAAATCCCACTTGATCATGGTGTATAATCTTTTTAACGTATTGTTGTATGCGATTTGCTAGTATTTTGTTGAGGATTATTGCACCGATGTTCATCAGTGATATTGGTCTGTAATTTTCTTTTTGTGTTGTCCTTGTCTGGTTTTGGTATCAGGGTAATGTCGGCTTCGTAGAATGAGTTAGGGAGCTTCCCCCCTCCTCAATTTTTTGGAAGAGCTTGAGAAGGATAGGTATTAAGTCTTCTTTGACTGTTTGGTAGAATTCACCAGGGAAGCCGTCTGGTCCTGGACTTTTATTTTTGGGGAGGTTTTTGATTGCTGCTTCAATCTCCTTACTGGTGATTGGTCTATTCAAATTCTCTACTTCTTCTTAATCCAGTTTTGGAAGTTTGTATGATTCTAAGAATTTATCCATTTCTTCCAGATTGTCGAATTGGTTGGCATATAGCTTTTCATAGTATTCTGTTATAATCTTTTGTATTTTTGTGGTGTCTGTTGTAATTTCTCCTCTTTCATTTCTGATTTTACTTATTTGTGCCTTCTCTCTTTTTTTCTTGGTGAGTCTAGCTAAAGGTTTGTCTATTTTGTTTATCTTTTCAAAGAACCAGCTCTTGGTTTTATTAATGTTTTCTATTGTTTTTTTGGTCTCTATTTCATTTATTTCTCCTCTGATTTTTATTATTTCCCTTATTCTACTGATTTTGGGCTTTGTTTGTTCTTCTTTTTCCAGTTTCTTTAGGTGCATTGTTAGATTGTTTATTTGAGATTTTTCTTGTTTGTTGAGATAGGCCTGTATTGCTATAAACTTCCCTCTTAGAACCGCTTTTGCTGTATCCCATAAATTCTGGCATGTTGTATTTTCATTTTCATTTGTCTCCAGGTATTTTTTGATTTCTTCTTTGATTTCTTCGTTGACCCAGTTGTTGTTCAGTAGCATTTTGTTTAATCTCCACGTATTTGTGGCTTTTCTGATTTTCTCATAGTTGATTTCTAGTTTCATACCATTGTGGTCAGAAAAGATGGTTGGTATTATTTCAATCTTCTTAAATTTATGGAGACTTGTTTTGTGGCCTAATATGTGATCAATCCTGGAGAATGTTCCATGTGCATTTGGAAAGAACGTGTATTCTTCGGTTTTTGGATGGAATGCTCTGTATATATCTACTAGGTCCATCTGTTCTAGTGTGTCATTTAAGGCCACTGTTTCCTTATTGATCTTCTGTTTGGATGATCTATCCGTTGGTGTAAGTGGAGTGATAAAGTCCCCTACTATTATTGTGTTACTATTTCTCTTTTTATGTCTGTTAATAATTGCTTATATATTTAGGTGCACCTACATTGGGTGCGTAGATATTTACAAGTGTTATATCCTCTTGTTGGATTGTTCCCTTCATCATTATGTAACGCCCTTCTTTGTCTCTTTTTACAGTTTTTGTTTTAAAATCTGTTTGGTCTGATATGAGTACTGCAACCCCAGCTTTCTTTTCATTGCCATTTGCTTGGAGTATCTTTTTCCATCCCTTCACTTTCAGTTTGTGAGTGTCTTTAGGTCTGAAGTCTGTCTCTTGTATGCAGCATATATATGGGTCTTGTTTTTTTATCCAATCAGCCACCCCATGCCTTTTAATTGGAGCATTTAGTCCATTGACGTTTAAAGTAGCTATTGATAAGTATGTAATTACTGCCATTTTTTAACTTTTTTTTCCTCAGTGTTTTAGTAGTCCTTCTCTGTTCCTTTCTTCTTCTGTACTGAACTGATGGTCTCTTTAGTTTGACCTCTGTCTGAAAGCTCTACTCTTTAACTCCCCTCCTCCCTCCTTTTATGTTTTTGATATCACATCTAACCTCTTTTTTGTGCGTTTGTATCCATTACCCTCTTATCCTGGAAATAGATAATTTTTCCTATTTTTGGTCTTCTCTTTTCCCCCTAAATCAGTCCCTTTAACATTTCTTGTAGCACTGGTTTCTTGGTGACAAACTCCTTTAATTTTTGCTTGTGTAGGAAATTTTTGATCTCTCCTTCCATTTTGAATGATAACCTTGCTGGGTAGAGTATTCTTGGCTGTAAGTTTTTTCCTTTTAGCACTTTAAATATATCATGCCACTCTCTTCTAGCCTGTAAGGTTTCTGCTGAGAAGTCAGCTGATAGCCTTATGGGGTTTCCTTTGTATGTAACTTGACTTTCTCTTGCTGCCTTTAGGATTCTCTCTTTATCTTTAATTCTGGACATTTTGTTTATGATGTGTCTTGGTGTGGGCCACTTTGGGTTTATCTTGTTTGGGGCTCTCTGTGATTCCTGTACCTGGATGTCTGTTTCCTTCCTTAGGTTAGGGCAGTTTTCATCTATTATTTCTTGAAATAGATTCTTTGCCCCTTTATCTCACTCTTCTCCTTCTGGGACACCTATAACACGGATGTTAGTGCACTTGATGTTGTCCCAGGGGTCCCTTAGACTGTCCTTACTCTTTTTAATTCTTTTCTCTTTTACCTGTTCAGCTTGGGTAATTTCTTCTAGTCTTTTGTCCAGATCCGTTCTTCTGTATCCTCTACTCTGCTTTTGAGTCCCTCTAGTGAATTTTTCATTTCCAGTATTGTATTCTTCATTTCTGATTGGTCCTTCTTTATATCTTCCATTTCTTTGTTGACGTTCTCACTGAGTTCATCTATTCTTCTCCCCAGATCAGTGAGCATCCTTAACACTCTTTGTTTGAACTCTCTTTCAGGTAGCTTGCTCATTTCTGTTTCACTTAGTTCCTTTTCCGGGGTTTTGTCCTGTTCCCTTACTTGGAATGTATTCCTTTGCCTCCTCAGTTTGCCCGTTTCCCTGTGCTTCTGTCTACGTATTAGGTAGGTCAGCTACGTCTCCTGCTCTTGGATAGGTGACCTTATGTAAGTGACGCCTTAGGAGGCCTGCAGTGTGCTTCCCTCAGCTCTCACTGTTCCCGGGGTGACCCCTATGTGGGCTACGTGTGTCCTTCTGCTGTGGCCTGTTTGCTATCCCTGTAGGCACCCAGGGAGGCCTAGTTATGTTCCTGGCCAGCTGTTGTAATGCTCAGCTGCTTGTAGTTGTTGTGGGCCCTTCAGTCTCTTTATCAGGTGGGGGGAGTCCCAGCACAGTTGGCTGCAAGTTCTAATACCACATTTGTGTTGCAGTATTTCTTTTAAGTGAGTAGGCCTCCAGCGTGGCAGGTTGTTAGGGTCAGGGCCTTACAATTGCTGTAAGCCTCCAGCCTTTAGGTGTCTTGTCAGCTCTCTGAGGATTGCTGCTGGGTGGAGCTTGCCTCAGGCAGGGGCGCACACAATTGTTTCAGGCTTTGGAAGGTGGGCCAAACCCCCTATGTGGGTCTTTGAGAAGCACAAGTCTTCTGCAGCTGACAAGCCCTGCCACCCACAGGTCCAGACACACAGTCAACACAGTCCTGCCCCATGTGTGCGCCCCGACCTCCTGAAGTGGACCCAGTCTCTCCACGGCAGGAGCCCCACACACTCCACCACTGCCCCACACTCTCCACCAGCTCCTTGTGCACGCCCTGCCCCACTGAAGTGGGCTCAGTTGCCAGGCTGCAGAGAATCCAGTCACCAATCTATGCAGGCCCACAAGTTGCCTGAGGGCTTGTTGTTGGGTGGGGCCAGTGTCTAGGGTGGGCTGCCCACCCTGGCTGAGCTGGATTAAATCGGTGCTCTAGTGGGTGAGGCAGATCTGGGCTAGCAGGCCCCAGGGAGAACTCCAATGGCATCTGTGTCAGCATGCTCACACCAGGACACAACAATGGCTGCCGCCAATGTCCCAGTCCCTGGAGAGGTTTCACCTCTCACCAAGATGCACTCAGGGCCTATCAGGTGAGTCTCTTTTCACCAAAGCACTGTGCACCTTTCTTTCTGGTGATTTTAGGTTGCTTTCTGAAACGGATGAGTTTGCCCGTGGGCCCTTTAAGAGCCAGTTTTGATTTCTTTGTGAACCAGCTTTTCTGGGGTTACTCCCCAATGTTTTAGTAGCAGGCAAAGTCAGATATTATGCCACTCGTCTCGATTGTGCTAGGTCCACAAAATGCCCCCGGTGGGGGTGCTCCCCGGCTCAGGGCCCCGCTCCTCCAGGGAGGGCTGCGTACCTGTGGGCTGCTCCCGGGCGGCTGTGAGGCACTGCGGCTTGTGAAAGCGGCGTTTTCCTCTCCAGAAGGGAGTTTCTGCCTCTTCCACCTCAGTTAGGATTGTCCGTTGTTGCAGGAGTTCCTCTTATCCAGTTTTCAGTTCTGTCTCAAGGGTAATTTTTCCACGAGTAGTTGTAAATTGGCTGTGTCCGCGGGTGGAGGTGAGTTCAGAGTCTGCCTACGCCGCCATCTTGACTTCTAGCATTCTTGTTCTCTTTTTATCTTACGTTTTACTTTTCTGTATATTATAACCCCCTACTGTATTGTCTTTAATTTTTACTTGAACAATTAATATTTTTACTCTTAAAACCATCAATATTGTCCTGTTTTTGCTTTTATGCATACTATTACCCCCATAATATTGTCGTAATTTTTGCTTCAAACCATCAATATTCTTTTAAAGAAATTCTTTCCAAAATAAATAATTTCTTTGAGCAATTTTTGCAGTGCAGGTCTGTGGGAAATAATTCTCTCACCATTTTCCTGAGAATGCCTTTATTTTGACTTGATTTTTGAAAAACAGTTTCCCTGACAAAGGTTTTCAACTTGTTTTTAGTCTTATGTTAAATATAAATGTTAGTCCAAAATATAAATTTATAGGTTTTTTTTCAATTTTTCTTTCAGCTCTTACAATTGACATTCCATTGTATTTTTGTCTTCTCTTGTTTCTAGTGAAAAGTTAGCCAACATTCATAGATTAGCTTCCATGTATGTAATGTCTTTTTTCTCTGATTCCTCTCAAGATTTCCTCTATTTTCCTTTTTTGACAGTTTAACTTTGATGTGCTGAAGTGTCATTTTCTTTATATTTAAGCTGCTTGATCTTCTTGTATCTATAAGTAAATATTTTTCACTGAAATTTCAAATTTTACATTTATTTCTTCAAAAAAATTTTGTTTTAATTTCTTCCCTTTCTATATTTGAGATATATCTCCTTCAGTGTGAAGAACACATTTTAACATTTATCTTGATATGGATCTGCTGGTCAGAAAGTTACCCAGCATTTTTTTAATGTCTTTATTTTTCCTTGTTCTTTTGTTCTTACTGTTGTAATTTAATTGAAATGCCTCTTTTCGTCTCATTTATGTTTTTATTGTCTGAATTTTCAAGCATACACAATTTCACTAATTCATATTCAAATTTACTAATTCTCATTCACTAATTCTTATTCTGTGTTTAATCTGCTTTTAAATCTATCACTTTGCATCTTCATTCAGTTATAAAATTTTTCACTTTTGTAACTGAAAATCTTTTCCCTTAAATATGGTTCTAGGATCTTTCCAAAGGGTTTTTTCATTAGATTTGTATAAAGGACTCACATTAATATAATGCTAGCAAAAAGTTAACTATTTATCACTATTATTAAGTGCATACTGAGCAACCGTTATGGCTTTTTAAGCAAATTAATAATTTATAAGGGAATAAAAAGAATTATTCCAAACCTAGAGAGTGATGTTTGCAAAGCTCATTATAACACAGAGAAATCCAAACACCAATAAAAGTGGGACAAAGCACAGTGATTATACAACATCCACCATTAAACAAATTATGAAATATTAAAAGGAGATTATGCAAAGCAACCGAGATTAATTGCTGTTAATTGACGAAAGTCACGAAACTGAGTGTTGGTTTCATTTGTGATACTAATGTCACTTACAAGGTTAATTACTGTGTCACCTCACAGCCCCCAGTTGTTTTTCATGTTGTGGCAGAGACTGTGTGAACAGATGGACCAGAATAACATCTGGCTTAGGTGAGCAGTAAGAGTACAGCTGACATCCTTGAATGATTTCCTTCAGTTACACAGTCTTGGGAATAGAAAGTAATAAGAGAAACACGGATGCCAAAAATAAACAACTTGATATATTCTTATTAGCATACTGGCCCTTGCCAAATCCCAGAGCGAATGTCATAATCAGCATCTAACAGGGCTACAGTAATGTTCTTATCAATATAATCTTTTAAAAAATACTTATATTTAATTTAGCTCATTTGTCATCAATATCTTACTTCCCCAACATTGCTCCCAAACATGCTTTTACATTCAAATCAAAACAATACCTTCTATTTTATGGAAAAATCACAGTATTTAAAATTTGTAATATCCCTCTTGATCCTCAGGATAACCTTATAAATTAGATGTTACTGCATGATATCCAAATTAATAACCAAAACCCAGAAATGCTATATCCTAGGTTAAAAAGGTAACAAATGACAAAACAAGGACACAAAACCAGAATAATTTACTTTAACCTATTGTACTCACATTTAGGACTACATTATGTCAGTAACAGGAGGAACAAAGCCTTTGATAATAATAATAATTACTAGAAACTTTATTTAAAGCTACAATTTGAAAATATGATTTCTTACCATGTTTTTAAGTAATATTATAACCATTTTGATATTCATAATGGTACAGATGTAAGGAATTTGATTCCAAGCATTCTAGTATAACATTATTTCAGTTTTATTTCATCTATTAAACATATTAATCTTTCAATGGCCTAGGAATGTGCAACAATGCATTTCTAGTTTACAAAATTTCACATAATTTAAGGTGAAAATATACATCCAAATAACAGTGGCTGTTTTTTAAAATGCATTTGAATGTATTCTGTAGTTTGTTTATGTGCTACGTTTGTTCTTGCTGAAGACCTGCCCTGTTCTGGTTGTGTTCATTACGGAGAGCACAGGCTACACATGACACATTAGAGAGGTTGTTTGAGGGTGAGCTCTCTTGGCCTTAATTTCTCTCTGCAAAGTGTAATAGTGTTGCTGCTGTCTTGTCAGGAAGGAAAACACTGAACACTGCACGTGTAATTAATTATCAGTATTTTTGTTATCAGCGAGATCCAGTTAGGCATATGCCACCTGGCTTTGTTATTCTATTTTAGTCAGGTATGTTTGATAATGTATTCCCTTTCTCTCTGATGGAGTTCCAGAGCCAGTTTCTGTCTTTAGAGCAAATGTTGTTTTTATACCTTTGAACATAAGAAATTTATGGAGAGGTATAGTTATTCAAGCTGTGTTTTTCCTTTTTTTTCTTAGATGATTTTTCAGTCATAATCTCCTTTCTTTTTCAGCTCATCAATATACATGGGTCTCAGGGAAAAATATTTTATTAGGATAATTTCAGTATGAAGAATACTTCGGCAGACTTATATCACCATATAAGTAATGCTTTCTAAAGAAAAATGGAGAATTATCTACACCATTGAAATCTGGATTTAGTGTCCATGCCAAGAGGAATACAGTAGTATATAGGCTATTATAGATTATTTTTACCAGCTTTATTGAGATATAATTCACATACTGTACAGTTCACCCATTTAGTGTACAATTCAATGGATATTTTAGTATATTCCCAGAGTTGTACAGCCATCACTACAATCAATTTTAGAACAATTCCCACACTCAAAAAGAAACTCTGTGACTATTAGCAGTCACCCTCCATTTCCTCTCAAAATCCCCTAAGCCAATCCTAGAAAATCGTGAATCTGTTTTCTGTCTTTGTAGCATTGTCTATTCCGGACACTTCATGTAAAAGGAATTATAATATTTATGTTCTTTTGTAATTGACTTCTTATACTTTGCAGGATGTCTTCAAGGTTCATCCCTATTGTAGCAAGTATAAGTACTGTATTACTTTTTGTTGCTTAATGATAGTCCATTGTCTGGATATACTGCATTTTATGTATCTATTTATCTTTTGATGGCATTTAGGCTCTTTCCACTTTTTTGGCTATTATGACTAATGCTGCTACGAACATTTATGCTCAAGATTTTGTGTGGACAAACATTTTAATTACTCCTAGATATTCAAAGGGGTATCTTCACTGGGTCATGGGCACATCTATGTTTAACCTGTTGAGGAACTACAGACTGTTTCCAAAGTGGCTGCACCATTTTACATTCCCACCAGAAATGTATTAGAGATCCACTTGCTTCACTACCTTGTCAACATTTGTTACTATCTGCCATTTTGATTGTACCCATCCTACTGGGTGTGAAGTGGTCTCTCATTTGTTGTGTTGAATTGCGTTTCCCTAATGCTAATGGTATTGAGCACATTTTCTTGTATTTCCTCTTGAGAAATGTCTATTTAGATCCTTTGCTCATTGGCCTTTTTATTTTTGAGTTGTAACAGTTCTTATATATCCTAGATACAACTCCTTATCTGATACATGATTTACAAATATTTTCTCTCAGTTTGTGGGTTGTGCTTTCACTTCCTGATGGTGTCTTTTTAGATACAAGGGTCTTAATTTTGTCAAAGTTGAATTTATCTTTTTTCTCTTGTTGCTTGTGTTTTTGGTACAATATCTGAGAAAGTTTTGTTTAACACGGGTCCTGAAGATTTAGTCCTACATTTTCCTTAGAGTTTCCTTAAAGAGCTCTCATGCTAGGTTTACAATATATTTTCAGTTAATTTTTGTATGTGCTGTGATTCTTTTCCCTGTGGATATCTAGTTGTCCCAGAATCAGTACTTGAAGAGACTTTTTCCCAATCAAATTGTTTTTGTACACTTGTTGAAAATAAATTAACCTTAATCATGAGGGTTTATCTCTGAATCTCAATTATATTCCATTGATCTATATGTATACCCTTATGTCAGCTCCTGTTTCATCCATTCCCTTCAATAGATTTGTTTTATATATTTGTAATAGAGTTATATTATTTTGTCACATTTTGCAATATATCCTGGGATCCCTGAACTCCTAAATGATCTTTTCTTTAAATTAGCATAAAATTATATGAATTTTGACAAGTGCATAGTGGTACATGTCCACCATTATAGTCAACCTCCTCTCATCCTGAAACACAGGCAACCACTGATTTGTTTACTGATGCTATGGTTTTGCCTTTCCAGGAATTTCATATAAATGGTATTGTATGGTATGAACCTTTTTCAGAATTGGCTTCTTTCACTTAGCAAGATATAGCTAAGATTCGTCCATGTTTTTGCATGGCTCAATAGCTCTTTCTCTTTTATCACTGAACACTATCCTGTTTGAGGGATGTACCACAACTTGTTTATCCATTTGCCTACTTAAAAGCATCTGGTAGCTTCCACTTTTTGGTTATTATGAATAAAGCTGGTTTAAATATTCATCTGCTGGTATTTCTGTGGGAATAAGTTTTCAAATCCTTTGGAAAAATACATAGGAGCATGTTTCCTTGATCACATTGTAAGACTATCTTCACTTTGAAAGAAATTGCCAAACTATCTCTCATAGTGGCGATACTGTTTTTCATTCCTGCCAGTAATGAATGAGAGTTCTTCTTGTTCCACATTGTCTCCAGCAATTAGTGTGGGCAATTGTTTGGACTTAAGCCATTCCAATAGGATTACTATTTATCTCATTTTTGTTTTATTTTGCAATCCCATAATGACAAAGAATGTTGAGCATCTTTTCATATGCCTATTTTCCATCCATATAACTTCTTTGGTAAGGTATCTGCTAAGATTTTTGTCCCCCTGTTCTTTTTTTTTTTTTTTAAATTTTTTGTTTATTGCAGTAACATTGGTTTATAACATTGTATAAATTTCAGGTGTACATCATTATGCTTCTATTTCTACATAGATTACCTCATGTTCACCACCCAAATGCTAATTACAATCCATCACCACACACATGTGCCGAATTATCCATTTTGCCCTCCTCCCTCCCCTCTTCCCCTCTGGTAACCACCAATCCAATCTCTGTCTCTATGTGTTTGTTTATTGTTGTTATTATCTACTACTTAATGAGGGAAATCATACGGTATTTGACCTTCTCCCTCTGACTTATTTCACTTTGCATAATACCCTCAATGTCCATCCATGTTGTCACAAGTGGCTGGATTTCATCTTTTCTTATGGCTGAGTAGTATTCCATTGTGTATATATACCACATCTTCTTTATCCATTCGTCCCTTCATGGACACTTAGGTTGCTTCCAAGTCTTGGCTATTGTGAATAATGCTGCAATGTTCTTAACTGTGCTGTTACTTCTATGATTGAATTTTAAGAGTTCTTTTTATATTTCGGATATAAGTCTTATATCAGATATGTCTTTTGCAAAGATTTCTTTCAGTCTGTGGCTTTTCTTTGCATTCTCTTAGTGCATTTTGCAGAGCAAAAGTTTTTAATGTTAATAAAGTATGACATCTACTTTTTCTTTCAGGGACTGTGCTTTTGATGTTGTATCTAAAAACTCTTCAACCAACTCAATTTCACATAGATTTTTCTCTTATATTTTCTTATGTTGTTTTATAATTTCATACTTTACATTAAAGTTTGCAGCTCTTTGTGTATTGTGTGATATTTGTGTCTAGTTACATTTTATTGTTCAATCCAAGGCAAGAGGTTGCATGCTTTAAACTTCCTTCTGCAGAAGCCACAGGATTTCGTGCACAGGCTTTCTTATCCACTCCACCAGATGTAGGGGAAGAGGGGAAGAGGGAGGATGAGGCTTGAAAGCTGTTAATGCTTTAACATCCAAAAGGGAGTCAGACTCTTGAGCACATCTTAATTCTGAAAAAGGGTGCGGAAAAGGGATTGGCCTGAGGCTAAAAGGATCTGATGCAATAAAAGAAAGTTTGTTCAGGGGTCGACCTGGTGGTGTAGTGGTTAAGTTCGTGTGCTTGGCTTCAGCAGCCTAGGGTTCGCAGGTTTGCATCCTGGGCGCAGACCTAACAAGCCATGCTGTTGCGGCATCCCACATACAAAATAGAGGAAGATGGCACAGACATTAGCTCAGGGCTAATGTTCCTCTGCAAAAAGAGGAGGATTGGCAATGGATGTTAGCTCAGAGCCAGTCTTCCTCACACACACACACAAAAAGTTGGTTCAATATGAGTATCATTCAAAGCAACTAAAAAATGTCATTTTTTAATTTTTTTACTTTATAAAATTAATTCAAGTACAACACTGAGAAAAATACAAGTTGGGAGTATTATTATCCTGTCTGATCCTCTCTCACTAGAACTTTCCAAGGACCTCAGCTATTACCACATACCCCAAAGACTAAACCATTCCTCCAGATTTTGGAGTATTTGGACCATTTATGATATACATGTTTTCTAACTCAGAACCAGGCACAGAAGCACACAATAAATTTTGTTACATAGCATATGACTATGTTAATTGAATCGAAGTTGCTGCTACCAAAAATAATATTTATGCCTTGGGTCTTATAAGTTGCTAATAGCCTTATTTTAGTGCCTAAGCTTCTACACTGTACCCTCTGTCTGATAATTGCATCCCTATTTTATACCACTGTGCCGAATTTCCTGCAGAAGTCCAAGTTACTCTTTAGCTGGAGCTCCATATTTGCTATTATTCATCCAAATAGTGACATGTTTTGCCCCAAACCTTAATCTATCTAGCATCTGAAGCTACCTCCCCACCCTATCCTAACCTGATGCCTGAAGCCCTAGTCCTCAACAAATTGCCTTGTTGTGAATCCATCTTCTTATTATCTTTAAATCTATGCTACCATTTTAATTTCTTTCAAACTTAATTTTTCACTCAGTTGCTGATATAGTCTCTTCCATGTTGCACTCCATCTTCTGGCCTATCTTCTTCCATGCTTCTGCTGGACCATTCATTCTAAAATTCTATCCCATCTGGTCATTTATCAGTTTAAAATAGTGTACTGAATCTCCATTAACTTAGATGAGATCTAAACCCTTTAGAATAGCATCAGTTATCTTTTTAAAATTCTGTCTCCACCTGTCTTTAAACAACATCTATCGCCATGGCCACAGTACCCTACCTTGAGCCAGAGCCCTGCAGCAAGAAGGCAGAAGACAGCTGTGGCCCATCTAGGCAAACAGATGCTCTGGACTGGTACTCCAGCACTTACATGCAGGGACACTAGACTGATGGGTAGTACTTTGGTGATACTTTCATGTTGCCAAGACAGCTATTATATACTGCCACTTATGTGTAGGAATACTATATGTTGTCTCTCTCATTAGGTTTCTTTTCATAATCTGCAGCTGCAGCCACTTTTGACAGGACAACAGTAACAGTATCCTTTAATGATTGAAAAAAAGGGTAATAGATTGGCTAAAGCTATAGGTAATGGGGCACACTAAAACTAAAGCATGAGTAGGTGGAAGGGAGTAGAGAGAGGAGGAGTTCAGTAATGTAAGTAAGGTGCACTAATATAAGGGGGTTTGCAATTTCTGAATGCATGCATCTCTTGATGGAATTGTACTTAGCATTTAAAAAAATCAAGACATCCTGTAAATGTGTTGTCTGTACCATGTGTAATACCATGCTAGAGAAGTGAGGCATAATAATGATAGTGATAAATTTTTACAAAATACTTTCCAATGCATTATCTCATTAAATTTCAATTAAATTAGATAGTACACTCAAAAGTTTTGCTTCACTTTCATGTAATGCTGATGAGCCATGTGTCATATGTTAGCAATCTGGATAATATTCAAGGCATTATAGTAGACATAATATCACTTCATCGAAGAGTGAATATTTCAAAAGCTAGGTGAGCTGCAATTTTTCACCTTAAAATAAATTACATATATTCATGGATGAATAATAAGTAGATTGAGCACATCTCCAACTCTTCTATAAATGTTTAATGTTCAAAATAATCAGAGGAAGAAGCTTGTTCAGAAACTCTAATATGCCTTTTGGGCCTTGTATCATGCTCTGTGCTTGTTGCACCTGGTTGGTTTCATGAATACTAACACTAAACAGCCTTGTTCATAAAGAAAACTTGTGAAAGAAGAGAAAACATTACATTTTTGAGAAAAGAGTCATTTGGTACTCTACTGAAATTATTTTAAGTACATCATTCTGTGTTATACTTTAATTCTTAGAGATATCATTTCTGTGTGATACAAAGTCATTTCATTTCATGCCTTTGTGTGTGTGTGTGTACATTTGTGTGTGTGTGTATGTGTGAAAGAGAGAGACTGTATGCACATATGGCTGGGATGAATGTCAGGTAGTTGAAATTCATTTGGTATGTATGGAGGTGTTACTACTAGATTGCATAATATAAATCAGAAATAATAAGTAGGAAATTGTGCAATCGAAATGAAAGTAAAATTAAAGTCCACTGGTTCAAACACATAGAATAGGTAATCTTTTTTTCAAATAAGCTCATAACAAATTTATTCATATCTGCTAGCAGCTGGTACAATCTTGCTATTCTTATTTGAAACATTCATGTTTTCATATTGAGAATCATCAATTTTCATGTCTCACCAAAATCCTCTGTTAAATTGATCCTCTAGACCTTCTATCACAAATTCTCAAGTGTGTTGATAAATCACCACTTGGTATTTTGTCATGGTTTTTGTATTTCAATAAGTTATGCAGCATCTCACCCAGGTTAAAGGCATATAGTTATTGTACCAAAACAAGTTTTTCAGTTTAATTTCATAGTATCTACCTGCATTAGTGGATATAAATTTCCTGCTTCCCTCCAACTCATTTTTGTTTTATAATTTCACTTTCCTCTGACCTATCAAAGAAAAAAAAATTCCATTTGTACACAAAGGGAGGGATAACATGTCATGAAGTAGGATAATTTACATTTTTATTATTGTTCTGTGCTAATTTCTCATGTGTTTAGTAATCCTAAGGGATGTTATGAATGCTGTTAATATGCACTGACTATACAATGGACAAACTGCTGTGTGACATTGTTTAATTTTTTAACAAAAATTCATTTTCTCCTTGTGCTGACCTCTGTCCTTTGCTGAGAAAACTGTAAACATTGCCATGGAATTTAAGACAAAGATAAACTATATGGAGAATTGTGGGCAAAGAAATACCTTCTTGGGTGTCTTAAATGTTCACCTAAAAATTTACAGTTTTAATGATGCACTAAGTGATTCCTGTGAAATCATGAATTGTTGCATTTGTTTTTTAAGCATAGAAACCAGGGTTGGCAAACTAGCTTGTAGCCTGTATCTGATCAACTGCCTGTTTTGGCGAATAAAGTTTTATTGGAACATAGCCTTGCACATTCATTTATGTATTATGTGTGAAGGCTTTCCTGCTACAAAGCAGAGTTAAGTAGTTGCTACAGAGAGATCATGTAGTCCCCAAAGCCTAAAATATTTACTCTGGCCTTTTAAGAAAAATTTTGCCAACATCAAAATAAATAAATATAAATATAAATCTGTTTCTAACTACAAATAATTCTTAGCAATAGAAATTAATCTTTAACATCTGTTACTTACATGCTACATACCAGGTTGTTTTGAACAATTTACATTAACTAACCTCATTTAATCCTCACCTTATGCGGTAGGCACTATTAATATCCCTATTTTACAAAAGATGAAGAAACTGAGTCCTAGAGAAGTTGAATAGACACCCCAGGCCACATGGTTAGTAAAGGACAGAGTGCTAAGATTTGAACTGAAGCAATCTAATTCCAAATAGAATCATGTTATTTGTATATTTTATATTCAACCTAAGTACCTGGAAATAAGTTAGAGTTTGGAATAACAATATAAATATAGAATAATCCAATGATTTTATGCTGACGTTTGTAAACAATATACCATTGAAAAATAAGATTCGTTTCAGAAAGAATTCACCATATTCATAGATATTTGGTTCTGAATTCCTAAATTAAGAATATTTGAAATATTTTCTCCCATTCAATAATTTATCTATTCATTTCATTGATTGTTTTATTTGCTGTGTAGAGCTTTTAAGTTTGATGTGGTCCCACTTATTTATTTCTGCATTTATTGCTTATGATTTTGGTGTCATATTCAAAAAGATGTTGCCAAAGCCAACGTCAAGGAGCTTTTTCCCAATGTTTTCTTCCTGGAGTTTTATAGTTTCATGTCTTACAGTTAAATCTTTAATCCATTTGTGTTAATTTTGTGAGTGGTGAAAATTGGGAACCAATTCCTTCTTCAGCATGTGATTATTCACATTTCCCAACACCATTTATTGAGAAGAATATCCTTTCTCCATTGAGTATTCTTGAATCCCTTGTCAAATATTAATTGACTGTATATATGTGAGAGTTCATTTCTGAGTTGAGAAAATATTTGCAAACCATCTATTGGATAAGGGATTAAGGTTCAAATTATATAAAGAACTCATATAACTCAATAGTAAAAAAACAAATAATCCAATTAAAAAATGGGGAGGTGACCTGAATAGACATTTTTCCAAAGAAGACATACAAATGGCCAACAGGTACTTGAAAAGGTGCTCAACATCACTAATCATCAGGGAAATGCAAATCAAGGCCACAAAGAGATATCACCTCACACCTGTTAGAAGGGCTATCAACAAAAACACAAGAGATAACAAGTATTGGTGAGGATGTGGAGTAAAGTGAACTCTTGTGTACTGTTGGTGGGAATGTAAATTGGTGCAGCCACTATGCAAAATAGTTTGGCACTTCTTCAAAAAGTTAAAAATAGAGGAGTGACATCAGCATCATGGTGGAATGAGTTATTCCCTTTGTCTTTCCCCTCTAAGTTACAACCAATCACCATTGGCCTACAGAGCATTCTCTACACAGCACAATAGGATGCCTAAGAGATCCATGCATCTGTACATCTGAAGCTGGGTGGACTAGACCCCTAGGAGGCAGTGGAACTAGGGGAGCAGCCTCCCTCCTCTCCCCTGGCAGCAGTGATCCAGGGAGTGGATCCTTGCACAAGCACATGTGCCTGCAAGCAGTTGCTGCGGGAGCAGAAACAGCAGGCACAGCTTGCTCCCTGCAAGTTCCCCAGTGGACCCAGCATGTGCACCTGAAAATAAATACTGCAGGAGCTGAAACAGCAGGTGCCACTTGGTCCCTGCCCATCTTCCAACAGATCTGGCTCATGTGACTGCAAGTGGACGCTGTGGGAGCAAAAATAATAGGTGTTCTTGCCCACCCTCAGCAGATCTGGATCACACACCTGCGAGCCGATGCAGTGGGGCAGAAAAAACATGTGTGGCTTGCTCCCTACTGGTCCCCCTGCAAATCCAGCATGGGGTCCCTCCCCCCCACAACATTGGCCAGGTTTTTTCAACAGTGGGGACAGTATAAAAAACTTGGATTTTCCTGGCTGGGGAGGGGTGTGCTGTCCTGAATTTTCAAAACACACTGACTAGCACCAGAGACCATAGGCTGCATGTGTGAGCAGCAATAACAACATCTCCCTGCTTAGCCCCTGCTCAACCCCAGTGGTAGCAGGTGGAACCTGTGACCAGAGTCTACAGGAAACACAGTAGAACTGGTGACCCAGCCCCTAGTGGCAGCACCCCTGACATTTGCTCCAGCAGCAGGGGCTGAATACAAATCCCTGGATCTCTGGGCTCCCAGCAGCAACAGCAACACCTGTGAACACAGCACCCCAGGCAGTGGTGCAGCAAGCACTTCAAGACAACCTGGGAGCAGCAGTGCATGTGGTGCATGGGGCAGCAGCATCCAAGCTGAAAGGGAGCATGCAGAGAGCCAGTGGAGGAAGACAAGACCCAGGCAACCAGGAAGCAGCAGAAGTGCTAGCAGCCTAGTGACCCTGGTGGCAGCACCTGATACTGCAATGATATCATAAGCAGCAAGGCACTAGAAACCTCAGAGGCACACGTGGCACAAGAAGGGAATTGATGACATCTCTACCAGAGGCATGAGGGTGGAAAGTGTGGGCTCTCAAGTAAAACCAGAAGTAGCTCAGAACCAAAGTAACCAAAGCCATACCCAAATAAGAAAGGTGGTTACTACCACAAATGTGCTGGCAGAGGATCAAATCATCAAGTACCATGAATAACTACAGTAACACAGCAGAATGGAAAGAAAAAGACCACTCTCCAGAAACCAAACTTGAAGTCATAGAAGATTACAATCTGACAGAAAATTCAAAATAACTGTGATGAAGAAACTCACTGAGTTACATGAAAATTCAGAAAGACAGTTCAGTGAGCTCAGGAGTAAAATTAATGAAAAGAAGGAGTACTTCACCAAAGAGACTGAAACTCTAAAAAAAAATTCTGGAGATGAATAACAAAATTAATGAGATGAAAAATAATGTAGAAAGCACTAAACATAGAGCAGACAATATGAAAGAGAGAATTAGTGAGCTTGAAGATAAAAATCTAGAAATGATTCAGGTGGAGGAGGAGAGAGAATTAAGACTTAAAAAAAATGAAAATATTCTTTGAAAAATATCCAACTCAGTTAGGAAAAGTAACATAAGGATAATAGGTATCTCAGAAGGAGAAGAGAAGGAGAAAGGAGAAGAGAGCTTATTCAAAGAAATGACAGCTGAGAACTTTCCAAACCTGGGGAAAGAACTAGACGTACAAGTACATGAAGCTAATAGAAATCCTAATTACCTCAATGCAAAAAGACCTTCTCCAAAAAGAATATTAAGGGCAGCAAGAGAGAAGAAAATAACCTACAAAGGAGCCTCATCAGGCTTTCAGTGGATTTCTCAGCAGAAACTCTACAGGCAAGGGGAGAGTGGAATGGTATATTCAAAATACTGAAAGACAAAAACTTTCAGCCAAGAATACTCTATCCAGAAAAATTATCCCTCACATATGACAGAGAAATAAAAGCTTTCCCAGACAAGCAAAAGCTGAGGGAGTTCATTGCCACTAGACCTGCCTTACAGAAATGTTGAAAGGAGCCTTCCTACCTGAAACAAAAAGACAAAGGTTTACAAAGCTTTGAGCAAGGAAATAAATAGACAGAATCAGAAAATTGCAGCTCTATATCAGAATAGGTTAGGAAACACTTAACTCTAACATAAAAGATAAAGGGAAAGAAAGCATCAAAAATAACTATAACCACTTCAATTTGGTCACAAACTTATAACACAAAAAAAGAATAATTTGTGACAACAAAAACATAGAAGAGGAAGAGGAAAAGAATAAAACATGCATAGGTTAATGGAGACAAGAGGCTATCAGAAAAAGGACTATCTCATCTATGAGATCTTTTATATGAACCTCATGGTAACCACAAAACAAAAAATCACAGCAAAGTCAAAAATCATAAATAAAGGGAAAACTGAGTAAAACATCACAGAAAACCACCAAGGTGAAATGGCAGACAGAAACACAAGGATTAAAAAAAAAACAACAATGGAAATATAAAACAACCAGAAAACAAAAGATAAAATGGCAGTATTAAGTCCTTATATATCAATAATCATTCTAAATGTAAATGGATTGAAGTCACCAATCAAAAGACACAGAGTGATTGGATGGATTGATAAACAAGACCCAACAATGTGCTGCCTCTAGGGAACACATCTCAGCTCTAAGGACAAACATAGGTTCAGAGCAAATGGATGGAAAACAATACTCCAGACAACTGGCAACCAAAAGAAAGCAGGTGTAGCATAATTATATAAGACAAAGCAGATTTCAAGACAGAAAAGATAGTAAGAGACAAAGATGGGTATCATATAATGATAAAAGGGACATTTCACCAAGAAGCTATAACACTTATGAATATATACGCACCTAACACAGGAGCACCAAACTATATAAAGCAAATATTAACAGACCTAAAGGGAGAAATTGGCAGCAATACAATAATAGTAGGAGACTTTAGCTCCCCACTTACATCAATGGATAGATCATCCAGACAGAAAGTCAATAAGGAAACAGTGGCCTTAAATGAAACACTAGACCAGATGGACTTAAGAGATATGTATATATATAGAACATTCCATCCAAAAACAGCAGAATACACATTTTTCTCAGGTGCACATGGAACATTCTCAAAGATAGACCATATATTGGGAAACAAAGCAAGCCTCAATAAATTTAAGAAGATTGAAATCATATCAAACATCTTTTCTGACCACAATGGTATGAAACTAGAAATCAAGCACAAGTAAAAAACTGGAAAAGTCACAAATATGTGGAAAATAAACAACATGCTACTGAACAACTATTGGATCAAGGGAGAAATCAAAAAAATCTGGAGACAAATGAAAATTGAGTATATAAACACAACATACCAAAACTTATGGGATGCAGCAAAAGCAGTACTAAGAGGAAAGTTTATAGCAATATGGGTCTACCTCAATAAACAAGAAAAACTCAAAAAATAATCTTACACTATACCTAAAAGACTATAAAAAGAAGAAGAAACAAAGCCCAAAGTCAGTAGAAGGAAAGAAATAATAAAAATCAGAGAATAAATAAATGAATTACAGACTAAAAAAACAATGGAATGGATCAGAGAAATTAAGAGCTGGTTCTTTGAAACAATAAACAAAATTGACAACCAAATTCACTGAGAAAAAATACATAAGTTTCAAATAAATAAAATCAAAAATGAAAGAGGAGAAATTACAACAGACACCACAGAAATACAAAGACTTACAAGAGAATACTGTAATAAGCTATACACCCACAAATTGGATAACCTAGGAGAAATGCACAAATTCTTAGAATCATACCACCTCCCAAAACTGAATTTATAAGAAATAAAGAATCTGAATAGACTGATCACAAGTAAAGAGATTAATACAGTAATCAAAAACATCCCAAAAACAAAAGTCCAGGACCAGACAGCTTCTCTGGTGAATTCTACAAAACATTCAAAGAAGATTTAATACCTATCGTTCTCAAACTCTTCCAAAAAATTGAAGAGTATGGGACACTTCCTAATTCATTTTATGAGGCCAACATTACCCTGATACCAAAACCAGACAAGTAGACACAAAAAAGGAAAATTACTGGCCAGTATTGCTGATGAACATAGATGCAAAAATCCTCAACAAAATATTAGCAATCAAATACAACAATACATTAAAAGGTTTATACACCACAATCAAATGGGGTTTACTCCAGAGATGCAGGGATGGTTCAACATCCACAAATCAATTAATGTGATATACCACGTTAACAAAATGAAGAATAAAAATCATATGACCATCTCAATAGATGCAGAGAAAACATTTGACAAGATCCAACATCCATTTATGATAAAAACCCTAAATAAAATGGGTATAGTAGTAAAGTATCTCAACATAATAAAGGCTGTATATGACAAACCCATAGCCAACATCATACTCAATGGAGAAAAATTGAAAGCCATTCCTCTGAAAATAGGAAAAGACAAGGATGCTAAGTCTTGCCACTCTTATTCAACATAGTACTGAAAGTTTTAGCCAGAGCAATTAGGCAAGAAAAAAAAATAAAAGGGATCCAAACTGGAAAGAAAGAAGTAAAACTGTCACTATTTGCAGGTGACCTGATTCTATACATAGAAAACCCTAAATAATCCACCAAAAAACTATTAGAAATAATTAATGAATACAGTAAAGTTCAGGGTACAAAAACACACATAGTTGTGTTTCTATACACTAACAATGAAACAGCAGAAAGAGAAATCAAGAATACGATGCCATTTACAATCGCAACAAGAAGAATAAAATACCTAGGAATAAATTTAACAAAGGAAGTGAAAAACCTGTACACTGAAAAGTATAAGACATTATTGAAGGAAATCAAAGAAGACATAAAGAAATGGAAAGATAATCCATGCCCACGAATTAGAAGAATAAACATATTTAAAATGTCCGTATTACCAAAAACAATCTGCAGATTCAATGCAATTCCAGTCAGAATCCCAATGACATTCTTCACAGAAATAGAACAAAGAATTCTAAAATTTATACAGAACAACAAAAGACCCTGAATAGCCAAAGCTATCTTGAGAGAAAAGAACAAAGTTGGACTCACTCCCTGAATTCCCTATCACACTCCCGGAATTCAAACTATGCTACAAAGCTATAGTAATCAAAATAACATGGTACTGGCAGAAAAACAGACACAGAGCTCAATGGAATAAAATTGAAAGCCTAGAAATAAAACCACACATCCATGGACAGCTAATTTTCAACAAAAGAGCCAAGAACATACAATGGAGAAAGGAAGTCTCTTCAATAAATGGTGTTGGGAAAACTGGACAGCCACATGCAAAAGAATGAAAGTAGACCATTATCTTACACCCATACACAGAAATTAACTCAAAATGAATTAAAGACTTGAACATAAGAGCTGAAACTATAAAACTCCTAGAAGAAAACATCGGCAGTATGCTCTTTGACACCAGACCTAGCAGTATCTTTTCGAATATGATGTCTACTCAGGCAAAGAAAAAACAAACAAATGAGACTACATCAGACTAAAAGCTTCTGCATGGCAAAGGAAATCATGAACAAAATGAAAAGACAACTCACCAACTGGGATAAAATATTTGCAAATCTTATATCTGACAAGGGGTTAATTTCCAAAAATATATAAAGAACTCATACAACTTAACAACAAAAAAAGAACAAGCTGATCAAAAAATGGGCAGAGGATTTGAACAGACATTTTTCCAAAGAAGATATACAGATGGCAAACAGGCACATGAAAAGATGTTCATCGCTAATTATTAGGGAAATGCAAATCAAAACTACAATGAGATATCACCTCACACCCGTCAGAATGGTTATATTAATGAGACAAGAAATAAGAATTGTTGGAGAAGATGTAGAGAAAAGGAAACCCTCATACACTGTTGGTGGGAATGCAAACTGGTGCAGCCATTATGGAATACAGCATGGAGATTTCTCAAAAAATTAAAAATAGAAATACCATATGATGCAGCTATTCCACTGCTGGGTATGTATCCAAAAAACATGAAATCAATAAGTCACAAAGATGTATACACCCCTATGTTCATCACAGCATTGTTCACAATAGCCAAGACATGGAAGCAACCTAAGTGCTCATCGATGGATGAATAGATAAAGAAGATGTGCTATATATATACAATGGAATACTACTCAGCCATAAAAAAGACAATTTGTGACAACATGGATGGACCTTCATAGTATTATGCTAAGTGAGATAAATCAGGCAGAGAAAGACAGTTGCCATATGATTTAACTCCTATGTGGAAAATAAACACAGATAAGGAGAACAGATTAGTGGTTACCAGAGGGGAAGGGAATGTGGGGAAGGCAAAGGGGATAAAGGGGCACATACATATTGTGACAGATAAAAACTATACTGTTGGTGGTGAACATGATGTAGTCTATACAGAAACTGACATATAATAATGTACACCTGAAATTTACACAATGTTTTATGCCAATGTGACCCCAAGAAATAATTTTTTTAAAAATTAAAAATAGAACTACCATATGGTCTAGCAGTCCAACTTCTGGGTATACATCCAAAGAAGATGAAATCAGTATCTCAAAGAGGTATCTGCACTCCCTTGTTCATTGCAGCATTATTCATAATAGCCAAGATAGGGAAACAACCTGTCTGTCTACAGATAAATGAATAGAGGAGATGTGATATGTATATCACATCTGTTTGTATATATACATATATACACACACACACACACACACACACACACACACACACACAATGGAATATTATTCAGCCACAAGAAAGAAAGAAATCCTGCCATTTGTGACAACATGAGTGGACCTTGAGGGTGCTAGGTTAAGTCTGTATGATCTCACTTATATGTAGAATCTAAAAAAGCTGACCTCATAGAAACCGAGAGTAGAATGGTGGTTTTTGTCAAAGGGTACAAACTTCCACTTACAAGGTGAATAAGTTCCGGGGATCTAACGTACAGCATGATGACTACAGTTAACAACACTGTATTATATACTTGAGAGTTGCTTAGAGAATAGATCTTAAGTGTTCTCACCACACACACACACACCCAAATTAAGTGAAGTGATGGAAGCGTTAACTAACCCTATTTTGGTAATCATTTCACAATATATATACGTGTATCAAATCAGACGTTATATACCTTAAACTTACACAGTATTATATGTCAATTATATCTCAACAAAGCTGGAAAAATGTTTGAAATTGTGCCTTAAATTATAAAACACGACAGACTTATTAAGAACTAGTTAATGCCATGCATAAACAATAAAAATCAAAGGCCAGTGTCTAAAGTTGGTAATAAACCTGAAATGCAGAGAATTCATCTAAAATGCTGATTTTTGTATCATGAATTCACACCATAACGAATTCAGTGAGCTCAGGACTATAAGTTAAATGTGAGTCTCTAACTGAACGATTTATGGACTTATTCCTGACAGAAAATGGGGTCTTCTGGAATATGCCTTCTCAATAATGGCAGCACATAAGTGCTATACCAGTAATTAATTATTTTTTAAAACTTCCTTTTACCTCCTTACCTGGCTTAATGAGCATGCCTCCAGACTTTCCCTTTCTTGAATAGAATGGTCCATCACTTCAGCCAAAAATGTCTCTCCAAATGTTTCTGGAGACCAGTTTCCTATCTCCCTGATTAGTGTAATAATGGAAAGGACTCTAAAATTAGTTCTTCGTAGACCAGTGTGCTAGTTTAGTTTTGTTGCTGCTGCTGTTTCCTTTGATTTTTGTTTTCCAAAAAAATGTCCCTCTGTTTATAACTTTAAAAGAAGCGTCCTTTCTTATCCATACTTTTGTGATAAATATGACTGTTATTCAGCCAATAGTACAAATGAGACATTAAATATAAGGTACATAGATAAAAGAGAAAGAAAGAGGTGAAAGGAAAAGCAGTTGTAAGAAGGGCAGGCTAACATTACTGAATAGAGATGCAGATCAATTAGAATTGAATATAAAGTAAGGGATAAAGTTTAAAAACTTCAGGAGAATTTCCTAAGTTGCTTCTAGATTCAGGGAAGATTTGAAGTGCTACATTTCATCTGGACTAGGTGTTGAATTTCAAATATTCCACTTTTTATTCTGGGTAAAGGGAGGTGACATCATTTAACATCTCTGAATCACTGCTTTCTCATTTGAAAGATAACCAATAATCGTATCTGTTCTGTGAAAATCCCAAAGCTGCATAAGGATCAACTATAAAATGAGAAAATAAACCTCCGAAAAATTTGAAAATATGGAGAATTTAGTTTTCTGTATTGTTATTTAGAAGATGGAAAGTGAACAAGGGACTCTTGTACAAATAAATTTGATAATGAAATCAAAAGAAAGAAACAGTGGTTTCCAATAATGATTTTGCGGACATGTGGAGAACCTTGGGTGAGGGTCTTGAATGGACCAAGCTAAAACACAGAAGCATGTTGAGGAGGAAACTGGAACAATCCTGATAATAAATGGGTTCAAAGGAAGTTAAATAACCTTCATCTATGATGATGAGGCGTAAATCTAATCACAACTGGACAGAGATGGGGTAAACCTTAGATTAGGCAAGGATTCTTACATTTTAGTGGAGAAAGATCTCCTAATTAATAACAGATAAAAAGCACCAGCAGTCAGTGTGCTCTCGTGTTAAATCTGTTAAGGAGTAGAAAGCGATACACACTTTTTAACCTAAAGTAAAATATTCTTATGAAATACCTCTTCCATATTAATTGGATAGTTCTTCAAAATTTTGGCTAAGTAGAAGTAGAAAATAGAGATTCAAACAGTCATTTGTCAGATGCATGCCATCTCTATAGAGCAATACTGATTCATCTGGATAGAAGCAGTCTGTTTCACTGTCTCTCTCTTTCTCTCTCACCTACACAAACACACACACACCCCCCCATAATAAGCAAACACAACAGTTGTTTCATTCAGCATAGAGTGGAAAGAAAATACATTGGGGACAAAATGCACAGCGTAATTAAAACTAACACATTTTTTTCACTTTGTTTCCAGGCCTCTGCTTTCTAGGGGAAAGAACTCTTAAATACCCTAATATTTTTTCATTTTTAATTTCTTCACTGACTTTAATTACCTTCTCTCAGGCCTATAAAATGATTACTTTAAAAAAAAAAAAGAGAAATGAACTTGTTTGCTGAAGGCCTTTACCGAGCTTTCACAGACAGAGCTCTTTCAAATAACAATACTGCTAGTAATTTTTTTTTTTTAAAGATTTTATTTATTTATTTTTTTCCCCCCAAAGCCCCAGTAGACAGTTGTATGCCACAGCTGCACATCCCTCCAGCCGCTGCACGTGGGCCGCGGCCTCAGCACGGCCGGAGAAGCGGTGTGTCGGCGCGCCCCCAGGACCCGAACCCAGGCCACCAGCAGCGGAGCGCGAGCACTCAACTGCTAAGCCACGGGGCCGCCCCTACTGCTAGTAATTAAACTAAACATGGAACTCCCACTTCTACTTTCCAAAAATTCTAGCCCCTACCCTTGTTTCTCACTCTAAAATTAACCCTTGTTTAATATTTTGATGAATATTTCTTATTTCTTTTCACATCTTGGTTTACTTTAGGGTTTATAAAATTGCATTCGAGTATGTTCTGTGCCTGGGTACATCTGCATCAAGATGCCTATCTTGTTCTAGAGAAAGAAGATTTTCTCATTGTCCTGTTTGTAAAATCGTTTAGCATCTTCATTGTATAATTAGGATGCTATTCCTTTTAAAAGCAGAAACTATTTGAAATTCTCATTTATTCAGTTTATTTTGTTTTAGATTTTATACAACTACCTTAAAATAATTAAAAGACAAAAATTACAATACTATTGTGGATTTGCCAATAAGTATTTTTATTATTCAAATTGGATTATATTACTAAAGTTCATTGCATGGGACATTCCTAAAGATTTTAAACATGGAAATGTTATCTCTGTACATAAAATAAAACAATAATTAAAAGCAAAATTAGGAAACCAGGTTAACTTTTCAAAAGCACTTCCTAGAGAGATGGTTAGCTATTACCAAATACGTAATTGTGCTTGTTGATAAAAAAAAATAAATTGGGAGGATTATGACATATCAGAGATATTTGCATATTGACAGGATACTCTAGGAAAAATACTAATCACAGTATAACAAAACTTGCAGAAATATGATCAGGTTCCTAGCACAGTGCCTCATACAACTAACTTGCTCAAAATTAAATAAAGATATGAAATGTTAGTTTCTGTTGCCTCTTGACGAAGCAGAAGATCAGACAAATTAGGCCCACATTCCTGACAGACAGCAATCTGCTAAAGCAAACAACATTCTCATTTCCCCAAACTACACATTACAATCCCCTATGCTGTCTCTACATCCCCTCTGCAGATACTCTACACCCATTCCAAACTTGGAATTCTCCAAATATCTCACTCTTGACCACATATCCATATCTTTGCATATGCTCTCATTTCAACCTGATTCATTCTCCAGCTTCCTTACCTGTGAATTTTTTTTTACTGATTCTTGAAGAGACAGCCCAAGTATCTTTGCCTTTGTGAAATCCCTGACTCATCCAAATTGAGTTTTTATTCCTCATGTTTCACCCAGTACATAGTTCTGTTTTATATTTTATTGCATTGTTATACAATTTTTATTTACACACCTGTTCTTCCATATTAAACAAGGAGTTACACAAGTTCATGGGCCATGCATTATTTATCTTTGAATACTCAACACTCAATAAAGTGCCTGGCACACATTAGTGCTCAACTTAATATATTTTTGTCAAATGAGTCTCTTCCTGAACAGTTGAGAACGCTTTTGTCCTTTCTTTCTTTCTTTCATTTTTGCATACCATCAGGTGCTGTAGTTTTAATTCCATTTATGTCTTATTTTCCTTTGGCTTCCTATATTTAAGTGCATTGATCTCCTATATCTAACTGCTTAAAAATGAAAAAAGTGAGCAAGGGCTTAGCTTTATAATTTTTGTATAAATAAAAGAATATCATTTCCTTGTCTCTTACCATTTTATTATTACTCAAACATAATAGTAACTGAAGAGTCGATAGTGTGAGTCAAAGTCTGGTTGTTCACAGAATCAGGACTAGAACAGGTTGTTTCTGACTTATTCCCCTGCTCCTTATTTTGAACAATGCCACCTCTACCTTTAAATGGGTTCATGCACAGTTACAATGGTTTACCTTACAGAAGGCCAGGGCTCATTTACATGAAATACCTGGAAAAATGGTATATTTTATCTTGTTTTACTGAAAATTTGCTACAAATACATATTATCAAACAGTTTAATAACCATATAAAAGCAAGTTAATTATATTTTAATGCATACTGTATCAATATACCTACAATTCCTTCTAATAATTTAAATTGTGTTTTGGAGCCCTCTTCATGAAAGGATAACTTGAAAAGGTAAATAAACCTATTTACCTATTTCTCAGTCATAACACATTTTCTAATTTCATAGTAGGTTTAAGTCAGAGAGTTTTTATTATACACATTTTCATCTGTCTATGAAGATCATGATGTTCACAACATACGTAGAACCTGAACTTTTCCGCTATTTTTCCAGTATTGTTGACGTAGTTGGTGCTGAGCAATACGTACTCTCTAATGGTTTTCAACTGAGACCAGTGGCAAATTCCACATGTCACTGCCTATGATAAAGTAGTTTCTAAATTAGTGTTTTTCAAAAAGAGACAGAAATTTGTACTCTGGAAGATTTTTATGTCTCCAACTTTAATATAGGAAGGAGGATATAGATAACTGAGATGCAGCTATTGCAAAGACTTGTCTTTTAAATTTTTTTTTTCATCGCTCTTGGAAAATATCCCACTTCCAGCATTTTAGCTAGCCAATTTTATTGCATGGCTAAGAGATTATTAGTAATTGGTCGATGTTATTTATTTCTGCATAACAGATTATTTCCAAATTTAGCAGCTTAAGACAATAAATACTTATTATCTTAGTTTCCATGGCTCAGGAATTTGGGAGCAACTCATCTGAGTGATTCTGTCTCAGGGTTTCTCAGATTTCATTCAGCTGAGTCTGCAGTCAGATGAACAGTAGCCTGGGGCTGGATGATTTGCTTTCAAGATGGCGCCTTCATGTGGCTGTTGGAGGAGGCCTTAGTTCACCACCATGTGGACCTCTTTGTAGGTCTACTTGAGTGTCCTCAAAACATACCACTTGGCTTCCCCCAGAGCAAGTGATCGGAGAGAAAGAGAAAGAGAGGGAGAGCACAGTGGAGAAATCTTCAATGTCTCTTATGACCTCCCCTCAGAAATCACAGGTTGTCTCTTCTGCTTAATTCTGCTCTTTAAAAGTGAGTCACTAAGTTCAGTCCATGCTCAAAGGGAGGGAAAATTAACCTCTACTTTTTGGAGGGAAGATGTTAAAGAATTTTTGGACATATTTTAAAACTATCACATGGTTCAAAATCACAGAGGTTCTGTATGGTAGAACTTAGTTATTGTACTCCACATGAAGTGCATTTTTTACTGAACCTGTTGGGTGAGGCTACTCATTCAACCTATTGGCTACTAACCTATTGGGTGAGGCATTTTTTTTCAGTATACCCTCAATCTTCTAGTAATACTGAGGATACTACCTTCCTTATGGATGAGTGGAAATTCCAGAAAATTAAATAAAAGTACTTGGGAAGGAAAGGAAGAGTATGGCATGGGGATATAGACATAGATGACTGGAGAGACATTTAAGTTTATAATTTTAAGGCAACACTGGATATATAGATATATGAAAAATGATCTAGGACATTTCAGAAAGCCGGAGAGAGTGTCTCAGCTTAGAGACATAGTTCAAATTTGAGAAGAACAGAGATCCATAAGGTACATCTGTTTTGATTATTTGCTTTTTCAATGATAGTGGTGAAAGACCAATTTACCTCTATGAATACTGACCATACCCAGCCAGAAACCTGATCTGGTTAGTTATTCAATCAGCTATCCAAACAGACAGCTCTCCCTGACTCTATTCTTTACTTTCAACTCTATTTCAATACGTCTGTTATTTTTTTGATATCAGGCTCCAAATGCAGGAGGCAATATAGACTAGAGGTCCAGAGCATGAAATTTTAAAATAAAATGACTTAGATTCAAATCCCAGATTTGACTATTTATTCATTGTGTGCATGTTGGGAAGTAACTTATCCCCTCTGTGTTATAACTTGCTCGTCTATGAAATGGAAATGATGATGTCAATAATAGAGCTCATCCCATATGATTGTTGTGAGAGTTAAATAAGATAACACAGAGAATGTTATTAAAAACCTGGCATGTGGTAAGAACCATACAATTACGAGCTATTATTTTCACTGGTATAATATCATGTGAGTTGAAGATTTATACACTGACCTAGTCATTGAAAATGTTCAAACTTAAAATAATAATTACAGCTAAAATTATTCACTGGTTATCATGTGTCATGAACTGTAATAAACATTTTACAAGTTATATTTTATCCTCTCAACAACTCTATTATCTTTATTTATTTAAATGCAGAACTAATATTAGATGACTTTCCCAACGTCACATAGATTCAAACGGTCAAAGTGCTATATCTGTGTAAGGAATTGTGATATACAGATATATCAGGAATATCCTATGAACTTAAGAAAAATGTCTTTTAGTAAGACACTCATACCTAAGTGCCTATCTCTGTGCCTGATTTAATTATCTGACTACCATGTTCCCTACTTACTGCATTTAGAAAAAGTGGGAAGCTTTTTGCCAGTTTCCCAGTGTGGTTCTAGTCATATTATATTTTTCCCATTTTTTACTTTTATTATTTTTACCTGGCACATTTCTAAAAATGTTTTCAAATGGCTGCTCTGTTTCTTTAGTAATCATATTAACAAATGGTGTGAGAATGAGAATTCAATAGAAAAGGCTCTGCTGCTATAGATTCCCCTATATCAAAGGGGAATTAGCATGAAAATCATTTAATAACACTATGAAGCATACATTGCCAAAATCTATGACCAGTGGATACATTAAAGAAAACAGCATGATATTTTGATATCCAATGTGTTTCCTTGCCATTAGCTTACATAGTTTATTAGTGTTAAAATAACTGACTTTGATCATTTTAAAAAGTATCATCTCAAAATAAAATCAATTTTTTTTGAAGTTAATATTTGAAGGAAAGTCTACAAAGAAAGCATTTCAATGAGCAAACAAGATGTGTTAGGTGAGGTTTCTCAGAAACCATACTCTGAGTTGGAAGGAAGTTTTGCAGGAAGTTTTTTGGGGAGTAGCCATGGGCTCAACACCTGTAAGGGAGTAGAGGAAGCAGAATTGTACAGCTGAAGAGTGATCAGTCACAATAAAAGCCTTGGCTGATTCTGTTGGGTGCTCTGGAGCTAGGATGTTCCTCAGAGATATCCTAAAATGAGGAAAGTTGCTAGACATTTGTACCCGCAATTGACCCATCATCAGATGTGGACTGCCCCCAGGGAGGGAGGATAACTTTGGGTAAGGCAGTTCCCTTCAACTGAGGGCAATTCTCATGAAATAATACCATCTACCTTGCAGAAGTGTGAGTGCATTTGGTTAGTGTACCACAGCTCATACTAAGAGTCTACCATGTCACACCAATTAAATCCATGTTCTACCCATGATAGAGCCATCTCATCTGGAAACAGCTCCTCTAGAATTCTGGTTGATTTCTTTTTTTGGGGAAATCTATAAGAGGAATGTTAGTGGATGATCTATAGACTCCACTGCTGCAGCTGGTCTCACAACTGCAGCTGATACTCATCATGCTTCTTCTCGTCTATCCATTCTAGACTTGGTTTACCATCCACTAGCTCTAAATGCTTGCTTGGTGGTGTAACCCAGACGGTCATCCCTCCAGGGTCTGAGACTTCATTCCTACAACTGTAAGAAATTAAATTCTGCTAACCCCCTAAGTAAGCAAGGAGATGGAGTCTTCTCAAGAGCCTCCAGAAGGAATGCAGTCTGTCAACACCTTAATTTTAGCTTGGAAGACCCATTCCAGACTTCTCATCCACAGAACTGTAAAACAAAATGTTTCTGTTGTTTTAAGCTGCTAGGTTTGTGGTATTTTGTCGTGGCAATACTAACTACTACACGGAGCTGCTCTAGTTTCCACCCTTAAGTTCCTAGACTATTGTATTTGAAAGTTTGGGGATCAGACCATGTAACAATCATTGTATTGAGTAACTACCCATGCTGGTAGTGCATGCTAGCGATACATATTCTTCATCGCTGCTCCCAAAGCTACTCTGTTCGTGCTCCCGTTGTATCATACCAGGAAGGCTGAGGACTGAGGCTGACTGATAGAAAATGGCCAAACCATGATAAGTACTTGACTTTTAGTGCCTTCACCATTGTGAATGCTGGCAGGAAGGCATTAACAGGTGATACAAAGCTCTTAATTTACTGCCTGAAATCATCAATGTATCCACATGCATCTTCCCTAGACCTCCTTGTTCCGGTCTTTCTCCATCAGGAACCAGCCATTTATTACTGCCCATGAATTTATGTTATAAACTTGGACTATTTCTTTTCCACCCAAAGTGGATGCCCACATGCACCACCTAAAGCTCTACTCATTGGGAGGATTTCCCTTCACATACTTCATTTCAGATCACCCCTGAGGGGAACTATACAGCAGCCACCAACCTAAGCTACTGGTGTACTGGTACTATCTCCTGAGATTCTTGCTAGGTTGAAAGAATATCCCTATAAACACTCCTATTCAACTTTATATTCTGCCCCCTCCCTTCTTCCAGTATGTTCAGAACCCAGGTCCATTTATACTCTCCCATTTCCTGTCTGTGAGTGGTGGCTAGGTTCTGCAGCATCGTTAGGATATAGTCCATTTCCTTCCTTAGCAGGTCCAGTACTTCTCTAGCTGGGTTATGTTGTGACTTAACATTAGTTATTATGGTGACTAGGAGAGATGGGGGTATATCCTAAGGGGAGAGCCAAAGTTATTTCATAAGAAAGAGGTCCTTGCATCACCTTCAAACAGTGTGTGAGCACTAGCCATTGAGAGGGAGGAGCATGCCACTTATGCAGGCTTTTAGAGTTCAAGGAGATCTGAAATTTCCAGGTTTTAGGGAGGTTCAACCCAGATGTCACCAACTCTAATTCTCAGGATTTCTTTTCTGTCCAAATAAGGCCTTCATCCTTGTCATAGATAAATTTCTAGGCCTCTGCTATCCTTTAAATTAAATCCTGTGACTGATCTTTAGATTTTCTACTGTCTGGCCGAAGAGGAGAAGAGTCCGTATACGTTACCAAGGAGACCTTGTGTCTTTCACACTTTGCACTAAATTTTTCATTAATCACCTTCTGCTTTTATCTTATTCCAATCTCATTTATTGTCTTTGTTATTGAAAATTATCGTACTCAACACAACTATCTAATTCTATTGTCTTCATGATTCCTACTTTCTAAGAATCTCAGAAATGCCTGGGATATTGCAGCAGCCAGTGACAATGCATGTCCTTCCCCTAACATCTCATCCCATTTTATTACCAGTGAAAGTTTTATTTAATGTTTGTTCTGTTATGGCATGCCAAGGGCTAATGCTATCCAGGGGGCCCTAAAAGTCAGCTGTCCAGGGGGTGATCATGCTCCAAGGTCACATTTTTAAGCTTGCTTCCTTTGACCACTCTTAGTACCATCTGTCTTAGGATGGATTCCTTGGGGAAGCAGACCCTGAGATGGAGACTGGTAAGCATGAAGTTTACTGGGGAGTACTCTAGGGCATAACACTTGAGGGTCAAGGAAACAGGATTAGGCAGAGGGAGAAGTTGAACTGCAATGCAGTAAACAATGATCTCAGTCAATCCCACGGGAGGCTCTGAAGCTGGAATGGCATTCAGTTGTCCTGAATTGTAGCAAAAGCCCTGACCATTTGTACTCCCAAGTCAACCAGTCATTGGATGCAAGCTTCTCGTGGGAGGGCACACAACCTTGAGCAAGGCACTTGGTTCCCTTTGGCTGAGGCCAACGCCCAGGTAGAATCTTAGCTGTGAACCATCAGCAGCCAACACTTCTGGCAGCTGGGATATGAGAGCCTTGGTACTGACGAGAGAAATTTAAGCAAGAGGATATGCAGTTGTGTGTTTTTTTTATATATCTCCAAAAGTTTAATACAAAACAAACTGTATAAATTTTATAATTCTCAAATTGAAGATTTATGGGTTCATAAAATTACCATTTTGATTTTATAAATATTTTTGAAGGAAATTGGTTGACTTCTTTACATTTTTGAGTTATAAAAGCATAATTAAAATTCACTCCTTTCATGAAGACATTAAGAATGCAAAATATTTCCTCCAGATGGTTTTAAATGCTATTCACAATTATTAAACAATGGGATTTAATGGAACCAAACTTGAAGTAATCAATGTATATGGACCAAAAGTATGCGTCTTGCACACCTAGTATAAATTACCATCATATGCATGGACCTTGCTTTATACAGAATAATCTGAAATTAGTAATCCAACTAGATCAACCTTCTTTTTCATTTGTGACAGTAACTTCTTAAGTGAGGACATCTAAAATGATGGTTTTGTTGTTTTTACTGTGGTAGTTGAGTATAGTCATCAATGGGCCAAGAATATCAGTGTAATTGTCGAGTTCCCCTGACCTCCAAATCTAGTCATTTTCCTTTAAATGAAGGGTTTAGATTAAATAGACTGTAACTGATTTGGTGGTGTAAACTCTCCATCACTCACATCTCTTGCATTCAAGGTTAATATCATTGGAGAAAATTGTTCGAGAGACAGCACTTTTAGCACCATAGCTCCTGGCATTTCACAGTCTCAAATGTAATAAGCTCAGGAACTGAAATTTATGAGTGCGTACTGGTGTTGTGAGGAAAATGTGGACAAAAGGTGAGGGTCAACAAATACAAGGTTAGCAGCAGCAAATTAGCCTGAGGAACAAGCATCTAGTGTCTCTTTCTCTTTCCTTTTTCTCCCCTAACAGCTGCAACATCCTTTTCGATCAAATATCAGACACAATAACTTTCTTTACTGGTAAAAAATGTGTCAATATACAGGACTGATAACATTTTTAGAATAGAATTAGATCCGATCTAGTTGAGGCAAGCATAGAGTTGTTTTTATTTTCTTTCTTACCTTTAAACTGGACATATTTCTACCAAGATATTTTCATCATGGTTTTTGGAAGGCCATAAAATTCTTTCTTAGAAGCATAAAATTATCTCCTTAATAAACCCATTAAGAAGTGCTTAATCCATAAATTCAAATATAATTAAAGTCAGCACTGGAAATTAGTAAGACAGAACTGGAGAATTTTTATTCTATCAACCAACAATGTGTATGTTTATGAAGTTTCAAATCTACTGAACCATACATAATAGAGGATCAATAAATAGATGTTGACTCATTGAATGTTTTCATACCACAGAACTGATGTAAAGTCAAGTTTTATTCTTTGAGGAATGAGATATTCCACAACAGGAAATTTCCAGTAAACTGATGTTTGCATCTTTGTGTGCCAATTTTAACCCTATTTGATATTTTCAAAACAAACCTCTGTCAAAGTAATAAATTAAATAGAATTTAATGTTTTTACTGAATTCTTTGTTTTTCTTTAGGAAGCAATGTATTATCCTCATACTGTTATGCTTTTTGAGCAAATGTGTCTCCTTTATGCAGTAAGGATCCTCTCAGCAGTTTTTTGCCTTCCTCCACCTCTACTCTCCCTTCCCATGCAAATAGCTTGCCCAAGGGTATATAATTTGCAAAGAGTGGAGTTCAGGAGTTGGCATTAAATTCCAAACTCGTTTTTAAACACTGCATCCCAGATGCCAAGGACAATTAAGCTTTCTATATGTGGTCCTAGAGAGCTATCTATACTGTTACAACTAAAGTTTTTATTAACAGATAAAACAATTGTATTCCCCTTTACTATAAATCCAGATGCACCAGAAACAAACAAAAAGAAACTTGTCTAAACTATTAGAATTAAAATCAATGCCTTTTTTATTGGATTCTATGCATCTACCTTTTCATTCTGTGCTCCACAGTGCAGCCAGAGTAAATAAATTGCTTGTAACTAAAAACCTTTTAGTAGCTTCCTATTGCTGTTGCAAGGCAGTCCAAGGTCTTCAACATGTCTACAGAGTTCTGTAGATGATGGGGTCCACCCTTCCTCTGCAGTCCCACCAAAACCATGACACTCCTTGTCTCAGGGATTTCATACACACTATTCTTTCTGTCTGGAAGAGTTTCCAACCTCCTCCCCACTCACTACCGTCCTCCTGCTTTTCCATTTCACGGGAATACCTCTACTCTTTCTAATGCCTTAGCTCCTTCTTTAGGTGGCTTCTCGGATCACTCCTCTTTTCCAATTATCTTAAATTACCTTTCACATGACCTCTTAATGTTCTCTACCCCACTTGTGAAGTAGATATCAAAATTTTTCAATATTTACAAGATTAATTTTAGCATCTTTTTCTCCACTAAACTTGAAGCTCTAAAAAAAATAGTCACGTCTGTATATTCTCATTGTCCTTCCAGTCTAGTAAAATGCTTGGCACATTGTTCATACTCCATAATATTAATCTAATGGAGAAGATAAATGATTTGATAAATTCTATAGCAGTATTTCTTAAAACGTAATCCTCAGACCTGCATTGTGGTTAAGTCTTCTGAGATGCATAGTCATATCACCTGTGTTTTAATCCCACCTCAATCACTCACTAGCTGTGTTGGGGTAAAACATTAGACAAGTTGCTTAACTTCTCTGCTTCAGTTTTCTCATGAGTAAAATTGAAATAATAGTAGTTCTTATCTCATAAGGTTATTGTAAGAATCAATTAGTTAATATATGTACAGTCATGCACCACCTAAGGATGTTTCAGTCAGTGTTGGACTGTGTATCCAACAGTGGTCCCAGAAGATTAGTACCATATAGCCTAGATATGTAGTAGACTATACCATCTAGGTTTGTGTAAGTACACTCTATTATGTTTGCACAATGACAAAATCGCTTAAGGACACATCTCTCAGAACGTTTCTCCATCATTAAGCGATGCATGTCTGTAATGCTATTAGAAAAGTACCTGGCATTGGGTAAGCATACAAAAATACTCATTATTAATATCAGAGTCCTTCTATGTACATGGATAATTTGTTAGGCACTGTCGTATTCCTGGTAATATTTTGTAATATTTATTTCTTAATTTTAATTATATTACTCTGAATGCACCCATTCTTGACAGTTATAAAAAGTAGAATCTTTACTAATTAAGAATTAAAATGTGATTTCTGATAATAGAACTCTCCAAAGTAAAAAGTTGTCAGGGAAATAATGTAAGGTTTTATTCTTGTTTCCCCAGAGCCTAGCATATTGCAAAGCTGGTCCTTCTGGTGTGAAGTTATGAGTCAGTGGCTGATGCCAGTTTTTCTGACTACAAAATGATGGAATGTAAAGCCAAAGTGGGCCACAGAAAGATATTTAAGAGGGACATACAAAAAGTTCAGACAGTTAGTCAAAATAAGAAAGGCTTGTGTTGGACATGGGAGCCAAAAAAGTCAAGGAATTAAGGAACCATAAAATATGAGAATGAACAAAAAATCAGACCAAATGGGGAAGTTAAAGGGTGAATGTTGGAGACAAGCTGCTGTTGTTTATCTGGAAAAGTTTGTTTTCTTTTCTTGTTTGTATATAGGCTGTATTTATAGAGTCCCATTTGAATCCTGAATACAGGGAAAAAGCAGAGCCCTCTTTACAAATTGACATTAATTAAAATTTAAGGCAAATAATCCACTGAGAATACATCTATAGGATTCCAAAATAATTCGATAATGGATGTTTCAATAGAAAATAAAATTCAAATCTACTCTTTCTCAGAAATGACCTGTCTAAGCAGCTGAAATAATGACCTATGTAGATATACTAAATAACTTGCTGCAACCAGAGTTCTGTCTGTTCTAAACTTTTTGAAAGCATGCTAATCTGGTTTATTCATTGCAATTTTTGGAAAATTAAGGCAAGTAGATAGTTTACAGTCCCTCTCCCTAACAGTACTTCAATAGATTATTTCAATATGGCATTTTTGTTAGGACAAAAATGTCTGAGCTGAGAAGGGCTAAAGATACATTATGGAAATAGCTGTACACATCTTGCTTACAGGTTGTCAATGCCACAAGCAAAGCCTAGATAAAAATCAGTATATATCATAGTGGGCAGGCATTGTGTTCACTCCAGGATACAAGACATGGGAGAGATAAGTGCCATGAGGAGGAAGGTTGAAGTAGGAGGGTACACTGGAGAACAAGAAGTAAGACTTTTAAGCTAGGGAATTTAGCCAAGGAAGTGACAGAAATGAAGTAAATAGTTGTTAATATCATTCAAGTAATTCGCTTTATTGGCCCCTCTCTTATTCAGGGATATTTTTACTAGCTTAGGAAAATTTGTTCTCGCTTTAAGGACCAGCACCTGATTTAAGCCTAATAACAATTGTAATGGTTAGAAAAGTATAATCAGTGAATTATAATCAATTCGCATATTCATTACATTTTAAGCCACACACGATTTCTGTGTTTTTCTATAATTAACTACCACCCTGTCCTTAATAGACTGCTAACAAAGCTCCAAATTAGAGAAGAATACTATTTGTCTTTGACTCCCCAAGGAGCTCCTTTTCTTCTAGGGTATGTTTTCAATTCATGTTATTTCTGTTTATGATTCTGGATTTCTTCCTGAAAATAAACCCAATCACTGTTTGTGGGAATCCCTTTCTTCTGGATATAACGGCTCCAAATCAGCCCAGAAAGCATTGCGTTTCTAGCAACCTGGAATAATGTAGCTAATTGCTTTTATCTAAATCTATGCACTTTAGAAACTTCCGAATGTAGAATGTTTGTGAATGAGCTTATACCAGAGTAGATCTCACTAGTTTAGATAATGGGAACAAAAAAGAAAAAAAAAAATCTCCAAGACTGAGTAAAGCTACTGTGATTCAATTGAACAAATGTTTGTGGAATGCCTATTATACATTCTTGCCGTTCGCTGGTGCTGTTGAGGTTTTTGAGCTGAATCCTGGTAAAAATTATTCTTTCAACTTTTTCAAACCCTTCATATGTGGGTTATAAGATATAATTTTAGCGTATGCATTCATAAAATGGGTGAAGAAGCCAGATCTCTTATTTATATACAATTTCTATTTGAACAATGACAGCTGTACTTAGAAACTGTTATGAGTCAAATTTAGGGCAAATAATAACGGCAAAGTTACAGGATATTGAGAAATTTTCACAATATACATTATAAGTTGAAGGTGTAGTCTTGTATGTACTTTCTTTGACGTAGGAGAACCTCAGACTGCTTCAAATTGCTGGGAATAAATTACGCTGTTTGTATACAACCTGCCATCGAGAAGGCAGGAGAGGATATCCATTCTTCTTCCAGCACAGCAGCTCTATTCAAAAACCCTATAATGCTGAGATTTTCAAAGAGTTCTTAAGATTAGAGGATTGAAATCTTTCGCTACTGAAGAGTGCACCCAGAGGGGCTAAAAGGAACCCTATACCCTCTATTCTGGCGGGTAACTGGTTTGTATAGATACTTGTCATTTAAGAATGAATAAAAAAAGCATAAGATCTATTTAAATAGCTCTTATTAAAAAGAAGAAAATAATCTTAAATTTAAGAATAGAAGGAAAATAAGAGTAAATTAAATTAAATTTAAACAATTCGAGCATATTATCTGAAATAGATTTATAGTCAAACTGGGCAGTCTTTTCCATAAAGAAACCCATGGAATGAAGCTTCTCATATTTCGAAGGATAAATATTTGGGTTGGTCTTAGCTCATCTTGGCTTCAAATTCCTCTCCTGTGAAATGAGAGATTGGACTAGACAGCCTCTAAGATTTACGTCTAAAATTCTAGAGATTTTATGATCATCAGTAAGAGATACTTTACAAAAGGGATATTGAGTAAATTATTGCAAGGAAAATAAAGAAGCAGGTCAAAGAGACCACATCAAAGAAAGATTGTCCAAAATTCAGGTGAAAGGATTTTAAACAGAACATCAAAACACTCATCCTAATCACTGGTTTGGGGGGAAGCCACTGTAAATAATTTAGATTCCAGATAAACTCTTTACCTAATCTTGATTCACTATGAAAATGCCATGTTCCCATTTGTAGATTGCATTTATTTGTTTAGCTGCTTTCCCCTGAATGTTTACTTGAGGATTTCCTTTCCGTTTGTCATTTGAATAATGCTTATTGTTGTGGCCTGTAAGTGCTTTCCAATATAAGCAGACACATATTAAAATGAACAACTCCTCTAGGTATGTGACCTCAGCTAGTTTGAGTGAGGTAATGAGTTGAGGAGGGCTCATGGTAATAAATCCTGAAAATCCACTTCCTCACCATTTCTTTGATATAGGAACATATATTCAATTAAACGCCACTTCAAACAATAAATCTCTGGAAAACTTGTAAGATAGCTGTAAAAATATCAATGGTGTAAATAAATATTTCTTATTCATTTAATCTTGAATAAAAAGAATAAACTATAGGTTAGTAGGCAAGAGTATTTGCTTTATAATTAATTGTTCTGGGTTCCTGTCTTGGTGATGCCTTTTATGAACTGTAAGACTCTGAATGAAATATTCAACCTTACTAATGTGTCTAATGTATAAAATGAAGAGAATAAATTTCAAAATATTCTGAGAATTAAAGGAGAAAAAGCAAAGGGCTAAGCATACTGCCTAGAACTTATGAGATAATCAATGCTGGCTAATATAAATAAATATCAATATTAATTAGAGGGAGTATTTTTATACACAGATGTTTAATCATTACTGTTGGAAACTTCTATGCTCTAATTGTTTCTTTTCACTTGCAGTAAATATTTTCATTCAATATGAAATTCACTTATTTCAATTCCTTAAAATTAAGACATATACCACCCAAAGACAACTTGACAAACAGCTGTATTGTGATTTCATTGTAACAGCTTTATTAAAATATAATTCATAAACTATAACATTCTCACTATGAAATTGTACAATTAAATGGTTTTTACTATATTCGCAGAGCTATGCAACCATCACTACTGTCTTACTGTAGAAGATTTTCACCACCCCAAAAAGAAACTCCATACCCGTTACCTATCCTCCTCTCCCTAGCCCTAGGCAACCACTAATCTACGAGCTATAGTCTCTATGGATTTGCCTATTCTAGACATTTCATATAAATGGAATTATATGTGTCATTTGTGACTAATTTATTCCACTTAGCATAATATTTTCAAAGTTTATCCATGTTGCAGCAGGTATCAATATTTCATTCCTTATTATGGCTGCAAAATATTTCATTGTATGGATATACCACACTTTGTTTATCCATTCATCACTTGATGGCTTTATGGATTTTTCTACCTTTGTGGATATTATGAATAATGCTACTATAAACACTCCCATACAGATTTTGGACAGATGTTTTTAATTCTCTTGGAGATACAGCTAAGAGCTGATCTGCTGGGTCATATGGTAATTTTATGTTTAACCATTTGAGGAACTGCCAGACCGTTTTCCAAAGTGGCTGCAACCTTTCACATTTCCACCAGCAATGTATAATGGATCTGATTTATCCACATCCTTGCCAAACACTTGTTATGATCTATATTTCTTTATTTTACTCATCGTAGAGGGTCTGAAGTGATATCTTGTGTTTTTGATTTGAGTTTCCCTAATGACCATCTTTCCATGTGCTTTTCGGTCTTTAGCATATCTTCTTGTTAAAAATGTATATTAATATACTTAGCATATTTTTAAATTGGATTATTCATCTTTTTATTGTTGACTTGTATATATTAGTACATTCTACATACAAGTGTATATTTTTATATATTTATGTACTCTGTATACAAGTCCCTTAACAGATAGATATACGATTTGCAAATATTTTGTATAATTTGTGGATTGAATTTTACTTTCTTGATAGAGTTCTTTGAAACACAAAAGGTTGTAATTTTGATGAAGCCAGGTTTTCTTTTTTATTCTTTCACTGCTTGTGTTTTTGGTGTTATGTCTAAGAATCCATTACCAAATCCAAGCTGTGAAGATTTATCCCTCTGTTTTCTTTTAACAATTTTATAGTTTTAGCTCTACAATTAGGGCAATAATCCATTCTAAGTTAATTTTAGTGTATGTTGTGAGGAAGGGCTCAAATATGTTCTTTGATATCTAGATATCCGGTTGTGCTATACAACCATTTATTGAAAACACTATTATTTCCCCAGAGAAATTTGTGCCTCTCTGTTGAAAATCAATTTATCATAAATGTAAAGATATATTTCGGGACTTTTAATTTTTTTTCATTGATATCTATGTTTAATCTTAGGTTCAGCTTTGCAATTTCTCACAAATAAGGAGCTGGGGTTTTGATATGGATTGCACTGAATCTAAAGATCAATTTGGGAAGTATTGCTAATTTTGTAATAATGTCTTTCTAACCATGAACAGGGGCTGTCTTTCTGTTTTTGAGATTACCTTTAATTTTTTTCAGTGATGCTTTTTACTTTTCAGTATACCGCTCTTGCAATTCTTTTGTTACATTTATCCTAAGTGTTTTATTCTTTTTGATGCTGTTAAAAACAGTTATTTTCTTGCTTTCATTTTCAGAATGTTCATTACTAGTATATTATACTAAGTTGACTTTTGTATATTGATCTTTTATCTTACAACCATACTAACTCAATTATTAGTTTTAATTTTTTTAAGAACTGGAAATAGAGATGGATTTGCTTTTTATTCTCCAAGTGGATGTCTGTTATTTCTTTTTTTTTGCCTAATTGCTCTGCTAGAATCTCCAGTTGAAAAGAAGTAGTGAGAGCAGACATCCTTGTCTTCTTCCTGATTTTTAAGGAGTAAGCATTCATTCCTTTATCATTAAATAGAATTACATGGCCTGTATAAGTTTCTTGAAGTTGAACATCTTGTTGATTTTTTTTTTTTTTGGTGAGGAAGATTGGCCCTGAACAAATATCTGTTGCCAACCCTCCTCTTTTTGCTTGAGGAAGATTAGCCCTGAGCTAATATCTGTGCCAGTCTTCCTCCATTTTGTATGTAGATTGCCGCCACAGCGTGACTTGATGGGTGGTGTAGATCCGCGCCCGGGATCTGAACCCACAAACTCGGGCCATTGAAGCGGAGTGCGCCAAACTTAGACACTATGCCACTATGCCGGCCCCTCTTGTTGAATGATTTTATCATGAAAGGGTATTGGCATTTGTCAAGACTTTTTCTGCACTAATGTGCCGATCAGATGTTTTTGGTTCTTTATTCTATTAATATAGTATCTTTTATGATTTTTCCTTTCATTTGTTAAACCAACCTTGTATTCCTGGGATAAATCTTACTTGGCTATAATGAATAATCTTTCTTATGAGAAGCTATATTTTTTGTTTGTTTGTATTATGTTGACAATTTTGCATCCAAGTTAATAATTTTTTGGCCTACCATTGTTCATACAATTACATTGTAATCCTTCTTATTTCTGTAAAGTTTGTAATGATGTTTCCTCCTTCATTCTGATTTTAGTAATTTCAGTCTTCTTTCTCTTTTTTTTTGGTTAGTGTAGCATAGCATAAACTTTGGGTTTGTCAATTTTATTAATCTTTACAAAGAAACATCTTTTGATTCAATTAATTTTTCTCCACTGCTTTACTATTCTCTATTTATTTCCACTCTAATCTTTATTTCCTTTCTTGTGCTTTCATTGGGTTTCATTTCCTTGTTCTTTTTCCAATGTCTTAATATAGAAAGTTGGATTATTGATGAGAGATCATATTTCTTTTTTGATATAGTCATTTACACCTGAAAATTTCACTACTTTACCTGCATCCCATAATTTTATGTTGTCTTTTCATTTACATTAATCTAAAAAGCATTTTCATATTTTCTTTTTTATTTATTCTTTGACTCATTGGTTGTTTAGAAGTATTAATTTCCACATATTTGTATATTTCTCAAAATACTGATATTGACTTCTGTTAATGTCTGCTATTGATTTCTAACTTTATTGCATTTTGGTAAGAGAATATACTTTGTGTGACTTCAGTACTTTTATCTTTATTGAGACTTATTTTGTGGCTAGTATAGGGTCTCTCCTGGAGAATATTTGTGTGCACTTGGGAAGGATGTAAATACTCCTTTTAGAGGAGTGTACTATAGATGTGTGTTATGTCTCATTGCTTTATAGTGTAGTTCAAGTCTTCTATTTCCTTGTTGGTTGTCTGCCTAGTTGTTCTATGCCTTATTGAAAGCAGAGTACTAGGTTTCAACTTTTATTATTGAATTGTATATTTCTCCCTTCAATTCTGTCAGGTTTTACTTTTCTTCCTTGATTTCTGTCTTTAAGTTAGATATTATCTAGTATAAGTTTTTTATTTTCTTGTTCTTTTTGTGTGTGTGTGTGAGGAAGATTAGCCCTGAGCTAACATCCCTTGCCAATCCTCCTCTTTTTGCTGAGGAATATTGGCCCTGAGCTACATCAGTGCCTGCCTTCCTCTATTTTATATCTGGGACACAGCCACAGTATGGCTCCATAAACAATGCGTAGGTCTGCGCCCAGCATCTGAACTTGCAAACCACAGGCCGCTGAAGCAGAGTGTGTGAACATAACTGCCACAGCACCAGGCCAGCCCCTCTTGTTCTTTTATTATATTTTAAAAATTATTTTCTTAGTGCTTGCCTTGGGCATTAAGATTAACATCTTTTTTTTCTTCTGCTAGTTCAAATCTGCTATTGAACCACTGTAATAAATTTTTTATTTCAGTTATTGTATTTTTAACTCCATAATTTCTGTTTTTTTAAGAAAATTTCCATCTCTTTATTGATATTCTCTAATTGACAAGATATCTTTCTCATTTTTCTTTAATCCTTAGACATGTTTTCCTTAGTCCTTTGAACGTATTTAGAACTGCTCATTTAAAGCCTTTGATCAGTAAGTCCAGTATCTGGGCTTCCTTAGAAAGAGTTCCTATTGACTATATTTTTTGATGTGGATGGGCCATATTTTCCTGTTTCTTTGCATTTTCATATACTTTTTTGAGAACTGGATTTTAAATAATGTGGCCACCCTGAAAATCAGATTCTCTCTCCTCCCAGGATATTTTTGTTGTTGTTGCAGCCCGTAGTTGTTGTTTGTTTGATTAGTGACTTTACTCGTCTAATTCTCTAAAGTCTGCATTCTTTGTGAGGTATGGCCACTGAAGTCTATGGTCAAATAGCCTAGTAGTCAGTTAATCATTAGACAAATATCGCATTGTCTTGAACTAATAGGTTTCCCAGCCTTTGCTGAAGGATTCTGTGTTTTGAGGGTGGGTCTTCAGTGCTCTAGCAGACAATCTGCATCTCTGCTTAAGTTTCACTACCTGCTTGTGCAGAGCCTCAAGATCAGTCAGAGTGAAAGATTAGGGCCCTCTCAGATCTTTTCTGGAAATGCATACAGCTGTGCATATGCCGTGACCTTCTAGATTCCCTCACATATGTTGGAGCTTTTCAAAGACCCTTCATTCCCAGTTTTTCCTTTTAAGTATTTTGGTCAGCCTCCTGATAGTCCCAACTCTTATTGCTACTTCAGTCAGCTATGATGTTAAACAATTTCTGCTAATTATTTCCAAAAGACACCTTAGAGAAAGAGCTGTTTGCACAGAGAAAGCTCCTAAATCAAGTCAAATAAAGATAAGCCCTGAAGTGGAATTATCGGATGAATCCAAATGGATCATATAGTGATAATTCTCTGGGGACAACACGTTGGAGAGGATTGCAACTCATTCTGACCCCTCCAGTGGCTGCTAGAATGTTGACTATATTTGTGAGGTTGTTGGTTTCAAGGTTATCATGGAACTGAGGAAAGGAGGATGGGAACAGAATATGTCAAAACACTCTAAAGCTCACTATTCTTACTGAGATTTGGCTATTTTTCTTGAATAAATGCTTCTTTGATTTTTACAATTCTTTGGTTAATTTCAGAGTTCTGAGAAGGTTGATTTGGACAAATTTTGACAGTGTTCTCATTGCATGTATGGAAAGACAGTTTTTTCCTTTTCTTCAGTTCTTGTTCCAGAGGTATTGCTCCATTATTGATTCATTTTTAAAAACACATTCACATATTATATAATCACAAAAAATATGTGAAATAAGACCAGTGTTAAGCTCACCATTTTAAAAATAAAGAACCTTATGATGAATTAATCTACTTGACACATGTTTCCCAAACAGGCAATGCCAAAGACAGGACTAAAATCTACATACCTTAGCTTTCTTCAGTTTTGTCTAGAATTGCATAAAATTATTACATACATTTTTCATTGTCTAATTTTAAAATTTCTAATACTTCAATAACTTCCTTGAATATGCAACTTCATAAATAGGTAATCAAATACCTACCAACTATTAAGACATGAAAAATTGGAATCACTATTTTTGTAATAAAACATTATTTCACACTCATATAACTCATCACAATTATCTTCAGAGATTAGAGTCATGTTATAGTTTACTGACAACAAATTTTGTTTTTTAACGTGTGTTTATATTGGACTTTGGTTTTGACTTAAAGTAATATAAATGTAGGGTCTGTTATTTTTTCAAGATACTAGATTATAAGCATTCATTCTTTCAAGAGACTCCCCAAGAGCAATTAAACAGACACTCTGTGTCTAAATAGTTCAGGCATTTTTTTCTCTTTTTTTATTGACACTCCCATGCAGAGAATAAATGCAGAACTACCACTCAAAGCCAATGTAAAATTCAAAGACAGAGATAATTCAGGCAGACACATTTATTGCATACATTCTGACTAACCTTGATGAAGTGCAAATTATTACAATTACAGAAAGGCAGATATTACATATTTATCAGTATAGTTTTAGATGTGTTTTTTTTAAATTGAATTCTACTGGGCGAAAAAAGCATAGCAATTACATGCAATGTGATTATATTGAAATTAGTTTATGAAAGTACTTTTTGAAAGAAAGCAAAAGAAACCAACTCTGCCAAACTTCAGGAAAGAAAATTGTTAGCCACATAATCAAAGGAAAAACAGAATTATCAAGCTTAGAAAAGGATAAGAACATAAGATCTTGGTATGTTTTCCTGAGATGTGTTTTCATGGTATTTCCTGGGACAACATCATCCAATTCCTCAGGTCTGAAATCTTTCCATTCCTGTCATCTCAACTCAATTTCAAATTTCCGTGTTGGCTTAGTTTGATATGTATTATCACCCTTGTGGTCAGAGGAGCAGGGTCCTATGAACTTGAGCTCACTGAGTTTCTCTCAGTGTCAGTAAGATCAGGAAATGAAACTTTCTCTTCAGCCTTTTTAGTCTAAAGAGAACAATTATTCTCTGGCCGGGATCATAAAATCTTGTGATCCTTGTAAAGGACATAGTGAGTGATTAGATGTACTGTACACGCATTTCGTTCAATGATTCAGTCCAGACTCCCTTCTGTCCTGTATTTCATGACTATTATGCCAAGAAACATCAGGCTTTTATGTGCCATTTAGTGTAAATTGACAATAATTTATGAAAGGAAGTATTGTAATGGCTAGCTCCCTCAAGGAGAGCACTGAATGCATGTTTTGTGGATATATAATTCTTGATTACTTCAACTTGAACCGATGTGTATTCCAAAACTATTCTAACAATTGTGCTGTTCTGACTCCACAGTCTCTCCACACCCTGCCCCTCCCTGCACTCCTAGCAAGGTTGAGTTTGAGTAATGGTTACCACAGAGTCACAGCTTCCCCAGGCTAGAGAGATGCAGTGGGCATCATAATGAGGGTTTGATGCTTTAATGGCCTGAGTGTCTCCAAGTATCAGATTGTTGTTCAAGTTTTTTTGGATTCTTTCCAAACTAGTGCCCTTTTTTGATATTTTTGTTATATATACTATATCTATTGTGGAAAACTCAACAACATGGTTATAATCATTACTTCCACATCTGTCATCGTTTCCCATTACAGCTATTTTCCCAGCTACTGCTTTGTGCTGTTATTGACAAATATAGTACATACATATTACATGCATTTGTTACAGGCTCAACAATACTACGTGATGTTATTTTATACAATTGCTTTTCAAATCAGTTAAGACAAAAAGGGAGAGAATATGCAATAATAATATCTGTTATAATTACATAATTACTTTTATTTAGCTCATTTTTCTCTTGATTAATTAATGTTTTATTTCCTTCAAGATGACTTTTCTGTAGTTTATGCATTATTTATCTGCTATTAAAGAAGGAGAAGACAAAATTTTCCCAATCACCTGAGTTGCCCCATCAGTGGGCACCTGTCCCAGGTGATGTGGCATCTGGGTTCGTTGTTTCCTCACTACACATGGCTCCACTTAATTAAGTGGAATGTAAATCACTCTGCCTGTCACCACATCTTGGCCTAATAACCATTTTCTAATATCCCATATATCTGAGAGAATATATTCTCACCAAAATAATTTATAGAACTTATGTCTGAATCACTTAGACCTCTTCATAATTGGAAGCAAGCAAAAAATTGAGTATCAAATGAGGGAATCTCGATAGAAGGAGTGCATGGATGTCTCTGTAGTTGACTGAGGTTAGATTAATGTTCAGTTTCTGTTTTTCTGCAGAGAATTCTTGACTTCTCAGGTCTGATTGGCCTACTTAAGTTCACATGCCATTAAACTAGGTGAGCTCCACAATTCAAAACCCAACTCCAGAATTAAATGAAGAATGTGGAGATGGAATGAGAGTGTGGAGTTACTAAAATGGCAACTCCATGTAAAGAAAATGTAAGACACCTCCCTTTCCATCCTTTAATGATAGATTGAGCAAATCCCATAGCTGTCCAGTCACTTTTGATCATGAGAGAAGCCCGAAGTCAACTCTAAACACATCTCTCCCATTACCCTGCCTCAAATTTAACCCTTGACTGGGGATCTACACCGGAGAAAGGGACGTGCTCTGCAGATCACTCTTCCTTCTCTTAGTCCCCTCCTTTATCTGTTTCTAATTTTTCTAGGATTGGGGGAGTTGGGATATATGAAAAGGGATATATGCTTTATTCTTAACTGAGAAGCAATTGCAATTCTCTTTCAAATGCTGCTGCCCTCTGGCTAACAGTGACTCATCACTGATGCTTCTATGTAGCAGGCATCTTGGGGCTCATAGGTGAAGCTTTTTTTTCTCCAAGGGCACAGGGTACTGTGCATTATTCCTGCTGCACAGTTCACTGACACGTGCTATGTGTTAGCAAGCTTCAGCCTGACTTCTTTCAGCTCCTGCCAACGTAGGTGCTCCTGCAAAACTGCTGCTGCTGAGATATGCTTCGTTGGTAGATACCAACGAAGGGGAGAGCCCCTTTTCTTGAGATACCAGCCAACATTTCAAGCATAGCTACATTCTGTAGTGTCTACTTGAGCCACATGGATACATACAATGTCATGCCAAAGAGTGGGAAGGAAGCTACTTCCCTGAGCCCCCCTTTCTCTCAATCCACTGCTCATCTGCTGAGCTTTTCACAATACAGATCAGCACAACTCCCTAAGCAGTGAGAGAGAGTGAACAATTTTCCACATGGTTATTGGACAATTGAAGTAGTTCTTCAAAGAACTGTCTGTGGTATCGTCTGTTCATTTGCTTTTCATTTTGTGCCATAAGTGTTCCATGCATAATAGGAAAATCAGCCCTTTAAGGTCATATGTGGTAAATATTCCCCTATTTTATAGATTACTTTTGAAATTTTTTACCATATTATGCTGAACATGAAATTTCATTTTTTTTTTTTTTTTGTGAGGAAGATTACCCCTGAGCTAACATCTGTGCCCACCTTCCTCTATTTTGTGTGGGACAGCTGCCACAGCATGGCTCGATAAGCGGTGCATAGGTCCACGCCAGGGATCCGAACCCACGAACCACAAGTTGCCGAAGTGGAGCACACGAATTGAACCACTAACGCCCCAGGCTGGCCCCGAAATTTCAATTTTTATGTAATAAAATTTATCATTTTTTATTATTCTGAATTTTGTGTTATTCCTTGAAAGTCTTTTCTTTATAAGATTACAATTGCATTTTTTTAGCACTCATAAAGGTCACTTGTATTATAGATATTTGATCCATTTGAAATTTATTTTATTCTAAGGAGAATGGTGGAGATCCAATTTTATTTCTTTAAGTAGCTACCTAATTTTTCCAATATTGTTTACTTAGTAGTTTGTATTTTTTCCACTGATTGTGATAATCACTTTAGCACATCATATTGTTTTTTGGAATTTCACTTCTAAACCATTAATCAGATAATCATTTCCTAGGCATTGTGTTCTTTACTAGAACTTTGTAATTGTTTAAATGATATCTTTAAAATAGTGAATCTAAATACATGGAATATCTTTCTAATTATTTAAGTCTTCTTATATGCTCCTTGGTAGTTTTAATATTTTTCTCATGTAAGTGCAATACACTTATTTTTACATTTATTTCTATATATTTTATGCTTTTTTGGTATTCCTCTGATCCTGTGCTTATTTCCTTCTATTTTTTCTAGATTGTTATTATGATATGTAAAAATACCTCTGAGTTACTATTGCTACCTGCAAAATTGCCAAAATATCTTATATTTATTTTTTTTTCAGTTGAGTTTCATGGATCTTCCAAATGAAAAAATTAAAACCTTAGAAATAGTAAAAACTTTGCCTTTTGCTTTCTAGTACTTGTACCTTTCTTGTGTTTTTTTTTTAAATTAATTGATGAATTCCTCCAGAGCAATGTAAATAATATGAGTTGTATCACATGTATTTCTTTTCCTCCTTCTCTTCTCTCCTCCTCCACCGCATTGATTTTAATAGGAATATATCACGTACTTTACTATTACACAAGATAAAGGCTTTTACTTGCACACATATAATTGTGTGTGCATGTGTTTTTATATGTGAATATATGTATTCATGATATATTTCAGCTTTTATCTGGAATCAAAGATGAATTATTAAGTTTTTATATAAAAAATATTTATTGAATGGCTAATATAAATTCCTTAATACTGAATTATATTTTGTTTGTTCTATGCATTACTTTAATGTTTAGGAATTCTCTTTACTGGTATTTATTTTAGATTTTTTTGTGTTACTATAATTGATCTTGGTCTTTATTTTTTAAAATCAGACCTTTACCGGTTTGCTGTCTTAGCTTAGAATGCAGAGTCTGAGGCAAGGATTAAAGTACTGACACTTAAATTGTGAAGGACAAGCCCAGTTGGGGTGAGGAAACAAAGAGGAAAAAAGATGTAACTGACATGATATCATGGGTGATTGTTGGTTGCTTCTTGTTGACAAGCTAGACAGAGATGTGACAGGCAGCTCAAAAAGTGTGTTTGGTCATGTGTACTAGTTTGCTAGAGATACCATAAGAAAATGCCACAGACTGAGTAGCTTAAACAACAGAAACTTAATTTCTTTCAGTTCTGGAGGATAGTAGTCCAAGAGCAAAGTGTTGGGTAATTTGGTTTCTTCTAAGGCCTCTTTCCCTGCTTAGCACATAGCCACCCCCTTGCTATGTCCTTAAATGGTCCCTGCTCTGTGCGTGCTCATCCCTGGTGTCTCTTTGTGTGTCCCAATTTCTTCTTATAAGACACCAGTCAGGTTGGATTAGGGCCCACCCTAACAGCCACATTTTAGCATAATTATCTCCTTAAAGGCCCTATCTTCAAATACAGTCACCTTCTGAGATACTGGGGGGTTAGTTTAGGGCTTCAACATAGGAGTTTGGAGGGGCACAGTTCAGTTCATAACACTATTTGAAGGAAACTTCATCTGAACTGTCCACAGAGGGAAAACGGAGAGAAGATTTTTTTTGTATTAAATCCCTATCATTTTCCATTGACTAAAATTCATCCCATAAGAACCTACCTCTTCCAAATTGTACCATTTCATAGAAGACCTCAATAGCAGGGGCATTCATCCTAATAGGCTCAGAGTGTGAGCCCAGCTGGCCAGAAAACCTAGGGCTTCGACTTGGATTCTAGGACAACCAAGAATATCAAAAATATTGTAGAAGCAGTGCAGTTCAAAATCTGAGATGATACATATGGTTTGTCTCTATACAGTTTTCTTATCATGGTTATGCTAACTTTGTGAGGGAAATTTGGGAACTTTCATTTTCTTTCTAAATTACATTGTACCAGAATTATTTGTTCAATGAATTTGAAATTGTTCACTTGAGAAATCACGTGAATGTGACATTTTGGAGAAGAACATTCTTTGTCAACATTCTCATTTATTTTTGTGTGTGTGTGAGGAAGATTGTACCTGAGCTAACATCTGTTGCCAGTCTTCCTCTTTTTGCTTGCAGAAGATTGTACCTGAGCTAACATCGGTGCCAATATTCCTCTATTTTGTATGTGGGACACTGCCACAGCATGGCTTGATGAGCGATGTGTAGGTTTGTGCCTGGGATCTGAACCTGTGAACCCCAGGCCACTGAAGCAGAGCTCGAACTTAACCACTATGCCACCAGGCCAACCCCTCTATTTGTTTTTAACGATGATTTTTCTATTTCAGGTTTTATAATTCTTCTTGAATCAATTTTAATAATTTATATATTACTAAAAATTGTCTATTACATTCATTTTCAAATATGCTCGCATTGCTTTGTGTGAAATTATGCCTCAAAAGCCAAATTAATTTCCTCTTTATCTTTGAATATTTCCACTTTCCTGCATTAATATTTTTTAATCTATCACTTATAATTATTTCTTAATTCTAATGTTTTTTTGTCTATCCAATTCATTAACTTCTGCTTTTAAAAAATGTATATTATTCCCTTTTTTAAACCTCCACTATAGTTATTTTTAACAAAAACACTTAAACAAAAGCAACAAAATAATAAAACTTTTTAACTTTCACCTTTGCCTCTTATTTGTTTGCATTAGCTCATAAGTGTTTGCCATTGCTCTTTTTACTTGAAACCTTGAGTCAATTTCTTTTAATGATGTATCCGTTACGAAAATACTTGCATTTTAAATCTATCTGAGTGTTCTTTGTTTTTAAGATACTTGAGTTCGAACCTTTAAATGTATTAATGTTTATTGACATAAGAATGTTTGATTTAAAATCTGCCATCTTATTTTATGAAATTTATAGAATATAAATTACATACATTAAAATAACAATATCCTAATTTCTTGCTTTATTGAGTTTTGAAAATTTTATACATTCATATAACCATAACTCAAAACAAGATATAAAAAGTTCTGCCATACTCTTCCAGTCAAGTCCAAACCTGCAGGAACAAAAACATGTTGATTCTAACATCAAAGATTAGTTTTGCCTGTTCTTATGCCATAAAAATGGAATCACATAATATACCTTTTTTTGTGTCTATCTCCTTTTAGTCTACATGATATTTTTGAGATTCACTGGTGTTGTTATGTGTATCTTTAACTTATTTCTTTTACTAGTTGAATAATCTTATGCTATGTAAATATACCTAAATTTGTTTGCCCATTTTCCTGTTGATAGGCATTTGTTTGTCCCAGTATGCAGCTAATTTGAATTGTTATGGGCTGAATTTTTTCTCTCCAAATGAAGCCCTAACCCCTAGTACTTCAGAATATGACTATATTTGGAGATAGGGCCTTTAAAGAGGTGATTAAGTTAAAATGAAGTCATATGAGTGGGCCCTAATCCAGTCTGACTGATATCCTTATAAGAAGTTTGGAGGTACAAAAGAGATACTGCGGGCGCATGTGCACAGAGGAAAGACCATGTGTGGACACAGTGAGAAGGCAGGCCGCCATCTGCAAGTCAAGGAGAGAGGCCCAAACCTGCTGACACCTTGATCTTGGACTTCTACTCTCCAGAACTGTAAGAAAATTAATTTCTGTTGTGTAAGTCCCTCAGTCTGTGATATTTTGTTTATGGCAGCCCTAGCAAACTAATATATGGATCAACCTGCTGTGAACATCTTGACATCCTATACTTTTTTTTTTTTTTTGGTGGACATATGTTTTCTTTTCTCTTGAGCAAATACCTTGGAGTGGATTTAGATTTATATCTAATTTTACAAGAAACTGCCAGACTTTTCTCCAAGTGGTTGTATAATTTTATACTCCCATCAGCAATGTATGAAAGTTCTAGTTGTTCTGTATCCATACCAATGTTTGGTGTTAGTCATTTTATTTGAGCCATTCTAGGTGGTATGAGATAGTGTTTAACTTGGCTTTAATTTGCTTTTTCTTGAGACTAATAACATGGAACAACTTTTCATATGCTTATTTGGCATTTATTTAGCTTTTTGTTGTCGTGTTAGCTATGTTCACTTTATATAGTTTTGAGTAGTTCTATTTAATTTTGAATAGTTCGTCTTTATATTATTTATGGGAGGTCTTTATAAAATGGTGGATGAAAGTACTTTGTCGGATTCATATACCAGAAATAGTTTTTCCTAATCAATATTTTGCTTATTCATTTTAATTGTTATTTTTAATCAACAGAAAGTTTTAATTTTGATAGAGACAAATTTATGGTTTTCCTTTATGGTTAATGGCTTTGTATCTCGTCCAATACATCTATACCTAGTCCAAGACTGCAAAGGTATTATCCCATGTTTCCTTCTAGAGGCTTTATGGCTTGGGCTTTTGTTTTAATTCTATGATTCATCTTGCATTAATTTTTTGAGTATGGGGTAAAATGACATCAAAACAATTCTTTAAAAAGATGCTTGCACTATTCCTGCACCTCTTCCTTTAGACTAATTTTTTTTCCAAAATAAAAAAGGAAATTATTGACAATGAGATATCAATTGGAATATATTTTTCTTACCCCATCTAAAGCAGATTCCCCTTCTCCTGCTGCTGCTCTAGGGATAAGAAAGCCACATGGATTTCTCCCTTCTCTCCTATAAAAGGCTTGACACTTTCCAAAATTTAGTTCACTTGAGTTTATTATATTTTCAGCTCTTTAGTGTTTTGTTTGTTTGTTTGGGTTTTTTTGTTGTTTTTGTTGTATTGTTGTTTTAGTAAACAAAGACGTTATTTAAAGGAATTACCGTAAAGTTGATGAGAGAGACTATGGCAATAAAGGGAGGGGTCTATTGAAATCAGGAGACTACTCTGACCATAAGATCTAAAAGTATCTCTTTAAAAAAAAAAAAAAAAAAATATATATATATATATATATATGATTTTGCAGCTTCTTTGGTATGTATGTTTTAATAGTTTGAGAGATTATCTCCTGTGAAACCTAGATTCTTTCTAAGGATCCTAACTGAAAGTGGCATTTCCATATATATATTGCTTTTCCTTACTTTCTATATCTTCCTATATACTTTGCTATTTTGTTTATGTTTCTTACTTGGAGTCTTGAGATATATATATATGATATAGACATAGATATCAAATAATATATATAAATTATTTTTAGTTTTTCTATTATTAATGTTCCAAATTTAAGTAATATAACCAAGTCTGTATTTTTCATTTACTACTTTTAGAAATAAAGTGCAATTTTATTTCACATACCTTCCCCAATCATTTCAAAATCCCAACTTTTACTATGAAGCTTTAGAAATAGTTGTATTGGGGCCAGGCCTGTGGCGTAGTGGTTAAGTGCGCGTGCTCCACTGCTGGCGGCCCTGGTTCGGATCCCGGGAGTGCACCGATGCACCGCTTGTCAGGCCATGCTGTGGCAGCATCCCATATAAAGTAGAGGAAGATGGGCATGGATGTTAGCCCAGGGCCAGTCTTCCTCAGCAAAAAGAGGAGGATTGGCGTGGATGTTAGCTCAGAGCTGATCTTCCTCACAAAAAAAGGAAAAAAAAAGAAATAGTTTTACTAAGACATTGTATGACATTTATTATTATTATTATTATTTTATTACATAGAATTTATTTAAAAATTGTAATATTTTATTTAAATAATATCAAATTTTTTTTAGGTTTTGTTTTATATTTTAATAAATCTAATGCTCACTGCTACATTTTTGTAACATGCCTCATCATTCCTGATAGATTGATTTTGAGGTCTCACTTGGTTAGCTGGAATAATGTTTAGCTGGAAATAATTTAAGAATTATTGTTTTAGAATAATACATAGGTGACATATCTCTGATCCATTGCATGTTCAAGACTTGTTTCTTCCTCAATATATTGCAGAAATCACTGCACACTTTTCTGACATTGAATTCTATGTTGAAAAACAAAAAAGAGTCACCTACCACAAATACAAAGTCACTTTTTTTTTATCTTAGATACTTATTTTTTCTCTCTGATTTCCATAGGATAAGATTTAGTTACTTCTTTTTAATAATTTAATAATATATACTTAAATTATTTGTAAGTTGTCACCTTTTCCTTTAATTTTTGTGTATATGGGAGTGAAGGGGAGCAAAGAGCTCATAATTAAATCTATCTGTGCACAGTATTTTTCAGAGTTTATAGTATTAGGTTATGTTTCTCCCCTAGAGCAGTGTTAGGAAATGTTTTGCCCCCTTTACTTATTTTTGTAATTTCTTTTCCTTTGGGAGAACTAAGTTTTATTTTATTTTTTTAATTGTACTCTCCTAGAAAATCTCAGTTTTCTCTCAATTGATAAACTACCAAATGTTGCATCTCTGATAGTAAACACCCAAACTGGAAAACACATATCGAAAGTATGTATATTTAAGTTCACTTTTCAAAAAAAAATGAAGAGAATATTTTGGCTATGATGGTTATTATTATTTTTCAAATATTTAAATACATTTGTACTCAAATTTTGAAGGTTGAATGGGAAATTACTTATAAGTGTATATTTGGCAAATATCGATCCACCTTTCATTTTATTAAATGTCTCCATTTTTTCTCCAGATGCTCTAATTCTATCAAGTTGGCATTTTATTTCCCAAATCCAAATAAATTAGCATGGCATACAAAGCCTTTCAATACTTGCATGCAGTCTATCTATCTGTTTATCTATCTATCCAGCAAGATCAATCCCTCTAAACAACCTATACAAAAATCAGGGTCAATTACTCAAAAACACTTAAGATTCTATATTTTACCCCAGTGCCTCTGTAAATGTCACTTCTGCTGCCTAGATTACTCATTTTTTTTCTTTCTTCACAGAGACTCAAACTGGTCCCCAATGTCCAAATCACATGGCATGTTCTCCTTCTGGAGCATAGGGGAAACTGTCATACCCATATATACCAACTGCGTTAGTAGCAATTTTTGTAAAGTATTTAATTATTGGTTTGGACTTCCTGCTAGAGTTTGTGTTCCTCGAAATTAAGGACCATGTCTTATTAATCTTTGTTATCTTAGTGCCTAGCATAATATATAGCCTTAACAGTTTTAATATTGCTGAATGAATGGGCCACAATAGTTCTATGGCTGCACAGCTAATTTTTGTTAATTATTGAACCACATTTCCATACATTTTTTTATTGAATACAACTAGTTTAAAATTCACCACAACCTATTTGTCACTAAGGATAATGAAATAGAGCAAAGGCTTGCAATTTTTGAGACCTTATTCAACTTAGTAATAACCTCTCAATACTTTGTATTTATCACAGACTCCTTCTCACTCTCCCTTCTTGTTGAAAGATCTTTGGTATTTTTAGATACAGAATATGTCAAAAATATAACCTAAATATAAGGTACATGTAGAGAGATTTAGATGGAGGGGGCTAACTATGCATTAGTTCTATGAGTAGAAATTCTTTCATAACTGTGATGTCAATATCTTAATCCTAGACTATTCTCTCAAGTAAGGCAGGGATAATAGCCAAATTGGCTAAACTATGTGTAAAAGACACATTATCTATGATAGAAGCTATGGGAGGTCAGAAACTCATTATCAATTAATGGGACAGAAAAGGGTAAAAATTACAAGTTGAACAATAAATTTTCAATATAAAAAGAACTGGTACAAATAATTTTCCTTGGAAGCATTTGGTGTTTTAGGATATTTCTGACTCAAAGTTGTATATATCTTATTACTGAAAAGTTTCAACTTAAAAGGAACTCTACTTGATCCAAAGACAAGAGATAATATTGATATTGTAATATTGATATTGATCATATTTTTAATAGGGTAAATGATTATAAAGTTTTCTTCACACTGATCAAAAGCCTCATCCTGAATTCTTCAAATTCTTAGCAGATATCCATTTCATATCTTTACTCACACAACATACATCTACCAGCTGAGAAAAGGTTATTTCAAATTAAAAAAAAACTCTGCCAGAATTATAAATATGTATTTATATAAACACAGAGTAAGATACACATTGTTTTTCACAAAGAGAAACATTAATGAAAATATAGACAATAAAACTATTAAACTAATTCTATTCTCAAATAAGTGGTGATTTCAAATTAGGGGGAACAAAAGCCAAAATTTATGGTCCATACAACTTTCATCTTTTCATTGTTTCTATTGGCTATTGCTAGTAACGATCAAAGTATTTGTGTTACCAGATAACCACCTCCCCTAACAGCCTCTTTTATGAGGCTACTTGTTTTTGGAATTAAATAATAATTCAAGATAATAGCATTTTTCAATATCTTATCTGGGATCTGTTGCTACTCTGGTTAATACCATTTTAGCCTTAATCTCAGCGAAGATACTATGATTTCTTTCTTTATAATATCTAATTGTTGTTCTGTGATTTATTTAAATTTCCCACAGATATGTGCTTTTCCCTTATGATTTCAGGAATAAACCAATGCACCTCATTCTCATCCTTAAAACTTCTGAGACTGCTTATAAATCCTTAATTATATAGCGGATAGAAAATAAACTTCATGGGATTAGTTACCTGCTCTGTCTTGTTTGTCACTACATCCTCACTTCCTAAGATAGTGGCTAACACATGGTAAGTATTCACTAAAAATTTGTGGAATAAATAAATGAGTGAATGCATAAACTCATACAGAGCAAAATAAATTATTTTCATTCTATTTGCAGGGGCAATTTAAGCTAGAGACTCTTGTAAAAGAAACTTCGTTTTAAAATATTTTGAAAGCAGGAGGCTCAATGTGAGTCACCTTCAAAGTCAGCGATTTACACATCACCCCACCCAAGAGAAATAATAGCCGGGTCCCCTCTAATGACATGGAAGGTGGCCTCCTCACTGCAATATCTTGTTCCTTTCAGTTGTTTTGCATTCGTATAAAGCTCCTTGGCAGTAGCTTAGAGCAATCTGAGGACTTGAAAGTAAACCTAAGAGTCACACAAGCTCCAGAAGCAACTTGGTGATATTCTTCTCACATCCTGGATGTTTTGATAATGCTGCTGCCTCTTTCAGAGTTATGTCTTACGTTTCAAATGAGATTGACTCCACTGCTATTACTGAACTTTGAAAATGCTTTCATCAGTGCCATAAAATCTTCTGTAATGCCAAACACTTGAAACCTGTGGAGCTTTCTTGAAGTGTAAGAGTTATAACCTACTATGCAAGGAAATGTTTACTCCAGAATAAATGAATTTTCATTCTCTATAACCCATATGTATCTGAGCTGGGTAAAGAGCAATCCTTATAATATAAAGATCACTTTGCTCAAAAAGTGATAAAATTAGCAATATTAAAAATGTCATTCAGTTTACATATGGATTTGGTAGAGAAAATTTAAGAGTGGTGAAAATTAAATGGCTCCTTTATTTTTCTTAACTGCTAGTGGTCAGAGAGTGCCCTGAAAATGCTTATTTCTTTCAAACTGTATAAATTCAGTCGAATAGAGGTAGATAGATATGGATTACCATAAATTTCCAGGAAATGTTTTTAGCTATCAATGAGCGAATTAGACTTTTTGCTTCTACTGCTTTTCCTACTGATTTCAATTATCTCCAAGCAGATCCAATAAGGCACAAAAGAGCCCTGTGGAAAAGTAAACATCCAAAATAGAAAGTGCATGAATGTGCAACAGACCTGTACAAAGACCACAGGGGAGCATGCACCTGCCAGAAGGCTTGATACAGCTGTGAAGTGGTGTCCCTGTAATAACAAAGACATTGATAATGGTGATGAATTCTCCCTAGGACAGATGTGCATGAAGTTAATGGTAGATGAGGAAAGACATTCATTCTTAAGGAGATTGGGAGAGCAACAAGAGGGAGAAAGGTATCATGTTTGATTAAAGAGTGGGATTTTAAAATTATATTGTTGGAAGCATTAAAGAAGTAGCTACATCAAAGCAATTCTCTTTTTTTACTTTGCTATTTGCTAGTTGTCTGAGCTTTAGGCAAGTTACCAACCCTCTTTAAGATTGTCATGCCTAACGAAGTGATATTACTAAGTTAACATTTTCATGAAAAGATGTTCAACATCACTAATCATCAGGGAAATGCAAATCAACACTATAATGAGATGTCACTTCACACCCATCAGAATGGCTATAATTAACAAGACATGAAAGAACAAGTGTTGGAGAGGATGTGGAGAAAAGGGAGCCCGCATACACTGCTGGTGGGAATGTAAACTGGTGCAACCACTATGGAAAACAGTATGGAGATTCCTCAAAAAATTGAGAATAGAACTACCATATGATCCAGCTATTCCACTTCTGGATATTTATCCAAAGAACATGAATGTGAAAATATATTTGCACCAGTATGTTGATTGCAGCATTATTCACAAGAGCCAAGACTTGGAAACAACCTAACTGCCCATCAACAGATGAATGGATAAAGAAGATGTGGTATATATACACAATGGAATACTAATCAGCCATAAAAAGGGTGAAATCTTACCATTTGCGACAACATGGATGGATCTTGCCGGTGTTATGCTAAGTGAAATAAGTCAGACAGAGAAAATCAAATACTATGTGATTTCACTCATAAGTGGACGATAACAACAACAAACAAGCACATAGATACAGAGATTAGATTGGTGGTTATCAGAAGGGAAGAGGGGAGGGAGGAGGGCGAAAGGGGTAATGTAATGGGGCACATGTGTACAGTGACAGATGGTAATTAGTCTTTGGGTGATGAACGTGATGTAGTCTACAAAGAAATCAAAATATAATGATGTATGCCTGAAATTTATATAATGTTATAAGCTAATGTTACCTCAACAATAATAAATAAATAAAAGAAAAAAATAATAAATAAAGGAAAAAAAAGTTCTTAGAATTACCTGGTACATAGTTAATGCTTTATAAATATTTAATAATAATTGTTATTCTTTTTGCTTCAGTCCATTCCTTTTCAATCGGGTGACTGTCCAGGGCTTACTGGCTCCCTGAAGCATTATAATACCCATGACCTCACAATATTGTTTAAAATATCTCTCCTCCCACGTAGCCCATAAAATTATACCTTAAAACGTTACTTGTTTTTAAAAAAAGGATGTCTCCTTTGTAAAAATTGTAGTTTTTCAGCTCTAAATTTCATTTACAAATTAATCCAAGTATCAGCATGAAGTAAGGAAAGCCGTTGGCTTTGAAGTCCTGCAGACCTAGTTTTGAATCCAGCTCGGTCATTTAGCTGCATAATCCTAGACAAATTAAAGAACCTCAGTTCTTCATCTGGAAAATGGTGACAATAACAACTGCATCAGAATTGTGTGACAATTAAATAAGATTAGGCAAAAGGAAGAAGGCCGAGGACATAGAAGATGCTCAACACATAGGAGAGTCTTCATTTTACTACAGTTATAAGAAGATGTCTTCAAAGAAAAATTGATCATTAGTTGCCAAATCAACCTTTGCATTCTTTATAATGTGGTGAAATCTAGGTGACAAAAATTATATACTTAGAAAGATTAATAAGTCTATTTGTTTCCCATAAAATATTTAATATTAATTAATCATTGTCTTTAGATAAATATGTTGATTTAAAAAAATACTGAGCCAGCTCTGGTGGTCTAGTGGTTAAGATTCGGCGCTCTCACCGTCGCAGCCCAGGTTAGTTTCCCGGTCGTGGAACCATACCACCTGTCTGTCAGTTGTCATACTGTGGCAGTGGCTCACATAAAGAACTAAACTAACAACTAGGATACACAACTATGCACTGAAGCTTTAAAAAAGATCATACTAAGCTGCATAAATGTGTTTGATATTTTTGAAACATCTCAAACTTGAACTGTGCCTTTCCTGCTCAAAAAAAAGAATAGCAGGTATTCAAAACTCACTTTTAATCTTTTGTATTTTCTCTCACATTTTTTCTTATGACAAATACTTCTGCCATTTGCATACGCCAAACTAGCAGTATAGGCTATCATGGACCTTACTGAAAATGATAGAAAGTTAATGGAGTGGGCATACTAATCACATTCTTTCATATGACACCATAAGCCATTTTATTTTAAACTGTCCAATACACAGAACATGAAGTGCAAGAAAATTGATTTAGTTATCCCTTCAATTCTTATGAATTTTTTTGAATCATGAAAGTGATGAAAACTGACCACCAACATATAAAAATTAAAAGAAAATTTCAGAGATTTAAAAAAAATTTGTTATAAATGCAACTGTATTCCAGACTTGGGGGAAAAGGGGACAAGGCAGTGACTCTTTGTGTCATTCCTTGCTATCATTTTGCCCTTGAGTGGACCTTTATTTTTTAGACCAAAATCTGTGGGTCACCTATCAGCTGATAATTATATGGAATTGTTGCCTGTGTCCAAGTCATATGCTTCATACTTTATCAATCTGTGACAGCTGCTTCCCAGCATATGACAGACCATTTGAATGTGTGACATTTTCTTATTTTTTAGAGGTCTCATAAAATGGTCTTATTCCTCCTTTGTTTATTGCCAGGCAATGACTAATAATCACCCCATGCAAAGTACTGTGGAGAATAAGTTATGACTTGTTCATGCAATGAGATGAAAGACCTTCTCTCCTGAAAAGAGGTAAAACATTAGCATAAATATGTGGTATTGGTAAAACATGCCAAAATGAGCTACAGAGCGCTATGGCTACATGTAGGAGAAAAATATTACTTTGAGCTAGGAGGTCAAAAATTGCTACTCAAGAAAGTTATTTAGGACTCTGCTTTGATGAATGAGAGGAACTGTCATAGGTAAATTTGAAAGAGCAGAGTTTCTAAGTGGAATCATGACTGAAAAAAATATATGTATAGGAGGGAAAGCAAAATCTCCCATACCACTTGAGGCCTGTGGTTAAACAGTGGGAGATTATAGTGGAAACAATGTAATGGCGGCAGATAGAACACAGGGAGACAAAACAAGAAACTGATCAAGAGGCTAGTTCAGTAATCTATATCAAGAGGAAACCATTGATTAGTGCCCAGCAGGAATTAAAAAGAGAAGAAAATTGCAAGAGAACCTGGAGATGTCAATTTGGAAAGATTTGACTACAAGCGAAAGTATATGCAAAGCAAATAGGAGTCTTTGATGATGCTAAGGATTTTTTTCATAATAACTGGAAAAAACCTTATTTAATTCTCTGTTAATCAACTTTTTTAATGGTACCTGTCACAGAAATCTCTGAATACATGCTGCAGATATCAAACTGCCTGGATGAAAACCTGAATCCCACTTTCTTCACTTTGTTAGCACTTCAATATGCCCCAAAGTCCAGGAAATATCAACTTTATTTTTCTCTGGGCTAAATATTAAAAACTGTGGCTTAACTTTCCCACAGCAGGATAAGTAAAGAAAAAAATCTCTTAGAAAACCTTCAGTTAGAGAGGCAATATATTACTGTTTTAACTGAAATTTATACATTTATTTTATCTAGTTGTGTTTAATTGAATCATGGAACTTGTGTATATCATTATGGCATGACATATATTTTTTCATTTTGTGTTATTGATCATACCAGAATTCATATCTAATTAACATATGCTATTTGAATCCTGTATTAAGACTACAACTTAAATATCACAGTTATATAGAGAAAGCAGGTTCGTAGATAAGACTCATGACAAATATAATACTGTAACAACCTTGCCTTTAATTGAGAGAACTGTTTCCACTTCAAGAAGTGCAAAATTATCTCAGTAATGATAGAAAGAATTCACTCTGTACATTAACTCTTTTTTATTCCTCCTATCCCTCATAGAGAAATTGTCTTCATTAAACATAACAAATGAGTAAAACTATCAAACTCTTCTAATCACACCTTGCAGAGTTTACCATCATAGAATCTCTAGAGAACAGCTTAAGTTAGAAATAAGCGCATGTTATTTCATACTGCCTGAGGTATTTATACCCTCTCTGTGTGTCACATATCCACTATACTCACGTACCATATTAGGGCTGTAAGGGAGGATGCTACTTGATATGATGGTTAACTGAGAATTTCCCTGCATGTCTACAGAGCTTGCAGAGAGAGTATTAGATTACCATCTTCACAAACTTGAGGGTACTTTTGCACCCTGTACATATGAGAAATGTTCAGGTTCGGCATCCATCTCAGAATAAGAAATACCATTCTAAAAATATACTATGCCCTCAGAAACCCAGTAAACTATACCAAAGCCTGGCACAGCTTTATCTGTGTTGGGGAATATTGGATGTTACAATTTGATCCAATCTCACAACTTGTTTTTGTGTTATTCATTTATTAATATGTGACTTTAGTTCATGTTACATAAATATTTTAAATATTAACTTCAAGTAGATATGTTATGAATATAATTACATATTTATACACCCAAATTATTTGTAAACCTACTTATAAATCTTAGATTACCATAAAGTCTGTTAATTATTTCCATTCACAGTTTCTTTCTTACTACTTTTACTCCTATTTATTTTCTTTTAATACATTAATGTTTTAGATTCCATATTTATCTACCAAACACTAATTACTTTAAATGAGTATTAGGAAGTGGTTAAGGAATAGGGGGTTATATGGATACAGTTCTTGTTCCAAATGGAGAAAAGTGGTACTCCATATTATGCCAGTTTACTGCACACAGACCCAGAAACTTCTTGATACATTAAAGCAGATACTATAAGATGGTCCTTAATTCAAATATATGTGGGCCAAAGTTTGAATGCCTATATTTGTAATTCAAAGATCTATAGGCCATGTTATACCTTCATGAAAACAATAAAACTTGTTCTATATGTGACCCAGGATATATTCTGAATTACTTTACTATGTGGCCTCCAGAATAAATTATTTGTTTAAGAATGTTGGTTAGGGGCCGGCCTGGTGGCACAGCAGCTAAGTTTGCACATTCTGCTTCGGTGGCCCTGAGTTTGCTGGTTCATACCCTGGGAACGGACCTACTCACCACTCATCAAGCCACGCTGAGGCGGCATCCCACATAGAGAAACTAGCAAGTCCTACAACTAGGATATACAGCTATGTACTGGGGACTTTGGGGAGAAAAAAAAAGGAAAAAAGAGGAAGATTTGCAACAGATGTTAGCTCAAGGCCAATTTTCCTCAAAAAAAAAAAAAAGAAGAATCTTGGTTAATTAGCAACTATGGTGAAATATATATTCAATTAAGGAAACATCCTCTGAGCAGTCCATGTCATGGAGAGAGAATTAGGGGGTATACCCAAGGGAACCTCTCAAGACAATTCCCAAGGTAATATTCAGGAAAATAGATTGTTTTGAACTTCCCATTTCAATTTGTAAGGGAGGCATAAAAATAAATCACAGACATGAAATTGAAAATATTATGCTCATTTTTTCTAAGATAAATTATCACAATATTTGTCTCTACCAATCAAGATAGAAATTCAAAAAATTTCCTTATATAAGGGTTCTGTTATATATAGTCCATTATGCCATCTCTTCTTTTATCAGAATAAATAAGTAGAAAATATCTCACGTTAGAATTATAGATAACCCTCCCTGTCTCCTTCCCCTTGTTCTCTCCTTCCCTCTCCTTCTCTCTCCCTTCTGTTTCTCTGTTTCTGTTTTTGTCTCTCTGTGTGTCTATGTGTGTGTGTGTGTGTGTGTGTGTGTGTGTGTGTCTGTGTGTGTAGAGAGAGAGAGAATGTATGAGATAGGCTGAGAACTAAAATCATATATGCCTAAGAACAATACGACAATCTCTGAAAATTTCTCTGTCAATCAAAAAATTATTCAATAGTAAGGTCACATAGACTAAGTGAAGCCATATTGATTGAAAATTAATTTTTAATTCTATTAAGTTATTTTTTTAGATTTTCTTCTCTTTATCTTTAATCTTAAAATTGAAATGAAAACAAAACAACACATAAATAGCAGTTCTACTGCCATTAAAATAGAATAAAATATTAGCTATATGGTGTATGTAATTGGGTGTTATATTCTTTTATAAGGTATCACATAACCAGTTGTTGTTGTTGTAAATATGAGAACCATTCCAAGAACTTTGCCTTTAACAAGAAAGGGAAACAATAAGTTGTGCTGTGCATCCACAGAGAATTCCCTGTGATGAGTTTTTTGTTTATCTAACTCCCAGTGACAATGTTTGTAACTCATGTTACTCAATAATAAGGTGGATTTTTCAATAAAGTAGATCAATGAATACTATTATTCATAATAAATCCTTTATCATATGTGCCATTCTGAAATTTTTATATTTAGCCCTTATGATACACAAGCAATATATTAGTTTTCAAAAACTTTTAAATAGTGTCTCCCTGGTTGTCACTGGGAAGATATTTGCCAGATATGTGAGCTATTGAATTTCCCATAAGATAAGTTTAAATATGGAGATCCATAACTTGGGATCTATAAATAAAATTAATGTGAAATAAGTATAACAATAGCATCTGAAGCTGAGAAATTGAAAAATATACATAGATTTATAAGGTAAAAGTGTTTGCTATTGTTGGAAAATGTCATTTTGTGCTTATAAATTATTCATATTTATTATCTACATTGATCAAATTTACCAAGTAATGGCCACTCTGGTTTATATATGTTTGACAAAGCCAGAGAGTCTATGAGAAATCTGGCCAGGAAATAAAACCTTAGTGTCATTGTCACTGGATCATGAAATTGCTGTGCTAATGAACAATAGAGCAGACAGGCTAGAGGCCACAGTAAAAAAAGTAATATTAAAAATTTCCTAAATTTCAGGACTCATAAGTATACATTCACTTACCTGCTGGGCTGAAAGTGCATACTGTGGTACATATTGACTCCAGTTCTCATTGCATAATATAGTAAGAACACAAAGAATTTCCAGTGTATCATCAATGCTATTTATGTGTCCTAAGCAGGAATTAGAGGACCCTGAATACTACTATAAGTGTAATGAGCATGTGCCATAATAAAGATATTCTCAATGGCAAACCATTTCACTATAAAGCAATACTCTGTTCCTCAGAGTACTTTGTACCTATGGGTCATGCTGGGTTCTGAGCAGAGTGAGGTCATTGTCCCCTCTTATATCTCTTGCCCCATCTTCTACCCAACTGAACCAGCTTACTTTCAGACTCTTAAGTGTAATATCATATTTATACTTCCTTATTCCACATATGTTGTTCTCTCTGCCTGAACTATTCTTATAAAACTCTTTCATCTGATTCAGTCTTATTTTGTTCTCAGGACTGAGCAGAATCTGTGGCATATATTGGAATTTACTGTTTCTCTGATACAATTTTATTTATCATTCTGTATATACCTCTATCATGTAATAAATCAAATGCATTTTAAATAATATTTTATTTATATATTGTTCTCAAAAAGCTCTCTCAAAGGAAGAGGAGGGTTCGTGTTTGTATCCTCAATACATTAGTTTATTGAATAAATGAATAAATGAATGAACGGGTGAGTTATATACAATATAGTCTACTAGTGCCTTATGTTTCTTGATATGTTTGTTGAATATGAATCTATAAACACAATGATTGTTCCTAATATTTTTATGCATATATGTTTTTTAATAATGTTTATAATAATTATAATTTTTAATTTTGGAGGCATTTGCACTATTCTCATCACCATGCTAATTACTTTGCCTGTTTTATCTAATGTAGTCCTCCCAACAATCTCTTAAGGTGGGCCAGGGTTAATTATCTCCATGTTAGAGATGATAAAAGTGAAACTTGGTTGAAAAGATTTTTTAAATGTTTCAAAACTCAAAGCTAGTAAGTGAAAGAGGTGAACTCAAATCCAGCTCTCTCTAAAAAACAAAGTCCATCTCTTAGGAACTATAAATTTAAGATATCCATTCCCCATCAAATCTCACCCAGCTCTTCTAAAAAGTCTTTTGGATGTCTGGTACTTATTCCACCATTTAAGACAGCCTTGTGTTGTCAAGCCTAATGGAGCTGATGTTTGTGTCAATGCCTTTGTCTTCTAACACTCCTTCATGTTTCTAAGGTATCATTGAATTATATAGAGAATCCAAAGCACAAAAGCCATGATTTCTTCTATGCAAAAGTAAATAAAAGGCAATCATCTCTGACTCTGTGTCATACTTCGTTATCATCTGGGCCCAAATGACCACTGCATAAGTTCCCATATGAAAGCAGTTCCTCCAGAGTCTAATTAATTACAGCTCCTCTCCCTATAAGTCCCAGGCATGTTTCTAAGAAGGTGGATCAAGTGACAAATGTCTAAAAGAGATAAAAAATGACCTTTCTCTTATCCCATCATCTGAAACGTATCCCCTCTCACTCTGTCTCCAAAACCCTTATTGGAAATTGTCTCATGGAAATGGACAGTCAAATCTATTTACTCTGTGAAATCTCACCCATTCACCAGTTGTATCTGGTATATCTACATTTCACCAATGATTTGCCAGCTCCTAAACTACTATAGGTCACGTTTTAGGTGCTCATTAAATATTTGTTGAATATTTCTGTATTTCTCAAACCTTATCTTAGTAATGACACAGCTTTTGTCCCATTTAGGGTACCCTCCCCTCTTCCCTTCCACTACTACACTCTTCCCTCTTTCCACCACCAGCACACACATGCATGCACACACACAAAGAGATGCTCAGAAAGTGATATATGGAAAGGGAAACATTGTATTTAGATTTATTTAAATAAACTCATTTAAACAAACGTCTAGCTACATTTTCCTAACTTCTAAGATTTATTGAACATTATTCATTCTGTTTGGAACACATTTCTAGCTCTCTCTACCATATCATCTACTTTTCTAAAAATTTAAGACATATTTCATGCCAGCTTTACCCTGATGCATTCTCTGACTTCCCAAAGAATTAAAAAAGCAATCTTGAAAAAGTGGCTCATTTTGAAACTTATCTGAAATTCAGATTCATCACTGAAGAGCAGTGATGGTAATAATCAACTTTGATTAGAGATAACTCAGTCATTAGAACATTAGAAGAACATAGTAAATAGTTATTTACGGTTGATTGAACCAGAGCTACCAAGTGTTAAAACAACAAGCAGTGTACTTTTGATGATGGTGATGGATAAGGTATGAGGAAATGGGGAGGATAAATTGAGGAATATATTGGGGAAGTTCAGTAAGAAACCAAACTTCAGAAATGACATTAAAGGCAGTGGATGTTGGAGGGAGCCTATGGATTAGAGAAAGAGTGGGTGGGGTCTAGGTAAAGCTCAGATTCCAGTGATAACTAACCAGAGTTCACTGGTGGAAGCTTTGAAAGCTCTGAGCACAGCAGGGCACTGAGACAGAAGGCTGAGTGTCACTTTAATATTAGTCTTAAAATTAACAACATCTTTGGGGATTGCTAGAATTTAAAAACTGGTAGTAAATTCAACAGTTTGTGGTCAAAATTCTCAGGATTAGGAAAAGCTAATACTAGTTATTTAAGTTATGTTAGGTCTTCTGGTGTCTGTTTTCAGAGTTTTTTCAGGCCATTTTTTGGTTCCCGTAAGGATAATAAAATAACAATAAAAATCCATATTTTGGAAGTTATTCGGTATCACCCGAACAAGTTAAACTTATAATTTTTTTTCTTGACTTTAGTTTCTTTTATCCTAGAAATTAGGCTTTGTTTAGCTTTTAGCAGCACATATTACTATATAAGAATTTTAATGTTTATATAATTATTTTTGTTGAACTTACATAACACGCTGATTAGTAAAAATCAACAGAAGGAAACAGTAGACAGAGCTGTGCACCTAAACAATGGAGGCTAGATGACTTCCTCCTTCACTCCTTGAAAGCCATTCAGTACCCAAATTTTCTTCTCTCTAAAAAAATCCTGGCCTAACTCTAGAATTTTTTCTTCTTGAGAAAGTTGACAGACCCATACTTAAAAATAATTGTGCTAGGAATCCAGTAGAACATCTGCTTCAAATTGCCCCTTAAGTGAATAATAAGCCTGGCTCCAAAGATAACTCAGGAGCTATTGAAATGGCTGCATTCTTCTCATCCATACATTTGGAAACTCTATAAGAAGAATCAATGAGAGCCAGCCCTGATGGCTTAGCAGACAAAGGTTGGTGCTCTCCACTTCGGTGGCCCAGGGTTTGGTTACGAGGTGCAGAACCACACCACTCGTCGGTCAGTAGCCATGCTCACATAGGTGGTGGCTCACATAGAAGAACTAGAAGAATTTACAACTATACACAACTATGTACTGGGCTTTGTGGGGTCTGGAGGAAAAAAAGGGAGGAAGATTGGCAACAGATGGTAGCTTAGGGTGAATCTTCCCCTGCAAAAAAAAAAAAAATTCTTTAAAAAAAGCCAATGAGAATATGCAACAATGATGCTAAATTTAAATATTTACTTAGCATAATCACCTCCAACATTTTTACAAATTAATGTTTAAAGAGTATAGGAGAATGAAATGTCACAGCCTAGGAAGCACCTTACAATGGGGTTCATTCAAATTTTAAATATGAAAGAAAGTTTGAATCAAAACAGCACCTTTACACTTTACTCTGATTTGTTTTAAGTCAATATGTTCAATTCATTTTGAAATGTCACACAGTACTATATGTATATAGTTTCTGTATGTCAAAAGCCAAGACAGGCATAATTATAAAAAAGGTTGAGACACTCTCTGCTAGATCATTCTGAATGATCTGAAATTCTGAAAATTTCAGAAGCTCTGTTGCACTTTCCTTAGGAAATAAGTAACAAATCATCCATATCCATTAATCAAAGTACGAAAATACCCTCTTAATGTGCTGTGTTAGTTTCCTATTGCTACTGTAACACATTATCATGAATTTAGTGGCTTAAAGAATACAAATTTATTATCTTTGAGTTAGCTAGGTTAGAATTCCAACATGTATATCACTGGGATAAATGTCAAGTTGTCGGCAGGGCTGCTTTCCTTTTTGGAGACTCTAGGGGAAAACCTGTTCCTTAACCTTTTCCAGTTTCTAGAGGCCACCTGCATTACTTGGCCCATGGCCCCCTTCCTCTGTCTTTAAAATTAGCAATATTGCATCTCTCTAACCCACCTTCTGTAGTTGCACCTCCTTCTAACTCTCTGCTGAGGAAGATTTGCCCTGAACTAAAATCTGTTGCCAATCTTCCTCTTTTTGTATGTGAGCTGTTGCCACAGCATGGCCACTGATAGACGAGCGGTGTAGGTCTGTGCCTTGGAACCAAACCTGGGCTGCTGAAGTGGAGCGTGCCGAACTTAACCAGTAGGCCACCAGGGATGGCCCCTTCCCTCTTCCTTTTTTTTTTTTTTTTTTTTTTGCTGAGGAAGATTCTTGCTGAGCTAACATCTGTTCCCAATCTTCTTTTTACTTGAGGAAGATTCACCCTGAGCTAACATCTGTGCCATTCTTGCTCTATTTTGTATGTGGGTCACTGTCACAGGATGGCTAATGAGTGCTATGGTTCCGGCACTGGGATCCAAACCAGTGAACCCCAGCCACTGATGCTGAGGGCACTGAACTTAACCACTAGGCCATGGGGCTGGCCCCATCCCTCTCCCATTTTTAAGGGAGATTGTGATTATACTGAGCCCACCTAGATAATCTAGTGTAATCTCTCTATTTAATTTCAACAACCTTAATTACAACAGCAATCTAAATTCCTCTTTGCCATATAACGTAACATAGTCACAGATTCCAGGAATTAGGACATCAACATCTTTGAGGGAAGGCATTATTCTGCCTGCCATATTCTGTATATCTTATTTTTATCATTTTACCTGGAAATCAAACTAGAAGTTATTAATGTCTAGATCATTCGAAATGTTAACCCCATTATTGTTTCAACTGAGCAGATACTCTCTTCTCTCTAACTTAGATAGAATAAATCTTAACCTGAAAGATTCTTCCTCCTATTCTTCCCTCCCACAGCTGCCTATGTTTCAGTTGTGGACAAAGAAAACGACAGTGACTTTATATAATAAATTGATGAAAGGGAAGCTTAAAAGTATGTTCTGAAAAAAGGTAGGAAAGTCCAGATGGACTTAAATTTTTTGTGATAAAAGTCAAGTAATCCAGAAAGAAAGTTTTCTGATATTGTATACATCTTGTTGCAGGAATGTTATGGTTGTTGTATAATAAAATACTTGTATATCAAGGAAGCTTCCAAAGAGTAGTAGCATCATCCTTCTGACTGTACTTTATGGAAAGTTCTTAAAGAGTGAGTCCCTTCTGTGTGACAATTAAGAGTGTAAATGTAATGTCTCTCAGAGCAGGAAGAGAGTTTAAGGGTCTTAGGTGGTCAGAAATAACATGTGCCTGACACATAAGAGGTCCTCATTACCTCTTCCTGTTTGGATAAATTATGATGATTTAAAGGTGGGAGTATGATATTTGGTGATTGGTTTCAAGATTGGAAAGAATATAATAAATGCATTGAATTTAAAAAACAAGCAAATTATCAAAAACTTATTATCTGGCTGTTATTATTGCTAGATGATGAGTTTACAACTTTAAAAAAATCCTTTATAGGAATTCTAGATCTTGTTCAGTCTTTTTCATCAGTGATTGCTTACCAGAATCACCCAAGAAACATTTCAAACACCTCATATTCTCCCCTCCACCTTAACCCTTTCAATATCAATAAGTCGTTGGTATGTGGGAGATGAGAGTGTGGGATGTAGATATACTTTTAAAGAAAAATGTTTCAAGGTGTTTTTGATATCACAAACAATTAAGAATCATAGGTCTACTCATTTATACATAAATGTTTAACATACAGTGAAGTGTTGGGGGAGGAGCCAAACAGAGGCGATTTAAATAAAACTAAGTCTTCTTAGCACCAATCAGATCTTACCTGACTCTTGGATGATATAAATTAGAGTGAAAGGAAAGTATTCAATACAGAAGAAATCACATGAACAAAGGCATAGAAATGAAAACACAGTCATGTGTTCTAGGAACTTAAGTAGTTCTGTATTGAACAGCAGAACTTGTGAGAAAGGGCTTGAGAAGGGTTGAGGTAGGAAGCTCTGAGGGATCAGATGATAGATGGTCTTATACACTAAATGCTACAAAACTTATACTTTATTAGATTAACAATGGGGAATCACTGATGAGTTTTAATACATGGAACTTATGTTGGTTATTATGTTGGTGTCACTCAAAAACTCATTTTTAAAATACCACACACTCTCCCCATCATCTGAATCCTGGTCATATCCAATGGTCTTTTGTTGCACTAGGAATGAAAGTATGGAATTCAGATATAATTTTTAAATGACTTCAAGAAAATTCTTATATCATGCAGAGTTGAGAATCCCAGATATACTCATATATAGTAACAATAGTAATTCATAAAAAGTTACTGAGGATATTGTCACTATAATAACTCATAAAAAATAATGCAGGATAGGAACTTCATTAAGAAGTTTGCTAATACTGAGATTCTGATGTTTAACTCAGAATGATAATTTCATTTCCTCTGTAAGAGTACTTACCAGTTTGTGAAACTCAGTTACACATCCTGGTTCTTCCGTACCCTACCTAGTACAATTTAATCAGAAAATTATCAGAATAGGATTTGCTTATTAATTAAATGAAAGTGACAAATATCCTGAACCAATGGGAATATTAAGTGGCTCTGATGAGAGAAAAGAAAATACAGAATAGAGGGCTGTGTCACTGCTTAATCTTATAGAAACTTCAACTCGGACACTGCCAGTAATACCAACATTCTCATTAATGTCACCTCAAAAATTTGTGAAGTTTACTTGGGGTCATTGTATTCAGAGTTATTTATATAGTTTTTAATCGACCTTGCCTGTCACTACTATACTACGTAAACCAAGAGAAAGGTTTTACACTTGGTTATAAATGTAAATGTGGAGTAGCACACCCTTCTAAATCTATATATCATGGTAGTAATTCATTTGTTTCACTTTCGCTCATTCAAACAACATATTTATTGACATATATACAAAAATATGTATATGTATATATATATGTTTATTTGTTTTATACATATATACATATGTATATGTGTGTATTTAGTTATTCCTAGGGATTCAGTGGTCAACAAAATGAGTCTGCCCTCCTGAGTCTTTCATGAGCAAGGGGAGGGAATACTTTATGTCAGATGATGAAAAGTTCTTTGAAGGATAAAAAATATAGGGATATTTTAGGATAGGACTGCGTAGGATAGGATAAAATAGGATAGGATATTTTAATGCTGTGTGAAGGATGAAATATAGAGGGGCAAGATCTGAAGCCAGAACCCAGTTAAAAGGCTATTTTAATAATCTAGGCAAGAGATGTAGATACCTTGGACCAGAATGGTCCAAGTGGTAGGAGTTGTGAGTAATGGTTTAATTCTGATTGTGTGTGTTGAAGTTAAAGCGTATAGAATTTGCTGATGTTTAGTTGCAGTGTTGAAGTTAAAGAGATGTACAAGATTGACTCTAAGGTATTCAATCTGAACAACCAAAAGTGTGGAGTTGTAATTATTGAGATGGAAAAGATGGTAAGAAAAGCAGGCGTGTGGGTGTATCAAGAGTTCAGTTTTGAGCTTATCAAGTTGGAGTGCTTTTTATACATCCAAGCAGTTTTGTATCTAGAAATTTGGAATTCAGGGGAAAGATTGGGGCAATGGGAGACATTCAGAAATTATTAGCATATAGAACAGGTATTCGTTTCCTCCTTGTTTTTTATGATTTATGTGATTGGATGAGATCAACTAAAGTGAAGGGAGAAAAGAGGTCAGAAAAATGAGTCCCTGGGGCACTTCAACATTTTGAGACCAAGGAGAGGAGGAGAAGAAGCAAAGGAGACTGAGAAGCATTACCCAGCGAAGGAGGAGGAGAATGCTTTTGCTTTTGCCCCGCCAAAGCAAAAGGAAAAAGAGTGTTTCAAGGAGTTATTGATTAATTTTGTCAACTGCTGCTGATAAATCAAGTAAGATGAAAAATGAGAATTGACTATTGGCTTTAGCAGCATGGAGATCACGATGGCCCTGACAAGAGCTGTTTCAGCATCGTAGTGGATTCCAGGAAGTATGAGATGACAGGAACGTTGTTAGTGAATGTGAACAATTATCTTGAGCATTTTGCTCTAATTGGTAGCAGAGAAAAAGGCAGAAATAGAAGGGGGTGATGAGCAAAGAAAATCTAATTTTTAAAGATGAGAACTGTAACATCTTGGAACTGATCTTGTATAGAGTGGGAACTGTCTGTTATAAGAGAGAGATAGAAGGCTTTCTGGAGCAAGATCTTTGAGTAGAAAAGAGATCATGGAATCTAGTGAACATGTGAAGGAACTGGATTTGGATAGAACTGCAAGAATGTCATGCATTGGAGGGAAAGCAGATATAAAAATGCAAGTGAGTTGAGAGGCCTTGTGAGAGAACATATGAATTTTTTGTTGTTGTTATTGTTCTTATTTTTCAGAGAAATAGCAAGCCTGGTCATAGGTTGAGGACTGGAGGGAAGAAGAGGTGTTAGAGACTTGAGGTGAAGATATGGAATAGTAACCTAGATAGTAAATAGATGAAGGAAATGTGATAATAACAAACTCAAAGCTCAAAGCAGAAATAAATTCAGAGTTAAAATTAGGGAATATCCTGTTATTCAGTTTTGTCTTCCCATTTCAAGTTTAACAGGTGTGTTTTTTTTTTTTTTGGCTGAGAAAGATTCCCCCTACGCTAACATCTGTTGTCAATTTTCCTCTTATTGCTTGAGGAAGATTCGCCCTGAGCTAACATCTGTGCCAATCTTCCTCAATTTTGTATATGGATCTGCGCCACAGCATGGCTGACAAGTGGTGTAGATCTGCACCCAGGACCCTAACCCAGGCCACTGTAGTGGAGCATGCTGAACTTAACCATGATGCCATGAGGCCAGCCCCAACAGATGTCTTTTGAATGAAAGTTTTTTGGTTTCTTGTTTTTACTTGCTCAAGGAGTAAAATAGAAACCACGTACTCAAGTGAATCCAGGCTAGTCATTAGAGGCAGAATGACAGGAAAGTAGCAAAATGAGACTGTAGGACAATATAGAGAAGAATAACAAAAAAAAAAAAATGGATTTAAGGCTGTGGTATGGAAAAAAAGAGGGACTACAGATAACGAAATCAGAGATGTGGGTTGTAATTAGTATTTTGGTGGTGAACATGATGTAATCTATGCAGAAATAGAAGTATAATGATGTACACCTGAAATTTTTACAATGTTATAAACCAATGTTACTGCAATAAACAAAAAATTAAAAAACAAAGAAATCAGAGATGAACAAAAGTTGCAAAACTAAACAACAGATAGATGTCTCATGCTGTCTTCAAAGTTTAATATGAACCATTAAAGAACTAAATAAATCATACAAAGACAGAGAAAGAAAATCAAAAGTAGATTTATGTGCTAAAATAACATTAGAAACAGAAATTTAGAAATGTAGCCTATGAGGAAACTAGAAATAATTTAAGAGTAGACAGTTCCAGTATATGTGAAGACTGTGGTCTATAGTAGAGAAGATATAGTATTTTTTTTTAATATTTAGATATTTGGGAAAAATATAAATCCATATTTTCAAGATTGTGAATTACTGAGGGCTAAAGGTTGTCATTATGTATTTACATAGTTCCCCTTATCCACATGCAATACCAAAGGAGAATATATATATCTATATTGTAGATTGATAGATCCATAGACCGATAGATCGACAGATAGATAGATTAAGCTGTGGTGATGTTTCAGTGGTACAATTGAAAGCAAATTTCAGTTGCAACAACCTGGCAATTTCTGTGTCCATATATTTCTCTTTCTTCACTATAGTTACTTGATTCCTGCTTTTATTAAATAATTAAAAACAGTTTATTTCCATCTACATATCTGGTATTGAGACCATATAGATTGGTTTTCAATCAGAATGAAGTAAATTTAAGGTACTTAATATCAAATTTAAGATACTTAAACAATCTTTAATTGTTTAATATACTGCTTCTGCAGAAGTCCAGCTGTGGAAATTGATATTTGGTAAGATATTTTGAAGGAAATGTTAGTCCGACACATTCCTCAGGATTCTTTCAGGTTTATACATGTACTAGGCTAGATTACTATAAAACTATACACCTGGTCCATATCACTCTGGCACCACCAGAGTTGCCTTTATGAGCCAAAAATTAATACTAGCTCCTTGACTTTATGGGGTGTAATATACATTCGTGGTTGGAACATCTATACTTTTAAATGTTTTCTAACATCACTATCAAGGATATCTCTTTACACAGCTCAATGTTTGGGAGGTGTCTCTCTGGAGCTATAGTGGGAGGGATATTTCTATGACTAGGCCAAAAAGATCAGTTACTAGGAAGGCAGTCTAAAAACATCATACCCAGGGGAACACAAGCTATAAAGCAAAGAATGAACCGAGTTTAAGAGCTCAAAATTTAGGTCAACACAAATGCCAAACCTAGAAGATCTGTAGCAGAACTTAGCTACAGATATGTAATACATTGAGAAGGCAACATGGAACAAAGACGACGGATTGATGTGCTGGTGAGAAACAGGGATGGCTCTGGATGAAAGTCATGAACACTGATTCTATCTTCTGTCTTTTGACCTGTAAACCAGCCTGGCTTTCCATACTCATGAGAGAGAGGAGACCCAGATACTCTAAGGATTTTTCAGGTAAGCATTTTGAAGATGACCCACTCTTGTTCTGATCTCCACGTTAGGTTAATATGAAAATTTGGGGCTTATAACAGGTTAGGTCTTTAATTGTTGGTAAATGTTGGTATATTGGACTACTGTGGTGTTCTAATGGCTTGAGCCTGCAATCTGCCATTCATTCCTGCCTTGTCTGGAGCTTCTGACGTTGTATACCCATCAAGTTCTTGGAAATCCATATGTAACACAAAATTAATGGAGAGGTTGATATACATGACCCTGTTGTTTCCGATTTCCCTCTGTTATTACCTTGGCAAGATGTATTCTCCAAATTATGGATGTTGGGAATATAAAACAGCAAAAGATAAGCAGAATCTGAGAGTAGGCAAATACTTCTTGTGCCTAAAATATCAGAAACAAGTTTGTATTTATTAACCTTGAAATCTTGAGTATATCACTTAAAGCTGCCTCAGCATAATTAATTTTCTCCTTTCTTTACCTCATGGAGAAAATCAGGGCATGTTCAGTAAAACCTGCAAAATGTATCCTCCTATTCTACTTTCATACACAGTCAGTAGTTTCCTACCTAAGGCAAGGTTAAAGGGGCCAATTCAATTACCCCAACAGTCAGAGAACATCAAACAGTAAGCTATCTTAATCGTGTAGCTTCCTCCAAGGTTAATATTCACTATAGTTGGAATGCCTCTTTAATTGTTTAATATGGTCAGCCAATATATCACAGAGTTCCATAAGCTAGCTCAACGGTTGGGCTTGGATAATCCTCCATTTGGGGCACAGTAGAAGGATGGTCTCATGAGGTGAGCTTTATCATGAGCTGTTCCAGACGTAAAGTAGCATGTAATTATCAGACGTAAAGTAGCATGTAATTATCTGATATATACAAAATTTGGAGCAAATAAACCTATCTAACCATACCTCCTTTTGTCAGCAGCATCAGGACCCTTCCAAAGTAAGGTAGGGAGAACCATCAAAACAGTTGGCTAAATGCAATGATATCTGCTGGTCTTAGTGAAATGAACATTTCCAGGCAGAGAAATGAGGTTTGCATTATATTGAGTGATAGAACACTTTTAGCCAAATATTGCTCATCTAAGCAGCAACATATCTGTTACTAGCAAAATTCCCTAGTCTGCTAATTACAGGACTGAAACTCCCAGCTACTCTCTTTGGCATTTTGCTCCACTTAATCCTCACATATACAAGTAACCTGGCCCTCAAACTATGCCAGATTCAGGAGCATTAAGTAGTTTTGAGTTAACACTATTTCTTTGTCCTGAGAGTTCAACTGACTTGCTCTAAGATGTCTCATGAATATTTATGAGATGATATGGAAAGGAAATTTCTGCTTGGAGGCACTCATGAAAATTTCCTCAGAGTTATGCTTTGGGTAATTTTCAAGAAATGATTTTCTTATTCACCAAATATTTTCCTGCTACTTTTTCTTAGTTTCATCATTTGCTTCCCTTGGACTATCCTTATCCTCTATATACTGCCACTGTCACTACCTTTAAAACTTTTGAGCTTCTGCTCCACCTGAAATTATTTTTCTCAGCCTGCCAGAAAGTGGTTTTTGACCAGAAAATACTAAAATATCCTAGAGATTGGGAAAGTAATATAAAGTAAATGGGCACCTGTAATCTTTGACCCTACCAATAGGTGCACTTATCTGTCAGATACAGAAGCAAAGTCTTTCCACAAACAGTTGGAAACCAGCTTGACATGTGGGTTCATTTCATGATTCTCCTCCCTTGTGAAGATCTCAATTCTTTCTATTAAGAAACAATATCTTAATGGTTTTAATATATGTTACAGTAAATTCCCCCTTATTAATGATCCTTTTCTAAAATACTTTTATTATTCCCTTCTATGGATTCTTGCAAATGAACTGATTGTATGTTGATGCACACTCCAAAATAATCTCTTTAGGACTGTGATTTTCATTGAATTTACATTTGTAAACTAATTTGCAGAAGAAAGACATCTTAAAAATCTCATCCAAAACTCTCCAGGCAAGACGTGTTTCAAAATTCAGAATTTTTCACATTTTGGAAAGTTAATATGGGCCCTATGCTTCATAAAGCTTGTACAAGAACTGTAATGAAATCTTGTAATCAAACACAGTACTTTTGCTCTAAGAGGGGAGAAAAGAGCTATAAAAAGTTTCATGCCACTTTATATAAGGATTTATCACAAAACAACTCTCCAAAAATACTGAGTTTGAGAGCTTTTGTATGGCACATGTGGTATTATGGACCAGCACAGGTTTTCCTATCCAGGATCATATAACATCTCTCTGTTTATTCAAAGGAGAATGGCCAATTTTAAAAAAAGCATTAATAAATATTATAGTGTTAATGCAGGTTACATGCAAGTCATTAAGGTTGCTCTGTTTACCAATGCAACAGCAAGTGTGACTGTGAGACTTCTAAAAATATATAAACAAAATTGGTTATGACTACTACATAATATTTTTACATAATAATTCTGCATTCAGTCATGTTACTTGAATTCTTATTAGTTCTAATCATATTTCAGTTTATTTTTTATTGTTAATTTAGGTAAACAAATAATATTTTCCTCTTTTTGAATATTTATGTTTCATATTGTTACTGCAATATTTATTGCAATAATATGAACATTTTAAGGAATAATAAAGAGTGAGTGGTCTACATTTTCTTTACCCTAACTTCAATTAAAATCATATAAGTATATGTACATGCACTTGTGTCTACATGTGTATGCATGTATAATATATGTATGTGTTCATATACATATAATACATACATATTATGTAAATCTAAATGTATGTGTGTATGTGTATGTACAGCTTCAAGCTAATGAAGCTAATCAATGCAAGGAGACATTTTTTAAAAGTTCTTGTTTATTAATAATTGTTGTTCTTTAAAGTGAATTGACATTTTGACATATATTGAAATGCTCAAATAGTTAATTCCTTTGACCTCATGAGGTAATGAAAAACACTGTTTTATTTTATAATGTTAAATCATCTCATATTCTTTTAAAAAGCATTTGGTCATGGTAGATTTTCTTTTACATATTCACTCTATTTGATTTATTAATGTTTGTACACTCATACTAAGTAGATGTTTTTGTCCATTTGTCATATTTTTGTTTCTAGTTTTTATGAGCTTTATATAATAACGTATAAAAATATCTTTCTTTTTCTTATTATTGGATATTTTATATAATAAAGGGATTTTCTCTTTGTGTAAAATAACTCAACAATGCTATCCTGTGACTTGAAGCTCTTTGGAGGACAATTCTTTAACCAATTTACTGACTTCTTCCCTGATTTTTGTGTATTCAGGTTTTCCCTTTTCTTGAATTCATTTGCGACATCTATATTTTTCCAAGATATATCAGTTGTGAAATTTTTAATGTATTTGCCTAAAGTTCTACATAGATCATGATCGTAATTTTTAATTTTGCGTCTGTGGTTATTTTAAAATTGAACACTTCTAGTAAACTTTGAATAAGATAAATGTGTTGAAATATAAATCGTTTTACAAGATGTTTATGCCTAAGAAATTATCATATATTTATACAAACATGTAAGTATATGATTATATATTATTTAGTTATATAATTCCATATTTGAGTACAACCATATTATATATACACCCATATTTAAATAGAATGAAGCAAAATAACTTTGAAATAGCATTGTGTGTGATATCATAGACTCAGATCTCACTTAGGTTGACTTTGTCTGTAAAATACGAATAATTTATTCAGTACTGATGTAGACTTTTCTTAAAGAATATTGATTCCACAGAAATCTTGAGGCAATATAAGAGTTTTCTGAACTTTATATCATCTAAGAATGTTTCCAAGAGGTGATTATATCATCTCTTAGGAATACTTGAACTGTCTGTTGGGTAATGGATATTCCAAGGTTTAATACATTAGCTATAAATGATCTCCCCAAAGATAATTACTTTAGCCAAAAGGGCAATGTTTTGTTAAACTCATTTATTGCCACAATTCTATAATGTTTAATGGTAGCACCTGGAATAAGTATAAGACTATTCACAAATCAATCTCTAACAAAGAAGCCAAAATAGTGGCTTCATAATAAGCCCCAGTTAATAACTAGTAGGAATTATTTAAGAACCATATCTCTAATACAAGGAATCTGTTCATTCAGCACAGAATCTTTTTAAAAATTACACCCTACTATTTTCTGCCAGAATGACTATATAACTAACAATTATGTAGTTAATTTTACCTGAATTTCAGGTTCCTTGATGAAAAATAAAAAAGTGAGTTTTTAATCTTAGCATCTTTATGTTGATTTTATGACATGGCCCATATTTCCAAATGATTACCAACCTGAATTTTTATGTAGTGCCATCTGGACCTAATGACTGAATAGTAAACATAACAAAATGGAAGACACAGGAGATGTTAATTATGAGAACAGACTGGTGAAATTCAAAATTTGGCCTGATAATCTGTCACCATGAAGTTCTTACATTTCTTACATCTATGGAATTTTTGGTAGTTGGAAGTCATGACTATTTCAATAGAAGGTTGATGCAATATAAGAATAAATTGAATTTTGGAATATATCCATTAAAACCTACTAACATGCACTAGACAGAGACATTATTTTTTATTCTTTATAACTTTATTTTCATCAGTTGCATACTTATAAAAGTCATTATACTTGTCATTGTGAAACATGTGATTTAGCCCCAATATACACAGTGTCAATAATGGTATAAGGTGGAAGGTGCTACATTGGGAAGTAAGAAACTCAATATATAACTGTATAATTAGTTGTAGGTCCTTGTTCAAGATAGTCAAAGTATTTTGTTCTTAGTCTCCTCATTAGTAAATGAGTATGTATAATAAAGAATCATTAAGAGCTTGTTCCTCCAAGTTTTAACGGTTGAACAGTCTTTGGACTATAACCTAGTTGATATCTTCATAAATGGAATATCTCCCATTAATTTTCATAGCTCTTGCTAATTAAAATGGGGGTGTGTGGATGCAAATAAGTAAAAAAAAAATCCATGATCATAAACCAACGGAGAATTAGTAGATTATTTACTAAAATTAATTGAAACCAATTATTATAATTCTGGAAATTATAAAAACACTTTAGAGCCTCACCACCCAACTTACATCAAAATAAGTTTGAAATAGAATGAAAAACTTAAGTGAAAAAATATAGCCATAAAATTATTAGAAAACACAAAACAACAACTATAAGAAGCAGTTATTTAGGGCTTACTCTGTGCTAGGGGAGAGCCGAATGAAGCAACATGAGAATTTTGTGAGCTGCTAAACATCATCTTGGCAGCCTGACGGGGGTTTCTCCTGGGCAATAGGTAGACTTTATGGTGCTTTACATTATAAAAATTGGGAAAACGCACAAATCAGGGCTTGCTTTATTTTTTCTTCAGAGAGCTGGTTGTTAAACATTTACTAACATACCACTGTGTGTGTGTAACTGTTTAGAATAATCCTAATAATTAATGTGTTAGGGGCTGTGGATGAGGAAACTTAAGTAGAAAATGAGTGAAGTGAGTTGATATCTGACTGTAAAACTATTTTTGAAAATTAAACCCATGAATGAAAGCACTAACAGAGTATTAGTGTATTGTCCTACATAAAACAAATGACATATAAAATTATTATTTTTATATGGTAAAGAGCTTATACAAATCATAAGATTAGCACTCTAATAAAAATCTAGGTACAAGCAATAAACAAGCCAGCCAAAGAGAAGGAATATGCAAGTTCAAAATATAAGAATCAAAACATTCACTGAATGTGTAAGACTCTACTTTTTCTCCTAAATCCACAACAAAATATAAAATCCAAATATTCTAGATAGCAACAAGCATATAGAGAAGAAAACACTCACACACATACCCCCCACAGGTGAAGCTCAGAATAGTGTATATAGTAAGCAAATATTTGTGTAAAACAAGAGGGGAACTATTATACAGTCATTTGATTTTATGAACATAAAAGTTTGGGAAGGATATACAAGAAACCAGTAGCAGTGATAACCTACTCTCTGAGGATATCACGGGAATTAGTGAAGATGGGAAGCAGTTGTAAGAGAGAGAATACTCACTTTATACAATTTTATGATTTTGCTTTTAAAAAATATGAATATATTTTCTATTTAAATTTTAATTAAATCTTTTTCTTTTTTTTTGCTGAGGAAGATTGGCCCTGAGTTAACATGTGTTGCCAATCTTCCTCTTTTTGCTTGAGGAAGATTGTTGCTGAGCTAACCCTGGGCCGCCAAAGCAGAGCACATGAACTTAACCACTACACCACTGGGCCAGCCCCTAAAAACATTTTATAATATTAAAAAGAAATATAAATTATATAATATATGTTGTAAATTGTATTATAAATTCTATGCAGATATGCATATATAGACCTAAGAATGAAAAGAAAAAGCATTTTTAGCATTTATCTTCGATTGCTTTTCATTTCATATTTACTTTGCTGTATTTTCCAAATATTTTGAAGGATCAGATTTGATAATCAGAACAAAATATATATTGTGGATTTAGCATAATTATAGACTAGAGGGTTGTACACTCCTTTGGCAGAAGGAGAAGAATATGGCATTTTCAATATTTCACAAAACCCAATCGGGGAAAAAAACACATAGCATGTGGAAAATTTTTCCTTACTTAAGAAAATTGAATGCATGAGATTTCCTTGGTTTGAAAATGCTGGGAACAGCTGCTTTGATACTGAAAATATCCCTGTTCACAGATGGGTTTTGTGTATACAAAGAATTACCTGAGGTGCTTATAAAGATGCAGATCCCTAAACTCTGTTCCCTACAGATGTTCTTTCAATTGCATGGAGCTTAAGATGGCACAGTGACAGGTACCCACACCACATTTTCATGCTGGCCTGGAACTATATTTTCTCTAGAAGCTAACATGTTAGAATGTATTTAAGCACTGTCAAGGTTGAAATGGGTAGCATGAAGGTGTTATGCTCATCTTTATATAGTAAGTGGTTCACATTTCTCATTTTACAAATCATAATATTTTCCCTTTTTAAGTGGAGTACCAGGTGCTCTGTGACTAGTGCAAACACTTAGTTAAATGAAAGAAAAAAGTTTAAAAACGTCCTCAAAAGTGAAGTATTCTATTCCCTGGAAGGCTCTGAATGTGGGAATGAAACAAAAGATATGTGTACACTATTTATCAATACTTGTTAAAATTAACAATGACTCTTCTGTGACTTCTCTTTAATTGTGTAGCTCATAGAAGAAAATGATAGATTTTAATGAAAAATATCCATGTCAAAACTTTGAGCAATAAATATATGTGTAGAAGTATAGTTTAAATTAGATCTTTCATGAAACAAATAAAAAGCCATCACGAATTCAGAATGACCATGAGAGCCACCTTCTGCTTAAAAAAAAAAAAAAAAAATCATAGCCTAGATAAGTGTTCTACTCAGGATAAAAACATCACTATGCCTAGAGGGATATCTCTCTTTCATAACTTTATTTCATAAGACAGTAAACAGAGAGGGTAAAAAAGTAAGGCTCTCTCGTAAAGCCAGAGAAAGAAGCTAAGAAATCCACGACACTTTGGAAAATACTCTGGAGTAAAACTTTGTGGCTGGGGAGCCAATTATAAACTAGAACAAAGGAGTCGTCCACACAAGAGCTACGAACAAAACTGTCACCCAGAAATGGAGATCCAGGAAATACATTATCCACGAAGAAATACCATAAAACTTCATAACTGCGTGGAATATTTCTGAGAGACAAAGAAAAGAAAATCGAGAGAAGGCAGTAGGAGAGACTGACCATAGATACTGATCCATTGAACAATGAAGTAAAAATGCTGTTAATGTGATGCAATGCAGCAAAGGAGCCTATCAAGAACGTAGGAAGGTAATATTAGTAGCGCTGTTTTTTTTTTTTTTTGAGGAAGATAGGCACTGAGCTAACATCTGCCAATCCTCCTCTTTTTTTTGCTGAGGAAGACTGGCCCTGGGCTAACATCTGTGCCCATCCTCCTCCACTTTATATGGGACGCCGCCACAGCGTGGCTTGCCAAGCGGTGTGTGGGTGCGCGCCCAGGATCTGAAGCAGCAAACCTGGGGCCGCTGCAGTGGAGCGCGGGCAATTAACCGCTTGCACCACTGGGCTGGCCCCAGTCGCCCTGTTTTTTTTTTTTTTTTTTGTGAGGAGATCAGCCCTGAGCTAACATCCGCCAATCCTCCTCTTTTTTTTTTTTTTCGCTGAGGAAGACGGCCCTGGGCTAACATTGGTGCCCATCTTCCTCCACTTTATATGGGACGCCGCCACAGCATGGCTTACCAAGCAGTGCGTCGGTGCGCGCCCGGGATCCGAACCAGCGAACCCCGGGCCGCCGCGGCGGAGCGCGCGCACTTAACCGCTTGCGCCACCGGGCCGGCCCCTCGCCCTGTTTTTAAAAGGATAAAAAAGGAACACTAACTTTTGAATTTTGTTGCAGATACTCTTCGTGTTGCAGATACTCTTCACCTTAGTCTTCTATTAGTTTTCAATTAATTATTCAAAATTCTGCCTTTTTTCATCATCTTGTAATTCCTTTTCTTATGTATGCCTTGTATATACATAATTGTATTTTTAACAGTATTTATTATTTTCCTTTCTGCTACTTATATTTTACTTTTTACTCCATTTTTGAGGGCTTACCAGATCTTGTTGGTCTCTTGTTGTACATTTTTTTCTTTGAATTTCTGTTTAGAGTACTAGTTTCTTTGTTTTCATGGTGTGAGTGAGTAGGTTTGTGTGTGTTCGCGTGTGGATAAAATGGCCATTTCCTATTTAAAAACAAATGTTGAATGTGTATGTAGTGGCCCCACACTGATTCGTTTCTAATGATTGTTTGATTGTTCCTTTTTTTATGTTCATTATGTTATGCCAACTATTTAATAAAAATTATAGGGTGGGAGTGGTTAGGGAGTGAGTAAGGGAAGTAACAGCTTGAAACTCGATCTACTATCATAGGATACTTTTTCTCAATCTATATATTGCTAACTGTGCTCTCAGGAGTCTGAATTTCTCACTCCTGAGTGATTAGAATACTTTGATAAATTTGCGTGAAGCCCTGTGGACTATAAATTGTTCATGTTGATAGTGTCCATACACTTTTTTCTGCCGGATCAGTAGTCACTTATATAATTGCTGCCCTTTGACTCTCAATCTCTCCACCAACTCCTCACAAACTGCTCTTTTAAAAAACGATGTAATCTATGCAGAAATAGAAGTATAATGATGTACACCTGAAATTTTTACAATGTTATAAACCAATGTTACTGCAATAAACAAAAGATTTAAAAAAAAAAAAACGATGACACATCTGCGGGGTCTCATTCACCCCATCTTCTCTAACCCTCCACCATTTTTAACAAATGCAAAGTTCAAGTCTTGCTTTCTCGTTTTATGTATTTATTTTCATTTCTTTGCTTAACTAATGTGGTTACATATTTGTTCCTCTTTTTGTGGGATGTTTATTCTTTTTTCCTGAAATGATCCTTAGTTTTCTTCATTCTTTATTTTATTGATATCTATTTTTTTGTAAATTTCTTTGTATATTTGGTATATCAATCAGTTTGTCACAAATATTAAGGATCATTCCCAATTTATCATCTGCCTTTTAATTTTCGTGGTTTTCTTTTTATTATATATATGTGTTAGAAGTTTTTCAAGTCAAATCTGACAATATGTTAGTTTTCTGCTGCCATTATGCTTAGGAAAGAAATTTTTCATCCTGAAATGCAAAAATCATTTGCTATATTTACTTTTACTTTAAAATTTACTTTTATACACATAGATTTGATCTGGATGCTATTTAAGAACTGTGGCAAAATGTATCCACTATCCACACATTCCCTAGATTTGTTTCAAATGTCACCATATTTGAGAGCTCTTTTGCAAAAATCATTGCTTGGAATTGGGTTAGTTTCTAAGATTGGATATGGAGTTTTCTTTCTATTTTTCATTTTCTGTTTAGTTTTGGTATGGTCACAGAAAAGAAGGATATTGAGTTTTCACTGTATTATATTTATCCAGATGTCCATAAGAGTCTTTTTCAATTAGAGATTGGACCTACATGAAATGAAATTGAAACAATTTCCTTTTGAACTATCCTTTGAGAAGGTTTAGTCTTTGGTTTATATTGTTAAGACAGAAAGCTCTATCACCTTTTATTCAGACCACATCCCCGGAAAAGGCAGTTGATGAGCTAGATGACTGAGTGGAGGGATAGAGCATTCACCTCTCCCAGCATGTTTGCTTTATTTTGTTTTATTTTTCTATTATTGTGAAACAAACTACTCTAAAACTTAGTGGCTTAACACAATGATTTACTATTTTCCAAAAAGCTATGCTCAGCAATCTGGCAGTCTTCTGCTAATGTTGCTGGGGTCACGCATATGGCTGCAGTCCTCCACTGGGACTGGAGGGTTCAGGGTGGCCTCACACACATGGTTTGCAGTTAGTGCAAGCTGTCAGCTGGGCACCTTGATTTTCTGCCTAGTGGCTTCTCAGCCTCCAAAAGGCTAGACTGGACTTTTTTACAACATGGTGTCCTCAGAAGAAGGTGAGGGCGGAAACTATATGGCCTCTTAAGGCCTTAGGCTCTAGAATCTGCATACCATTTCTGCTATCTCCTATTGATCTAAGCAAGTTACAAGTAAAGCTCAGAGTCAGGGGGTTGCTATGGTCTTAATGTTTGTGTCCCCCCAAAATGATATGTTGAATCCTAACCCCCACAAGTCACAGTATTAGTAGCTGGGGACTTTAGGAGGTGCTTAAGCCATGAGAGTGGAACCCTTATGAATGGGATTAGTGATTTATAAAAGAGGCTCCACAGAGATCCCTAGCCCCTTCCACCATGTGAGGACACAGGGAGAAGGTGCCGGCTACGAACCAGGAAGAGGCCCCTCACCTGACCGTGCCGGTGCCATGATCTTGGGAGTAGAGCCTTCAGAAATGTGAGAAATAAATTTCACTTGTATATAAGCTACCAAGTCTGTGATATTTTGTTATAGCAGCCTGAACAGACCAGACAGGGGTGGATAAACTTCACCTTTTGATGGGAACAATGACAATGTCACAATGCAAGGAGGCATGAACCTTGGGAGACATGTTTTGTTGGAGGTCATTAATACAATATAAGACAAAGCCAGAAATTTTCCTAACAGGCTTAGTCATCATCACACATAATTATGACTTTTATATTGTATCATATCAGTTTTTCTGGATGCAGTAATCCTCTTGTTCTGACAGAAGAGGCTGGGTTTATGGTTTTAATTTTCAGAAATACTTCAGAGATGAAATCAGCCCATACTGTCAATGAGAAAGGGGTTAGGGGTGTTCAGTAAATCACTCCATGTCACTCCTACTCAGTCCTCTGACAGAATTAGATTAATACTGCAACAATTTACTGAATGAATATTTAGTGCCAGGTTCTCAGGTAAGCACTTAAAATAATTATCTCTTTTAAAATTCACAATATCCCTGTGAGGTCTGTATTATTATCCTCCCTTTGCAGTTGGGAAACATCAGACCTGGAAATTAGTATGCTATCTACCGCTGATGGTTTCATAGCTAGTAAACCGGAGAACTCTTCTTCAAACTCAGATCTCTGTGATTACAAAGGCTGTGCTGTTAAAGATTATGCTATAGCCACCAAGTAATCTTAATTTGTTTATTGAAATGCCAAATTCTCAGTAAGATTTTATTCATTCATATATCTTTTTTTAATGGTGAGTTAGCCTGTACTTCACCTCAGAAGAATAATCCATGAAAAAATCTCAGAAATGTCTTAAATGAAAAATTATTCTGGAAAACTTGCCCTACAAGTAATAAAATGAGCTAAAATGCTAGAATAATCAAATGAATTTAGTACTCTTACAAAGGTGGGCAATTGCTCAGGGGAATAAAGGAAAGCCTAGAAGTAGATTCTCCCAAATATAAGAAATCCATGTATAATTAAGGTAGGTTTTGGAAGAATGGAGAAAGATATGCTTATTTGATGATATTGAATAATTTATCCAAACACAATTTTTAAGGTTGAAAAATATCATCTAATTTTTTTGCCTTGGGACAAACAAGAATAAAGTTTTCCTAAGGGAATTATAGACATCTAAAAATTTTATGTACAATGAGATTCATCATAATGTTATTTATAAAGCAAAAGAAATACATAACCTAGATGTCTCAAAAATAAGTTTAGATAAATAAATGATTATATTTCTAGGTAAAATACTACTGTTCATCCATGAAAATTTACATTGAAGAATATTTAAAGTTATAGAAAACTGCTGGTCATAAATGGTAAAAAACAACAACAACATAAACCAAAAATGTAGGATACAAATTTTTGTAAGTAATTTGATCTCTATTGTATAAACAAATAGATATTAATGCTAAAAGAATATACACCTTGGGGCCGCCCGGTGATGCAGCGGTTAAGTGCCCGCGCTCCGCTGAGGCGGCCCGTGGTTCACAGGTTTGGATCCCTGGTGTGCTTCGACGGGCCGCTTGTTAAGCCATGCTCTGGCAGTGTCCCATATAAAGTAGAGGATGATGGGCACGGATGTTATCCCAGGGCCAGTCTTCCTCAAGAGAAAAAGGGGAGGATCGGCATTGGATGTTAGCTCAGGGCTAGTCCTCCTCCCAAAACAAAAAAAAGAGAATATACACGTTATTGAAACAGAATCTATTATTTTAATAGTGATTTTTATTTTCTAATTTTAGGCTTGTTTTTAATATTCTGTATTCTTCAAGTATTATGTGTATGCATAGTGAATATTGAAAATATTTAGCAACCAATGTGGCACTGGGACAGATTAATCATATCAATAACACCACTCATCAGAGTAGGTACTGCTGTAAATCAATACCAGTACTGCCGTACTATGATTACTGACTACAAATGAGCTCTGGGTGCATGTTATGCATTTCCTAATCAAAAGAAAAGGCAAACAATGTTATCAAGTGAAGCAGTGCAATGGAAGATACACACGGGCTTGGGATTCATGAAAGGGAGGAGGGTATTTAATCTGCTTAGAATAATGACAAAATATGAAAGAGATAAAATAGGATATAAAGAAAAAATTAAAGGAGGCCATTTTGGAAATGCATTATCCAAATCTAAAATGAGCTTTGGAGACAGAAAACCAGAAACTAGTGGAAATTAATTATAAAATAAATAATAGACGGAAATTTTCCAGAATACCAAGATAAACAAGATTCAACATGTATCAGAGAGAAAATATAAAACCAAATAAACAAATGAAAGAAAAGAATCAGGCTAGCGGCACTCTTTTCATTGACGACAAAGGATAGAGAAAACAGTATAGGTCAATGTCTTCATATTCTGAGGAAAACTTACTTTGAACAGGAGTTCTATGCCTAATTAAATTATAAGAAAATAAGAATATTTCACTCTTGCTATACTTGAGAAAAATCAAATCCCCAGACTTTTCCTGAGAAAATAATCTGAGAATCCATTTTAATAAATAAGTGTAAAAAACAATAAAGAGGAAGAAGTGAGAGATAAGACTTGGTGGGAGTAAACCAGAGTATCAATGAAAGAAATATCAATGAGGTATCAATTGATACTAATATGAACAAACAATCAGTTAGCTCAAAAAATGTTATCTTCAAGAAAAACGGATGGATTTCATGCACTATCTTAAAAGAGTTTAAAAGTGGGGACATATTAGGAATATAGTAAAGAAGACATACATTTATTCTTTCAAAGATAGAAAAAAGAAAATGAAAGAAGGGAGGGAGGGAGAAATAATCTATCAGAAATTTCAGGAGAAAAAAACCCCTTATAATAAAGCCATGATAAAAATATGAAGTCAACTAAAATGTGGCATAAATATAAGCAATTTTTGAAATGTAAGGCTAGAGGTTGCAATTAATCCTGAAATGGGTTAGAATCTTAATATTGCATCTGCATATTAATATTTCTAAGGAAACTAGGTGCCTTTGTTCTGAAGAGTAGTTTTCATATTCATAATGATATAGATGACGTTCATTGGTTTTCAACTTTTAGAATTAAATGACAGGTAAGGCATGGACAATGTAAGACAGCGGGTAGAATGCAAATGCAATCAGCCTTGCAAATATACACGTAAAGGTACAGCGGAAAGAACTGAGGGGTGGAAGAGTGGATATTAAGGAAAGGCTTTTGACATTAAAATGTTCATTTCATGTTGTGGGAGTCAAAGCTGATGGAAAAACGTTGTTTCAAGCATATTGTCTAAAGTGACCTATAAAAGCAGTAGAAGAGTTTAAAATCAATTGTAGAAGAAAAAAATTCCAGAAGGGATTGAGTGGAAGTGGAGGTTCAGGAATGTGAATTAAATCTTTACTTTTCTAAACGGGACATCAATATTTCGACTTGAAAAAGTAATGATATAATAAACTGTGTTTTGTAATTAAAGGAGAAACTGCCATTGGATCTAAAATGAGAGCCAATTAAAACATGTATCTCTAGAAAGTGTGGCTGAGAATGAGGTGAGGGTGAAGAGTTGCTGCTTTTCATTATAGGACTCTACACTTGAATGTTTGTCACATGTATACATTACATTGATAAAGGTTTAAAAACAAAATTTTGAATGAAAGCACTTGATAGCTTGCTTTTGATATTTGATTTGAGAGTTTCAAGTATTTGTACAAATACTAGTTTGTTTTTTTCTTACATTAAAGCTAATTCTTTTATCTTAAAATTAAAACCATTTATCCTCACCCTCTGCTATTTTGTTACTTTTTACTATGTAGTTGATAATTTCAAATATCTACATTCTGACCCGTTTTAACAAATGGGACAAGAGACAAAACATGAAGGAGCTCTTAGGGTAAAAGAGAATTTAAAATAATACAGTTGTACTAACATACTTTTGTCTCTCATCTGTCTCTCTGCAATATAAAATCAAAATAAAGTTTACTCAGCTAGTGTGGGACAAGATATTCAGTTCATGAAGGAGCAGTAGAGTTACCAACTAATGTACAACAGTATTGTATACAAAGTTATATGTGTTAATATACAATGTGTATTTCTCCCTAAAAGCAAGTGCTCATACAAAATAAAAAATAAAGGATGGTCAGACACATCTCTCTGAAAACGTAATTGTGAAATGGTTTGAAAGTACTTGCCAATAACATTTCTCATTCTAGGTCCAACTGTATCTCCTCACCTTTCTCAATAGATTTAATAGACGTCTTTTTTTTTCCCACACACAGATTCTGCAATTAAATTATGACTATGAATTGTCAGAATGGAGCAAAATTTCCCAAGGGCATCAATAAGTGCGCAATTGAATCTCAGTGTAATGGCAAAAACAGCCAAATATAAAAATAATCAGGCAAATAAAGGACCAATTAAATTCAATGCCTGTAAAAATGCAGGTGCAAAATATAATGCTGCAGCTAAATCTCATGAAAAATTTGGCTTTTCATATCAAATTAAATTGACAGTCATTGTTTTTGGTGTAGAGATGAAAAGCATTCTATTCTAGGAGAGAAACAAATGAGTTATAAATTTCTCCCCAGTAGAGGCCACCCTAGAGTCTGTTCACCATAATCACATTTGAAGAATTCTGCACTGTCTCAAAATAATTATGTCAATTGAAATACCATCCCATAAAAAAATACTTTGAAAAACTTGCCTGGTAAGGATGAATGAAAGAAGCAATTATGTACCTGAAATTGAAAACCTGATACAAATCATCTTTCATTATATTATTATAAAATCTGAAGTCCCTATTATATAAACACAGATTATTATCCCATTAGCCAGACCTTTCTTTATTGGTGATCATGATTCAGGAAATGTTAATGCTGAAGATAACAATAACAAAGATTTGCGTACTTTGTATAGGACCAAATTATTTTTTAAATTCAGTAAAATACCTGCATTCAAACATTATTTAAAAAAAATAGGTGACAAAAGGCTTATTTACAAATTTCAAGCACTTAGGAAACATTGCCTGTGATTCCCTGGGCACAATTGAGTGTGTAAATGCTCTTTACATTTCAGTAATTAGTGAAACGTAAAACACGTTAGTCAGAGGCCGTGCTTTCTGTTGTCCTAAGTAATGATAGATCTAAATAAAACAACTGTTTTCATTTGCAATTGAGATAATATTAAAAATACAAGTTGCCGGGCCGGCCCCATGGCTTAGCGGTTAAGTGTGTGCGCTCCGCTACTGGCGGCCCAGGTTCGGATCCCGGGCGTGCACCGACGCACCGCTTCTCCAGCCATGCTGAGGCCGCGTCCCACATACAGCAACTAGAAGGATGTGCAACTATGACATACAACTATCTACTGGGGCTTTGGGGGGAAAAAAAGGAGGAGGATTGGCAATAGATGTTAGCTCAGAGCCGTTCTTCCTCAGCAAAAAGAGGGGGATTAGCATGGATTCAGCTCAGGGCTGATCTTCCTCACACACACACAAAAAAATACAAATTGCCTGGAGAAAGATTTTATAATTTGATCCAGTATGATTTAAGTTCCTAAAATTGATTTGAGAGCTAGCTATTCACTTATTATACAATTATTCACCTTATTAAACACACTAAAATATCTTAATAATCTTACTGCAAATATTTTTCCTGGTTCATGTTGTTTTAGATATCAACAAATAGAATAGAAATGGCTTTGAGCTGAGAATTCACATTATCAAAGCCAATGCAATTAAAATATACTTATCTGATTAATGGAGAACTCTTGACCATGCAAGTATATGTATTATCCATGGAGGAGATGAGAACAATATAAGGTATCAGTGAATAATTTCTTGCTCCAGCAAACACAAAGAAGAGAATTTTCTATTGCATTCAGTAAATATTGTTGATAGAGTCTATGCCATAAATCCATAGAACTGCCCTTGAAAAATCATCAGTGATACTCTCGGTATGGGTCTACTGACTATAAATATAAAAAATCATCATTTACAAAGGTATGAGATATTATTATGTTTATATTTTCAAATGAAGAAACTGAGGCGTAGAGAAGCTACTTATATTGGCAGAGACACACATCAATAAGTGAAAAAAATTGCCAGGAAGACTAGCTCCAGATCCTGTGGAAAGCCTCTACTGGTTTTAAAGCACTTTTGTGAAAAATATTAGAGGCAATTTAAACATGTAATTTTCCCATTGGAAATGCCATAAATATTCTTCAAATATTTTTAAAATTTCCCTGTCATATAACTATTTTGACTAAAGACATTATAGTGCATTTTGAAGTTTTAATAAAGCTCCAATTTAACAGTTAAGGAAAACTATCAAGCGCACAATAACACACCCAGCAGGGAGCAGGCCTTTCTTCTTAATTATTATTCTTTTGAAAGTCAATTGAAAAGAACTGAATTTAAGAAAGAGGTTTTACAAAATTAAATATAAAGTTATAGGCATATGTCAATAAAATATTTTCTATACTGTTATTCAACTGAGCATTTCAAATTTTGAACAATAAATTGGATTTATCTTCCAATTTATCGCATTATAGTTTGTTGTTGAGTATCATTCCTTGTGAATTGTGCCTCTTATTTACGTCACAGTTTATTTCTGTGTATTTTTTTATTTATACTTTCTTACCATTCAAATGTAATCCATTCTTAGATTCTTCCATTTCAATGATTTAATAGTAAGATTTTCTAGAGACTTGAATTGTTAAATTCGCACTGGTTCTTAGACAACAACATTAGGCTACCAGTTTCGAATTCCCAGCTTGCACATAAACTATCCTTAAGATTAGTTCAATAGACACTCCACATCTATAGCCTTATGAATGGTTCCTTATGACTAGTCTGAGGAAATAAATAAACACAAGAAAAAGCCTATACCTGGTTTGTGGATGTTGCTTCATGTTATGCTGGTATCATCTGGAAGTTGACGTCTGTAGCATCAAAGTCTCACTCAGGAATGGCCCTGAAGACAATAGGGAGGAAAAATCTTCCCAGTAGGCAATCTTTCAGAAAGTACATTTGTTTTTTATTCTGACCAGAGAAGGTTCTAGCCAAAGGTCCTCTACTAATTTATAGGTAGTGGCCAACACTTTGGTCAGGTGGTCAGGAACTTGAAAAGAACAAAATTGGAAGATTTATGATAAGGAGATCTGGACAAGAGTAACGTCAGTTGACTTTTTGGAATGGGTACAAAGCATGTAGATATTTGCATAACATGCGTGACGTGAAGGTTGGCAAGGAGTAATCACTGCAAAGGAGGCTAGAAGTAATCAGGAGGACATGATGACCCATTGTTTGGCTGTCATTCAGCTCCTTTCCCTAACATCACAGTGCTTGTGCCACATACCCATGTACAAAGAGAAAACAGTAGCAGGAATGGAGGTTGCATATGCATTTAACAATTTAGGATTTCTTTCTGTAACACTGATACAGCTCCTGCTTCAATGTGTGTCTAATCTCCCAAGAACAGAAATAGACCTAAGTTTATGCTATGGCACAGTTCACCAAAGAGACCACCAAGTCACCTAGAGGCAGATTGCTTACTTTTGACCCTTGAATCATAGACAGTCATTATCATTAATGGAAAAGACATTCATTCTGAATATTTTCCTTCCTGTAATGCTATGCCAGCTGCTATCTATGGATGTCTAGGATGTATTCATTGTTCTAATATCATAAAACGTCTTGCTTCTATCCAGGAAAATTGGTTTTCATTAAAATAATGGTATCAGTCTCATATCCATGAACTTTACTGCTTTTAAGACATATTCCATCATCTAGAAGCAGTTGGCCTCATAAAATGTGGGAAATGCCTATTGAATACTCAGTTTAGGCTCCAGCTAGGAGACAACACTGTAAGTTTGGGATACTGTTCTACAAGATGATATATAGACTTTGAAACATTGACCATTTCTTGGTTCTGTTTATTTTGTTGCCATTTTACATAGGACTAGGAATCAAGACCTGGATATATATGAAAGATATCATTGCTGTTCTCAAATGTGTAGGCACATGGTCAGATGCACATTCTGCCACTTTTGAACTTGTTACTTGTGCTAACAATGATCTAAAAATGGAAGTAATATGTGTTAAGAGTCTTTTAAGAGTAGGTTGTCCTAACACTTTTCACTCTCGTATTATGACCAGCAATAATTGAGATGATGGCTGCTCCCTCAGCCTGTTTCCCAGAGTGATGCTGACAGAACAGAGGTTCAGCCAACCTACAATAGATGTGCAGAAGGAACAAAAAGTAAAACTTTGTGGTCTTAAGTCACTGAGATTTTTGAGTTTGTACCACATCATTACCTAGACCATCCTGAGAAATTAAAACACATTGTAACAATAAGTGGGCACTGCCGAAAAAAGAAAGATACAATAGATATAGTTTCATTTTATTATATAGTAAATATATATATAATTTATTATTTATATTTAATTCATTTTTATATTTATTAATAATATATTCATTATATTTAATTTGTATTTATTATATACATTTAACATTAAATATATAAAGTATATATTTAATAGCCAACACTATAGTGCTTGTTGGTTAAGCGAGAGTCAGTGACTGGCACGATGGTGTCCCTTTTAATGTAGCAGTGAATCGTTTGGAAAACGTTGCCTGTGGTAATTTTAGAATTGACTCGTGTATATAATGAACTTTAAGTCTACAGGCCATAAAACAGAATTTGGTACTGTGTGTTGGTTGCTTTTGGCTAAATTTGACAAGGTAGGTCAAGAAAGCGTTAAGCTCAGGAAGGAGTACACGAGTAGGAATAAAATGGAGTAGAGTTGGGAAATTCAGGAACTTGCAGTTCCAGAAGACAAAACTTTTATTTTCAGCCCCAGCTGCTAAAAGATAAATCTAAGAAGGTCTTGAACAAAAAAATTCAAATTGAAACTGAAGGATCAAATCAAGAATATGTGACACTCTCACTGTTAAAATTTCTGTATGTATTAATGCATCCTGGATTAAAGGTCCAACTAAGGGCCTACCACTAATTAAATCCATTAAAGTGGAGAAAATGGTTAGGAAAAGAGATTAAAGATGCAGTTCTCCCACCAAAGCCTGAGAGGACAAATGTATCTGCAATTAAGTCAAGAGAGAGAAAAACAAAAAATAGAAAAGGAAAGAAAGAAAGAGCAAAACTGAGAAATTTATCTAGAAAAGAACTGGGCCATGATCATTGGTGCGTGGAACTGACTGCAATAAAATACATGAGTCCAGTTAGGTTTTGAATGTCTAATGTCAAAAAATCCACCAACCTGGAAAATAAATCTAATGAGATATTTACCTGAACTTTATGAAGAAAATCATAAAATTTTATTTAGAGAATCTAGGCATATGTAATTAAATTATTTATTAGTATCCTATTGCTTCTGTAATAAATTACCACAAGCTTAGTGACTTAAAACAAAGTAAATTTATTCTCTTACTGTCCTGGAGGTTGAGAGCCTGAAAGAAGTTTCATTAGACTAAAATCAAGGTGTCAGCAGGGTGGTGTTCCCTTTGGAGGCTCTGGGGGAGATTCTCGTCCCTGCCTTTCCCAGCTTTTAGAGGCTGCCTACGTTGCTTGGTTCATGGCCCCTAACCAGTAGTTGTATCTCTCTGACCTCTGCCTCAGTCACCACATCTCCTTCTCTCATGCTCCTGCCTTCCATTTTCAAGTATACAGACCGTTGTGATTACTTTAGGTTCATCTTGATGATTCAGGATAATCTCCCCATCTCAAGATCCTTAAGTTATTCACATTGGCAAAGTCTCTGTTGCCATATAAGATAACATATTCACAGATTCCAGGTTTTAGGACATGAACATCTTCCACTGGTCATTATTTTGCCCACTACACGTGGAGAGAGAATCTCTGTTCAAGGACAGGAAAAGACAAGATGGTGAATATGCAATTTCTCTCCACTAAATGATAATAATAACAACAATTTTAGATTCCAATCAAATTCCCAACAAAATTTTAGTAGTAACAGGACAGGCCAATTCTAACTTAAATGTAAATAACAAAACACTAACAATAGCAAAGAAAATGAGAAGTATTATAATGGGTAGGAAAAGTCACTTACCATGAGTCGAGAATTTTTTTTTAGAGCAATTGCATTTAAGGGAGTGTAGTGTTATATCTGTGTGAAAAATTACTAGAACAATTGGTTTTAAACTGTAGAAAAAATAAAACTACATCCTAATGAACTATACAAAATTCATTTAAAGAAAATTAAAGACCTAACTTCAAAGCTTTAAGAAGAAAATATATCTTAAACAAGAATTCCTTAAGACATAAAAAATCACAAACCGTTAAGGAAAAGATTGATTCAGCCACAATAAAAGTTGTAACTTCTGTATTATCAATCATTACGTTAAATGCTTTAAAAGAGAAAAGATAAGCCAGAGATTATAAGAAGATATTTGCACATGTATACCTGAAAAAAAAATAGTAACCAGAAAATATAGAACTCCTCTTCATCAATAAGAAAACAAACAGTAAAACATGAGCCAAACTCCTTAATGTATATTGAGAGAAGAGTAAATCTGAATGGCCAATAAATATATTTGTAGTCTCCCTAAAAGATAAGGAAATAGAAAATGAACATACGAGATATTATTTGCTACTCATGAATGTTGGCAAAAATTTAAAAAACTGACAAATTAAGAGTTGAAATGTTGTGAAGCTATGGGAACAATAATTCCCTATGGGTAGATGAAATTAATTAAAACAATCACTTTCAACAATAATTTAATTTATTTAGTAAATTCAAAAGGTAAATTCCTTAAGATATTACAATTTTTTCCTAGATACATATTATTATTTTTTTTTTTATTGAGGTAACACTGGTATGAGGTGTACATCATTATATTTCAGTTTTTGTGCAGCCTACATCATCGTCACCACCCAAAGACTAATTACCATCCATTACCAAACACATATTCTTCAGAAATATACCCATGCACAAGAAAACATATGAAATAATATTCAATTCAACATTGTGTATAGAATAAAATAAAATAATCAAATAAAACAAAATAAATGAAATAAAATAAAACAAACAGAAGCAAATCAAATAACTACAACAGAAGAATAGATAAATGCATTACAATATATTTTGGCCTGGGCAAATATGGTATCCTAAGAGGTTCTTTCAATCCCTGTTTGTGTTATATCATGTTCAACAATACCTTAAATTACAATACTTTGTAAATTTTAAAGCATCATTTAACTACTTGTGTTTGATGACTCATTTGAACAATAATAGAAGATTATCAGTAAGTGATTTCAACGCAAGCCTAGGATCTCTCCCAATTTTTATCACAAAAAACATAGGGATTAAAAGTTAAAAACAATCATGTTAGGAAGCATGGAAACAAAATCCAGAATTTCTAATATCTTTCTAGTAGACATTATTGAGTGTTAAGACCAGAAAAGAAATATCTAAAAATAATGAGAATAATCAAATAGAATAGAAGAAAATGTCCCAGAATTGAAGAATTTAGGTACTTCTATTGGTAAAAAATATTAAAGATAATTTAAAATGACACAAAAGTAGAATAAGTGGAAAAAAATAAGCACACATAGAAGGAATATGTTATAAACGGAAAAATTAAAAACTTCTAGAGTAGAAAAAAAAGAGAAAATACCTCTAATCCTTTTAATCAGAAGTGATGATGATTTCCTTCTGAACAGCAACAAAGTGACAGGATGCAGTGGGGTTTTCCGTATTCTAAGGAAGGGAAAGAGAAGTAAAGGTTTTTCAGACAATTTGTCATCTTGAAACACTAACATAAAGTCATATTACAAGATGCACATTGAAAAAGCAAAACAGAAAATTAATCTATGAGGGCAGGAGCTTCAAGAAGTGGTGAGGAACAACCACACATACACACACACAATACATCAATAAACAACAAAAAAAGGAAAGAATTTATACAAAAGGAGAAAAACCTCTCCAGTGAAAAAGAAAAAGCAATAATATATTGGAAGAAAAATCCCAAATGTTCTCAAAGCGAGTGTTGAGAGAGGAATATAAGTCTTATCAAGTTTGCTTCTTATTCTTACATTGTTCTGTTTAATTATAAAGGTTGCTAGAAATATATGACCTTAAGTATGTTGGTTAAAATTATCAAGGTAAATTGAAAAGAAAAGAATCAAATTAAAAACAAATTTGATTAACAAAATGAATAAAAGAAAAAAGTTCATTGTCCTGCTCTTTCTCTCTCTCTTACACACACATACACACAGACATACCCACGCTGAAGAAGTAGTTAAACATTTCTAGTCACAACAAATGTAAATCTACTAAGTTCTTCTATTGAACACAGAAAGCGTTATATTGAGTAAAAGAATATAACCTAGCTATATACTATTTACATGTGATATACCTAAAACAAAGATATATATAGAATATTTCAAACGCAAATGAAAAATTTACAAAAGTTAAAAAAATGTTGGGGAACAAAGCATGTCCCAACAAATATCTAATGAAGAACTCATACAGGCTTTATTCACCGCCTGCATACGTTTCATTTGCTGCCTACATATAACACTAGGTTTTATTCCCAAAAATATAGCCAACATAAACTTCATCTTAGAAATGAAGAACATGCTCCTAAATAATATTGAGACAAAGAGGAATCAAAACAGTTGTTACAAATTCCTTAGAAATAAAATATATTGAGGATAATACATACATTTTGTAAAATATGAAAAAGTGACACCAAATAGAGAATAAGAAATTATATGAATAAATCAAACTTCCATTTAAGAATCTGTAAAAAATTACACACAAAAAAACCTCAAGAAGCGGGGGAATAAAGAATGAATAAAGAATAAAAAAATCAAGGAAAAAAACTATATAGAGTGCATTACTAAAATCAAACCTTGTTTCTATGGGAAAACAATCAATAAAATGCAAAGGTCTGATCCAAGTAAAGGAGAAAACAGGCATATAACTTTCTACCAGTAAATGTGAAAATGCAGAAGACAGTGATGATTTACTGGGAAAATATAAACTACTGAAATTGTCTGTAGAAGTGTATCATCTCTATGGATCAGTAAACTTGGCACAAATAAAGAAATAGACATGATCTACTTTTAAAAATGTCAGTACAGCCCAGCTCATATAGGTAAGAATTCTACAGAACACCAATGATCTCAGCATAGCTAACTAGAAAATATACATATGCTATTTTAACAGGCTGGCTTAGGGACCGGCCCCGTGGCTTAGTGGTTAAGTGTGCGCGCTCCACTACTGGCGGCCCGGGGTTCAGATCCTGGGCGCGCACCAACGCACCGCTTCTCTGGCCATGCTGAGGCCGCGTCCCACATACAGCAACTAGAAGGATGTGCAACTATGACATACAACTATCTACTGGGGCTTTGGGGGAAAAAAAGGAGGAGGATTGGCAATAGATGTTAGCTCAGAGCCGGTCTTCCTCAGCAAAAAGAGGAGGATTAGCATGGATGTTAGCTCAGGGCTGATCTTCCTCACAAAAAAAAAAAAAGAAAGAAAAAGTTAACAGGCTGGCTTAAAATACGAAGAAAAAGCAGAAATGCATTGCCAAAGAAAAGATACTGGTCAGTCCAAATTCATTGATGAATATGATATAATATTGCACACAAATTTCGCTTGTTTAGCAAAAGGTATCATTCAACAGTGGTGAACCCAGAGTTAATAGGACCAGTAGCTTATATGATTTGGGGGGCAGGCTGTTTTTAAGAAAAAGAAAGAATTACAGACACAAAATTAAGATTAAAGCCTTGGAAAGAGCCTGTTAACTAAAGGTTTCTAAAGCTTAAGCTTCATTAGCTTCACAGCACATAACCATTTGTGTGCCAGAAACCTAGAGCAACCATCACACAGCAAGTACAGCATTAGAAGCAATCTCATCACAGTCAGAATCATAAATAAGACATCCATTAATCACAAACGTAGTCAACAGGCTACTGGCTGTTTCAGGCAATGAAGAGGAAAAGATGAATTGAAAACAAAAGTGACATATGTATGAAAAACAAGAGAATAATCATCACTAGTCTCAGATGGTGCATGTGTTGTGTGTGTGTGATCAAATACATAGAAAACCCATTAGAATCACGGGACAAACAATGAGATATAATGAGAGAAATCAGCAAGATGGGCAAGTAGAAGATGAATAATTAAAATCAGTAATTTTCAGCAATAACCCCACAGAAAATAGGATAGAAAATAAATATTCATGGTAGCACAACTAATTTAAAGTTACCTATAGTAAATCTAGAAGTAATTGTGCACGGTGTGTGTGTGTATTTACAAAACTTTTCTGAAGGAGTTACATGAAATTAATTAATCAATATAAATCATCCTGTGTTTCTCTATAGAAACATACAATGTTGTAATTAATTTATAAATTTCAAACTAAATAAAATATGATAATCAAAATCTCAATAGAATTTTGAATGCAAATCAACCAGGAATATGAAAACTAAATCTGGAAAACATACAAATTTTGGCATTAGAAGATTTTTTTTTGAAATTTAGGTGAAATTCACCTAAGATGAAATTACCATTTAAAGTGAACAATTTAGCAGCATTTACTACATTTACAATATGTGCACCACCATCTTTACCTACTTCCAAAACATGCTCACACTTCAAAATAAAACCTCATACTTATTAAGCATTTACTTTTCATTCCCTCCTCCCCCAACCCCTGTCAACCACTGATCTGCTTTCTATCTCTATGAATCAACCTATTATGAATATTTCATGTAAATGAAATCATAGTATGTGTGACCTTTTGTGTCTGGCTTCTTTCACCTAGCATAATGTTTTCGAGGTTCATGTACATTGTAGTATATATCATTACTTCATTTCCTTTTGTGGCTGAATACTATTCCATTAAATGTTTATCTAATCATGTAATGGTGGACATTTGGGTTGTTTTCACTTTTTGGCTATTTTGAATATGAACATGCATGTATGTGTATTTGTTTGAACTTGTTTTAAATTATTTCAGGTATATACTTGACACTAGAAATTTTTAAAAGAAGATGACTTTCTCTAGTAGATGGTAGAATATGTTGTAAAACTATGGTATGATAAATGAAAAACTGGATGAAAATAGAGACTACAAGATCAGAACCAAATTTATGTGATCAGAACCAAATCCATGTTTGTTCATAATAAATAACAAAGGTCATATTTTAATTCTGTAGGAAAAAGAAGAAACTTTTAATGTGATAGGAAAATTAGAAATACCATTGGAAAAATTAAATATAATTTAATTGCAAACTCGGACCATTAAAAACTACAAATATTTGAAATAAATAACTATAAAAGCCAAATTATAAAGTATAAGAAGAAAATATAGGATTAGTTATTGAAAAATTTTGGATAGAATAATATATATAGCATTTAGGAAGTAAAGATCTTTTTAAAATAAGAAACAACATGCAAAAACAAAAGTTAAAACATTAACAAATTTAACCATATTTTTTAAAAAATCAGATATGTGATAAAATATGCCATACACAGAGTAAAAATATAATAGACTGAGAGAGAAAACATTTGATACATCTGGATTAATATCCAGAAAATAAGAAAAACTCCAATAAGTCACTAAGATCAATAACTTAATAGAAAATTGAGTAACGTTTATATACAGTATCTTCCACACACTTTTGATGACAAATTGATACAAAATATCAGAGTTCAATTAGGCAGTATTTATTTAAATTTAAAATAACCATGTGCTTCCATTCAGAAATTAATTTCTATGGCATTAATCATAAAGACTCCCTCATATCTTCATATCTACAAGGAAGCGACATTTCTGACAGACATTTTTGCATGTTAAAACGTTAAGTCACTTTTCACTAGATTGTATTTATGTATACACAAATAGCAAAAGTTAGATTGTACATCAGTTTGGCTACATATATTTTCATTTAAATATATACATACATATATTTGTATATAAATATATATATTTATATATATATATCTCTGTGTGTGTGTGTGTGTGTGTGTGTGTGTGTATGTGAATGGTACTGAAGATCTATTCCAAATAGTCAAACATCGCTCCCTTTTGGTAAGGAAAATAGCACCGAATGTGATCATCTATGTTTTTTTTAACGTGTAATGAGCTTAATTTATTTTTGTCCTTATATTTTCAAACTTTATACATTTAACATGTACATATTTCTTAAATAAAAACGAGTGTTTTAAAATTATGGTAATTCCAAATCAGTGCTGGCTCCCAAATTCTGAAAGGAAAATAAAATGTGAAACAAGTACTTTAACTCTTCTTTTCCTCATTAAATTTTTTTCCTAGGTCTTAGATCAGTGAATTATGAACAAGAAATCTCTGTGACGTGGGGGAAGGTGTTGAGAAAAGGGAAAAGAAGGGGATTGGCTTTTATGCATGTTTCCATCAGCTTAGTTCCAATTTTAAATAAACCTTACATTTGATTGAAGGGTCCCCGGTTGAAAGGAAAAGAGAGAAAGTGGGGGGAGAGGGAGAAAGAGAGAGAGAGAAATCATTCTGTTGAATAAATTTATAAATGGAGAGATGTATTTCTCATTGTTCAGTTAATTGAAGAGTTAATATTAATGGAATGTGACTCTGCAAGACTGGATTCCATGACTATGACTGATGTAGGAAAGATTTGGGCACCGTTTCCAATTTAAGTGATTATAACTGGATTATTCTGTCAGGTCATTGCTGATATAATTTAGCGGCTGATTTGAGCACTTGAAGAAAGCAGAATACAAATAAGAATGTGAATACAAACAAGTAGTTTGGAATTTGTACTGAAGAATACTGAAAAGTAAACACTTTACAATATTATTTCTAAGTAAAATAATAGTACAGTATTATTTAATCTACAGGCCTATTGCATGTTGAGCCCATGCCTTTTATTTTTCACATAGAAATAAATTATCAATAAATAATTCACCTTATTGTATAAAAAATTAATATGAACTCACAGTACCGTTTTGAATACTAGAGTTGATTCTGGGCATATTAAATAAGTATATAAAATACAAAATAAGCAGTTTAATCTGCTCTCCTCTAAGAAATACCTTGCTATATTATATCACACTCTATTGTTCACTGAAGTAAAGGACGTGCCATTAGAAAGGAAAGAAGATATCACAGAACTCGGAAGTCTCCTGAGTCTAAATGGAATGAGTCTAAATGGAATAGGGTCCATACACAGCCAATAAGATGCTTGTGAATTACAGAGGCAGTACACAATATTGTACTTTGATCAAACCAATCCGATAAACACCCACAAGACATCTTTGTTTTAGATATTTTCCTTGGTTGCAAAGGGTCTTACGGAATAGAAGGCACTCAGGAAAATTGCAGTCACTATGAAAAACTCTTCATTTATTTTATACTAGTTTTGGATTTAATTTAAGGGCTTCCTCACATCCTTAAAAAGCTAAGAAAACTTTCTCATAAAGGAACTGTAAAATCAAATGATGTCACCTATTTTATTTAAAATTACAGTTATGGATATACAGGGAAATTACGTAATCTATGGGTCACTTTTTTTTCCCCCTAACGTACTAAGAAGAAAATAAAACTTCCCACACATTCCTCCTCTTCTACTCACTGATGAAATTACTACCTATTTTTAAGGGACCGTAACCCATCAATTACTCTTGACAAATTCATTTATATAGAACACCTGAACACCTGCGCTAAGACAGTCAGTAACAAATCATTATTCAAAGGTTATGATTTTTAAAAATCTAAATAAATACACTGTTCTGTTAAAAGAGTGCCCTTTAATTGCAGGGATTTTTTTCTCTTAACATTTTGAAATACTTTTTGTGGTAAACCACTTTCATCCCCCTGCCCCCCCCAACTCCCCTGAGTAATCGCTATGTTCACTGCCAACATTATAACTATATTTTTATGGCTAACGTACTCATATTTAAATGGCACTAAAGAACAAATAGTCTTGCTAAACTTACTTTTACAATCAAGGCTGATGGAAAAATATTAGGTTTTCCATGTTTTTCCTCTGCGATCTTCCTGGCGTAAAACTAATGTGCTTCTTGCACTCTCAAGCTTAAAAACAACTGTGTATAAATAGATGATTTTAAAGGAAAAAAATGATCACATGACTATCAATTATGGCAAACAAGTTGGGAGTATAATCAAAACTTACTCCACAGAAATGTTGCAAAAAATAACACTTCTGCATTTCAGTTGCTTGTGAGTTGTTGTTTTTTTTTAACTGATTTAAAAATAATGGTATCACTAATATTTTATAAAACTGTGCAAATAGGAGAAAGAAAGCATTTTTCTAACCAAACACTTTAGGGAACTAGTTCACCTCTCTAACCATTCTTTAGTCTGCCTATCATTTACAAAAGAATGATGACACACTATATCTTTAATGTGGCCAGTCAATAACTCACACGAGAATCCTTTAATTGTTAAAAATTCAGATCCTTAGAGCAAAGCCCAGATCTACATAAACAGAATCTCCAGGGGGGAGACTCTTTATTTTCATTTTTAACAAGTAGCCCAGGTAATTCTTATATGTAATGAAGTTTAAAAAAATCTTTTGTTTTGGATTTTCAATGACATGTACAACGTGTGCAAAAGCAGTTCTTAAAAATTTCTGAAGATTGCAAATTGACAGTGGTGATGACAAATTGAGTTATATTAAAAATATATTTTATATAATTTCTGAAAACACCCCACTAACTGCCTCTAACTCCTTTTCTCCCAGCCACTGAGAATTTAGGATTTAGTGTAATGGAAGTTTTCAGGGGAGATGAATTGGAAGCATTGAGAATTACCAAACTGCCAAAAGTAATAATCACTGCATTAAGAAAGAAACTGAAATCATAGAATTAAAATACTAGGTATAGAAACATTGGGACTTAATGGATGCACTTAAAAATACCACCAAAACTGCTTAACTTTTGAATGGACTAGTTATTTATGTGTTTATATTTCACAAATATCAGTCAGTTAAATTGAAATTATTCTTTCGGAAAAATTTACACGAGTATTTGTCCTTGTTATTTTAACATTGTATAATTAGAACTGAGTGAAAAATAGCTAATACAAGTCATTAGTAATGTTATAACCCGGATATTACCAGTTTTTAGCATAGTGATTATAGACAGCATTTTTTTCAATGTGTGACATTATTTAACGTATATGTTAATCAAATGTGTGTTTGTGTGTATATATGTATTATATAGATAAACAAATATATATATACATGTTTAAAATCACACAATGTATTTTAAACCCTTCTATTTTACTCCTTATATTGTGAAATATGATTCTAAAATATCGTATCTATAAACACATCTCCACACAGTATTTCAAATGACAGCAAAGTATCTCTACTGTTCTCTTTTGCAGATGTTCTATAATTAATTTTACCCATCACCACCATTGGTCATTAAGGTGTTTCCTATTTCACTTTGTTAAGCAATTCTGCAGACACCAACAATGGAGTTAAATATTCCAAATGAGGCAAATAATTTTACTGCATTCTGTAAAATGTTTCTCTTTACAACCAATCTAAGAATTTTGGATTTGTTTTTCCAAGCAAATTTTAGAAAAATGAAAAAGCAAGACTATGCTATATGAAAGTAAATACTAAATCTGTAACAAAAAAATACTAAATCTAATTAACTGAAATTGTATTTAAACATATTTAGATCTCTGAAGAATAACCAACCACCATTAAAATTACTTTGCATCTAAGCACTATTCATGCACTTTATGTATAATTCAGGGTTCAGTCAAAATGAATTCTTCGATTTTTTTTTAACATTTAATAGTAAAGAGTTAAAATGGAAATAATTTTGGACCATACCTTTTTGATAGTTATTTTGTCCTGGAATTTCTGATTCATTTTTTCTTCATGAGATGTATGCACCATATTCTCCTGTTGTTCAAGGCTGTCAATCACTTCTTTATTTTTCTTCATGAGATGTATGCACCATATTCTCCTGTTGTTCAAGGCTGTCAATCACTTCTTTATTTTTTTCAGATTCCCTTTGGTTTTTCCTGCCTGAAGTCCACATTCTTCTGTTGTAGTCTGAACTAATTGCTCTCTAGTCTTGCTGGACAACTGTGATACATTTGAACCACAAGCCTAGAAATTTTTCAGTCAACATATTTGAAATTGATATAGTACCTGTTTCTTCCTTACGTTAACTTCTAAGCCAAGAAAAGTGAGAAAGGAAGCAATGAATATAAATTACTAAGTCCTTTTTTTTTCAGAAAGGAAGTTAAAACATGTACCACATAACAATATTTGAAATCTTGGCAAAGGGAAAACAAACAATTTAAGGGTGATGTAAAAATCATTCAAATATGAATCAAATAATTAAAAGCAATATGGAATTGGAAAAAAAGTATCCAGTAATCAAGTCAAACTATTTATTTCTATGTTAGTCACTCTTTTCCTTTTGCTTCAATTGATGAAGGCCAAATATCCCTAACATAAGAATAACCTCCCTGAATTTGACTTGGACTTTCTTGGTTAGGGGGAAATTATTAAGCCAGTTGTACTTTGTACTACTTTGCAAATCTTTTTTGGATTTTGAAATTATTCATCACCTTTTTAATTTTTGTGTGACTATCTCCCCATGCACTATCATTGTTTTCTTTAAAGTGTTGAAATGTGGCTAGTGGAAAACTTTGAAGAATATGAAAAAGAATTAAGAGGGAATATAAAGTGTCTCCAAATATCTCATTTAGTAACAATCTTCACCAATATATTGATAACATATGCATATACACATTATAGATACTCACACCCACAATATGGAATCATGGAAGATCTTTTTAATCTTTAATTTCTCATTAGATTGTGGAAAACTTCTATCTTGATAAGGATAGATGAGCACTATTCTTTCAGATGGCTGTCATTTATTATTAGATCATAGTATAAATAAATAGTTCTCTAATTATACTGACAATAATGAGAGTATTCCACATCTATTGACCCCTTATTGTGTGCCAGGTCGTTTTCTAAGGGCTTTTCCAGTATGCATTCATTTAAGTGATGGGTATTTATGCTATTTTTTTCTTTTTCTATTAAATTCAAGTAGAGATTAATATAATTCTATATATGCTTTGAACATTTTCTTGATTATAACTATGAATACATTTATAGGATGTAAAATGTTATTTCTGAGCTTCACAATAGCTCTAGCAATTTATATTTCTACCCAAATGATAAGCACTTTAGAGAATTCAAAATCCATTATTCACCCATCTTTATTGCTAGTGAAATTCTGTGTATTTTTGTGTGGTCATTATCTATTTCTTCTTTTTCTCCAGATTTTATTATTTTTCACATTATTCTCTTGGGTAATTCATTACCCTTTTCTTATTACTCTTTCTAAAAGTTCTTTTTATTGTAAGGATTTTAAGGGCTTGACAATTTTTTTTTGCACTATAATACTTTTATATTGTTTAAAATGTCATATGGTGCTACCTGCTCTCTGCACAACCCTTCTGAGTGGTTATTATTTTCCACTCTCCCAAGGCAACCATTTTCAGGAAATTGGCTGGTTCTCATTCCTTTTAATCATCATATTAAAATCAAAAGCTTGTGTGTGTAATTTCTTGTTTTTTCTATTTTAGATATCTTTTGTTGATTTCCTATCCTCGTAAAATGTACCACCATGCTGAAATTTCTGTTTTGCTCTTTTTTGTGGTTGATCTCTTTACTGCATTCCATATCTTCCTATCTTTTATTTAATATTATTCTTTAAGTACCTTCGTAATTTTGGTGCAACACTTCTTCGAATAGCCTCTGAAAATAATTCATGAGAGGTAAAATTTTTGTGAAAATACATATGAGAAAAATTTTTTATTCACTCCACACACTTGATTGATACTTTGACTGGATCTGGAATTCTGTGTTGGAAATCATTTTCCTTCAAAATATTTCTCTACTTTTAACTTCCAGTATTGTTAAAGGAGTCTGATGACATTCTAATTTGCCATTCTTTTTAGCTAATATATTTTAATATATATTTAACTTTTTTCTCTGAAAGTACCCTTTATCCCTGGTATGCTAAAATGTCATAAAGATCTGGACTTATTGGATCTTACATTTATTCATTTTCTGGGATGACTGTATACATTTAAATATACTCTTTTTACATTTCATTTCTATTTTTATTAAAAATTGAAGGATACTTTTTAAAATTTAACTTCATTCACTACTAATTTTAAATTGTTCTTTCTTATCTCTGAATATTCCTTTGTTATGGAATTATATTCTTTTCCTAGATGAAATAATCCTCTGTCTCTCTAAGGATATTGATTATAATTGAATTTGTATGGATGAGCATGTGGTAAGTCTGATTATTTTCATAGTGGCAACAAGACTGTTTTTAACTAACCGTGTGGGCCTCCTTAAGTTTGCAAATATAGAGTCACATAGTGTTGAACACTAAAGACACAAAGTTAACTTCCCCCTAGAAGCTGTCCTAAGCCATCTTGGTTGGGCCTTTAAAATCCTCTATTATTTGTTATCCTAAGCCTAGGAAACTGAGGCCAAGAAACTCTTTCCCTGAAATTTTATCAGCAACAACTGAAAATGTGAGGAAATTCATCCTCTTTTCGAGTGCCTCAAAATAGCTCAGATTTCTTGTCTCTTAGGAAGTGAGTTTCCTTACCACCTATGAAGTTGGCCCTCTATAAGCCAGTTACCAGGCTAATTTTCCTGGGAGGGTTTTCTAGGTATTAGCTCCTTATGTAAAGGCTATCCTTATTACTTAATAGTGATTTGTCGTACCTGATTAAATAATAATCATTATCAAGTATGACAGTCGAAGTATGGCCTTGTTCCTAAATCAATTCGTCCAATTATAACCTGGTGAAAAAGAACAATTTCTTATTGAACCTATCCAAATAACTATATTGTCACAGAAAGTATGCAGACTCACCAAGAGTTTTTAAATGTTCCACTCCAGTTAAAAAACAAGTCTAATATATTTAGGGTTTCACATATTCATCAATTAATAGATCATTAAAATAACATCGAAAATATTCCCTAACAATAATCACAATAAAATTTCTCTTATCTGTGCGTGCAGTTCTATGTAATTATATCTTGTTCCAATGGATCTTGGGTCCACAGCTTGCTTTCATGAAGTTGTCTACTTTCCACTTTCAAAATAGTTCTGAAAATTCTAATTCAGCCCACTAATATGGACTAAAATCTATCTGTGATGCCATACACAAGAGTATATACTCTTTGAAATATTAATTGTTTAAAATACCTGGCTTAGGACTTTCCATGATATTCTGAGACTGTCCATCTTTATTGAAGATAGAACTCGGGACTATAGCTCAGAGCAGATACTGCAGGCAAGCACCAGAGTAAAGCAAAAACTATTTTAAGATGCCAAAATTGAATGACTGTGTATAACTTATTACAATAAGAAGTAATAGAATGGAGGGGAATAAAATAACTATTTCATAAGAGTTTGATCAATTTTTCTCCTGAAGGCAAACACATGTTATGGACTTTGATAAAGGAAATTGATAAATATCCAGGGTATTTTCACAAAGTACACAGTATCTGAAATATTTATATTAATAGCATTCTACGTATGTAATCTTAACTTAGGAAAAACTGAGTTTCTATACTGATTTGAAAAGTCTGTTCATATATCTTCTACAATCCTGTGAATAAATTTTTAAAAAATGAACATATCAAATTTAATTATTTCTCAGGTATTTCTTTTTAGATAGTGAAAGAACAAATATTTGTGATTTTCCAGTGGTCTTTGTTAAGGTATAAAAGATATACTAAACATGATATTTTATTTTTTCTAAATTTAGGGTACAATTTTGAGATGAAAACTTTTTTTTAATGTCAGAAGAGGCACACTTAATTAATATTGGAATTATTAATAATTAATTATTAGTTATTAACCAATATTTTATTAATTGTTAATTATTAACTAATATTATTATTGATTATTATAGATGGCTGAGAAGCAATACTTATTTAATCAAAGTAACAACAAGATATTTTAAGACAAACATAGAAAAAGGAAGAATTTTTGTAGAGAAGCTTAGACCCTTTACGTATGAGGAGGCTTTATTCATTGTATTTTTTAACTAACCAAGGACATGATAAAGTTAATTTAAATACTGAAAATATTGCTGGTAAGAGGCAGAATCATTGCTTTCTAGGCAGGTTACATATTGAAGGCAGAGAATTTATTCAGCAAGTCCATCCAATCTGAAAGACTTTGAGAATATTTTAATACATTATCTTGCTTGTCTTTTGACTTACTTGTTATGAACTACTGCAAATATAATTCACTGTCCTCAACTTTCGTTCTTACTATGGTCTATCATGTTCTGAAATAAACTGACACTTTGCTTTTGGATGAAACTACTCCTTTTTTCCTTAAATAAATTAAGGAAAAGTACACAGAATTGTGATCTGCTGTCACTATAGCTCTTGTATAGACTAATCAAATTTATTAATTACTACTTTTAACTAAAAAGCTAACTTTAATTTCATAGAGAAAACCAGGGGAGAGAGAATTCAGAAATCTGTTATACAAAAATATTTTTGCAGACTTAATGAACATCATGAATAGACATGACAACTTTTTTAACAGCTTCATTGAGGTATAAATATACAAAAAACTGCACATATTTGATGTATACAATTTCATGAGTTTGGACCTAGGCACACACTCATGAAACCACCACATAATCAAGGTAATAGACTTATTTTTCACCTCCAAAAATTTTCTTGTGTCTCTTTTGTGTGTATGTGTAGTAAGAACACTGAACATGAGATCTGACCCTCTTAACAATCTGTAAGTGCATATTACAGTATTGTTAACTGTAGGTGCTATATCGTATAGCAGATCTCTAGAATTTATTCATCTTTCATTACAGAAACTTTACATGAATTGAAATATCACAACCTCTTACAGGTATACACATCCCTTTTACATCTCTTTAAATGGCAAAAAATGAACACATTCATTAACATGAACCAAAGCTCTTTCTATCACATAAAAATAGAAGCCAATGGATAAAAACTTAAAATTATGCTTAATAATCAATGTTTTAGTACTGCAAGTTACTTAGATTTTTATCTAGGTGTTCAATGATTATCCATAAATTAACTCCATTTTATTTTAATCTGAGGCTTAACATTACCATGTATGTTAGAAATTATCTTTAAGGTGAAATGATATACAACATAATTATTGTTGATATTAAAAAATTTACCAGAAGAACAAATCAATATTGTATAATACGCATATTTTTTATAATCTAAAATATTATGTAGGAGTAATTTGGCTTATTTCATCAGTGAATCTACATATATTTAGGAAGTTCAGATAACTAGTCTTGTTAAATCTTAAAAATGAAATGTATGTTTATATTATAGTTATTATTGACAATTCAAAAAAAAGACAGTCTTGAATATTTTAAACCAAAATTATTAAATCAGTGAGATTTTTCGAATATTTAACTTTATTATAGAAACTTGGGTTTTTGAAATATTTTTGAGCAAACATCTCTAATAATTTTTCTTGAAAGTCAAGCACATTTAAATTATTAGAATCTTGAGTTTCTTATTTTCTATGACTTTTGAGAATATTAGTTTTATGGAGGTATTTATTTGGATCTTTAAGTCTGTCAGAAGAGAGATTGTTTAATTTAAAAGATAGTATAATCTAATTTATTAATATCCCCTGAAGGTAGGAAAACAATTCATTCTCACACCGGGAAAGGTAAAGGCCTTTCTCAATTACAGACACACAGACGAAAAGAAACTATGAAACATAGAGAGCTTATAGTTCCAATTCAACAATTTCAGTCACAGATCAAAAATAAACATAGGAAAATAAAATCTTAATTGAGATTTCTACTTCTAGGAAGATAAAGTAGTCATCCTTTTCCCTATCCCTTCCACTAAGTACAACTAGAAACCCTGAACATTATGTATAAAACAAACATAGTGGGCTGGCCAGTGGTGTAGTAGTTAAGTCAGCACACTTGCTTTGGTGGCCCGTGGTTCACAGGTTTGGATCCCGGGAGTGGACTGACACTCCACTTGTCAAGTCATGCTATGGCGGCATCCCATAGACAGAGTAGAGGAGGATGGGCACAGATGTTGGCTCAGGGCTAGTCTTCCTCAGCTAAAAGAGGAGGACTGGCAATGAATGTTAGCTCAGAGCCAGTCTTCCTCACACACACACACAAAAATACAAACATAGGAAGACTGTAGAGGGTGGAGAGAAGAAAGCAGACTGGTTAGGGACTTCCAGATGCAAGGAACAACACAGTAGTAAGTTCCCTGGGTTTTCTTTCTGCTGCAAATATCACAGACGTGGAGGTGAAGAAGCCAGCAACCGGAAATCATGGATAGGTGCAGACAAAACAAATGCCCCAACAAAAACCTGTTCTTTCTACCCACAGGACCAGGAAAGGGGCAGCCTAGCAAGACAGAAAACTTTTAGACAGTAACCCCTCTACTCCAGATAAAAATCAAGTAAAAACCTGTGATCCCATCCACAATGATGCCAAAAAAGGCAGATTGAGGAGCCTAGATTTTCACACTTTCCAGATTATAACAAGGTCCCCCAATTCTCCTGATGGAGTGGTTCAGAGAGGGCCAAGTAGGGAAGCCCCCACATTTTGGAGTGAGTGGAGACCATGCGAGGAGCATGGATTCCACCTCCAGCCAGCAGTACTGATGTGCCCTCCCCCTCCTCACTGGGGTGGAATAGAGGAGGTAGTTCTACTAAAGTAGAGGCCAGGACTTTCACCACTGCTCAGCTGAAACACAGCTACCTCCACCCGCTATGGTGTAAGTGGAGGCCATGTGGGAAACAATAGTGACACCTCCCTAACATTCCCAGCCACACAAGGATCGGTGGTGATCTAGAGGGTAGCCAGAACAACCAGCCTCCACTGAGCAGTAAAGAGGAGCCCCACACTGGATGTCAACAGAAGCTGAGTGGTGAATATAACCTTCTACCCACATCCGGCACTAACAAGACTGTATCCCTCCTTTATCTGCTGAAGTTCTACAGAGGAAGCCAGCTAAGAGAAGGTTTTAAATAAAATCTAGAATGTCATATTATTCAAGTGGTCTAGTATGCAATAGAAAAATTTCTCATCATACCAAGAACCAAGAAGATGTCAAAATGAATTTAAAAAGACAATCAAGACAGCACCATGATAGCAGAGATGTTAGAAGTATCTGACAAAGATTTTTGCAAAATCATAAAAATACTCCAACGAGCAATTACAAGTGTACTAGAAGAAATTTCTTTTAAAAAAGAAAGTTTTGGCAAGTAAATGGAAGATATAAAGAAGAACCAAATAGAAATTTTTGAACTGAAAAATAGAATATCCAAAATTAAAGAAAATATATTGTGCTCAACAGTAAATGGAGGGGACAGAGGGAAAAGCCAGAGAATTATAAGATAGAACAACAGAAATTTCTCAATCTCAATAGTAATGAGATAATAAATTGAAAAAAAAAATCACCAGAGCTGCAGGGATCTACCAAAATATAATAAAAGATCTAACATTCATGTTAGCAGAATCCTGGAAGGATAGGAGAAATAGCATGGGAGTACAAAAGTATTGAAAGAAATAAAAATTGAAAACTTCCCAATTATGGCAAAAGATTCAAGGAGATGAGTGAACCACAAACATGATAAACCCAAAGAAATGCTCAAAAAGTCACATGATAAATATCAGGAAGAAACAAGGGGATATCACTACAGACCCTGTGGACTGCAAAATGAAAGTAAGGGAATACTATAAATAACTATATACACAAAATTTTGCGAACTTAGATAAAATGGGCCAGTCCTTCAAAAAACACAAACTACCACAACTCACACCATAAGAAATACATGTTTTGAATATCCTTTTCATTATTAAGGAAATTGGATTCTTAATTTAAAAACTCCCACAAAAGAAATCACAAGGACCATATGGTTTCATTGGAAAATTCTACAAAATCTTTAAACAAGATTAACACCGGGGTCTGGCCCTGTGGTTTAGCAGTTAAGTGCGCACGCTCCACTACTGGCGGCCCGGGTTCGGATCCCAGGTGCGCACTGACACACTGCTTCTCTGGCCATGCTGGGGGGGTGTCCCACATACAGCAACTGGAGGGATGTGCAACTATGACATACAACTATCTACTGGGGCTTTGGGGGAAAAAAAGGAGGAGGATTGGCAATAGATGTTAGCTCAGAGCCAGTCTTCCTCAGCAAAAAGAGGAGGCTTGGCATGGATGTTAGCTCAGGGCTGATCTTCCTCAAAGAAAAAAAAAAAAAAGATTAACACCAATTCTATACAATCTTGTTCAGAAAACAAGATCATGGACTTAAATTTAAAATGTTACACTATAAAACTATTGAGAAAAAAATCAGAGAAAATCTTTGTGAACTAAGGCTAGTCAAAGTATTCTTAGACTTAACACCAAAAGCAAGATTCATAAAAGGGAAAATTGATAAATTGGACATCATCAATATTAAAAACTTGCTGTGTGAAGAGTCTGGTAAGTGGATGAAACAACCATTTAAAGACTGGGAAAAAACATTTTCAAACAACCACGTATCTGACAAAGAACTAGCATCTAGAAAATATAAAGAACTCTCAAAAATCAATACTTAAAAAACAGGCAATCCAATTAAGAAAATGGTCAAAAGACGCACACAGATATTTCACTGAAGAAGATATGCACGCGGCAAAAAAAAGCACATGAAAAGATGTTCAACATCATTAGTGATCAAGGAAATTCATATTAAAACCCAAATGACATACGACTACACACTTATCAGAATGGCTAATTTAAAAAAAAAAAAACTCAAATGCTGGCTATATATGGGGAAACTAGATTATTCATGTTGCTTATGGGAATATAAAGTGGTCCAGCCTCTCTGGAAAACAGTTTGGTGGTTCTTAAAAAAACTAAGCATGCAACCACTATACAATGTAACAATTGCATCTCTATGCAAGCATCCCAGAATAATGAAAACTTATATTCACACAAAAACCTGTACACAAATGTTTATAGAAACTTTATTCTTAATAGCTCCAAACTGGAAACAACGCAGATGTCTTTCAACCAGTTAATGAGTGAACAAACTGTGGTACATCTGTGCCACGTGGTGCATCATGTCACGTACTCAGTAACAAAAAGGAATGACATATTGATACATGCAATAACCTGGATGAATCTCTAGAAAAGTATACTGTGTGAAAAAGGCCATTCTCAAAGGGTTACATACTCTATGATTCCATTTATAGAGCATTCTTGAACTGACAAAAGTATAGCAAGGGAGAACAGATTATTGGTTGCCAGGGTTTAAGGAAGAGGTAAGGCAGGATAGAAATGTATGTGGCTATCAAAGGGCAACATGGGGGGTCTTATGGTGATGGAAATGTTCTGTAATTTGACTGTATCAATGTCACTATCCTGGATATCTAAAACTGCTTCATTGTAATTTTTCAAACAGGTAAATTCATCACCCTCGAGTGAATATAATTTACACCCATGTCAAAGATTTAATTTAACTCATTATTTAGTGAAGGAACCAGTAACGTGTTACAACCAGTGCAAATGGGATCAGAAAAAGAAAAATACACTCACACACAAACAATGAGGAATGGTAAAATGAATTAATAATGGATGCACAACTGGTTAATATCACATGATATATTAAAAGTATAATGTTTGGTGTTATTAAAGAAATGTTATTTCTTTATGAAATAATGTCATTTGCATTTGTATGGATGAGACTATGTATTACTATTGACAGAAAACAGTTTTCTACAACTTAAGTTCTATCTCTACAGGTTTGTATGAAATAACCTTGATGATGAACGATATTCAAAGGTGCATCCTACTACAGAAGCATTTAATTCTCAGATACTGCCAGACAATGCATAGGATTGCATTAAAAGGACACCTTTGATCTCTTTTGTACATTTCTGCAATCATAATATTTTTTCTTAAAACAAATTATATACTTTTCTGAAGCAAAATATTTGAGATTTCACTTGATTGGAATTTTATTACATGTAGAAATTTACATGCAATTAAGATAATACCATTCAGCCACCAAGCGTATCTTGCTATTATTACATGTCAGTTATTTCTCTTGGCAGAGTTAGAGGTTTTCTTATAATATATAACAAATTATATATTTTGTTCACTCAAAGGTATATTTTTATAGTGGAAATATGGTATTTTTTCCGTTATAATTTCTACTTATTACTAGCAAATGGAGTCGGGTACTTTTATTAATATATGTAAGTAATAGTTATCTGCTCTTCTTAAGAAACTCCATATTGGCATTCAGTATAAAATTAATAAATGTAGGCATTAAAAACTGAACATAATACTATAAGAATAGATAATACTGGTTTGGGATCAAATTTTCAGTGATAGTATCATATATCAATGTAAAAATACAACAGCTCAAAGCCTTTAGATGGGAGTAAATATGACGTGCTCTAGAAAACTGTGTTAGTGTCAAAACACAGCTCTGATAATGAAGACAAAAGTACAAATAAAATTATATTTCATTAATTGTACAGAATAGACACGATTTTTGCATATGCACACATACACACATGTATACGAGTGTACACGTGTACATGTGATTTTAAATATGTACTTATATCTCAATCATTATATTAAATACTATAAATAGATTTTTGACTAGTCCATTTTCTTAAATATTACATTTTTGTGGCTAAATCATTATTTTTATAGTTCTCTTTGGGACAATGAGGGATTCCATATACATACTTGCTTTATATTGAAGTATGAATTTTACATTAAAAATGATAATTTCCCTTGCACTTTCCAATATTTTCAAGATATTATTTATGTAGTGCATCAATAATGATGTCATGAATTTTCCCAAGATTTAATTTTTGCATATGTGTTTTTGGGAAAAAATAATTTCTTTAAAGTAGTGGTCCCTATGCCCCTCTGTCTGGTATAGCCTTAAAAAGTACAAATGACTTTGAAGTAAAAGATATGAGTTGGAGTGCCATGATTGTAGTAATTACTAAGAACCATCTGTGAAGACAGGGTCCCAAGAGTGTAGAGCACTCTTGGTAGGTTGGCCTCACTTCACAGCAAAATCTAATTAAGGAAATTAAAGTTTCAAGCAAACTGTCTCGAGATGCTGCAGCTCCAAAGAGAATTTCTACCAGTAAGCTCTGATAGGGGTCTCTTTGCTACCCGGTTATTCTCCAACTGACGCAGAAAAAATGTCCAAAGAGTTTCCACAGTTACACAGGACTCTATCTCATTGACACATGTAGTCAAGGCAATTGTAAGCCTTTTATAGATTCTAGAAACTCTTAATTTTGGTGCTTCCATTTGATATGATTATAAATCCATTAAAATACACTAAGCTCATATTAATGATAATTTATTTATGAGTTGAGTTGAAGTGAATAAAAATTGACAAGTGGTTCTGTTTTGTAAATAAACATGTACTGCTTTCAATTTTTTTTCAACAAGATATATTTTTCTGTCTCAACTAATTTTATTAGTCTTTTAAAAAGTTGCAGACTCAGGGCACTCAGGCAGTAGGGTATAATGACGATAGTGGGTGTCTCCTGGTACACAGAGCCCCACACCCACTACTGTCTCCACTCCTTTTCCTCCATTCTCAAGATTGGAGGGAACTTAGTAGGTGGTGTTAACTGCATTGTGAGGATAAAATAGACCCCCGTTTCTTTTTCTTTCCTTTCACACTACCTTCTGCTTAAAATGTTTGTTTTGTTTTTCTCTAAGAAATAAAATGTAGTAAAGAGTTGATTCAACTGTCTACAATTTAATCTTTTCCATTTTAATTAATAATTATGTTACATTTTACACAGGTAGATGTTGTTTCATTTAAGTTTTTTTACTTCTAGTTTTTTTCAAATGTACCTAAAACTTACATAAATTTCAAATTGTGATTATTTGCAACCCTATCATATATACCAATAAATTGTATACAGACCAATAAATATACTACAGCACTTTTCATTTCAGAAACTGTGAAACTTGGAAACAGTTACCTTGAAAGAATTCTTTAGAAAAAAGAGGAATTAATTATCTAATTCTAATTGATTGATCATTAGAAATCCGCCTTTAGGACATGTGTTTCTAATGCGCCTTGTAATAGAGCTGTTTTCTTGTCAGATTTTAGAGAATAGTTAACTAGACACCGATGAGTTTTTTTTTCTCGAAACTTATATGTCCATTTGTAACATCTTGGCAACCTATTTAATTTTTGTAAACTCGTATGTATAGTTCTCTGCTTATCTCAGAAGTATCTACCATCCTATCAATTCTATGCAAAATAATGTATTGGAAATTTAAAAGCACCAATAAGAAATGAATTCAAAAGTCTGAAGAGATTCAATATTATGTCTATATAAAAATTAGGATAATTTTACAAGTAGACTATATATTGTAGACAATAAATAAACAAGATAGACATTGATGTTTATGTAGAAATGACAAAGTCCAAATGATTTTATATTTAATCGAATGATTATTTTGGTAACATGTAATTATAATCTTGTTTTTCCCTTTCTGTACTTTAATTTGATTGCTTGATTTGTCTCTGTGAGGGAAGGCTTGTTCCATTTGGATATAATCAAGTCAGGATCACAGTACTATAAATATTTATAGTTTGAAAATACTTCATTTTATATTTATACACTTTATAGGCCTGTTATGGAGATAAAATAAGTTAATGCACTTAAAGTACTTTAAACAGTGTCTTCACATAAGTGCCCAATAAGTCCTGGATGATGATGATGATGATGATAATGATCTAGGCCAGATATATCAAACAAATTGTCTGAAGGATTCAGCTACTTGGGTATAGAACTAGAACTAAGACAAAATTATCTGATTCTCAATTAAGTGATTTTTCATGATATCACTCATTTAATCCTAACAACAGCTCTATTAAATAAATGTCATTTGAAGACTTATGTTACAGATGAAGATACTAAGGCACAGAGAATGTAAATGACTTGTTAAAGGTCTTTCATAGTGTGTGGTAGTCTGGTTCCAGTAACTGTTTTTAAGCTCTATGCTTATTGCCAAATCCAAGGAGTTTGAAATAAAATTGTACCTAGGGCCAAATAAAAAACACTTCTGGATCTAGAGATGCAAAAGAATTTTATTTCACAGCTATGATGCCATTTAAGTGAGAATTTGGACCACTGGAGTGATTACCTAAAAAATTGGCAAGATTAAGTCCTGTCAATGCATTTACCCCACTGTGTTAAATTCCTAAAGTTGCACCCTTTTTGCCCAGAGAGACATATATAACCTTAAATCTGAACTCATGGTTATAGCTCAAAATTCTTTTAATTTTTGATCCCCTTCACAGATTATCTTGACCATTAACCCCACCATGTTGTCCAGCAGAAACACACTCATTAAAAATATAAAATACAAGGGGGCCGGCCGGGTGGCTTAGTGGTTAAGTGTGTGCGCTCCGCTACTGGCGGCCCGGGTTCGGATCCCGGGCTCACACCGAAGCACTGCTTGTCTGGCCATGCTGAGGTGGTGTCCCACATACAGCAACTAGAAGGATGTGCAACTATGACATACAACTACCTACTGGGGCTTTGGGGAGAAAAGAGGAAAAAAAGAGGACAGTTGGCAATAGATGTTAGCTCAGGGCTGGTCTTCTTCAGCAAAAAGAGGAGGATTGGCATGGATGTTAGCTCAGGGCTGATCTTCCTCACACACACACACAAAAATATATATATAAAATACAAAACTTATTCATTAAAAAATATAGCGTTATCTTACTTATTATGTTTAGCTGGAAAAGACTTGACCAGGATTGGCAAAAATTTCATATCTTTCCCCTGGTCCACACTTATGTAAAATCGCTATTCAGTCATAATACTCATTTCCAGTAAGTCTATGCAAAATTTCTGAATATATCACAACATAGCATTTCTGGGAATACTCTCAATGGATCAGAATTGTTACAGAGACTGAAATTTTCTTTCCATGCCTATTCTCTCTATTCTTCCCAATGGCAAGATCTTGGTGCCAGCCCCATTGGAGATGTGCACATAAAATTTATTAACAACTCTTTGCAGTATCTTCAAACGCTCCACTTGGTGAGGCAATCCTTCCAGTGTCTATAGTCATTGGCAGCAACTCCTGGTTTTAGATATTAACTGTTACTAATGGTGACTCTTCTAGATCTTCCTTTCTGTAAGACCGTTCTAGGTCTTTGAACATCTCCCAACTGGTGTTTTATTTCTAAGCACCACATTGGGAGGGAAGATGAGAACAGAGTACCTCATAACATCTCGGAGAGTGAGTCTTTGTCGCACAGTTTCATGGTATGTGGTGTACTACATTTAGCTTTGTGGTGTTTGCAAGTAACTAGTTACCAATTTTAAGCTTAAATGTGTGCATGATTTACTTTTTAAAAACCAAGTGGATTCTATTTCACTTTCCTGCACAGTTGAGTGGGTGAGAAATGGATGATATTAAAGCAACAGTTCACAGAATTACACACAATCCTATCTATGCCCAAACCTATCTGTATCATCCATCACATCTGTTGAAACAAAATTTGAGAGTCACTATTTTCAGGCAACTTATGATTTTATGGAACTCTTTTAGTGGAACAAAACCTTTTTTGTTTGCTTAGTTTTGTGCTTAGGCAGATTTTGTTAGTTATTTTTTTTATTTTAAAGTTTTTATTTATTTATTTTAATAATTGTTGCAGGAGACCTTAGTCATTTTAAAGCAGAAGCCCTTCAGCACTGAATTTTTTTTCTTAGCTCTTGGGAAAGAACAAAAGTAATAAACTATAATTGTCAACTACTGTTATTAAATAATAGTTATTATTTTTAACTGAGTCCTCAAATTTGTGTGTACATTTATCAAAAACAAACTTTTATACAAATGCAACACATGAGATATGGAAAGCTTACAAAGACGGCATAAGAAATTGTGCCAGCTTGCTGTTGAATGTTGCTTAAATGAGGTCACGGAATTATGACTGACGTCATCACTGCCAATCACATTGTCCACAGAGGAACTTACAAAGAGGCACAGAACACTTTTCTCTTTGAAGCTGTATACTTGTCTGTGGGAAAAACCATCTGGGCCTCTTATCGTAAATATGAGGCATCTAGTTATGTTCAAAGGAGGTGAATTACAAGCATACGGCTAAAATCTGTGTGGTAAAACCCAAATATTGTGTAATGTTCATCTATTTAGAAAGTAAAGAGGGAGCAGAATAATTATTTGTTTTATCTGTAGGTGTTGGCATCTGGAAATTTCTGTCTTATTGACATTTTAAAATAATCAAATAGAAAGTCTTACTGTGATTGTGGCAACTGCCTAATATATGAAATATATTCCATATTTTGAAATATTTTCAAAGCACTCTGGGTTTTTTGGGGGTGCAATCCTTTTGTTACTAGGCAGTGGACTATTCCCATGTTTGAAGGCAAGGTACAGTCTGTTGTCTTTCTTAGATCCTTTACTGTCCATTAAACCACCCTTCCTGAGTGCTGTGGTGAAGAATCACCAATCCCTCTGAGTGGCAGTCAAAATAAAACAACTAGGGGCCGGCCTGGTGGCGCAAGCGGTTAAATGCGTGCGCTCCGTTGTGGCGGCCCGGGACTCGCTGGTTCGGATCCCGGGCATGCATGGATGCATTGCTTGTCGAGCCATGCTATGGCAGGTGTCCCATATAAAGTAGAGGAAGATAGGCATGGATGTTAGCCCAGGGCCAATCTTCCTCAGCAAAAAGAGGAGGAGTGGCATCAGATGTTAGCTCAGGGCTAATCTTCCTCACAAAAAAAAAAAAGAAAGAAAATAAAAAAAAAACAACTACAGGGCATCTAGTGAAATAAACACACATTACTATTCAGATACCTGTTTCTTTCATGTCATATAAAGACACTTAAGCAAATCAATTTTCAGTAAATATCTTTGTTATTGATGATTAATTTGGATAAATTTAATTTATACAAATTATTATACTAAACATTTGTTTCCTGTGTTTAACTGCATTCCACAGCTCTTGAGAAGTTTGAACAACAAAACATTTTATAGGCACTAAATAAAGGAAGATATGTGTGTTCTAGTTTGGAGAAAATACATTCATTTTTGAATTTTTCTCAATTTATACTTGCCAAAAAGAAAAGAGTATATGCATTTATTCAGCAAAATACTACAAAGTTAATTATGCAGAATATGCGTAATATTTTTATGCATATTCTGATCTCAGCACTGGTCCAAGAAATGTAACATATTAAAGACAACTTACTGAACAGCGGAAACAGACTTTATTTATTTAATTGAAATCTATTTATCTGGGAAAAAAATCTGCTTTCAACTATGGTTTGCCTTCTCTCTTGTAGTTCCTTCACATAATCAACTGCCAATTTAAAAACTGCATAGCATGGAAAGAATTATGGAAATTTTAACAGCTGATTATAAGAAGACCAAAAAAAAGATTATTTTCTAGTAAGATTATTTTATAAGACGGAGATTCCTAATTGCTGGACAGCTGTCACCATTAAGATTTATTAAAATAGCTCACCAGCCCGAACCAAAAAGCAGAAACAGCAGCTGCAAACTAACACACACACACATTTATAATAGATTATTCCAAATTTTCAAGATCCCTGTTTCTCAAATAGCTACACATTAGAATCAGCAAATGGAACTTTTACAATAAATCAGTGGGTGAAAGCCCCCCCATAATAACTGAATCAGATTATATGAAGATGGGTTTCAGGAATCAGTATTTATTCAAAGCTCTCCAGATCATTGTAATGTAATGCCAGGATTGAGAAACACTGATCTATATCCTTTTACTCAAAGCATCTTGCACTGGCATCAGTATCAACACTACCTGGGATTTATTTATTTATGTTACGTTTGTGTGTGTGACTATATATATATATTTATATATACAAATGAATATATATTTTAAACATATATATAATAATAAATCAGCAAAACATGTATGATTACTGTTTCTATACTGTTCTTTAAGAAACTAGACTTGTCATCAACCTTTTTATTTCTTCATACACATTCCCTAAGCTCTGTCTTGACTTTTATTTCAATATTCAATATATAACTTATATTTTACGTGGACAATATACCTATAGTTCTTTTTGTGAATCTATGTGAAAGCATTTGTTTATTCCTTAAATTTTTTTCTCAGTTTTTTTGTACAGTAAATAATGCAAACATTTGCATATATTAAATTTCCTTATTACTGCTTTGATCAGTAGTGTTATTACTGTCATCTGATAGGAAAGATCACTTAAAACCTAAGTTAAAATTCAAATAAATGTTGTTTCACAGTTAAGTAAAGGTTAAGTTTTCTTTACCATTACATTTTTTTTTAGCAAAATCAAATAACTATCGATGATAAAAACATCAGGAAAATAATGCATTCCTAACATAAGACATCTGTCTAGTCCGGCATTTAAAGTCACAAAAGGACAAATGTGCTATACTAAATGTCTCACTTAAGAAGGAAGTTGGCAAGTAACACCAAGGAGTATACAGAAATAATTAATTATAAATTCAATATCTACTTATATCAAATTTCTGTTGCACAGATGACAATATTTTAGAATTTCACTTTTGCAAGATTAATCTATTTAAAAATTTTTCAAGACATAGTTTGATCTATGTTGTAGCATCATGAAAGCAATTGATTGTCCTTTTATCAGAATTGTTGCAGCTCAAATGGCTGCTGCTGGTTTTTTCCCCCTGAATTAGTAAATCTTTTTAAGTTTATAAAATTCATCTCAGGACAAATATCTTAAAATTAAAATTATTTTTGGGTACCTGCTATCAAATGACCTAGTAACTTGCTAAGATTAAGGACAAAATAGGAGAAGGTAAGAAGAAGGAAAGCATTACAGAGACTGGAGAATGATGCAAGTTGTCAGGAATAATCACACACTCAAAGGAAGCACTGGACCTTCAAACCACTACTAGATGACAGGCATTCAGAGGATGAGGGCAAAAGATTATTTTCTAGATGGATTATGTATATTTTTTTCCCTAAAACAAGATTGTCAGTTACCTTATATCTACAGTTGCAGCTAACTTTCATTAGGCTTTATTTTCTCTTTTTACAGTAACCATCCCCACACTGCTATTCTGTAACCTCCTGTATGACAAGGATTTCATATCTTCTTTAAAAGAAGGCAGGCAGCCATCGGTAATGGAAATTATCCTATTAGTATACACTTGCACCAAAATAAACATTCACATTGTGTATTAATTAGTGCAGCAACTAAGTTGCTGCGACAAAAAGACCTACAACTTAATAGCTTGGATAAGATGAAACTTTATCTTTACTACTAACCCTCCAGAGGAAGAAGGAGGTTCAGGTGGTTAGGCTGCTCTGAAGCAGGAGGTAATCCAAGAACACCTGCTCTTTTTATCTGGTTTCTGACATCCCCTAGAGGTATTCCCCTAATTCATAGGAACTAAATTGGTTCACATGCACTATGTTGACAGTTCAGTGTCTGGGGCAGGAACATTCGATTTCCCTTTAAGGGCATAGTCACATGGCCATATTTAGCTGCAAAGAAGGTTGGGTAATGTGGTCTCCTATCAGACTGGCTGTATACCTTGTTAAAATATGGGGGAGTTTTAAAGTGGAGAATGAGAGTATGAGTACTGAGGGATGGTTATCACTCCTTGCCACACTTATAATAATTTAGTAAGAAACTACTACCTGGCACACAGTGTGGGTCCATTTCAGTTGTTTTTACGTCTAAATTTTCACTCCTAAGCTTATCAGGCTATTTTTCTTGTTTGTAATTAATGAGAACACTAGAACCTTTCTTTGCAGGATGTAAGTCCTGAAAACCCTCCTGATTTGAAATAAAAATTAAAATTAATCTACCTAGCAACTGCATGATACTTACTATTTCCTTCTTTTCTATATTAAATAAGTAGTTTATTTTAGCAATTCTTATCTTACTTACAGTTTTGTGTATTCTCTTAAGTGGATTCTATTCCCATCTCCACCTGAGTCAGTTATGTCTTAACTCTCATTACTACCTTGTCATTTCTACTTTCCTATCCCTTTGTCTTTTTTTTCCCAACTCCGTTATCTAATTATAGGTTTTAAACTAGAAAACAGTTCAACTGGATTGTTAGTTCGCTTTACACTCAAGCAGAACTATTTTTAAAATAAACATATATTTTTTTAACACCAAAAAGATCATTAGGTCATCAGTTTGAAACACACATTAATATACAAATATAACTTTTTATGTCACCAAAGCAACTTACATTATAATAATGCCCTCAACATTCCTTACAACAAAACTGTTCAAGCTCTTTATTTGCCACTACTAGATGATGTGGCCATTAGAATTATCTACACCATTTCCTTATTGATAGTGAGCATTTTACCATCATTATTCGTGCTTTTATATGTCCTTTGTCTTATGTAATCAAATTCAAATTATATGTACTTTTATGGAAAACACATTCACTGCCGATTATTTTTCTTTAACAATTTATTAACTTCCAACTTCTCCTAATATCAGGGGCAACTTCTAAAATTCCCACTGTAATTTTCATTCAAGGAAAGCAACGTTAATTGATCATCTACTATGTGTCAAGACAATGTATTGTCAGAAATCATAGTCAAAAGAGGAAAATGGTGCAAAGTATAGTATTAATGAAAACGTTAAAATCATGATGTGAACAGGCAGTAAATGCATTACAGACAATGAGGACGTAACCCTAGGTATGATGTGATGAGAATGGTACTTTGCCTCTGTGGTCTTCCTCCTCCCCATCCCAAATAAAAATATAACCCCCACATAATCATGATCAAAACATCATACAAATCCCTAGCGACGAATATTCTGTAAAATACCTGACTGGCAGTCATCATAATTTTCAAAGTGATCAAAAACAAGGAGAGTCTGAGCAGCTGTCACAGCCAATGCAGCATAAAAGTGGCAGAGAAAAAATTCTAAAAAGCGATAATCCTTAAGTTGAGTTTTTAAAGAAAAGTAAAAGTTATGCAGGCAGAAAAATAGGAAGGGGAGAAAGGTATTTCAGGCTAAGGGAAAAGAATTAGCAATGTTGTAGACATATGGGAGAACACAGCATGTTCGTGGGATTTAAAATAGTTCCCCATGGCTAAAGAAAATGTGCCTGGATATATATGGTAAAATATAATGCTGGAATATTACGCTGGGACCAGATGATAGAAAGGCTCTGTGTCAGGCTATGAGATTTCAATTATTCCTGAACACCATGGAGAAATTTCACTTGGAAACACCAGGGGACCCACATACAGAGATTTCATTTATTTCTGTGAAGAATGCATCAGGTATGTGGAGGAGATTAAAGGCAGAAAGACCAAGAGGGAAGCTATTGATATAATTCAGGAAAGAGAAAATATAACCACAAATTTGGCAGTGGCATGGCATGGGGGGAAACGTAGAACTGGCAGATATTTGAGAGAATAGGTAACATTATTTTTTGAGCGATCAGTTTTGAAAGTAATGAAGAGAGAATTATCTTGGCCATTTTTCAGGCTTAACTGATTGGATTGGGGAAGATGCTATTAACTGAACTATGGAATGAAGGAGGAACTAAAAGTTTGGTGATGATAAACCAATATCTTCTATTTTAGAATGGAGTATGACACCATCAATATAGTGAGGGTTTTGAACGTAGACATATGTGAACTGGTTCACTTATTAGCTCTGGGATCTCAGGCTAGTTAATTCATCTCTCCACACTTCACTTTTCTCATTTATAAAATGGAAATGCTATCATTTTTCTCATTTATAAAATGGAACTGCTACTGAGTACTCATATAGCTTAGAAATAATATATGCTTAGTGTCAACTCAGTGCTTTCCATATCATAAGCAAGCAAAAAATAGTAGTGAATATGATTTTATCATTATTCAGATGTTAAGTTACACATATCAATAAGGCATATAGGTGAGTCAAAGCTTAGGAGAGTAGAGGGACTATGAAAATTATCAGTTTGAGTCATTAAAATGTAGACAGTAATTGAAGCCATGGATGTAAATGTAACCCCAGAAGATATACTTTCTTTTCAGATAGTATATCTTCAGTTAGTGTATCTTTTCTTTTTACACAAAGAATTGTAGGTAAACTTTAGGTAAGTCCTTCCTCTAATCCTATCATATCTCAAATCAGGTTTTATTTCAGTGCAATTGATTGTGTATAGTTACAGAGAGGTGAAGGGAATTTGCACCTTCAAGTGAAGTTTTAAAGTAAACCGATCTCACCATTAGCCTATCTGGTTGACATCCCCACCATTCTGCCAAAATGACTCTTGTCAGCAACTTGTAGCTTAATCCAATGAACAATTTTTTAAGTCTTTTAATTACTTGAATTCTTAATAGCATTTGCTACTGTTAACTATTTCCTCCTTATAACACTCTTTTATCTTCTTTTTTGGGACAAGATACCATTCTGGTTTTCCATTATCCACTCATGCCTCTCTTTCTCAGTTTTCTTGGAAGGATCACTCCAGGCATTAAATTGTAGAATTTACTAAGGCTTACTCCTAAACTCTCTACATAATTCATATAGGAGTTTCAAATTCATATCTCCGGTAGGGATTGTCTATTTAATATCTCTATTTGGATAGTCCAGTCACACATGAACTATGGCAAGACAATTCAATTTATATTCTTGGTCTAAGGTAGAAAACCCAAGTTATATTTTCTCTAATATCCATATTGTATATACTAACCAATCCCGCTGATCTTTACTTCTACCTCTGAAATCCATATACTTCTTTCTATATCCACTGCATTCTCCTTAGTTTAAAAAAAATGCCTGAAATAATTAAATAACTTAAAAATAGCAAGTTCCCATATACCCTACACTCAGGTTCTCCTATTATTAATATATTACTTTAGTATGGTATATTTGTCACAATCAATGATCCAGTATTGACACATTATAATTAACTAAAGTCTGTACTTTATTCAGATTTCCTTATTTTTTTTCTGAGTGTCCTTTTTCTGTTTCAAGCTGGCATGTTATATTTAGTCTTCTTAGGCCACTCTTGACTATGACAGTTGCTCAGACTTTCCTTATTTTTAATGACCTTGACAGTTTTGAGGAGTATTGGTCAAATATTTTGTAGAATATCCCTCAGTTACAATTTGTCTGATACTTTAATTATGATTATACTGGTAGTGTGTGCGTGTGTGTGTGTGTGTGTGTGTGTGTGTGTGTGTTTGGGTGGTTAAGGGGGAATGGAAGTGCCATTCTTATCACATGACATCTAGGGTATATACTATCAGCATAACTTATTACTGTTTATATCAGGCTCAATCACCTTGTTGAGTTAATGTTTGTCAGCTTTCTCCACTGTAAAGTTACTCTTTTTTTTCTTTCTTTCTGTACTGTATTCTTTAGAAGAAAGTCACTATATGCAGCCCACACATAAAGAGTGGGGAGTAATCCTTCCCCTCACTGAGGGCAGAGTATCTATATAAAGTATTTGGAGTTCTTTGGGACAGGAAATTTGTCTCTTCTTTTCCATTAACTTTTTAATTAAATTATTTATTTAAATCAGTATGGACCCATGCATATTTATTTTATACTTTGGCTCATAGCCTAGTACTATTTTATTAATTTTATTGCTTAAATTGCCCCAGCTTTAGCTTCTGGAGCTCTTTCTGTTGACTCTTATGTCTTTTTGACATAACACGTCATTGTGATTTTTTTGAGCACTTCTTTACTTTCTGTCATTATAAATGCTCCAGCTCGTCTTGTATATTCCCTGTCCCAGTCCTGGAACTAACTATCTATCCAAGTTCCCTTGGTTCCTTTCACTGGAGAATGATATTAGAAATCAAGATCTGGGTGCTCGGGGTGTTTTTTCTACTGGAATATCATAGCTTCTAGGCCCTCTCACTGGCTAGAGCAATGGAGTATGTTTGTATATACTAACTCATGTATGTATATGCATATCTATAAATATTTCTCTATATACCATCTCTATATTTTTTAAACTTAGCATGAGTTCCAACAGATGTCTCCAACTTTAATTCATTACCACATGGATAATTCTAGCCTCCTCCCCTTGCTTGTCTGTAAATTACCACTCCAACAGTGAGAAAATCTGACTCTCATCATCCATGATCCATTCACTTAATTGTTCAGCTGCAGGATACATGCACAACAGCATTCAAATTGTTAACCTCTGCTTCTGTGAGAAAAACTTTATCAACTAGAGTACAGTGCTTGTGTGTGTATATATATATTTGCCTTTAGTTTTACAGACTCCACTCAGTTCTAAAGTTACTTAGATTAGCACATTTCCCCCACCCACTTCACTTCTCCAGTGAGGAGTTTGTACATTTGTAATACAATTAGATTACTTTTTCACAGTTTGCATTCCATACTGGGATCCCCTGACCTGTTAAATGACTTCTTAAAAAATGTGCATACATTAAAGTTCACTGTGCTGTAGAGTTATATGGGTTTTGAAAAATGCATAATGTCATGTATCCACCATTACAATATCATACAGAATATATTTACCAACCTAAAATACCTCCTGTTCTTCACCTATTCAAATCCTCTGAATCTCTGCAACCACTGATCTATTTACCATCTCTATAATTTTACCTTTTCCAGAATGCGTATAAATGGAATATTAGAATATATTGCCTTTTCAGACGGGCTTCTTTCACTTATCAATATTTTTTTAAAGTCATCCATATCTTTGTATACAGATAACTTATAATTAATAACTCATCATTTTTTATCATGAATAGTATTCCTTTATATGGATTTACCACAATTTGTTTATTCATTTACTTATTGAAGCACATCTTAGTTGCTTCCTCAACTTATTTTTTACCCTATAGCCCAAGGATCTTTTCAGGATAAAAATCTGATGCAGTCATGACCACCCCTGTATAAACCCTATAATGACTGGTAATAGCTGTCTTTTGTTCTTAGGTTCCAGATCCCAAATAATTGTGATAAACTCTTTTGACTCTAGTGTCTATATTTCTCGGCTATTACGAGATCATTTCCTTCTTGAAAATAGTTATAATGTAAATTATGTATCTTAATAATTCTTTCTTAAATTAATCCACATTTGACTGAAAATATGAAGTATCATTTCTGCTTGAATCTATTAAAACAAAACAAAAGCAGAGAAACAAATAGAAAATCCAGTGAGTTCAAATATGTCTACATAGAATTATCTTGTTGGCTATTTTATGAGATAAGGTTGTTCATCTTTATAATGAAGACATAACTGATTTGTTTCTGTTCTTATTTTCGTGTTTTAAGTATTTAAACCCTCTGAAAGTGCATTTTGATGAAAGGAGAATAAGAATTGAGGTGGAGTTAAAGATAACTCCATGCGCTGTAAAATGTAATATGGTGTCATGTTAAATCATAAAATAAAAATGAAATAATAGAATGGCAGCATGGAATTTCTTTTCCTATGAAATCATCTCCTTGTGCATCTTTATAAGATGAAAATAATAGCTTTAACTGAACTATTCTTAAATTATATTTTCCCCCAGAGATAAGATATACACACTTTCAGCTGCTTATTATATTTTATGATGTATAATTCTGTCAGTTTGACTAATGAAATTTTAGTTAAATTTAGATAATGCTTTGGTTTTTAAGATAAAAGAAGGAAATTTAAATAACAAATTCTTTCTCTTGCTTCTTTTGAAAATCTAAACTTGGAGCAACACAAAGAAGAGTTGGGAAATATTATTGTAATATTTATAATTTAATACTTCCAAGAAGTGTCTTTAACATATTATTTTGCAACATTTTCAAGTATTGAGAAAAATCAATTTATTTCCTTGTGGACAATTGATTGGACATATTCATGTCAAATCACAATATCCTATAAATCTTCCATCATATAAAAACTTATGATTTTCCTAAAGAATAGACTTTTTTCTAGATCTCTATAGCTAGTATAAATAAATAATACAATCACATAACAAAACTCCTAAGGATTTGAAGAACAATCAAGGATAAAACTGTGCTAATACTTACTCTGGGTCATCATTATAGATTACGCTTTTGTCAAAGTGTTATTAAAGTGGTACTGTGAGTGCTCTCTACAGTAAGGATTCATGAATGATTCCAAACATAAATACACTAGTCACTAACAAGTCCGTTGCCAATCTTAGTGGAATTAAAATGATGAATAATATCATATGACATAAAACCTAGTGTAACAATGTAGAGTGAAGAAAACATTTCTATATGGTAATCTAAGTGATCATAATTTAGACTTTTTAAAATATCTTGTTAAATTTCTCATAAATGGAAGCTCTAAGGGAATTACCTTATAGACAAATTACTTAAGGACAGACAAGAGAAGGTTTAGATAAAAGCCATTTCATGGAAGAGGATTATTACTAGTATCATGACTTAGGAGAAAAAAATATATAGTTAAATTTCTAATTTATAGAGACTAGGGTTTTTATGTATAAAATACAAATATAGAAATAATTTCAAGAAGATCTGAAAAGATAATTCCAGAGGGTCAAATATAGTAGGAGATATTTGAGGAAAACATATGTAAAGCTTTAGGACTGCAATCCAGTGCAGCTCTTGGCTTTCCTTTGCATTCTTTATCATTCGGATCATCCTTGTTAGACAGCATATGCTAGATAAAAGAGGTTAAAAAGTCAGAAATTACTCTTATTTTGTAAATGAACCTGAACAGCAAGCAGAAGATGGGATATTAGTCTAATAGTAAGAAAAACTTACTTTTTTCAAAATGCTATTTAAGAGTCAGACAGGGTAGTCCAGAAGTCAGACATTAAATCAGGCACCAATAAATCAGCGAACACAAGCTGATCTGGGCTACTATATAATCTTAAATAAAACTAGAAAATTATAGCTGTCTGCTTTTTGGCAATTTTTATTACTTTCCTGTGGAAAGTTCAAGTAGAATCTTGTAAGGATAACTGGGAGCATCTGGTTAAGTGAGGTAAGTGTGGAGTGATTAAGTGAAGATGGATTGTCTTATCAGAAATGTCTCCGCACAATCGCATTTGAGCCATTCATATATATGAAATTATGTATAGATGTGTACCTAAAATGTAGGTGGTTCACTGTTTTGGTGAATTAAAACTCTATAGCACAAAACAAACAGAAATTTTGAAATATTGTTTTTTCTTCAAAAATTAACTGAAGTTTTGGGCCGGCCCCGTGGCTTAGTGGTTAAGTGCGTGGGCTCCGCTACTGGCGGCCTGGGTTCGGATCCCGGGCGCGCACCGACGCACCGCTTCTCCGGCCATGCTGAGGCCGCATCCCACATACAGCAACTAGAAGGATGTGCAACTATGACGTACAGCTATCTACTGAGGCTTTGGGAAAAAAAATAAAAAAAGGAGGAGGATTGGCAATAGATGTTAGCTCAGAGCAGGTCTTCCTCAGCAAAAAAGAGGAGGATTAGCATGGATGTTAGCTCAGGGATGATCTTCCTCACAAAAAAAAAATATATATATTGACCGAAGTTTTAAAAATCTTTGTAGGCATCCTATATTTCACTGTCTTGCATACATTTCTGTTAAGAGTGAAACAAGCATGGCTTTATGAATAGGGGAATAGGACTTTTGTGAAAAATCATCTAAAATCAAATATATTTGGAGCGTTGGCTCCAAAACAGCAATTTTCATCTAACACAGACACCTCTTACATGTCCCACAATTGTCAAAGAATGAATTCTTGTGTGGGAGAGTCTTGTGAGAAGAAAGCAAAGAGAACACTGGTAAGAAGTACTAGACACAAATCGTGGCTCTTTGCCCATATTCCAATGTAAGCAATTTTTTTCAGTTATTCTCATCCCTAAGATTATAATTAGTTAGAAAGAAAAACACTCCAGTGATGCCGATATGTTTCGTTGTCAGTGGAATATTTTCAAGGACCACTCTTTTTTTGTTTTTCATGTTGAAGTGGATAAAACCTACAGATAACATTTTATATACTTTCTTAAAAAATTCCTGTGCATTATTTAATGAAGTAGTTAAAATATAGTTGATCACACCGTATCATAAAATATTTGTTCTAATTAGAGTTAATCTTCATTTTCTTTCATCTTGTAAATGTTAAACATTTTCCACCTACTGTTAACTAAAAAAAGAATGACATGCTAACTGCTAGACTAATTAATTTTAGTAGTCTGATGTATTTTTTTTTCACTGAATTCATGGGAAAATTTGATAATCACATGAAGAGAATTAAGTGGAGTTATTTCTAAGTTTTTACAAATGACTAGTATTTAATATTCTCCCAAAGCAAAATAACACATTTGTACATATTTAACTAAGAATTCTGTACATTTTTATACTTTATAGATAACATAATTTTAGTGAAACGTCACATCATTACTCATTAAATGAGGACTACTTATTATCTTCTTTTTATAATTTAATATAAATGAATATTTTAATTATATTACATTTTCATCATTTTGATGCTAATCTTTCCCAAAAGGTTTAATCATTTATTTTTAAGTGTTTTCATAATATACCACTAAAGATATATTGATATATTTACCTAAACTGAAGAAAATAAACATATTGTTTCTGAGAAAAAGTATGTCTGATTTTACTAATTAGTTTGACATTGAGATAAGCTTTGCTAATCAATTTGTATAGCAAACACTTTCCATAAATTTAATGAACTAAATCTGAAATTCCATGCTGTTGACTAACATGTTGAAGTCAATGAAATTTAGTCAAAAATATTGTAATGACAAAGATGTATGGAAATTAACAGTATGTTTCATTTTTTTCAACTGTATCTTAGGATTTTCAGTCAAATGAGGTATCTCTGTGGAAAAAAAAAGAGCAGGTATAATTAACAGTTATTTGGTAAGTCTTGGTAAAGCAATTTTCTAAGTTTTTCAGAAATTATGAAAATAAATCACTCTAAATGACTGGATAAAATATGTTAGTATGTTGGTTAAGTTCTCTTTAAAATCTTTAAATCAAAATAAAAAAGAATTCAAGTAAATATGTGACATTGATTTAACAAAACACCCTCTTTGTGAATGAATTTTGCTCTGAAAATACCAGGCATAAAATAATCACTGAGGCAGTCATGACAATATTCTAGCAGTAGGATTCAGCAACTATTCATCAGGACACTAAGAATTCTCTGAACTTCACATGGCAAATGACTGAGACACATCACTATTTGGTGATTAAACCTAGAATGTTATCTATGAGGGGACATGCTACAGAGCCCATTAGGATTTTATATCTTTGTTATTTTACTTTGTTCATGCTAGGTGGAAGGGATGTCTTCTCACTGTTCTACCCCAATCCACATATCTTGAATAATTAACTTACTAATCATTAATTTACAAAACCATTGTTACCGAATTTTTTTTAAATTTTGGAATAATTTCATATTTGCAAAAGAGTTGTAAAGATAATACATAGAGTTTTCATACACCTCTCGTCCATTTCCCCATAATGTTAACATCAAACATTACCATGGTACATATGTCACAACTAAGAAACCAACATTTGTACATTACTATTCACTGAATTCTAGACTTTATTTAGATTACACCAGTTTTTCCAACAATGTTCTTTCACTTTAATAGGAGCCCACATTGCATTTAGTCATCATATCCCCTTATTCTCTTCTGGTTTGTGATAGTTTCTCAGTCTTCTCTTTGTTTTTTATGATCTTGACAGTTTTGAGCAGTACTGGTCAGATGAATGTACCTAAATTTAAGTTTGTCTGATGCAAATCTCATTATTAGCCTGGGGTTATAGGTGTGGGGAAAGAATACCACAGAGGTGAACCTCCTTTCTTGTCACATCATATCAGGAGTACATGATATCCACATGACTTATCATTGGTGACATCTACCTTGATCAGTTGGTTACAGTAGTTTTTGTCAGATTTCTCTCTGTAAAGCTACTGTTTTTTCCCTTTCCCTACTCTCTTTCTTCAAAGTGGGCCCCTAGATCCAGCTCAGGCATGGTGGGGGTGAGGAGATCTGTTCCTCCTGATGGAGGGTGGAGTATCAACACATATTGCTTGGAATGCTTTGGAAAGGAAGATTTGCTCCTTCTACTCCATGTAATTGTTGTAATCAGAGTATATTTTAACTTTCTTTAATTTTACTTACAATCTCAGTCAGTGCAGCTTCACGGATGTGTGACCTATACAGGCACAAAGGGCCCCAGGCTCAAAAGGGCCCCACTCTTGATTTAATGTTCTTATGTTCAACTGTCTAGAAACTCTTAATTTTTGAACAACAGGCCCTATTTTTCCATTTTGCTCTGGGCCCCACAAATTATGGAGCCAGTCCTGATATCATTAAGGAAAACCCATTTCTACCATTTGTAACACTTATTAGCAAAACCCCAGGTGTTGATGAGAGATTAAAACAGAGAGGCAGAACTTGGAGCAGCAGCCTTGTGGTAATTTTAATCAAAAGCTAACTGAACTCAATTCCTGTAGTTCGATTCTAGATAATAGTAACTGATTCATCCCAGATGAGCTTAAACCAAGCAGCATATATAATACAGTATAATACCATCTATACCAAAATAGTTTAAGTTAAAACATGGATGCCAAATCCCAATCTTTTAAAGCATACTCCAATCCAATAATTTAAGCATATATTTTGTTTAGTGTTGGTTCCTCTGTAATAATTGCTTAGTATTTCTCATTTCCAACTTCCTTGTGTCCGGCTCCTCTCTAATGGCGTTCAGGTGGACGGTATGAGTGGTGTGGCATGACTCTGTTGTGGAGAGGTGAGTAGTGTTCTTCAGTAGCATTTGGTAGTATATTGCAGGAAAAATGTCCCTCATTCACTGGGATGATCTTTGTTAGGCTTGTTCAACTCTGCTAGCCTCTTTCACTTGCTCTAAGGCTACCTACAGCCCACATGGAGTCTCTGTGTTATCTTCTATCTGTGTGGCGCACCTCCTCCTTGCCACAGCTAGCCATTGTTTCTCAAGTCAGCTACTCTCTGATCATCTCTAAGTAGCAGAGGAGGTATTACAGGAAGTCCTGAAGCTATCCAGTCCACGTGAGAAGCAAGAGTGGCCCTAGAAGCTGGATCTCAAGGTTGACCTTGACTCTCCTATCTATACCACTGTACCCTCAGTTTTTTTGTCACCAGAGGTCTGAAGTGAGAGCAAAGACAGGGGAGCAGAAACCCTGCCTTTCCCTTAACATGGCCCTCACTCATCTACCATAATATTGACCATTTCCCTCTCTTCCTTTTATTTCGTTCGTCATCCTTAATGTCTCAGAGCCTTAAAGAGTGACACTTTCTCTTACATCACTTTCTCCTTGGTTGACCTTAGTCTTCTGACTTAATCCTTAACAGCACAAAGAGGAAATCTATGATCTAAGTCTGCCAGGTTTAGCTCTTGCTGTGTTATATGGAATCTGGGAAGAATTTGGCAAACCTCTCTCTACACAAAGCCTGGATTTTAAGCTTTTCCTGACTTTAAGGGTTGAATGCTCACTCTTTCCTTTTCTGGGGTAATCTACTCCTCGAGTATTCAGGATTGCCTTAAAATTAGAGTTTATGAGTTTAATATTTTTAACATATTATCTTCCTACCTGCTATGTCAATGAAAACTCATAGGTGTAAATATTTGAAATACTTAAATATAATATACTTTATCATCTTATGTTCACAATTATACTTTCATAACATCCCGGAACCAAGAAAAAAATTAGAATTTTTGGATCCTCAGAGTTCCTTATCAAAATGTAGTGGCATGGGGACAGTTGCTCCCCACTCCCAATCTTCCGTTGATCCTTTCTCTTTCCACTCATAACAGGACCACACATCACAGGGGCCTTGTCTACTCTCTCAGCCTACATGTACAGGCTCAGTCTATATCTCTCAAGTGAAACTTGGGCCCTGTGGACTCTTTGCTCTCTGGGAGGGAGACACAATTGGAGAAGGCCAGAGTGGCATCTGCTAAAACATCAGTGAAGGTCTTATCTTTGTTTAGGGACAAATTTACAAAAGTAAAATCTTATACTTACAAAAATAAAATATTCACTATCCTTACAACATTTAGAGGTAACCAGCGTTCATAATTTGAAATATACTGCCCTAGTTCTATATAAATGTACATATATAGATATAAATAAATGCATATATACATATAAATATATACATTTATGCATGCACACACACTCTGAGAGAGAGGGAGAGTTTTGTATAGTACTTTTCTGATTTAACAGAATGTTATAAGCATTTCCTTATCATTCATTATTTAGCCTTTAAAAGAGATTCTTAGTAACTTCAAAATATTTAATTTTATTGATGTGTACAATTTATTAAATGATTCTTTGATTGGCGGGCATTTAGGCTATCCCAATTTTTAAAATATTATAACCAATTATCTTATTAGTTCATTATGGTAGGGAGAATTATACTGCACCAAAATATACGAGCATCTATAATACTTATATAATGATCAATTCTTATATTCATAAGAATTGTACAATGATTATATTTCTACCACTACAGTATATGCGTCTATTTCACCCACTCTTTGCTAATTAGATAAATAAATTATGTTATTTAATTTTTTAATTTGTCTTTCTTTGATAATTACTGAGGTTAAATATGCTTTCAAATGGTAATTGAACATCTGCATTTCTCCATTTTTATCATGCCTTTTGTTTAACTAGTATCTTAAATCTTTTAAAATATTTTGTTTATCAGGCTTGAGGATTGCTAAATGATTATTTCCATCTTTTACCAAAGCGATATAGCATGGATACCAACTCTGACAATAAACATTTAAAATTTCTAATATTATTTAAGATGAGATATAGTCTTGTTTAGTATTTTTTTAAATAAATTTAAAATGGTATAAAAAAGATAATAGCATACTCCCTTCGCTTTTTTTAACAACAGTTTCACAATCCATACTAATGCATATTTTAATATTAATGCATCAATATAGTAGTTCCAAGAATTTCCTTTTCCTGAAGTTTCCTATATCTCACTAGTTAAGAATTAGGGTGTGTGTAAATAATTTCCCCTTCTGAAATTGTCTAGTAATAATCCAAATGTCTAATAATCTAAAAGGCAAAGACATGTAGCATTTATAGCATTTTTAGTATAAGATTATAAATATATTTAATGAATAAAAGAAGGGATACAGAAAATATGACATCTAAAAGTTTTCATCTCATTGGGTTTCTTCTATATTCATAAAATGTTAGATTATGTAGTATTTTTTGTTTCTCTACTGCTTTGGTGCATCAGCATCCTCTCCCAAAAGCTGTCTTTAATATTAATTCTTTGATGATTGTTGACCCACCAAGAATTATATTAAAATGCCTAGCAGGACGTTTACTGGTAGCTGCAATTTCTTTCTTCCAGATTACTCTCTGTCTCTTTCACATGACTCAAGCTATGAAATGGTTTACTTTCTCCTGATTTACCTACAGACTCCTGCCCTCTCTTTGGTGACGTCTTACATCTGGACACCAATATTGCACCTAAGTAACAGCAGATATAGCTGGTGGTGTCATCTTGCTCCTGAGTCCAACATACGTGAGTATTTCATTGGCAGTTAAGAAAGCAGTCTTCATCTAGTCATTTATGTTTTCCTCAGGAATTTCTACTAGTCAATGCTTGCTAGGTCTTTTAAATAACTATTTATAATAAAGCATAATAAAAAGAATATTTAAAAAATAAATTGGCAATCCTTTATAAACTAATTAACACTTTAAAATAGTGACATTGTTTTAGATTGAATTAGCATTATTTTTTACCTTTTTTATTTATTTGGCTGCAATGTAACCAATATTTCAGAATGTTAAAGGCAGATATTAAAATCTGATAGAAAGTTACCTATTATATCTAAAGGGACAATAATCTCCAAGGATTTCTTTTAAAGATTTTCACGTAAGTCAACTATAGAAATGCAAACTTCAGGGGTAGAAAAAATTACACAATAAAAATGCAAAGTAACAATTCTGCAAATTCAGAAAGATATTTAATGGAAATTGCTAAACTGGTTAAGGTTAACGTGTGTAATATTTATTACTGCAATTGTATTATTTGTTATTCTTGTACTTACATTTTGTTTTTCAAGATTGAAGATCATGACATTGATGAAATTAAGAAGGTGAATGTGGACTAATTTCCAGTAGCACTTGCATATTTTCATTGATTCATTCACACTCATCCAGTTTTCTATTCTATTTCTGATAATTAGAATGAATCTGTGAGAGGGTTAGCTAAATAGTATGAATTGTGTAGTTTATGGAGAGCATTAAGTAGGGTAAATATTGGTTGATCTACATCCACAATCTTAGCTTTATTTACGCTTAATTTTAAATAACACGGGAAACTGAAAATAGAAAAATATGAAGTACAAATTATTTTATCTCTCTAAGAAAGTCATATCCATGTCAGTTAAATGATGTTTACATGTTGTTTGAGCTCTCTTATGAGGAAGAAAAACATTCAAGGCCAATTTTGGCTTCTTTGCTATACAATAGATTACGTAAAGTGCTATTAAAAATCTTGTAATTCTTATACATATTTTTCATACATAATTTTATTTTATGAGTAATACTTGTGTCGTCTTACAACTAGGCATATAGAGAGTACACCGGAGAAATTAGTTTCAGATTTATAGACAAAATTCCTTTCTCTGGTGAGTCATTGTGTTTTTAGGAAAAGGTGGCTCTTAATGAGAACACATATGTTTATGCTCAATAACCTGTAATGCAACTGAGGTGGCACACTCACCTAACCATTAGGAGGATTGATTTTGCCTCAGTGTATCTCCTTGCAACAGAAGTACCCTTCAAGTAAGTTGAAAAAGTTATCAAGCATGTAGTTGAAATGAGCAGTGACAATTCCAAGGGAGGCAGGAGAATTGTAGCTTGTTACTGAAAAAGCATTTCAGCTCCCAAAAAGGACAAGCAGTCATCTGGCAAAATAAAGTTGCCTGCATTTTTTGACTATTGTTTTCTCTTTTCTCAATCTTTTTACCTGTTTAATAACATTTGCTAAGAAAAACACACTGTCTTTGTTTTAAACATAAACCATTTTACCAAATAGGACTACACTATGTTAAGTGCTCAGTGGAAGGAGTAATTAATTAATTATCATTCTCAGAGTAATGAGAGTATATTCAAGAAATTCTGAGTGTTCTTCAAGTGTGAATGGTTTCAAAACTAACATTGTAAATTATTTTAACTAGAACAACTTAGCCTTTCTGTTGTTTCTTTTCTGCAAGCTTATTGGTTCACAGACTTCATTCATGAAGTCCTTCACAACCCTCAAAGAAACTTCATATTTTTTACAGAAGTGAATCCTGTTTGTGAACACTCCTTCTTCTGTTTCTGGTATTTGTTTAATCTCCATTTTCAGGGCCTTTCCAAATAAATCAGAAATAATACTTATCTTTCCCCCCCAAAAAAATTCATCTTTTTTCCTCAATGAATTCTGGCAATAATTCTATAGTTAGCCATTTGTAGCATAGACCAATGGAACTTTTCAAAAAGAATAAATCTCACGTAAAGAAAATAAGAACAGCACCCTGCAAGTTTTGAAGCACATTGCTCAAGGATAAATTCTTTTATCCTAGATATTGAATCTATACAATATTTCTTTCCTCAATGTTCCAGAAAATTTTCTTTCTAAATATGGTCTCAGGGATCCAAAGACAAACAAAGAGCAAGAGGGAGAGAGAGAGATGGAGAGAGAAGAGAAAAAAGAGAAGAAAGAGGAGGAAACTGTATTTCTTCTTTTAATCTCACCTTAGAAGTTACATAGAATCACTTCCACTGCAGTCTATATTTGATAGAAGTACAAACAAAGGCTGGCCCAGAATCAAGGGGAGGAGAATAAAAAAACTGAAAAATCCCATCACCAGGAACTAGCTAAATAATTGTGGTACTTCTATAATCTGGAATTCTATGGAGCTATTAAAAAATGAGAATGGACTCCAAGAAATATTATTGGTTAGTGAAAAACAAAGAAACAGGGGCCCAGCTGGGTGGCGTAGCTGTTAAGTTTGCTTGCTTCTCTTCAGTGACCTGGGGTTTGCAGGTTTGGATCCCAGAGACGGACATGCACACCGCTTGTCAAGCCATGGTGTGACAGCGTCCCGTATAAAGTAGAGGAAGATGGGCACGGATGTTAGCCCAGGGCCAATCTTCTTCAGCAAAAAGAGGAGGATTGACAACAGATGTTAGCTCAGAGCTCATCTTCCTCAAAAAAACAACAAAGGAACAGAAGAATGTATACAATATATTGCTAAGGCGGAAAGAAGAGTATTATCGTGGACTTATATTTGCCTGAAAACAAACTTTGGAAGGAAGCTTATAATGGTGGATGACCTGGGGAACGTGGTGTTGCAGAGAGAACTGGGCAGCTAGAGAATGGGGGAAGAAGAAGGTTTTAAATGATATTGTTTATATGTTTTGAATTTTAATTTTTAAAATTTATTACCTATTCAACAGTATTTTATATAAAATAATATATAAAGCCAACCTGATAAGTAATAATTATGTTAATCAGTTATTTTTGCATAGGACTACTCTTGTACTAAGTGCTTGAACATTTGGAAGAGTGATAACACAGTAACATATAAACCATCCTTCATAAAGCATTGGAATATATTACTTTATACAGATGCCCATGAAAGCAAAAGATATTGTATGCTAACAAATTTCTTTTTCTATTATTTTGAATTATAAGCTCTTCTGCTCCTTTAAAATGTAGAGTGCGCATTATTTTTTGAGGAGGAAGATTCAAAGAAGGAATAATCATCTGTGAATATTTCCTTTTAGTAAATATAAATTTAGGACAAACATTTTCAAATTTGAGTTTGGAAGACATTTTGTTGTGACAGTAAATGTGCCTGGGGGATTCAGTGTTTCCATTTGTATGCTGCTTATCTTATAACTATCTCCTGAAGTCAATGTAAAGGTTGGAGCTAGAAACAATGTTTATAAAGAATTCAAGATCTATTCTTTCCTTTGGAAAGGCACATTTAGTTTCAGCAAACATTTTATGTTTAAAAATATTTATTTGCATATTATTGCACTTGCCTCTCTCTGAAAATTTTATTTAGGATGATATACAGTTTTTGTACTTAGGTTTAAAATCCATTTCTTATTCTATAGAGAAAGCGTGGTTATTTAAAATAGTTCTCATATTGCTAAAATAATAACATTTTATATTATTAACTAAAATACGCTTTGGTTTTATCACAATTATGTTTTCATTTGACTCTTCTTACTTTTAAAATCAAGTATTAAATTTCTCAAAATGATTTTTAGGATATGCCTACAATCTACATTAATATTTAACTTGTACTATTGTAACTCTGCCTCTAATTTATTATTGTTTAAAATATGAAGCACTGTGCAATTCCAAAAGTTTTCTCTATATCATTTTAATAGTACTTTAGTAGAAATAATATTTACATTTGACACTAGACATGATGTATGCTGAATAAATACAATGTTATAGACATAGATAATACAGCGACAAAGTATTGGCAAAATATTTTAAATGAAGCAGAATATATATTGATTAAGGAGAAAGATGGAGGAATCTGCAGATTCTCCATTTGTGTGCTGAAGGCAAGTAGGAGGCTCTATGTGGTATTTAAATCATAATATTGGATAAGAATAAGGACATATATGCTCTAGACATATCTGCTACTAAAAGTAGTTATCACCTCGGGGTGTCAAAGTCACTGGACTTAGTTTCCTTGTTTCAACTATAAATAAACGCGTTATACTAGAATACAACTAAGCAGCTTTCAATTTTCTCTTTCTATGGCTAGTTAAGGATTCAAAAAGGAGAAAATAAATGAAAAGAAAGAATGAAATAATATTAATAACAGGGACATATGATAAAATGACAATAGTTTTTCATGTAGAGTTGACTAACCATTAACTGTTCTTTCATGAGGTACTGATTTTCACTTGACTAATAGAGTTAATGCATATTTGCACATGTACCTATAAATATTCCTAAAATTAACTATCTGTGCATGCCAATCAAAAGATTAAAGTCACTGGGCAAGATTATATTGTAGATATTTCCAGTGTCCTCTTAACTGCTCTTCTGTCACATAAATTTTTCATCAAACTCTATTGATGGAACACACTACTTAGTTGTCCCACTAGATTCAGCATAAAACACGTTACAGAGGATAAAAATGTTAAAATGAAGAGTGTTTAAGAGTAGATGAGTATATACTATATTCTTGAAAATTTAACCAGGGTAAAGAATCTACCCCATTCATCTTCTGTCCCCTGAAATTATATATATAGTGAGATATACTAATTTGTCTGCAGATTTTTTACAAGGTTATTTGAAATTTTATTTTAACTTGGGAAAATACTCACCAAGTAGAAATAAAGGAAGCTAGCTGAAAACAGAATTATTGATTGGGTTTGAGAAATTGATTTAGGAGATAGGAAGGTTGGGGAGGAATTTCCAGTGATCAATAATAGATTAAGGGCAATTAGCAGAGGAACAAGGCTAGAGAAAGAGGCAATATAATATCATGTCAAGGAGATTTAATTACTGAGCCTAAAGCAAAACTGCTATTTAGCTAAGAATTCTTGTTAGTGATGAAACTAACTTATCTTTTTTGACTCATTTTTCAGAAAATCTTGTGATTTCTACCTGAATACTAAATTACACAATTAACATGAAACAGGATTTCCAGGTTTCTCAAAGATATTCATTTTATTTTTGTAAAGTTAGACTGAGAAATTCTCCAATAATGCCTTTCTGAGGGTTTAGGGCTTAGAAATAAAAATTAAAGGGTTTGAATCAACTCCGTCCCCAACCTCGTGTTTTCCTGATCTATGTACAACTGAAACAGGCTAACCACTGTTTTCGACTGGGCAACGTTCCCAGTGTTCTGGTGCATCGAATACTCTCGTCACATATTTGAATCCTTTAATCACTCAAAAAACATCCCCTTTGGATTCAGTCAACATATTTGTTCGTCATGTATTTGTTGCATTTTTAATACATGACAGAGACTTGTTAGATATTGGTGATAAAGCGATGAATAAACATAAACAATAATCCCTCCCTGCAGGGAAAAAGTGTATTCTTGTGGAGATAACATAAATTAATAAAATAAATCAATAAAATGTATGATATTTTGCATTGTGATAATGCTATAGAAAAAAATAAAGCAGAAAAGCGTTAACTGGGAGTGTGGGGGTTATTACAATTTTACATAGAGAAGTCAGGGAAGGTCTCCTAGAGAAAATGATGTTGGACTAAAGACGTGAAAGAGGAGCGTGAGCAAGCTGGGAACTTATCTTTGGAGACTGTTCTAGGCAAGAGAGCAGCCAAGTGCCAGGAAGTGGGAGAATGCTGTGTGGGTTTGAGGAAGAGATTTTATGTAACATTTTTAAATTTTATTTTAATCTTGGGAAAGACTTAGAGAAAGTGAAATAAAGTAAGATAGGTGAAAACAGAATATTGATTGGGTTTGAGGAATTAATTTAGGAGACAGGAAGTTGGCGGAGGAATTGTGTGTTTGACATATAGGCCAGTGTGACTGGAGCCAATTGGCCAGCAGGGGGCGTGGTAGAGGATGAAATCAGAGGAGTCAAGAGGGGCTGGGTACCCGAGGGCTGATAGTCCTTTTCATTGACTTTCACTTTGTTCAAATGGTTTGAGAAAAGCACTCGGCTGCTTCACTGAGTGTAAACTGAAAGGGGATGAGAGTGGAAGCTATTGCCATCACCAGGGCAAGAAATGACAATGGCTTGGGGCAGGGAGGTAAAACTGAAGGTAAGGAAAAGTGATCCGAATCTGGATATACTTTGAAGTCAGAGCCAAGAGAATTATCTGCAATATTGGGTGTGAGGAAGGGGAGAAATAGGTGAGTCGAGGATGACACTAAGTTTTCGAGTCTGAGCACCTTGAAAGCATGGCTGGCACCCACCAAGAAAGCATGGCGGGCATCCACCAAAATAGGGAAAGCTGCCGGTAAGGTAAGTTCGAGAGGGAAGATAAGGGGTTTGGTTTTGGACATAAGTTCCATGTGTCTACTAAATATCCAAATGGAGTTTTCAAATAGGCAGTTGGGATAAATGTATGTGGAGTTCACGGGAAATGGTCCATTTGGGGATATAAATTTGGGACCATTAATCCTGGGGAGTAAAAATAGATGAAAACCCATGTTGAATGACAGCCACTGCACTGCACTGTGAAGAAACCAGGAGGAAGAGGAGAAATCAGCAAAGAAACTGCTGAGGGGCTACAGAGGTATAAAAGTGTGGGGTTGTGGTCCAACCTTAGAATCTGTTTCTCCAGAGTAACTTGTCTCACATTTTGAAGCTGAGCATTTTGTCTATTTGTTTTTTAAATAAATGTCATCTTGGTATAAATGATTTCTCAAAGAAGCATTTTGATGTATTTTCCCACCTGAAAATGGGTGATTTTATATGGAAGCCGAAAAGAAGACCCTTAAATGAACTGTTACTTCTTCAGGCCATCAGGAAGAGTCTATTAATTCTGCAAAGGGAGCTTATTAATTCTGGGTAATTCTAGGGAAGCTTTGATTTCAAATGTGTTGTCTCTATAGACTCTCAGCATTTCATAGGAATTCCAATATGTAGGTATCAAAAATGCATTCTTCAAATTTCCTTTCACACCCAGAAGTGGCACAAAAGTCTCTTTTTCCAAATGTATGCCCTGCATTGATAAAATATATGTGAATTTGCATTCCCATATATGAGAATCATGTATAATAAGGCAGCACGATGTTTACATGGAATAAATATTTAAATAAGTTTGTTTCAGTAATACAGAAATATTCTGAAAACAGAATTTAGTTTCTCTCTCACTCTCTCTCACAGGTCAGAACACCCGCAAGCTATGCATATTCAGTCAAGAAGAAATTAGGTACATTGGGAGAAAAAAATAGTCAATAATTTATTAGCTTGACTTCAAAAAAAACCTCACACTTTTGAAGCCTCTTCTGTCCAGTAGCTTTTGAGTTGCTTGCTTATTTAATAGTTCTCTAGAAAATAATTAACATGTTCCCAATATTTTCTTCTAAGAAACAGGAAATTAGGGATATAGACTCAGATACGCATTTTAATTCTCTAATGCATATAAACCATCATCCTGTCTCATAATTACATTAATGCATTTCCCATGGCTGCAAATTATTTATGTGCTACAAGACAACAAGGTAAGTTTTTATTTTCTAAATAATTATAAATAAGTACATTATGAACATATCGAACTATATCTGCATAATTAATTTTAATAATTATTTAGTGCATATTATAAAAAACTGGACACATCATCACTTTTGTGTTTCATAAGAGGAATAAGCTAGGAAGGTCTTTAGAAAACAGCTAGTCCTTATATTTTCACATTTTTACAAGTGAAAATACAGAGGCCAGTACTGATCAAGTTTCAAGCCCAATTTGACATAAAAGCAGAAATAGGTTTCATATGTCTAGCCGTTATTGATTTTGTTTTATCAGTGACTCTTAAAATGCAACCATACATAAATTCATAATACCATGTTATGTTTGCATGCAAAACAACTTCAAGTTGCTTTCCAAAATAAGTTCTTGATTATATACAAGAGATATTTTTAACTAGCAAAAATTTTAAATTTTAGGACAATTTTAGATTTCAAAAAATGTAAAGATAGTAGAGTTCTCTGTATACCCTTCACCCGGTTTCCCCCATGTCAATACTTCATATGACCATGAGACATTTGTCAAAACTGGTAAAACAACAGTGTACATTATCGTAAACTAAACTCAGACTTTATTTGGATTTCACCAGTTCCCAACTGTGCCGGGATCCAATCCAGAAAACCACATTGCATATAGTCACTGTGTCTCCTTGTTTTTCATGAGCTTGACAGTTTTGCAGATTACTGGTCAGGTATTTTGTACAATGTCCTTAGTTTTCTTTCTCTTTGATTATTTTATGACTAGACTAGGGTTATGGATTTTTGAAAATATCACAGAGGTGAAGTACCCTTCTTATATCATTTCAAAGGGGATATAAGCAATTAACATGATTTATCACTGATGATGTTTAAGTTGATTACTTGGTTAGGATAGCTCCACACTAAAGTTACTTTTGTCCTCCTTTCCACACTATTATTTGGAAACCTGTCACTAAGTGCTGCTTCATCTCCTGGAGAGAGTAATTAAGGAGTTATTTAATACTTCTATATTTATTTATTTATGTAATAATTTATTATATCACTGTGCCGTCATTTATATTTCCTTTATATTTTGCATTATAACCCCAAAAGATACTTTATTTACTTTATTGTTCAAATTATTCCAGCTTTGGCCATTGGGAGCTCTTTCAGGTTGGCTTCTGTGGCTCTTGCCAATCCTTTTGCTTTTTGGTACTCCTTTGCTTTCTGGTACTCAAGACACCCCAGTGTCTTACATTTTCGCTGCCCCAAGCTATAGAATCAGACATTTCTCCAAAGAGCTCTGATTCCCTTTATTGGAGAATGGTATTAAGAAACCAATATCAGGACTCTGGGTATGCTTATTGCTATTGGGATGTCACTGCTTCTAGCCCTTGGCAGTATCTATGCATCTTGATCTATATTAAGCTAATTATGAGTTCATACTAATGTTTTCAACTCTAATGCAGTGCCACACAGTTCTTCCTAGCGTCCCCTGTTATTTTTAACTCCTAAGTTGACCTACTGTTCTTGTTTGCTTGAGATTGAGGCTTTTTGTAGTATGTGGCACTTTCAGTGCTAATACTGTGACAATCCCAGGCAAACTGGAATGGTTATTCACTCTAACTCCCTCTTGAATGTTGAGAAATCTGACTCCACCATTCAAAACTATGCCTGCATAAAGTATTCATTCAAAATGCAAAATGAGCTGAAATAGAGCACAGAAACTTCATTGAAATGGTTTCAGATTCCACAATTCAACCAATCTTTTAAAAAGTACTATTTGCCAAGTTTTGGTGTAGTATCAATGAATATCCACAATTATCTGAAAAGGTTGTAACATACTCTTCACTTTTCTAGCAAACTAGCTGTCCGAGGCTAAATTTTCTGTCATACTTCAATCAAAACAATATATCGCAAAACACTGAATGTGGAAGTAAAAATTAAAATCTTATCTGTCAATTATCGAGGCAGATGAATATTCAGCCATCCATTAAAAGAATTTTTGGAAACTAAAACAACTCCATATTTCACAACAAATTTTTTTGTTTGTTTTGGGAAAAAGTTGTTACTTTTCTATAATACTTGTTATTTATATTACTATGTAATGGAATTATTATTATTAATTTAATCAAATTATAAACAAAATGTTTTCAAACTTGTTTGAATTTCTAATATTGTAAATATTGATAGATATTATTTATATAAGCTAAAGCTCTTAGGAACCTTAATAATTTTTAAGAGTGTAAAGAGAATCCTAAGACAAAAATGTTTGAGAACAGTTGCCTTAAACAAATACTTGAAAGGAGAATTTTATCCATTCTGATTACTAAAAACAAATAGGAAAGAATTTTTTGAAGTAGTTAATAATAAAGATAGGTTTGAAACTTATTCCCCAGCTAAATAATAATAATAATAAGGTTCTCATTTTAATTTTCTTAACTTCATTGAGCTTGTAGCCACACATGTGAGTTACACATTGTAAAACGCAATTGACATCCTGTTATATCAATCATGACTGAACTATCTCCAAGTCAAATCCACTCCAAATCTGGGGGGGGGGCGTCAATCATCTTATTTTGAGATAGAAAATGGGGATCTTAACATATATAATATATAAATACATCCATATATTTTTGTCATTATTGTTTATTTAAGTCTTCTCTTATGCAGCCCTCCACAGACTATTAGTAAAACCCTTTCTGGATCTTAGAGTCCTAGCCAAAAAAAAAAAAAAAAATGGTCAGCTTATCTGATCTGAAAACAGAAGACTATCTTTGAATAGTCATACTAAACCTCACCGTAATTAAGAATTAATTAAGGACCACTATCCATCGCAGAGCTATGCTTTGAGTAGCATATTCCGGGGACAGGATGCTTCCTCAGGATAGTCCAGTTTCAAATGTTCTGTCATGTTGGACATATAAACCATAAATACACCCTGAAAATTCCATCATTTTTGTACCCAAATAATACTCCTTTCTTCTTTCCTTCAGAACTTATTGATGCTGACAAGATTCTCGCTGCAGGGCTGAGCTTGGGGTGCCGTGTCTAAAAGCTCAGTGTATCTTCAAGGACTAAGTCAGTGTAGCAGGCTAAGGAGGATGTCAGTTTGCATCCCAACAGTCCCAGTAAAGTTACGTTTGTGTGGGGAGGGTGATTAACTCATGGAACTGCTCACAGGAAGATTTTATTAGATCAGTTATTAAATATGGAATAGTTGGAAGACATAAATATTCAACAAGTGCAGTGTTGTGCGGGTCTTGTTTGTATTAAGCATATGCAATAATTTTTTTAAGAAGGAGATAAAAATACAGAGAATTTTGCTTCATTAAGATAATTTAAAAAAATGCAAACCTGAAAAGAAAATAAATACCTATCAATAGGAAATAGTTGAATAAATTGTGGAACTTTACAATACAATATAATGCAATGGAATACAATACAACTTTACAGTGGAATTTTACACCCTTATTACTAAAATGAGGTAGATTTGTATCAATTGACTTTGAGTGAGTTTTAAAATGTGAATAAGGCAAGCTGCAGTAAACTGTATATAAAGAATGAATTGAAACATGAAATAATGACATACTTTATATAGTGTTCATATATTGCAATTGATTATATGAACATGCATGCAAGTTGGAAAGTAAAAATACCAGGCTGTTAACATGTTTGGATTGTTTGTGTGTTTGGTGTAACTTACTGGCTGCAGGGAGCAGTAATAATAAAAAGATAAAAAGTTATTCATAATTTCTAAAAGCATGTATATTTTAAAGCCATTTGTGTTGTGGAGTGACAGGTTATTTTTGCTTTTATCCTTGTATTTCTTAGCATTTTTATCATGAATATATAATTAGAAAGACAAGAAAGTATTTTCCTTTTGGGAGGAAACATTTTTTCTGGAAGTAGTATGAGGGAAACATTTTTTCTGGAAGTAGTATGGGATAACCAAGCTAGAAAGAAGAAGAATAGTAATTGACTATTGTTATAATCCAATTAAAAATAAGGAAGATTGGAAGTAAGGCAGTAACAGTGAAAAGATAGTATAGCAGCTAGCTAACCAAATTGTTAAGCTGTTAAAACACGTGGGATTTGTGAACTGCTTGGATGTGAAAAGGGAACGAGGTACACGAAACCAGGAAATCTACTAGATTTCTCATTTAGGCAAATGGCTAGATTGTGAATTCATTCACTGAAATCATAACAGGAAAAAGAACACTTCAAAATGGAAGATGATGAGTTTGGTTGGGCATATTTATTTTGAGGAGATTGAATGTATTTGCTTGGAACACAGCAGAAGTTTCTGGTCTAGAAATGCGGAAGTCATCAATTTAGATGTGGCCGCCCAAGGTAAGGAGGTATAGGAAGAGCAGATAATTAAGCACAGGTAATTTCAAAAAGAAAAACTGAAGAGAAAGAGGAGAATATTTTAAAGGCACCTGCAATGTAGACTGTGATCTAGGGTAGAAAGAAGAAAATCAATGAAGGGTTCTCATAAATCTATTGGAAAGGTTTAAATGACATAAACATCTACCGAGTCCAAAACAGAAAAGAGCTAGTGCAGATAAACACTGTAAGTTCCAACTGATTTTGGAAAAGTGAAAGTGATTGGCATATTAATGAGAAGAGTTAAAGTAAAAGAGTGCACAACAATTGATGGGCCCATGACATGCAGGAATCTGCCAACAGTAGACATGAGCAATGCTTTGCAACCGTGACAGAAAAAAAAGTGGGATGGAATAATAACTGAAGAGGTTTGTGGATTTGAAGCAGGATTTGGTTTTGTGCCTTTATTATTGATTGGCTTATTTCCAGTCTGTCATTCACATACAGATGTGACAAAATATTTGTACCCACCATGTGGTTCAGAAAATAGGATCGTGGTACCTATGGTAGGGAGTAGGTGATAAAGAGATATCAAATATTCTACCATAGTTTTACACATGAAGATGAGAATTTTTCAAAGTATTGTTTTCTGCTTTGCATAAACCCCAACATAATTTTAATCTTTATTATTTAAATTTGTTTCTTTCCTTTTGTTTTCTTTGAGTTGAGTTTTTGATTTTTTTATATCATTCAGAGTTGAATATTTTATTAATTTTCAATCTTTAATTTTTATTACTGTAAGAATTTAAGTCTATGAAGTTTCCTCAGGTTATTCTTTTAAAAGTATGTCATAGTTGTGATGTGTAATATTTTCCTTTTTATTATTTTTACAAATTATTTAGTTTTGGTATTTTCAATTTCTACTTTTATTAAAAAACTATTTAGTAATATGTGTTTAAATGTCCTGGAGAAAGATAATTTTTGCTTTTTCGTTTTGTTATCACATTGTAATAAAATAATGAGGTTTGTCGTGTTTCTAATTTATCAAATATTGAATTTTGTGTGACTAAATGAATAGTAATATAACATAATGATAATAATAATAATATGCATTTATATTTCACATAAGCTTGAAAGATGGTATGTCCTATATATTTGGGTAAAAGTTTGATATATCCATTAGATCTGCTTTATTGATTATGTTGTTTATGTCATTAAACGCTTATTCATTTTTTCCAAAATTTGACCTGTCCTGAAGTGAGGGTAGTATTTTAACGTTTCCTGTCATTATTAGCTTTTTCTTGCTTTATTCATACTTCTACTTTGTTATATATAGATATTCACAATTTAAGTTAATTGTGAATTATGGTATTGAAAGTTTAAATTTTTTTCATATCATTTAATGCTTTTTGGGCTTGAATTCTGTCTTGTACAAGATAAGATCATGGTCATAACCCTAGCATTTTTATTGCTTGCATTTGCCTGATAAAATTTTGTCCATACTTTTATTTTTATCCTTTTTGGAGGACTCTTTTAAGACATGTCTTTTGTATACAAAATAAGATTGAGTTTATATGTTTATAATATACATTATACACATCTAATCTTATTCACTTGGTCTTGCTTTATGTTTTTAATAATGTCCGTTGTTTGCCTTTCCTTTTGAAGCTTCAATCCTCATTTTTAATATACATTGTGCTGGGTCTATTTATACTTCTTCCTCTGTTTAATGTTTTGTTTTGTTTTCTCTTTTTATGATGCCTTCGTTCCTCATATGGCTCATTATGCTGATATGTTTCCTCAGGACTATTTCCTCAGGACTACCAGATAATTTGGCTGAATTTACCTTTGAGTGGATGTGCAGAAACTCTTGTCTCTGGGTTATGCCTGTACTGCTGCATTTAGGAAGCCTCTGTTGCTGTTAGAGCTGGGCCATTTCTGGTTTGCTGACCCCTCACCAGTTGGTGACTCTGCTCATCAAGGAAGTTCTGTGGACCTCCATCCTTGTAACTGTTCTTTTCAAAGTCAAGTCTCCCTTGGTTATAATATGTTTATTTTGTAGGTATGAGTGGGAGCATAGGTGTTAGACCAATCTACCTGTCCTTTTTGTAACCTGTTCCCATCCAAACCTGTTTCAATTATCCTTCTGGCTGCTCCTAGGTTATTGCCGGAGAATGAGGATAGAAGAAACAGTGATCAATACAGGGACATGTGAGGCAGAAAAAGAGGGCATAAAAGGACCACACAGCCTATGGAATCATGGAATCTAAAAACCTTTACCCCAAGAAAAATGAAAGTGATGATGGCTCTTACAAAGCGAGGATGTAATTGAGTTTGCAAGAAGACACGGGTGGAGTACAGTGTTTGGCCACAGTTCCAGTGGTAGGAAAATATTCAGTAGCTATGCGGATTGTAATGGATGGAGTAACTGGCTGCGATTTTGTTCCAAAAATTTGGAAAACTTGCAGCATCTGCAAGTTTCCAGTAGGCGGTGTCTTTCTTTTCCCTCAGATTGCCAGTCACAGTGGATATGTGTAGATCAACGTGGAAGAGAGTTGAAAAGATGTAACTAAAGCAAAAAGATCAGGAAATGAGGAAATAAAGCAGCACAAGAAGTCAACTAGATTATTGAAGAGGCATCAGAATGTATCACACAGAACAGTGTGATATCCAGAGGGCTTGTAGGAGGTTTTTGTCTAGGCTGGCATCTCAAGGACATGAATGTTCTATCTTGGTGGATACAACAGTGACAAAAGCAGTGGTGGTGACAAGGTGATCTCCCAACCATATTTGTCACCACATTCCCTAGGGCAGGAAGAAATGACTAGCTGGAAATATCAAATTCACAACTCTGTGTTTTGCCTTCTCAGGCTTAGCAAACTACTATCTGCTGTAAAATAAACCTTACGGTATATTTATAATAGTATTTATGAGCAAAATATGACTGTCACCATTTTGTAAAAATGTGCATCTGTTTAGAAATTACCCTATCACCATTGGATGTTGATATGAAGAGGAAAAAATCTATTTGTCACACTATTCACCAGTGAAATTATACTCTTTTTATTTAAATAAGGTGTTCTTCTTTGTCCTTTATAGTGCAGTGCCAAAAATTAAAAACTTGCATTATAGCTTTAACATTAGAACTGACTTTTTAAAAGAAATATTTGCAATAGAACTGTGATTATCTTGGTTCAAGGCTTTAGAAGTAATTAGTAGAATTAAGAATGATATTAAACAGAAGAAAAGAATATGATAGAAAGGCTTTCTCCTAGTCTGTCACCCTTCAAAGCTCCCAGCTCTTTACTTTTCTAGGTTGGTGTTTCCTGGCCTTACACTCCGCCCATGAGACTCAACCCCTTTTTTGTCTCTTCATATTTTCCTAAAGTTTTCATTTTGTGTTCCGTGAGCCACCAATGTTTCTAAACCATCTCTAGCGGGGCAAAGTAGCAATTCTTATTTATTCACCACATTTTAGTGGCTTTCCTTTGATCTGAATTATAGATGAGTGGTTGGTTTCTATGACAAAAATGTTTATTAAGGGTCTAGAAATACTGACCTCCCAAGAATAATTATCAAAATGTGTTATCAGCCCATTGGATGTATTATTAGAAAATTCAATTCACCTATACTTAGAGATGGAGCTTCTATGATAGTTAATTTTACCTTCTAAAGATAATTAAGCATTAGAGTATTCATGCATGGATGTTTAGTCATGGGCAATTATCAGATCAAGTGAAACAATTGTATATCTTCCATTTTCAAAGCCTTTGAGTGCAGTTTTTCACGTGGCATGTTCTCCATTTATAATATTAGGAGGGAAAAAGCAATTGCTTAAAAATTAATTTCATAAGTTCCACAGAAAATGAAAATAATGAAACAGAAAAATATTGGCACTGTACATGGTAAATGGATAGAACATAATACATATTTCCAATGTAAATTATCAGTTCTAGTTAATGATAGCACTAAGTACTTACTAGAAAGTACTGTACATTCTCCCTGTAATTCATGTTGTAGACACTTTATTTCAAATGCTGCCTTGCCTCATACATACTTTATTTCATCATTAGCAGAGAATGTATAAACTGTTATACAAATAGGTAAAATTGCTCTTATTGAGATGCATATGGACCATTTTCCACTCAAAATTGGTTTGCTTCTTGACCATATAGTTTAACATTAAGGAATAACAGAAAGGAATGTATGCTTCTTTTAGATTGTACACTCCAGAAGATCACAGCAGGAACTTGATTATGATGATTTTATAGTTCCAAGAATAGACAAAAGAAGAAAATTGTGCAGTTATCTAATTTACAGAGCAAACTGCTATTTTGCAGGATGGTCTCTTTCTGAGTATAGGCCCTTCATGGGGATTTCAGCATAATGACATCCTTACCAATCATTTCCACAATTCTAGCTGTACCGGTCTTTAATAGCATTCTGAGTATAATTAAATAGATCATTGCAACTGTCTGGAGAACCTAAGCTTCTTTGGAGTTGAACTGAGTTAACACATACGAAATTAAGTAATATGAGTTCTTATTTACTAAGTTGATTGTTCAACTAGATCTTCAGTACAGGTTTATGCTATGAGAACTTAAAATGAGATATTTTGATTTCCAATATCTTTTTTTTCTTATGCAGAATCTAAGATGGATCTGTCTTATTATCAAATATTACTCTACGATAGCTGGCATTCAATTGAAGTTATAGTCACTAGCTTAGATATAAGTAACAGCAGGCATGATTTTTAATTAATATTGAGCTAACATATTTACTTTGCTGCTCAGCCTTTACCGGCCTGCCATGACTTCTCTCCTTATGTAAGAATCATTCACCTCCCACTTCAAAGAACCATGGTGAAGTTGAAGTCATTAGAGTAAGGTTCACTATGTTTAAATCAAGTCATTTAAGGAACGTATTGTTTCTTTTTTCTCCCTACTTTCCTCCATTACCCAAGAAATATACAACTATTTTTAATGATAACTGAGATCTGATCATATATCCTTCTGAGGATTTACCTACCACATTGTGTGCAAAGATCAGATTCAATGAATATTTTTTTATTTGTATCTTTATAAGTATGCCACCCAATTTTAGGTGTAAAATGAGGTTAAAGGCCAATCACCCATAAAATATATCTGTTTAAACTAGAACTGTGCTTGTCAAAATGCTCATTGCTTTGCAAAATATGTTCTTACTGTTTATTTATTTTTCACAGTTGGTTGAATCTTGACCTACCTTGCAACACTGCATTCCTTCACAGTAAGGTGCTCATTTCATAACTTCCTCTTTGAAACTTGAAGAATGCTCGCACCTGCTGAGTAAAATACAAATGGAAATAAAAACTCATGATGAAAGAAATAAATATTTATGGCCAAAAATTCTTAGATGTATGAGAAAAAATACTATTCATGTGTGTTAAAGGAATTTCTTTAGACTCAATTTACATTATATTTTAACCAAAGAAGGCCAGGTCTCTCTCTGAGTATATGTGAGTTAAAGCGATTTCAAAGAACTATTTGTTCAACATTCTAAATATAACAAAAGCTTGTCTTATCTCTGGGTCCAGGTATGACAATTAACTTCACATTCTTGTAAAGATTCAGAGAATGTGAAATAGGGATGTTAGAAAGACAGACACTTGATATACAGAATATGTTAGGAAATCAAGAGAAATTACCAATGACATGAATTTCTTTAGGACAAATATACCAATTTGGACAAATTTGATCTTGGGAGAATTGGGGAAAAAAATGAAATCACAAATGACAGGGTAATAAAGCTAGATTAAGGAGTAAAATTAAAAAAGAAAGAAATAGTAATCAATAAAATATTTTAAAATGTGAAAACAATGGAACAATTGTTATTGTGCCAAATATATTCTAGTAGAGCAGCTACTTATTTTGTAATTAATATTATACAAATTATCGTACAAAGATGATGATAACAGTTTTGTTAATCAAATAAAAAGGTTTTACATGCGAAATTTTGAGACTGAAATGCCTTTTCTTATTTTCCTACTTAGATTTCCAGGGAAGAATATTTTAATATTAGATCTTTTGAAAACTCATTTAAGAGAATTTTGCTATATAAGTAATTAATTATTATAATAAAATTCTAAAGTATGAAGTGCCATATAAACATGAAATAATAATGTAATTACATGTGAAAGATAAATTGTAACCAACTTTCTAGTTTATATGATGCACATTTGTAAAATTAGTAATAATATATAATATGAAAAGAGGGATACTATAAATCATAGAGAATAAGCTAAATCATAAGTTAGTAATCTGAGTTTTTGGGTAGCAAAATATTATAAGTAGTAATTTCTGGATAAACACAGTTTCATATAAGTTATCATCACTTTAGTGTAAATCTAGTCTTCACTATGAAATCAGCTGTAATAAATTGAGTCCTCTGTGTATGGACAGATAGATCTGATATATTTTACTTCAACTAGATTTTTAACCACAAAAATCAGATTTGGTTAGGGAAGTATTCCTGTACTGAGCATTGAGCTTAAAAATATTTTATACATATAGATATTTAATTATGTGATATTATGCTTCTGCTTCCATACTAATAATGAGCACATTGTAAACATGCTCAGTATTGATTAAAACCATCTTCCTGGAGCTAATATTATTGCATAATGACCACTATGGAAGAACTATATGATTTAAACCTCACTGAACACAGGGAACTTTCTCTGCAATCTTTGATCTTCCCCTAAACCTCTTTCATCTATTTTTAATCTCTCATAGCAGAGTAAATTATAGTCTAGGAAATAATATCTTAATTATGGAAATGACAATAATACTTAATTATTTTAAGTCCTTTCATCATTATCTCATTTTATCCTCACAACAGAGTTAGAAGGGAGGTACTATTATTATCACACTCCTGCAACAAATTAAGAGACTAAGTTTAAGATGGATCAAGAGTAAATAGCAAAGCAAGGATTTATTATTATCATTATTATTATTATTGAAGTATAAAATTCATGTAGACATGCATACATACCATAAATTTACAGCAAATTTTAGGAATTTATAAGAATTCATTGGTGAAACCATTTGGGAATTTTCTATGTGAAAATGTTTTTAATTAGGAATTCCACTTTTTAAACACATAGAATTATATCTATTTTCTATTTCTCCTACTATTATTAGCTTTAGTGAATTGTATTTTTAAAGAAATTTTTTTATTTGATCCTAGTTGTGAAATTTATTGGTATAAACTTGTTTATGGCATTGACTTTTTTTATTGAACCCATAATGATGTCCTTTTTTTCACTCTTAATAGCAGTTGTGTTTTCTCTCCCGCTCTCTTTTCTTATTTTCTTGATCAAATTGCTAATGAGTTTTCAATTTTACTAATTGTTACAAAAGCAACTTTTTAGCTTGCTGATATTCTCTACTATTCTATTTCATCTATTACTGCTTTTATCTTTATTATTTGTTTTTAAAGTTGATTTACTGTTTTGTTGTGTTTATTTTAGGATTTTTGTTTGTTTGTTTATTTATTTGTTTCTTAGTTTCTTGAGTTAGAAGCTTAAATCTTTGGTTTAAATTCCAAGCAAGTGTTGTTACACTGTTTTTAGTTTTTTTAATTGTAGTAAGAAAATATATAACATGAGATCTACCTTCTTAACAAAGTTAAGCTAAACAGAGTGCTCTTGCAGGGAAGAGGACTGGAAATTCTGTCAACCTTGGAAAGTGTCTCTCCTTTCTGGAATTATAATTTATCCAATTAATAGCACTTCTGTGGCCGGCCCCGTGGCTTAGCGGTTAAGTGCGCGCACTCCAATGCTGGCGGCCCGGGTTCGGATCCCAGGCGCGCACTGACGCACTGCTTCTCTGGCCATGCTGAGGCCGTGTCCCACATACAGCAACTAGAAGGATGTGCAACTGTGACATACAACTATCTACTGGGGCTTTGGGGGAAAAATAAATAAATAAAATTATAAAAAAAAAATAGCACTTCTGTATTGCTCTGTGGTTTTAGTAACATATGTTTTACTTTATATGTTTTTGTTGTAGGAGCATTAGTCACAATAGTTTATGTTATGTAGTAACTATGTACATGTTATTGGGGAGTAGAATCCAGAGTAAGGATATTAACTTACTCTTATCCATTATAAAATATTGCTTAATTACTACACTTAACTACTCCTCTAACTTTAAAGCTGTAAGTGAAATAGATGTTACTATTATCTCAGTTTTGCTGTTTGGAAAAGATGAGGCTCAAAAAGTAAAGCCACTAGCACAAGGTTATATAGTTAGTGAATGATAGACCCAGGTTAACTGTTAAGAAGTATTCCCTCCAGAGGCTATAAGCTAACCCCTATATAATCTTTAATCTCCTTTCTTAATATCTAACATTTTCCACAGGAAAATAACTCATCTTTATTCCTTTTTGTTTTATTTCTATTTGTTTTTGAAGTCCAAATTGACTCTATTCAGGGTTTACAGGTGTAAGAGTAACTTACTAGTCTTCTGTCAAAACCCAGGCTTATATATACTCCCTCTAGAAAACCTCCTAAAATACCATTTCAGGGAAAGAATACAAATCCGTAAGGACAAAGAGAAAAGAAGATGAGAGAACAGAAAACAAAGTTTTAGATATTAGATGGACAAGTGAAAACTAATTCACAGTGTGGAGAAACTTTAAGTCTAATCCTAAAGAAAGAGAAATCAACAAGAAGCAAGACCATTTGTAGAATGTACATTTTGGTCACTGGAAATATTAGGTATCTCTGAACGTAGAGGTAAAGGGTAGGAATATAAACAGAAATACTTTTTGTTTGTATTTGTCAGGTCACATGCTTGTTGGGTAGTTGGAATAAAAAGGCCAAATCTTAATCTTCTATAATACAAAGTCAATATGTAATGTATATATATGAAAAATTTAATAAATATTATAAGTATCTAAATTAGAAATTAGGTAAACACAAAAAAATAGGTAAAAATAAGTTATGAGCTCTCTTCTCTGGGGAGCAGGAATTTATAGGAAGAGCTGGACAAAGGACTTCTATTTTTATTGCTTCTGTTGTTATGACTTATAATTACCACTTGTCTTTTTAAACTATTTATGTGTCTTATTTTGATAAACATAAACATTAAATGAAAAACAATTTTATCTTCAATCTGACCAGACATTCTCTTTAGATTCTCCATAAATCCCCATTTAAAGGGCTTTGGTATCAAAAATCCAGAAGCAATTACTAGATCTAGCATTTTATCAATGCATTTGTTTAATTTGTGCTTTTTTCTCTTTTACTTTCTTGCAAAAAACAATTTGTAGAGGACTGAATAATACACTCCTTTCCAAGGAAACAAGAGAGAGTAATTTTAAAAGTCAGCAATTAAATAGAAAAGGGGTTTGTTCATTTTACTAGAAACCAGGAATTCTATATTGTTGATATAGTCTTCAGAAAGTTATAGACTATGATAATATTAATTATACAAAGATGAAGAAAATGCTCTGTCAGAATGTTTTATATGTTACCACTGTTTTTATTTGGGCACTTGTTCATTGCAAGGAAGAAAATCCCAACAAATTAGCTCATTTATAGAGGAATTTACTGGAGAGATTTGAGAAATTGATGGAAAGTGGTAGAAAACAGAGCAGATGAGCAGGAAGAAACTGAGATACAGCAAACAAGGAGTGATTAAGGGGTAAATACCTGCAAGTTTCCTATTTCCCAATAGGCCTTGAACTTATTCTTGAATCTCTGGTGCTCTTTGTAACCAGCTTCATTTGCTTTGATTTTTTTGCTCCTTCCCCATGGCTTCGGATTGCGTATGATTCTGGCCCATGACTCAACAGCCCTACAGCACTAATATACAACATCACAGGATTGACGCAGCCTCTGTGTCTCAATTCAATATTCCTGGGAGTGGTCATCTAATTTGCCCAGCTGAGATCAGAAACTGACTGATGATACAATCAGCAGTGACTGAGTTTATTGGGATCACATGATATGCAGGACTAACCGTTTTGAAACTTTGAAAAGGGATGTTTAACTAAGAAGCTGTGTGCCTACATAAAGTAGAAAGTATGATTATTAATGATACAGTTTGTCATGAGGTATATAAAACAGTTAATAAAATGTACATGTTTTATAAATGATTCATTGTTCAAGCCACTATTATTTTGGATTTTTTCCATTTTATGCCACTAAACACAATACCTATCTGATGCCAAGAGGAAACTTATTTTCTAAACATATTTTGGGCCAGATGGAAATATTAATTCAAGCGTTCTCATCATTAATTACATAACATATGGCATACTAATGATTAGTATGCTAGTTATATGCTAGTTAAAAAAAATAAATTCTGTTAGTTAATTCTTGATCAATCCAAGAACGATCTCATATTTATAAGTTTTCACAAAATGTAATATAAGCATTGATTTCAAATTTCACCATGATCATTTTATTCTAAAAATCTACTCCATATTCTGGCAACTGATAATGCAAACACAATCCACAGTTCCATAATTATTTTGCTGATTTAAGTGTTGAATGGATATATACTTAGAAAGATGTCAGTTGAAGAAGAATAGAAATATTATCATTCTTTTTAGGAGCAAATTCTACTTAGGAACATGGGCGAGATTTTGATTGTTTGGTACTTTTAGGCTTATTTCTCCACATTAATTACCCAAGAGAGATAGACACATATACACAGAGAAATCATGGACAATAGAAAACAATGTACTTTGTCATTAGCTTTACTCTGCTAAATTCTCCCAGCACCAAAGCAGAGCTCCACATATCTAAAGCAAAAGCATACAGCCTGTGCTCAAGGACTAAATTCTATTCATTTAATATCAATTCTAGGTAAGTCAGAATCTTCCTCAGGAAGTCAGCCTTAAATTAAATTCCCTGCCTACTTTAGAATTAGAACAGAAGATCATGTACAAGACATGACCATTTTACATACAATGATCCCAACCATTGTTAATTATGGCTTAATACTTACAATATGACATTGTTGGTATTTTATCCTTCTTTTGGGGAAAAGAGAGAGTATGAGTGACCATAGAAAGCCAGCAAAGGAGCAAAAGCATTGTTGTTGGCATGTGGAGAAAGGAATGGGAGCCTGTCTGCCTCCTCACCCCTGGTTCTCCCAATTTTGTTTTTTTTCCTTGAACTATTTGGTTTAACAATTAAACCTATGGTCAGCCATGAATAGAGTTTATCATTCTGGGAAAAGTATCAATTAACTCTCAAGGAAAAACTATTATAATCATATATGACTCCTTATTTTGTACCACACCATTGTTTCTTTGTAGACACTTGGGACCAGGAACATGACACTTTAGCTGTTGCCCACATCCCTCTGAACAGGATATTAATTTACTTCAAGGCCAAAGATCCAGTCCAATTCTATTTCCTAAATTATGTCCTATTCCATTGTTCACATATCATTATAGAATTTTATAAAATTCGTATGGTGATAGCTTAATGCAGTGAAAAAATATATCCTACATGTGAACAATACGAATGGCTTCCTGTCATTAAGTTTGCACAAAGAATTCTAAGTTCTAAAAAAAACAGAGCCCTTCAGTTATAGAAAACGTATAGCCCTAGTAAATTAATATACGTATATCTTATTTCCAGATGGGATCTCAATCAGATTACCTAATGATCTGAGTCTCTTATTTGTTAGATGTAGCCTAATCCGTCATCCATTTTTATGGCTACTTTAGTATCTCAAAAATTAAATAAACTCAATTCCAATCTCTCATGAAACTCACTTTGCAAAGCCCCCAAAATCAATCCATCACCATATAATGTACCCTACCACACCACGTAATTTAGGACACCGTGTCGCTGCACCAGTAGCAGCGTTTCCTAAGGAACTAGAATGTGCTCATATTGTAAATGTCTAATAAGAAGCAAAGCAAACATTTACTGTTGTTTTAAATGGTAAGATACTAGGAAAGGGGAAAAAAATCTTAATTTTAGGTTGTCCTGGCTTCAGTATACGTTGGAGTAAAAGGAGAAACCAGACAATGCAGAATGATATCTAGTGCTTACCTGAACTCCGCTGTCTATATTGAGGTGTAGCAGCTCTGTATGAGAAAAGAGTGAATACAGGAAATAAGAAGGTATTCCACCTTGTCGAAAATGCTGTACCTTGTTATCTGATAAACATGAATGGAGAAAGCAAAAATGAGAGTGCTGACTTTTATACACAGTGATCCTCCCCACAAATAACCATGCTTGGATTAATGTCGCCTAAGTCAAACAAATGGATTAACATTCTTTTTAAATTAGAAAGAACATGGAAGGAGTAGTGAGGCCAGTAGAGGGCTGGAGATACCCTCACATAAGGCGTGCTAGAGCTCTGGGATACCTCACACTACCACGTACCCTAACTATTCCTTTATTCAATACATAGAGCGGAAAAGGTAGAGACAATTTTCACAACTCTGTATAAACCAAAAAAAAAAAAAAAACGAAAATGTAGCAATATGCTAATAGAGGCCCAAAGGAGTTGCATAAAAGCATAAATATTAATACCTAAAAAATTTGCCTTTCTAGAGGGTATTTGCATAAATGGAAAAAAGAAAACAGATTGCACACCTTTTGCACACACAGTACATGCTTGTTGATGGAGAAAAAAGTTGATTATTATTAACATTGTTTGCCTTTCTATGATTGCAGAAAATCACCAGTAATTTTAGTTATTCATTTCTGTTTGTTTTCATACATTTTAAGGCACAATTGTTTATCGGCTTGCTGAGGGGAAAATAGCAAAAGGATCATATATAGCAAAAGCTTTTATGTGGTGGTACCGACTTAAGCTTTACATTTGGGGGGTAATTTTCCACCTAATTATTTTTAGTGAAGAACTTTTTTCAGAATTGAATTGCAAGTTGTACATATACCTAGTGGGTTTGCTTTTCTCATTTAGAATAAAGTCACTTTAATACGAGACATAATTAAGCTAAAACATTCAGAGGCTTAAGAATAGATGCGGCTCATGGATATTTGTTAGATGCATCTATTCATTTTACGATTTAAATCATAAAATTTGAAGGATAAAAGTTGTCTGAAGATGTGTTTGAATACATATTCAAACCATGAACTTTTTTTCCCATTTGTGTTTTTTTTTCTTTTTTTCTTCTTCACATTTGTTTATTACTGAAGCACAGTGATTGCAGTAGGCATAGTCAATAGTAAATCTGGCAAAAGTGCTCCCATTAGTTCCAGATCTCTATATGTTTTATAATATTGAATCTAGCCCACCACTGTCAGTTGGAAACTGATTCTTTTTATACTTAATAAGTACTGATTATATGATTCTGATATCATATCTCATACCCTACATAACATTTTAATTTGGTATATGTGCATGTATGGTGCACTGCATTTATTTTTCTATCCATCTATCTACAAAATACACAAATTAAAAGCATACAAAAATTTTAAATATAAACAGATATAACAAATTAGAGATTATTTGATTTAAAAAATGAATTTATGTAGGTTTTCAATTTATTGATAACCAGGACCTATGCTAGGCAATTTGTATACCTTCTCCCATTTTAATTTATACAAATTCCTTTTAGATTAAAAATAAGTTTCATAGAGTTAAAAAATTCTTGTTCAAGGTAACAGGTATGTTGTAGAGAAACTAAGATTGAAAGTTTAGTATAAAATACTATCCAATAAAATAAAATAAAACAAAACACGGGGTTGTGGAGACATAGATCCAATCATTAAAGAAATTACAGTTTATGAGAATTCCCAATTTTTGTCCAAACTGGTGCCATTTTTCTATATTTTATCCTGTAAAACCTTCTTTCAGCATTGTTATAACATATAGAGAAGTTAAATCCATTTTTCTCATTTTCCTCCTGTATTCTAATATGATTTTTTTTTGGTTACTTCTAATATGGCACCTTTACCTTCAGTTTCCATCAAAGCTTTTCAACATCATGGAACTTTGACTATCATGTGTCTAGCAGTGCTTTTCCCTGTGTTCATTATATTTCTATTTCTAGATACAGATTATAATATACTGTACAAATTTAAAGCTATGAGTAACTAGCAATATTTTAAAAATTGCAACTCTTTTGCTTTAAATGGATAGTATTAAAATATATAAAGTGGCATATAGTAAGCAATAAATACATATTTGTTTTTCTTAATATTTGATATAAAAGAAAAATACATTAAATATCTATTTCTGGTGGAACTTCTCTTTATGAAAGGAATATAGTATATTTCTGCCTGGTAGCATATGTCTTTACCAGGAAAATGTTCTAGAGGTGATCAGCAGTATTAAAAAAGTTCTGAAAATGGTATGGAGATTCCTCAAAAAATCAAAAATAGAAATACCCTATGAGCCCACTATCCCACTACTGGGAATCTATCCAACAAACCTGAAATCAACAATCCAAAGAGGCTTATGCACCCCTATCTTCATTGCAGCATTATTCACTATAGCCAAGAAGTGGAAGCAACCCAAGTGTCCCTCAACTGATGATTGGATCAAGAAAATGTGGTATATATATATATACACACACAGTGGACTACTACTCAGCCATAAAAAAAGACAAAATTGTCCCACTTGCAACAACATGGAGGGACCTTGAGGGTATTATATTAAGTGCAATGAGCTAGAAAGAGAAAGACAAACACCATATGATCTCACTCATATGTGGAATATAAACCAACACGTGGACAGAGAAAACTGTATGTGGTTACCAGGGGCAATGGGGGTGGGGGGTGGGCACAAGGAGTGAAGGGAGACGTGTATATGGTGACTGACAAACGAAAATGTACAACCAAAATTTCACAGTGTTATAAACTATTAAGAAATCAATAAAAAATTATTAATTAAAAAAACAATTTCTGAGATACAAAGAGAAAGGATTGTTTCTAAGGCTAGCTCAGATCTCTCTAAAATAACTTCAAAAGAGCTGAACCTTCTGGATTTGATTCCCTTTGGATAGTTTTCCTTTTGATAATCTGTGCATTCTAGGAGAGACAAGTTTTAAAATTTCTCAAACATTAGTTCTCTACTATAAAATTTGACAAAGGATAAGGACAGCTGATTTACAAAGCAGAAAATGAAAATAAGTAATCAACTTCTGAAGAATGTCCAATTTCATCATTTCACTAGTGTTAAAACTAATTCTTCGGATGTTATTTTTCAATTTCAATATATAATTAAAGGCTAATATTGGTTAAATCTTGATAGCAGGAATAGAGGTGTTTTGTATTTTCCTTTTCCCAAGTTTCTCTGAATTTTATATAAAAACTATATATTACTTTTATAATAAAAATATGCATATCATTACCTTTATTAAATCTACTTTAATGGAAACCATGGGAATAGTGAATTAAAGAAGAAAAAGACTGACAAGAAATGCTTCTTTTTATAATCCTGTTGTTGAAAAGATTGTATGTCATTGTATACATAGACTCAGATTCAAAATACCATACATGAGTGAGTAAGGCTCTGCAATAAGGCAAGAAAAAGAATTAAACGTCCTTAAAGATTGGAAAGGAAGATATAAAATTGCCTTAATTTACAGATGATATGACTTGCATAAAAACCCCATGGAATCTATAAATGTACTCCGAGAAATAATAAAAGAGCTCAGAAAGTTTGGAGCATATAAGATCATCAACATACAATAGTCACATTTCTATATACTAACAAAGAACATGGAGACACCTATGTATACACAATAAAACCTGTAGAATATCAATATTTTGAAAATAACAAAGTGCTTATTAAAAAGTGAAAGATCTAAATAAACGGAAAGTCATGGTGTTCAAAGTTTGGAAGATTCAACATAGTAAGTATGACAATTCTCCCCAAATTAATCTTTAGGTTAATAAAATTCCTATCAAAATCCCAGGAAGGAATTTGTGGGCATAGACAATCAAATTTTAAAATTTATATGGAAAGACACAGGTCCTAAAACAGCTAAAACAATCTCGACAAACAAGAATAAAGTGCAAGGAATCACACCACCGGTCTTCCTAAATAGCTACAGTAATCAAGACTGTGGTTTTTGCAGAGGGATAAAAACATAGCTCCATGGAACAGAATAAAGAAGCCAGAAAAGACACACACAGATATGTCCAACTGATTTTTGACAAAGATCAAAATTATAATTATTTTTATAATTCAATGGAGAAAGTAAAATGATGTTGGAGCAATTGGACATCCATTAGCAAAAAAATAAAACATAATCCAAACTTCATACTTTATACAAAAATCAAGTCAAAACTACATTAGACTTAAACGTAAAACATAAAACTAAAAATCTTCTAGAAAAACACAGAGACAATTTCAAGATCTAGGGTTAGGCCAAGTTCATAGATTTGACAACAAAAACATGAGGCATGAAAGGAGAAATTGGTAAATTGAGTCTCATCAATATTAAAAACTTTTATTCTGCAAAAGATCATGTAAAGAGGAGAAAAAGACACGTTAAAGACTGGGATAAAATATTTGCAAATCACATATGTGACAAAGGGCTAATATCGATACTGTATAAAGACTCTCAAAACTCAGCAGTGAAGAAAACAACAGTCCAGTTAGAAAATGAGCAAAAGACATGAACAAACATTTCACTGAGGAGGATTTGCAGATGGCAAATAAGCATATGAAAGGATGTTCACCATCATTGGACAAATGCAAATTAAAACCACAATGATATATTCACTACACACATATCAGAATGGCTAAATTAAAAAATAGTGACAACCTCAAGTATTGGTGAGGATACAGAGAAACTGGATAATTCATACTTTGCTGGGGAAATGTTAAATTGTACAGCCACTTTGGAAACAGTTTAGCAGCTTCTTATAAATTACCATATGCAATTACCATAGGACCCAGCAATTGCACCCCTGGGCATTTATCCCAGAGAAATTAAAATTTATATTCACTCAAAAACCTGTGCATTAATGGTCATAGTAGTTTTCTTCATAATAGCCCAAAATTGGAAACAGTAGATGCTCTTCAACTGGTGAAGGGCTTAAACTGTGATACCGCCATCCCATGGAATACAACTTAGTAATAAAAAAAAAAAGAGTTATTGATAACACAACAACTTGGATGAATCTCCAGGCAATTTTTGCTGGATAAAAGAAGCTAGTCCAAAAAATTTACATACTGTAAGACTCTATTTTATATAACAATTTTTAAATAAAAACATTTTAAAAATGGAGAACAGATTAGCATTTACCATGAGTTAGATATGGAGCAGAGAACTGAGCATGGGGAGTGGGAGGGAACTGTTCTGCATTTTGACTCTGGAAGTGGTTATAGAAACCTACACATGTGATAAAATTGTAGTGAACTAAGTACACACACACACACACACACACACACACACACACACATACAAGATTACAATTAAAATTGGGAAATTCTGAATAAGTTCAGTGGATTGCATCAAGGTCAATATCCCAGTTGTGATATTATATTGTAGTTTTGCAAGATGTTGTCATTGGAGGAAACTGGATAAACTGTACACAAGATCTCTGTATATTTTCTACAACCACATGTGAATCTATAATTATCTAATTAGAAAGTTCAATTAAAAAAATTAAAAAGTTAAGTTTATCCTGTCATCACAAAGAAACAAGGAAATTTTACATCTATTCCTACAAATTTAGAGCAGTGTCTTTTACAAGTTAACCTTAGATTATCTGGTTAGTTTCTATTAGGTTACATATTGAAATTCATATATTTGTGGGTTCTATAATTTGTTTTGTTTTAATAATTTGTCAATGGATTATATGTCTTCACTTAAGCAATTGTAATATAAAATCATATAAACATTCACATATTGATGACATTCAATAAATGTTTATTAAATTATTAAATAAAATTACACACAGAATGTTTATTTTAATCTTATTGGGCATTTCAAAAACTCTATAAAATATGGCAATCTTTAAATATATATCTTTGTATGTAACTATTCATAATGTGGTGAATCTCAGCGGTACAAAATAAATGAACAGTGGAAATTTCTGTAGGGTGTGTGTGCAGGAGGTGGGAACCTTTGCTTTGTTGGCTTCATTGCATTTCCAAATCTGCAATCTATTTCAATTCAGTGGTGCAACCTATTAAAATGTTAAAGAATTCACATTTTACTTTCATTTTCCATTGAAAGGGAAATGACTAAAACTCCTCTCTTTTGTATGCATCATTTAATTTTGATTCTGTAAATGTACAAAAAAGATATAGAACAATACTAGTAACATGTATTTTGTCCATCCACCAACCCATAATCATTTTGTCAATCAGAATTTTCCCCATAGACATCTGAAGTTAATTGCAGGGAAGGGAACTTACTAATGATAATTTCCTTTACAACTTTCATCCTACTGTATGTCTATTATTGCATTATACTGTCACATAAATACATCATGTCACAAACCTATTTTCAAATGGTTGACAATTGCTATTTTTTGGACAGCTTCAACAATTCTGTTGCCCAAAGTGATGACTAGTGTAGAAATATCTGAAAACATGATTGCATTTCAGGCTGTTTTTTTTGTTTTTGACCCAAAAAGACCATGACACTGTAGCTTATGACAAGTGACCCGTGAACACTGGGATTGAAGTTTAACCACTATTTGATGTTCTGCCTATTATGTGTGTCATTTAAAACAAATACTGACTGTTACTCCTTTCATGCTTATTCAATACACTACATTTATAATGCCAAAAATCCTCCAGGGACACAGCACCGTTGAATAAAGTTATCGTTATTACTAAAGTGATAAAACAACTTTGCTATTTTATAAGGTTTTATTTCTTTTTATCTTTTAACCTGCACATGAATACTTATAATAGCCATATTCCTAATTACCAAGACTTGGAAGCAATCAAGACATTCTTCAGTAGGTGAATGGTTAAATAAACTGTGGTACATCTAGACAATGGAATATCATTCAGTGCTAAAAAAAAAAAATAAGCTAGAAAGCCATAAAAGGACATGGAGGAAACTTAAATGCATACTATTAAGTGAAAAAAGCCAATCTGAAAAGCTATATACATATAATTCCAACTATATTATATCCTGGAAAAGGCCAAACTATGGAGACAATAATAAGCTTAGTAGTTACAAGGAGTATGGGTAGAGTGAACAGGCAGAGCAAAGATTTTTAGGGCAATGAAAATACTATACAGGATATTATAATGATAGATATATGTTATTATATATTTGTCCAAATTCATAAAGTGTATATGCATATATACATGTAGAGAGTATATGCATACATGCTAGTGTATATATATGTATTTATATATATAATATGTATACAAGGGAATGTATATAATTTCAGAAATTAGATTCTTAGCATTTAGATTCATAATTTTAAAACTGAAAAAGACCTTAAATGCCTAAATGGACCCTCTTATCCAATATTCACATTTTATGTCACAAAAGTGAAAGTGAATTATTCAAATTCACACAACAAAGGATTTAGACTAGAAAGAATTATTCATGTAGGAGCTAGCTGTGTACTTAGGCCAGAAAATCTTACCTATCTGCTACGTATCTCTATCTCTATCGCTGTCTCTATCTTTTTCTCTATAACTATACCTGTATCTGTATAATCTATCTATAATTGTCTACACTATGAGACTTTGTAGAAATGACAGCTGATGCTGTTCTCCAGCTGGAATAGTGCGTGTCTCTATGTATGTAACACAACTAATTAATTGCAGAACCGAATCGTTAATGAACAAAAATTTTGACTTCAAAATTAAGCACTTTCTGGGCCTGCCCCGTGGCTTAGTGGTTAAGTGCGTGCACTCCGCTGCTGGCGGCCCGGGTTAGGATCCTGGGTGCGCACCGATGTACCTCAGCCATGCTGAGGCCGCGTCCCACATACAGCAACTAGAAGGATGTGCAACTATGACATACAACTATCTACTGGGGCTTTGGGGGAAACAATAAATAAATAAAATTATGAAAAAAAAAATTAAGCACTTTCTTTCTTCACTTCCTACTGTCTCTAACGAGTTACACCACATATACACAAAATATTCATTAATTTTAAATGATTATAGATGGGTAAAATTAATACAGTACATGCCGTATAGAACCATTCTCATTTTAAAAGCACTGTTATATTTCACACATCAAATATTTTAAGCCTTTTATTTCTCATAAGAAACAGAAGCCCTCTCTAAAATCTTAACATGCCTTGAAATTCTGACATCTTTTATATATTATTAAATACATAAGTCAATCCAATTGCAAAAGATCCACTAATTTTATTTTTAAATGTTCCTGAATATATAGAAGGTAGGAGTAGAAGACCGTCTGATACTGACTCAAATATACAAAAGAAATATAAAATATATATCCATCCATGTTAACACCAAATGACTAAAGAATGGTTTTAACAATTCAAGTCACACTTTAGGGAAAAAACCAAACTGGGGCTAGTAAACTGAACACCAATTTTCTGGCCCATTTGATTATAAAAGACTGAGACATTAAACTGTTCAAACTAGAGTAAAGCTGACAGTACCTTAATTAAATTGATACTACTAGTGACACCCTGAGTGTGTACTTGTCGGGGTATAAATTCTTATAACATCAAATAAAAGTGACAAACTTTCCCAAGGACCTAGTGTAAGTTCATCTAGAGGGGATTAGTTTACACAAATTACTCATGGGTTGTTTCATTTAAATTACTTAGAATCAAAGTGAATGTGGGCTAAGCTAAACCATTTGTCCCACCTGCTGTGTAGGCAGAAGAAAAGATGGAATGAATCCTGGGAAATATTGTGCAACACTGGCGGTGATGTAATTTGCAGTAAAATTTTTAACACTTTTTTAATATTCTAATTTAAGAAATCTTGAGGGCTAACATGGACATAGACATCACAAGGTTACTTTTGTAGTCATGAATAGTTTATAATATAGAAAGCTGTTGTAGTTATTTGCATCACCTTGCAAGCTTCATATCTTTAGAAAGATTATACATGACTCCTAAGTTAATACTTTTAGTTTTCAAGTATGATTTTAATTTTCTTTTCCTCTTCTCTGTGAAATGAGGTCTAGACTTGCCAAAGCAGAACATGTGTCAACCAAAGTTATGAAGGCTCCTGAGCTACCAGCAAAGTGTAACAACTAAGTGTTACTTTAACACTTGTCCCTCAATACAGAAGAGATGTGATGGCCCTGCTGGTAGCGTGAAGAGAGTGATCACTGGGATGACAGCGAGAAGATGAGACTCTGTCAGGCAGCCAGGCTTTCAGACTCCAGAAATTTATACTGAACAAAGCTGACAGCCTTTAAGAAGCACACCAAATTCTGGCTGCTTCCCTCTGATCTAGCATGCTCATAACTTGAAAAGATGTGAATGGGGTCATAGCTGTGCTGCGAGTTTACCTAGAGAGACATACTTTGGCAGCGGGTTCAAAGAGATGAAGGATGTAAAATATTAAATACAATAGTCTCCACTTATCCACAGTTTTGCTTTCAACAGTTTCAGTTATCTGTGGTCAACGGCGTTCCGAAAATATTAAATGGAAAATTCCAGAATAAACAATTCTTAAGTTTAACGTTGCTTGCCATTCTGAGTAATGTGATGAAGTCTCCCACTGCCCTGCTCCATCCCATCCAGGATATGAATCATTCCTTTGTCCAGCGTATCCACACTGTATATGCTACCTGTCCAAAAATCGCTTAGTAGCCGTCTAGGTTATCAGATCGACTGTCATGGTATCACAGTGCTTGTGCTCAAGGGACCCTTATTTCACTGAATAATGGCCCCAAAGTGCAAGAGGAGTGATGCTGGCAATTCAGATACTCCAAAGAGAAACTGTCAAGTGCTTTCTTTAAGTGAAAAGGTGAAAGTTCTTGACTTAATAAGGAAAGAAAAACAATTATATGCTGAGGTTTCTAAGATCTACAGGAAGAATGAGTCTTCTATCCATGAAGTTGTGAAGAAGGAAAAAGAAATCCATGCTGGTTTTGCTGTCGCACCTCAAACTGCAACAGTTTTGGCCACAGGGAGTGATAAGTGCTTAGTTAAGATGGGAAAGGCGTTAAATTAGTAGGTGGAAGACACGAACAGAGAACGTGTTCTGATTGATGGCAACGTGTTGCATCAAAAAGCACTGAGTCTGTAGGAAGACTTCAGCAAGGGATCCCTCCAAATGAGTGACACCAAGCCATTTACTGCACATAAGGGATGGTTACACAGATTCAGGAATAGGTTTGGACTGAGAGACAGAGACCACATTCATGTAACTTTTGTTACAGTATAGTGTATAATTGTTCTATTTTATTATCAGTCATTGTTGTTAATCTCTCACCATGCCTAATTTATAAGTTAAACTTTATCATAGGTGTGCATATAGGAAAAACATAGTATGTATAGAGTTCAGTACTATCTGTGGTTTCAGGCATCCACTGGGGGTCTTGGAAAGCATCCTCTATGGATAAAGGGGGGACTACTGTATTTATACAAGAAATAGGGACTGCCAATGTGACATAATTTAAAAAGACACACTAGGTTCTATCTGTTCTTAAACCATGACCTCCATAACTTTTAAAATTGTCTGTAATGATCACTATTTGGTATGACGTCTTTTTAACTGGTGTCTCCCAAAGACTTCCTTTCAACCCCTACTAGTGGACAGAGCATCTCCTTAGCACCCACCAATCATTAATAGAAATTCTTTTATAGGATTATCTAGTAAGCCCCCTCCCAGATTCCTGTAATGGAGAAGAAAAAAAAGGTAATAGAGATCTTGTAATAGAGAAGAGACAAAAATAAAATGGAGACTGAGACTTGAAAAAACATCTGGAACACAATTTGAACTAGTCACTCCTGCTCCCCTCTCTCTTTCTCTTCTTGAACTGGGACGTCCATCTCTCCTGCCCTCAGACAGCAGTGCTCTTGGTTCTGGGGCCTTTGGATTCAGGCCATGAGTTATACCATAGGATCACCTGTTTCTCAGGTCTCTGGACTCAGAATAAATTATATAACTGGCTTTCCTGGTTCTGTGCTTGCAGATGGCTGACTGTGGGACTTCTCAGCCTCCATTAACCACATGAGCCAATTCCTAAAATAAATCTCCTCTCATATCTATCTATCATCTATCTATCTTTCTGTCTGTCTATCATCTCCTGTTGCTTCTGTTTCTCTGGAGAACCCTAACTAATACAACCAACGTCTCTCTATTTCCCTTTAAAATTGCTTAACTTTTCTTCATAGCACACATTGCCTTCTGATATACTTAGCTGTTTATAGTTTTCTGTGAGATTTGAGTCAGTGTGAGCAGATTTTGTTCATTGCTGTATCAAAAGCAATTAGAACAGTGCCTGAAATATGGTAGGTGCTCAAAAATATTTGCTGAATAATTTTTTTTCAATTTATTATTTTTCAATTATTCAAAGAAATAAATTTGTCTTTGAAGTTCATTCTAACGTTATTTATCCTCTTAATGACAAATCACTTCCTCTCAGGAAAACTGAATTATCTGAAGGAATAAACCAGCCACTTTAAGTGAATTCATTTAAAATGTGAAACAATTTTCAAAGTATAAATAATCAGAAAAAAATTGTTTTAGAAGGCTACCTTGAGCAAATAACTAGATATAAACTTTGCTTTATATTATATTTTAACATTTAGGATTATAATAACAACTATACTCTAGATCTTAGAATCACATAAAAAAATCAATCATTAATATTTGCAGAAGGATATAATTTATCTTTTTCTCTATCTTGTGTGCAGGATCTCATATACACTTTACCTTGCATTTGATATTTTGAGCGACTTTTTGAAAGTCATTTTTAATAAAAAAAAATGTGAAACCTTATCAATTTTCAAAAGAGTCTCTGAAAAATTTTGTACTCAATTCACGCATGTTGGAAACTTCCTATTGATTTCTTCGAGTATTAACAGGTCAAACTGTCAGATTCTAAGTAGTCGATGAGCTTGAATATGATTTGAAAAGTACTCCAAAATCAGCAAATGAAATACTGAATCTCTAAAGTTTTGTTTGTTCACTTTGCCATATGTTATATTCTATTTACAACACAAATATGTGTGAAAACAACAAAGATTTTGACATCATTAGAAAGAATATGCCCTAAGCTAGTAGCAAGTGGGAAGAAATTTTTGAGAAGTCACTTCATTATTTAATGGTTTTACGTTATAATGATTTTTGTTTGAAGATTTTGATAAATTTTGTTTTCTATGAAACTCGGTTTGTAGGGATTCACATAATAAATACTCAATAATGCAGAGTGACTGTGTTATCAAAATAGATCAGTTTTGCTTGGAAAATGGGATTGGACATTTTAGCTCTGAGTCCCAGCTCTGTCCCTTACTACTAGTAAGAACATTTTCCAATGATATACAAAGTTATCACCCTATTAACTCTGGCAAAATATATACCTGCTAACTGTTCTCATGTCCTGAATGAATGATTTTATATCAGTGTGACCGAAATTATGCCAGCAGGGATAATGACCGTGGAATTTAGCATGGAATTAGTATATGATAATGTGTTATTTCATTCAGATGACCCAAGTAGTAGATGCCCTTTGAAGTAAATGGGCAGATCATTGCTGAGAGAAAAAAGACAAAGAGTAGAACAAGGAGTACAGCAGTTGTTACTTCTAAGTGATGAGTGCCAGACAAACATCAAATTGTGAAGAACTAAATTATTCCTGGAACAGGTATGCAGATAGAGGCAAGGCAGAATGAAGTGATAAAATTCAAAATATAGGCACGTGGGTTTTAGAGACTTGCTAATCCTGTTGCTTGTCTGAGCACACTAATAAAAGAGCACAAGATTTTATTATCTATATTTGGCTTCCTAGGTGATTTCTGTAGAGAAGATTGTATCTGATGAATGCCCTTGTATAATACAGAATATCTCAAAGAGCCAAAGTGTTTTCAGGACATTAATAGATTTTACCTAAAAATGTCCATGATCCTTTAAGTACAGGAAACAGTGAATTGAACAAAGGCCAAAGATTTTTTTTCTTGCTTGCTTGTGTTATTGGTGGTAGTGATTTTGGTGGTCATGTGGATGGAGGCAGGCATAAAAGAAGTTGGCTTTATTTATCTAAAACTTTGCATAGACAAGTATGCATTTGACTTTCTTAATGGGGAATATGAAATATGTCATTACTAATATTTATTTTTCTACAGAATGCTTTAAAAAATCAAAAGTATACTTTAAGGAGAATTGTATTAAATTCCTGTTGTTCTGCCTATGTAGTTGCCAAGCAATGGTCTGAAAATAAATTGGCTTCCTGTATAAACATTGCCATAAAAATGGAACATGTTGTTGGGGCCAGCCCGGTGGTATAGAAGTTAAATTCATGCACTCTGGTCCAGCAGCCCAGAGTTCGCGGGTTCGGATTCCTGGTGCGGACCAACCCATCACTTGTCAAGCCATGCTGTGGTGGTGTCCCATATAAAGTAGAGGAAGGTGGGCATGGATGTTAGCCCAGGGCCAATCTTCCTCAGCAAGAAGAGGAGGATTGGCAATGGATATTAGCTCAGGGCTAATCTTCCTCACACACACACACGAAAAACAGAACATGTTGGCCAATTATATTGTATTCTAATCTCCCTAGAAAATCTTTTTTTCTTTTGTTTTCTAAGGTTTTGGTCCATCATTAGCAGACATCAAGCTCTAAGTAAATATTAGCATTCTTTTAGACTCAGAAAACTGATGTCCCAACTAAAGTGAGCATCTCTCATGAGTATCCAGTCACCTCTCTTTTGAGCATATGTTCATTAATAACATAAACATTCCAAATCAGCTATACTAAAGATGTAAATGAAGTAAAGTAGCCTAGGTCTAGTTTAAAAAAGAAAATACAGCCGTCTCTCCTGGATGGTTGTGTTGATGAGAATATCACTGTGGTAACCATGTTCCTTAGAACTGTCAAAAGGTATTAGGTATAAATCAAGTAAAATCTAATGATTTCCCCTGGCTGGTGAGTTAATTCAGGGGGAAGTTTTACGACCTCATTCTGAACTTAACCGTTTTTTTATGTGTAATTGTTGAGCCAAGATTGCCAAAAATTGTCCATCCTTCTTTAAAGAACGTCTTTGAAATATTCAAAATTACTTCAACACCAGGGATAAAGAATATATAGATCATAGAATAACTCCCTACTTAACACAAAATTGCTTCCAAGTAATGAGCAGTAATGTCAAATTTCGTACATTCTCTATCTCAAATCCAGTCATTCACAAAAAATGAAAATGTTCCTTATGGTGAAAATAGCCACTTTGGGAAACTTCAGTTCCTTTAACATATAACATATTCCACTCCTTACTGAGAGAGAGAGAGAGAGAGAGAGAAAATTCTTTGATGTGAATTAATCAGCAATTTGCTAATTTGTTTCTTTTTATTTAGGGCATATATTAACAACTTCATAAAATGCATATATTCACTGGCCTAAGCATGAATCTGCTAGACTCTTTTAGTTTCAAGAGTGACTCTTATTTTACATCATTATTTATAAGAAATTGTGACAAGGAAGCATTAAAATTAGTGGAAAAGCTGACAGAAGTTCAAGTCTATAAATCAGAAACCTGCCAAGAAAATGTATTTTTGTCACCTACAACGAAGAAATAGTATGTATGTGTCAGACTCTTTTGGACTTTAATGAAAATAGACTAATATAAATAAATATAATATAGAGTCCTAGCTCTATATTTTCTTCCTTTTTGCTCCCAAGTGTCCCATAAAACTTAAATATTTCCTCTCTCCATCCATATGGTCTAGGACAAAAATGATCCAGTGAGAAGTGGCAGAAGATGGATAGAATTGGGAAAACTAGTGTTGAAACCAGAATATGGCAGCAAGCAATGGAAACTTCATTTGTCTGAGTTTGAGAATCACGTCTTTGAGTAACATTCACCATCACATTATAATTCCTAATGCTTCCCACAACGAGAATTATAGAATCATGACACTGAAGAAGATCTCTAGGATTATTCAATTAAACTACTTAAATTCATTTATTTTTTCATTTACTTATTGAAAAATATTTACTAAATAATATTGGATTTCACTATAGGACACTGAGGCCCTAAGAGGTTAGGCCATATGCTCAAATTCAAGAGCTACCTAGTAACATAGTGATAGGATCTTGGTCCCCTGATATGACATCCAGTATATTCTACATTTTCTTCACTGCCACTCTCCTTAATGCCCCTTCTCTGCATAGGAGACTCTAGGCATCTGTAAGAAATTAAGAAGAACGTGGCATGCATACCAAAAGTGGAGAAGACAACTGTCTACGAACTGTTTCTTCAATGATTATCCATTGCCACCCTTCCCAGGCAAAATTTCCTTTGATTCTAAAATATGAAGGGAGGTTCTTCAGCTAATTGCCATTGGACCAATAAGAATGGCCCAACCCCCCCAGCCCACACACGCACAGATTAATGAAGGAACTTCAACATAAGCTAGATATGCTGATGAGGGATAGAAAATATTATAGTAAACGTTATTAATTGAAGGTGATGGTACATCTTGAAGAGAATATGTGAGCTTTACATTCTCTGGGCTGTTATATATTTTCAATAAAGCATCAGGGAGATGGATTAGTGCTATTAGAAGAAATAAAGACCTAGAAGAAGTTATTCTAATGTGTTGCTTCATGGTTCAAGTAGGATACAAGGGCCAATCCAATGGCTTTCCTAAAGTATGTCTTAAAGACTAATTTTTTTTTTTTGGCCATGGAAGATTCACCCTGAGCTAACATTTGTGTCAGTCTTCCTCTACTTTGTACGTGGGTTGCTGCCACAGCATGGCTTCATGAGTGGTGTAAGTCCACATCCAGGATCCGAACCCGTGAACCTGGGATGCTGAAGTGGAGCCTGCAGAACTTTAACAATTTGGCCTTGGGGCCAGACCCAAAGATCAAATTTTTGATGCCACAAAATCCTGAAGAACATCGGCCCATTGTGGACTGGATTGAGGCCATTGTATCTCAGCTTGGTTACGATTTAGAGTAATCTAGAGAGCTTTTATAAATCCTTTTGTCCAAGCAACAATCCAACTGAATTAAATCAGGTCTTTCACAGTAAAACACAGGCATCGGTATTTTTTAAATCTCCTCAGGTGAGTACTTTGAGCAAGGCAGAACCACCGATTAAGAGTAAATATTTGCGACTTCTGGAATAACAGAGTAAGAAAACTTATGAAAATGTCTCCAGAAATATAAAAACTTAAATGATGAAAATATTAAAAAATAACTATTTAAAAATCTCTGGAAATTGCCCAAAGGGCATACCGCAAATGGATAAGCATTCATTCAAGCAAACTGTGAAATCTCGGTAAGAACAGTGAAAGTTTGTGGCTTTTAGACACAATTCATTCCATCAACATCAGCCCCAGACCTGTGTTACAGAAGTTCTATGCAGTCAGGAAGACAATGGCTCCTTTTCCTACCAGCTCCCAGTCAGGGGCTATGATTTTACTATGAGAGGAGCAGGCTGCTGACATTTATCATTCCCCTACCTCTACCCCTTAACTCAGTACCATGTTGCAGAAAGTCTATTCCAGACAAGCATTGCTGACAGGATAGGACTCTCTTCTTCTGCCTAGTCCTCACCCATACAGAACTCTACCCTGGACACAGGAGGCTGAAAATATTGGGTCCTCAATCACTCATGCCCCACTTCATTTGTAGGGTGGAGATTCCAAGCAGGGAGATGCAGCCAAAAAGACTAGGGGCTTCCACATAATCCCCAGTGCCTATACACAAAGTAGTGTGGTCATTAAAAGAAAAGCAGATTCCTGCACCCAGCTGTAATCACTGTTGTAAGATTTCTGCCCAGGGAGAAAGGCAGGGCGTAAAAGCAAATAGCTCTACATCTTAGCCTGAGAGGACTGACTTTATTTGGAACAGATAAAGGAGAACTCTATTCCTAAGGTCATTGTTAAAAACAGTGGAGATCTTTGTGGATAGCAATTAAGATGAGGCTTGTAGCCCCATAATTGGACAAAACTGTAGAGAAACCAGAAGTTTAATAGAAAGAATCAGGGAAAGAGACAGCCAAGAACTCTCCTGGGATCAGATTTAACTCTGGGGAATGAGAGACTTGTAAACATGTGCCAGCATGCATCTACAAAGGAGCAATAAGGGCAGCATGTGAGGTGGCCTTAAAAGCACTGCCCAAGCTGCATACAAACTTGTCAACACTGGGTGGAATTCTCACTGGCACAAAGGTCTTAAACATAACCTATGAGCAAACACTGACTGAACAATAAGCTACTCTTATCTAGGGGAGACTCTTAGGAAGCCAGGCTTAAGCATATTGTTATAGTCATCCCTGGCACTCTGAAAGGCTGTGCATCCCCATAGCAGAGTTCTCTCAGGAGTGATCAGAGGGAACCTTCAAGCTACTAGTCCTTGATTGAATAAGGGGCAAAAAAAAAATCAAACTTTTTGAACTCTGAACTCTATGCCACACACATATCCAGCAGTAAAGGGTAAATGTTTGACTGCTTAATGTGGTTTAGACACAACATTTGACTAGTAAGTGTTTTTTTCTGACTCAGGGAAGATCCCTAGATAAAATATAAAAAAGAAAAGAAAAAAACTCAGCAAGAACATCAAAGGCTTCAAAATGCAGGGGAAATATTTTGAAAAATTAGCAGCATTCAGAGGGAAATGAATAGCTATAAGTATTATATTCAAAAGAAGACAGATTTCAAATCCATATCCTAACAATTAACTTTAAGAAACCAGATAAAGAAGAGCAAATGAAATCTGAAGAAGGCAGAAGAAAGGAAATAATAAAGACAAGGACAAAAATAAATGAAATCAACTGCTGTCTTAAGATGTCATCATCACGGTGGTGTGAGATGATCCCTTTGTCCCTTTCCTTCAATCTACGGCAAGTAAAACATCTGTAACCCAACAAAGGATACATTGCACAACACACCAGGACATTGGAGAGATCCACATGTCAGTACATAAAAAAGTGAGTGTACTGGAGCACAAAGAGGAGAATAAACGGGAGAACAGCAGAGGCAGAGCCCAGGATCCTGGATCCTCAGCCATGGCGGCTGAGCCAGCCACCCTCAGCCCCACAGAACTCAATGGGAAGCAGAAGAGGCATGCGTGGGACTCCCGCAAGCCAGTCAGCCAGGAGCACTTACAGCAACAGAAAGTGGACAATCAGTAGCAGAGCCCTGGGATCCCAGGCCCCCTGGCCATGGCTCAGAGCCTGATAGCAGTGGCAGAAGTGCACACATGCTCATACATCCCAACCACAGTGGTACCTGCAGCCACAAGGTAACAAACAACAGCTTGGATGGTGCCCCATCAACCTGGCTCCCTCTTGGCCCTCACCATCTCCACACTGTGGTCGTGGATATTCCAGCCCAAGTAATCCCAGATGTGGCTTAGCCATCAGCCATCCATGTGCCTGCAGGAGTAAAACCAGTGACTACAGGGACACCAGCAACAGTAAGGCATCAATGATGCCCACAAGGCACAGGTGGCAAGAACAAGAGTATCAGCAACACCCTGAATAGAGGTGGTGGAGGGTAGAACATGCAGATCCTCAAATAAAGCCAGAGACAGCTCAGGTAGGAGAAACCAAAAACTAGCACTATAGTGCCACCTACTAAAAAACAAAAGAAAGCCTTCTAATCTCCAAGTGGTGGAAAAGTATGACTCAAAACAAACAAAGCTATATTTAAACAAAAAATGTGTTTGCTACAACCAATGTGCCAGCAGAGGAATAACTCAGTAAGCACCACAAAGAACCATGGTAATATGGCATCACAAAAAGAAAACGATTTTCCAGAAACTAAACATAAAGTCTGGGAAGATTGTGATCTAACTAACAGAGAATTCAAAATAGCTGTCATGAAGAAACTCAATGAGATACAAGAAAACTCAGAAAAGCAGATCAAAGAGCTTAGGAATAAAATCAATGAGCAGAAGGAATATTTTACCAAAGAGATTGAACTCTAAAAAGGAAGCAAACAGAAATTCTGGAGCTGAAGAACTAAATAAATGAGACAAACATTGCATTAGAAAGTATTGGAAATATAGCAGATCATATGGAAGAGAGAATTAGTGAACTCAAAGATAGAAAACTAAAAATTATGCAGGTAGAAGAGAAGAGAGAACTAAGACTTAAAATAAAGTAGAAATTCTATAAGAATTATCCAACTCCATTCAAAAGGGCAACATAGGAGTAATGGGCATCCCAGAGGGAGAAGAGAGAGAGAAGGGAGCAGACAGATTAGTTAAAGAAATGATAGCTGAGAATTTCCCAAGCTTGAGGAAGGAACTGGATATACAAATCCATGAAGCTAATAGAACACTCAGTTATCTCAATGCAAAAAGACTTTCTCCAAGACACATGATTATAAAACTGTCAAAAATCAATGACAATGAAAGAATATTAAAAGCAGCCAGGGAGAAAAGACAATAACCTACAAGGAAACCCCCATTAGACTATAGCAAATTTCTCAGCAGAAACCTTACAGGCCAGGAGAGAGTTGAAAAATATATTAAAAATAATGAAAGACAAAAACTGTCAGTTAAGAATACTCCACCCAGTGGTGTTATCTTTCAGATATGAAGGAGAAATAAAGGCTTCCTCAGACAAATAAAATCTGAGGGAGTTCACCACCACTAGTCATGCTTTACAAGAAATGTTGAAAGGACCTCTCCTATCTGAAATGAAAATGCAAAAGTATACAAAGCTCTGAGCAAGAGGATGAATAGAAAGAGAGAATCAGAAAATTGCAACTCTCTATCAGAATAGGATAGTATATACTCAATTATAGCATAAAGGTTAAAGGGAAATGAAGCATTAAAAATAACTATAACCACTTCAATTTGGTAATGAATTCACAACACATACAAGGATAATTTGTGACATCAAAAACACAGAAAGGGAAGGAAAAAAGGATGGAACCTGCATAGGCAAATGAAGATAAGATGCTATCAGCAGAAAAAGGACTATCTTATCTATGAGACCTTTTATAGAAACTACATGATAACCACAAAAAAAAAAAAATTCAGAGCAGAGTCACAAAACACACAAAAAAGAGGAAACTGAGAAACATCACAAAAAATCAGCAAACTGAAATGCAGACAGAAACACAAAGAAAAAAACAATTGAAATATAGAGCAACCAGAAAACAAAAAATAAAATGGCGGTATTAAGTCCTCATATATCAATAATCACCCTAAATGTAAATGGATTGAATTCACCAATGAAAAGACACAGAGTGGCTGGATAGATTAAAAATAAGACCCAACAATATGCTGCCTCCAGGAGACCCATCTCAACTCTAAAGACAAACATAGGCTCAAAGTGAAGGGATGGAAGAAGATACTCCAATAAATGGCAGCCAAAAGGAAACAGGTATAGCCATAATTATCTCAGACAAAATAGACTTCAAGCCAAAAAAGAGAACAAGAGACAAAGATGGACATTCTATAATGATAAAGGGGACAATGCTTCAAGAAGACATAACATTTATTAATATATATGCATCTAACATAGGAGCACCAAAGTATATAAAGCAACTACTAACAGACCCAAAGGGAGAAATTGACAGCAATACAATAATAGTAGGGGACTTTAATACCCCATTTATCAATGGACAAATCATCCAGACAGAAAGTCAACAAAGGGACATTGGCCTTAAATGATACACTAGACCAGATGAACTTAATAGATATATATACAGACCATTCCATCCAAAAGTAGTAGAATACACATTGTTCTCAAATGCAAATGGAACATTCTCAAAGGCAGACTATATGTAGGGGAACACAAGTCTCAATAAATTTAAGAAAATTGAAATCACATCAGGCATCTTTTCTGACCACAATGGTATGAAACTAGAAATCTACCAAAAGAAAGCTAGAAAAGTCACAAATATGTGGCGACTAAACAACATGCTACTGAACAACTATTGGATCAAGGAAGAAGTCAAAAGAGAAATCAGAAAGTACCCATGGACAAGTGAAAGTGAAAACACAACATACTGAAATCTATGCAATGCAGCAAAAGTGGTATTAAAAGGGAAGTGTAAAGTAATACAGGCACACATCAAGAAACAAGAAAAATCTCAAATAAACAGTCTAATATTACACTTAAAGGAACTAGAACAAGAACAAATGAAGCCCCAAATAAGCTGAGGGAAGGAAATAATAAAAATCAGTGAAGAAATAAATGAAATAGATACTAAAAAGATCATAGAAAAGATCAATGAACTAATAGCTGTTTCTTTGGAAAGATAAACAAAAATGACATATCTTTAGCTAGACTCACTAAGAAAAAAAGAGAAAAGTCTCAAATAAATAAAATCAGAAAAGAAAGAGGAGAAATTACAACAGATACCACAGAAATACTAAGGATTATAAAAGAACACTATGAAAAGCTATACACCAACAAATTGGATAACCTGGAAGAAATGGACAAATTCTTACAATCATGCCACCTTCCAAAACTGAATCAAGCAGAAATGGAGAATCTGAATAGACCAATTACTAGTAAGGAGATTGAAACAAAATCAAAAACTTCCCCAAAACAGAAGTCCTGAATCAGACATGATTCAGGTAAATATATACAATGGAATACTACTCAGCTATAAAAAAAGATGAAATCTTGCCATTTGTAACAACATAGATAGACCTGAAGGGTATTATGCTAAGCAAAATAAGTCAGACAGAAAAATACAAATATCATACGATTTACTCATATGTGGAAGATAAACAAAAAAAACATAGATACAGGGAGCAGATTAGTGGTTATTGGAGGGAAAGGGTGCTGTGGGGAAGTGAAAGGAGTAAAGTGGCACACATATATGGTGATGGATGGAAACTAGACTTTTGGTGGTGAACACAACATAGTCTATACAGAAGTCGAAATGTAATGATGCACACCTGCAATCTATATAATGTTATGAACCGATGTTGCCTCAATAAAATAAATAAATAAGTAAAAGAAAAACTAGAAAAACAATAGTAGAGAAAAAAACTTTAAACAATAATTTGGTTTTTTTAAACCAACAGAATTGATAAAACTTTAGTTGGGCTGATCAAGAAAAAAAGAGGAAAAACTCAAATTACTAAAATCAGGATTGAAATAATCAGCATCATTATAGACCTTACAGAAATAAAAAGAATTATGGGGGAATACTTTGAACAACCACATACGAAAAATTAGACAACTTAGATAAATTGGAAAATTCCTAGAAAAACACAAATTACTGAAACATATTCAGGAAGATGGAGAAAGTCTAAATAGACCTATAACTAGTGTAGAGATTGAATTCAAATTTTGAAAATTCCTACAAATTGAAGCCCAAGCCCAGATAGCATCACTGGTAAATTCTATCTACTCCAAAGAAATAGTTTGTACAGTTGTCCCTTGGTATATGCAGGGTGTTGGTTCTATGACCCCTCCCCCCATTTTGGATACCAAAATTTGCATATGCCTAAGTCTCTTAGCTGGCTCCTTGTATCTGGGGGTTCCACATCCATGACTTTAACTGCAGATGGTAAACATAGAACTCTAGCCATGGTTGGTTGAATCCTCAGATGCGGAGCTCGTGGATGCAGAACTCACAGATTTGGGGTGCTGGCTGTACTCCTCTTCTTCTACAAATTCTTCCAAAAAATACAAGAGGACTGTACTAGTCAGCTCAGGCTGCCATAACAAAATACTATAAACAAGGTGGTTAAACACCAGAAATTTATTTCTCACAGTTCTGGAGTCTAGGAAGTCCACGATCAAGGTGCCAACAAGGTAGGTTCATTCTATGCCTTCTTTTCTTGGCTTGGTGGCAGTATCATTTTACTGTGTGTTCGCATGACCTCTTTTTGGTGCATGCAGGGAGGAATAAAGAGAGAGATTGAACTCTCTAGTGTCTCCTTTTATAAGGATACTACTCCTATCAGATCAAGGCCCCATACTTATGACCTCATTTAACCTTAATTACTTCCACAGAGGCCTCATCTCCAAATACAGCCACTCTGGGGGTTAGGGCTTCAAGATATTAATTTTGGGAGACGCAAATATTCGCACCATAACAAGGAGAAAACCCATTTCAATTCATTCTATGAAGCCAGTGATACTCTGATACTAACAGGAGATAAAGACCATGCAGGCAAGGAAAACTCAAGATCAATATTGCATATGCAAAGAAACACAATCCCCTCAACAAAATACTAGCGGTCAGAATCTAGCTATTTATAAAAAGAGTTATACACTAAGATGCAGAGTATTTATTACCCATTATCACAGTAATGCAAGTTTGGTTTAACATCCCCAAATCAATTGATGTAATATAAAATATTAATGCAATAAAGGAATAAAAGCATATGATCATCTTAATAGACGCATAAAGAATTTTGGTAGAATCCTGGATACATTTATGATAAAAATGTTGAAGAAACTAGGAGTGGAAGGGAATTTCCTCAAACTAATAAAGAGCGTCTATGAAAAGCCACAATTAACATCATACTTAAAGGTGAAAAATGAGTGCTTTCCCTCCAAGATCAGAAATAAAGACTAAGATATGTTTTCTTGGCCTTTTTATGTAACATTGTACTGAAGATTCTAGCACAGGTAATTAGAAAAGAAAAAATAAAGAAATAAAAAGCATTGAGATTGGAAAGGAAGAAGCAAAATTATTTCTGTTAGTTGATGACATGATCTTGTACATAAAAAAATCCGAAATAATCCATGAAAAAAATATTGGAACTAATAAACAAGTTCAGCAAGTTGGCAAGATGCAATATCAATACACAAATATCAATTTCATTTCTATATACCAGCAATGAAATATCAAAAAAAAAAATTAAAGAAACAGTTCTATTTACAATAGCATCAAAAAAACAAAATAATAAGAATAAATTTAACAAAATAAGTGCAAGATTTGTACACTTAAAATTACCAAGCATCACTGAGGGATATTAAAGAATATCTAAGTAAATGGAAGTACATCCATGTTCATGTATCTTAATATTGTTAAGACAATAGTACTCCCAAAATTGATCTATAGATTCAGTGAAACCTGTGTCTACATGAAAACTTGTGCACAAATGCCTAGAGCAACATTATTCATAATAGCCAAAGTGTGAAAACAAGCCAAATGTGAGTCAATTGATGAATGGATAAATAAAAAGTATTATAGCCATATACTGAAATATTATTCAGCAATAAAAAAGAATTGAAGTACTGATACATGCTGCAACTTGAAAATATTATGCCAAGTGAAGAGACATTTACAAAAGATTGCACATAACATGATTATATTTATTTAAAATGTTCAAGTTCAACAATTCCATAGAGATAGAAAATAGATTAATGGTTACATAAGAATGAGGTGTTCAGATTAGGGTAAAATGGGAAGTGACAGCTAATGGGTAAGATTAATCATTAGCAATGAAATTTTCCATTATTGTCATTCAGATATGAAGCAGAAAGTAAGCATATTGACCATTTAGTGCTATGAAAACAACTCAATTTTTCCACGTTCATGAAATTTATTTTTAATCACATTGTGGAGTTTCAGATATTTAACATTATTCACTGCAGGAGACACATTTGTCACATCCAAGAATGGACAGTTTACCATCTCAGCTCTTAAGTTCATTTTTGTATTTGAGTGCTATTTACCACCACTATTACATCAAATCTGAGAAAACATTTCTCAGGATTTTTGGATTTAAAACTACCTGCCTGCCCATCTTTTCAGTTTTGGAAAGCCGCCACTTCCTACAGCTTCACTTGCTTCATTCCCATGAAGGAGTTTCCCACTTGTAAATATTCACCATAAGTGCCAATTGTCTCCAGCCCATAACAAGTTTCAGTGGCACCCTCCCCCAACTTACTAGACTAAAACTACATACACAAACATTTTATGCAAAATACTGGGACGGGTGGTATCTAACCAAAATTATGACTTCCATCGAGGAAATGAGAATGCCTAATTAAGATTAAAGTTCAAAATTTCCATAATAATGTAGCCAGATGAAATGTGTTCCAGGATGCCTTTGGGAATCTAGCAACTTTGTCACACATTAATGCTTATTAGATGAAAATGAGTTTTACTGTCCAAATTAGATCTTGAAAGCTATTCCTCCTCACTTACAAGCTGATTGCTATCAAATATTAGCTGACTTTAATAGTATTTATTCAATAAATCTGATAGTTATATTTATCAACTAACTGCAATTGATTTAAATGTAAATCTCATCATACCTCAAGTATAGATGAACAAAGTCCTTAAAGCATATTGCTTAAGCTTTTAAAAATAACGCAATGTAATAATTGGGAAATTATAAATATACATAATACACACACACATACATATAACATTGAAAGCATAGTTTTTATATTTAATTTATCATTTGAAAGAAATCCTTAAAGAGTTGGTTTTGGATTAATATGTTAAAATTGAAAGTATGATAACATAATGATTTTAATGAACAGAACAAATGACCACGACTACATTCAATGTGTAATCTTTTCCAGATCCACCATCCTTCATTAACTGTAATGAATTGAAACATTTAAAGTTGTGATATAGAACTTCAAGTGATTTATGAAAGTCCTTTTGGTCAGTGTAGCAGTGGGCATTATATCATCTGTCAAATACAAAAATAACTTTTAATAAGTTAACATTTTTAAAAATTAGGCAATGCTTTATAGCTGTTAAAATGTTATTGTAGAGATAAATACAAATGTTACCCTATTGGGCAAAATTAATGGTGGATCATAAAAATCAGTTTTATTTTATTGATCTGAAATGCTAAATCTATTTATTCTGAGATTTTCCCTAAAAACTTTAAAACAGAACCTTTGTATTAACTTCTAAACAATGATTTAAAAAATTCTGAAATGGTCAACTAATAAAGTGAACAATTGTGTTGTAGATAATTTGAGTTTATTACTAAATTATCCATTTGGACTAAATTAAAAGCAACCTGTGCAAAATTCTCTCAAAACACTTAATTCACTAATTAGCTGACTTGTCTGTCTTTCTGACTTCGCTAGACCCTAAGTGCAAGGGCAGGCAGAGTATCTAATTCATTATTCATTCTTAAAAGTAAGCTAAAGTAGGCACTCAAGTATTTATTTAATGATGAATAGTTGAATGAAAGAACGAATAAATGACAAAAGAGTAGGGCACACCACTGTCCATCTAATGATTTCAACCAGTTTAAAGTTCAACACAAGTTCTCAGGATATTAGACCCATAGCTTAACATCTTAAAAGTACCAAAGTGACTAAATTGGGAGAGGATAGTCTTCAGTAAGTGGTGATGGGAAAATTGGATGTCGACATGCAGAAGAGTGAAATTGGACCCTTGTCTCGCAGTATATACAAAAATCAACTCAAAATGGATTAAAAACTTAAATGTAAGACTTGAAACTGTAAAAGTACTGGAATAAAATATAGAAAAAAGCATTCTTGACATTGTGCTGGGTGTTGGTTTTTTAGATGTAACCCCAAAATACAGGCAACAAAAGCAAAAATAGACAAGTAAGATTGCATCAAACTAAAAAGCTTCTGCACAGCAAAGAAAACAATCAACATAATGAAAAAGCGTCTTCCACTCTCCTATGGAATGGCAAAAAATATTTGAAACCATACATCTGATAAGAGGTTAATATCCAAAACGTATCTGGAATACAAACAACTCCATAGCAAGAAAACAAACTACTCTACTAAAAAATGGGCAAAGAACTTGAATAGACATTGCTCTTAAAAAGACATGCAAGGGGCCAGCCTGGTGGTGCAAGCGGTTGGGTGTGTGTGCTCCACTGTGGCTGCCCGAGGTTCGCCGGTTTGGATCCCCGGCGCGCACCGACGCACTGCTTGGTAAGCCATGCTGTGGCGGCGTCCCATATAAAGTGGAGGAAGATAGGCACAGATGTTAGCCCAGGGCCGTCTTCCTCAGCAAAAAAAGAGGAGAATTGGCGGATGTTAGCTCAGGGCTGATCTCCTCACAAAAAAAAAAAAAAAAGACATGCAAGGGGCCAGCCCGGTGGTGCAAGCGGTTGGGTGTGTGTGCTCCACTGTGGCTGCCCGAGGTTCGCCGGTTTGGATCCCCGGCGCGCACCAACGCACTGCTTGTCAAGCCAGGCTGTGGCGGTGTCCCATATAAAGTGGAGGAAGATGGACACGGATGTTAGCCCAGGGCCAGTCTTCCTCAGCAAAAAATGAGGAGGATTGGCAGATGTTAGCACAGGGCTGATCTCCTCTCACACACAAAAAAGACATGCAAATGGCCAAGAAGTACATGAAATGGTGCTCAACATCACTAATCATCAGGGAAATGCGAATCAAAACCACAGTAAGATATCATCTCACATCTGTTAGGATGACTATTACCAAAATGAGAAGAAATAAGTGTTGGAGAGGATGTGAAGACAAGGTGCACTTTTGGAGCACTTGTGCACTGTTAGTAGAAATGTAAATTAGTACAGCCATTATGGAAAACAGTTTGGAGATTTGTCAAAAAATTAGTAATAGAATGATCATATGATGCAGCAATTCTACTTCTGGGAAAATATCCAAGGGAAATGAAATCAGTATCTTGAAGAAATATCTGCACTCTTATGTTCATGGAAACATTATTCACAATAGCCAAGATATGGATACAACCTAAATGTCCTTTGATGGATGAATGGATAAAGAAAATTTGATATATATATATATATATATTTAAGAATATATATGTATTAGAATATTATTTAGTTTTAAAAAGAAGGAAATCCTGTCATTTGCAACAACAGGGATGAACCTGGAGGGCACTATGCTAAATTAAATACGCCGGACAGAGAAAGATAAATTCTGCAGGATCTTTCGTATATGTGGAATCTAAAAGAGTCGAACACGTAGAAGTAGAGAGTAGAATGGTGGTTGCCAGGGCCTGGGGAGTGGGGGAAATGGGAAGATGTTGGTTAGAGAGTACAAAGTTTCAGTTAGGGGTGATGAGTAAGTTCTGGAGATTCTAACGTACAGTATGGTGACTATAGATAACAACACTGTATTGTATACTTGAAATTTGCTGAAAGTATTCTCACCACAAAAAGGAAGGTAATCATGGGAGGTGATGGATATATTAATTAGCTTGATTGTAGTAATCATTTCACAATATACAGGTATATCAAAATATCACATTGTATATTTTAAATATATAAAATTTTTATTTATCAATAAAAAAATAAAAGCATCAAGGCAACTAGGTTAATGTCATTATTTCTCTAATACATTCTGTTCAGTAATTTGATATTATTGCATATTATCTTATATTCAAAGAATACTTTGTCAAGTGGTAATTATAATGATCATCTCCAAATAATAAATAAAAAGATATGCTAAACCTTTTAACTTAATGATATATGCTTAATCTATGCTGTTTACAGACTCGTTTTATCAAAACTAGCTTTCCTGACAGCTAGATATCCTTCATGGCAATTGAAAATATTTTTCTTCACTTTGTGCCATGAGTGAAATGTATTTACAGAAATATGTTGTTGTGAATCCTAATGGAAAATGCTGAAACTATTTCAGCCTACAAGTCACTTCAGTCAAATGTGACCAAATATGTTCTATATAATCACACGAGGTTCTGTCCCTCCCTCCAAGCTAATATATGATGTTACATTAATTTATTCAAAAATTAACATTATTTCAATATCATTGTGGTGTTTCTAGAAAGAAAAGAATTATTTATTTTTAAGTTCGAAAGCAAGAAATGTGGCAAGCATTCGTTTTAGTCAAAGAAATATTCAACTTTAATAAGAATATGCAAATAAACTTTCATTTTGGAAAATAAGATAACAACTATTTGAAATCTAAAATTATTTATACATTTTAATCAGATGCATTTCCAATAATTACCAATGTGTTGTCAATTTTCTATCAGTATGTTTTATGATAGAAACACATTTTATTTTTTCAGTGAATCAAAATCCTACTGATGTGTCCATGCATGGCAGAGCATGACTGCAATAATACTGCTTTGCATTTGTTGCACAGTTTGCCAAGGTTGACTCCGTCATTGGCAGCAATCTTAATATAATGTTTACTAATAGTTCTGTAGAGGAGCAGTATTTCTATAGCAACAAATGAACAATACTAGAGAGATTAATCGCTTCTACATTATCAGCATACAGTTTGCTGTAAAGCAATGATTTGTAGTTTGATAATTGCAAGTCTAGAGTGATTGTACATTATGAGTTGATTAGCATAAACACTTAAGATGAAGAATGTCTCTGTTGAAATGGGGAGAGCATTGCAAAATAGGCAGGACTGTATAATAAATACGGCCATGGTTCAAAGACTCTGTGTAGAGCTATTAAATTGTAGCATTAGTCATGTTATTTGACACTGGTCATTTGATATGGCCCATTCCTGGAGGGTTCTTTACTGGCAACGCACACACACACGCCACATGAAAAGAATGATATTAGAATTTTAGTCAGAGATCCCTCATGAAATTCACTCTACACAAAGCTGTTAACTGGTCTCTAGAAAGTGCAGCCTTGACTATAAGTAGAAGCTTTTTGAGGCCTGTGTCCAAGCTTCCTTTTCATAAACACCTAAATTTCACTTAAAAATTATTGGAGTATAATAGAGATTTGACTATTGTAGATTGTTACAGATTATTGTACTAACCAGGTAGTATCTTTAATTTCGGACTTTGTACTTTTATGGAGGAAGGGATCCTACTTGAAGATTTTGTGTCCAGTTGTCTCTTAGAAGCACAACGCACATTTCATATGTGCACAGGCAGAAAGGATTGCATTTACTTAGTAATTCCTTATTACTGATACCAAAAACCCCCAAAATGACAACAGAAATTAACTTTTTGTTTCATTGAGTTGAGAGACTCTTTAATAGTTCTATTATTTCATTTGTAAGAACAAAAAGTTCTGTTAGGATGAAGGTCTATAAAAACAGAAGAAATAATTTCATTTAAATCTGTTAAAATGGGAACAGATCTATGAGTTCCTTAAATTTGAATTGTGTTTTTTGAGAATGAGTTGCAAAATAAATAAGGAGAGAAGTATTAAAATTATCACTGTATTTGTCATTGAGTAGAATAGTAAACAATAGGTCTACCGTAAGCAATGGTCTCTGCATTTTGGATATCATAACATTTCTAGTGTTTATTTTTATTATATTTATTTAAAAAGGAATAAGAACATACAATATATGACAAGTGAAAAACATTCACTGCAGCTGTTCGGTAATCAGGATATCATTGACTGAACAATACTTGAAGATTTTTATTTGTGCTGAATATAATTGGTATATAGGGAGTACTGTCCAATATGGGCAGTAAATATTGCCCATATGATTCCATTAAAACCACAGTTTAGAATGATTGTAAAGGAAACAACCATCATCAGTACACCTGGGGACTATGTGGTTAGCATCTCTGGAATGAACCCAGTAAATAAGAATTTTTTTCAATGAGCAGACCAGCTGTTCTTTCCATGGTTTCTCTAATAGCTACTTCCCCATGCACTATGGATTAACTAGCAAATTGATCAATTCTTCATTAACCCGTGGTTATTCTCACAGATTGTACTGAGGAGGCTCAAATGAATTTTGTAGCATAAAATAGCAAATAATTTTTATATGAGGAATGGCAAAACTAGAATTGAATGACTGTTCTGTATTGATCTATTTTATATGTAGGTTGTATATTGATATATTAATTCTAAGAGTTTACTCTATACAAGAAGTGGATTCCTAGAAATTTGTGCCAAATTGTTTTATTTGTGCCAAATAAAGTGTTTTTCAAATCAACTCTAGAATTTAAATTTTATAATTTCCAATAAAAAGAGTACCTAAGATGACTCATGAATGTCTCTGACAGTGCTTAATAGTCTACAAATAACCAGATACCACCAGTAGAATTGTCACCAGAAACCTTCTTTGAAATAATTAGTATCTCTTTTTAGTATTTTTTAAATTCAGATTTTCATGTACCTGACTTTATTAAGGCAGAGATCACATATAGAAAGAATGATGAAATAGTTGAACTGTACAAGATATTGTTAGTCATTAAATAAACTTTGAATAACAAATTTTTAAATTACTTTTATTTTTACAATAAATATTATTCATATATTACATACTATGATATATATTCTGCTGTAGTAGGGAATATAATGCATGAATTTAGTTCAAAACTAGATATTAAAATCTAAGTGCAATCTCTAGATATTGATACTCAAATTAATTTTTCTTAAAGTTGATTTTCACCTCATCCTGGTGGAAATTAATTGTGTGTGTGTGCGTGTGTGTGTGTTGTGGGAGCTGGGAAGGGTGATTACTGTTGTCTGTCATGGGTGGCTCCTTATCTTTCTCTCTGGCTCACTTAAGTGTTTTGGACACTGGGGATATATACAGTATGTCTTTGAATAAATAGATAAGTCATTTGCTTTAAGAAAATATAAACGTATTCTAGATTTACTATAATATTTTAAATTAGGAATAATCCATTTATAAAATATTTTTCTTTGGAATTATAGTATGGAAACATCTGAAAATTTACACAAGTATATATATAGGAAAGGTTTGACTATGTAAGGTTTGGAGTTCCTGTTTTTTTACTAAATATTTCAGAGGAGAATTTTGTCAAGTCCTCAAAAATTTAAAGCAATATCTTTTAATGATTGCAAAGTCATGCAACTTATCAATATAAAATATTTTGTATATCATTCTGCAGTATTAACATTTAGATATTTTTTATTTTTGATATTATAAACAAGAAAATTTTCATTAATGCATATAAATTACATCTACATATATTTCTTATTGTTTAAGATTGTGTATTAGATGCAAGGTTAATATTTTTTCTATGCGCAAAGCATATTTTTTATTAAGACTATTTTTAGAGCTGTTTAAGGTCCACAGCAAAACCAAAGGGAGGATACAAAATTGAGGGGTATGTGGGAACTCGCCCAAAAACATGGGAGAGTATGGGGGTACCCCCTGCATGACATTCCCCATTATCACCATCTCCCACCAGAGTGGTATGTTTGTTACAATTGGTGAACATACATTGACACATCATAATCACCCAAAGTTCATAGTTTACATTACACTTCACTCTTAGTGTTGTACATTCAAAGAGTTTGGACAAATGTATGATGACATATATCTATCATTATGGTATCCTACAGAGTATTTTCACTGCCCTAGAAATTTTCTTAGCTCTGCCTATTTATCTCCCCTCACCCCAAACACCTGGAAACCAGTGATCTTTTTACTGTCTCCAAGTTTTGCCTTTTCCAGGATGTCATATAGTTGGAATCATAGATTTTGTACCCTTTTCGGATTGGCTTCTTTCACTTAGTAATATGCATTTCAGTTTCCTTTATGTCTTTTTATGGTTTTATAGCTCATTTCTTTTTAGTGCTGAATAATATTTCATGTCTGGATGTATCACAGCTTATTTATCCATTCACCTACTGAAGAACATTTTGGTTGCTTCCAAGTCTTGGTAATTATGGGTAAGGCTGCAATAAACATCTGTGTGCAGGTTTTTGTGTGGACATAGTTTTCAACTTCTTTGGGTTAACACCAAAGAGTTTGATTGCTGGCTTGTATAGTAAGAGTATGTTTGGTTTTGTGAGAAACTTCCAAACTGTCTTCCAAAGTGTCTGTACTAGTGTGCATTCCTACCAGCAATGGATGAGGGTTCCTGTCCTCCACAGCCTCCTCAGCATTTAGTGTTGTTAGTATTCCAGGTTTGGAGCATTCTAATAGGTTTATAGTGGTATCTCATTGTTCTTTTAACTTGCATTTTCCTGATGACACATGGGGTGGAGCATCTTTTCATATGCTTATTTGCTCAGGCATCTGTTAAGGTCTTTGGCCCATTTTTTAATTGGATTGTTTGTTTTCTTATTATTGAGTTTGAGTTCTTTTTATGTTTTGCATAAAATTGGAATTATACTTTTCATCACTATGTAATGAATTGGTCTTACTAACTGTTAATAAAAGTTAGGCAGATTGAAGGAATTCCATTAATATAATTTGGTTTTTCAATTAGACGATGTAAATGCTAAATCATTTAAATCACTTGCATTAAATATTTTAAAGTCAGAAATATCAAATTTATGAATGAAGAGAATGTTTTTAAAAACTTGCATATATAATTTCTACCTTTTCAATTGTGAACTCAATTGAAACCATCTCTGAGCTTACACTGGCTTTTAACATTTTTTTTTCTGTTTAGTAGTCAGCTATTGAGGAAAAAATCATTTAAACAAACAGTCATTTGTAGATTTCCACCCTTGAATATATTTCAATGTATAACAATCCAATGTTAGGAATCTTCATCAACTTACATTTAGTTTACAGACTTTGCTGTTTTAAATTTACATAGAATACTAGGAATAAAATCTTACTTGCAAAAACTACAAATCAATAAATCTATTCATTCCCAGCAGATGGGATTTAAATGCTTCAACCAAATAACTACTTTAGCCATTTAGTACACAAAAACTGCCTTAGCCATTAGGCATTTTCAAGGCTGGCTGTTGGAATCATTTCTCTAGAGAGGCTAATGCAAGAAAGAAGTGAAGAGAAACAGACCAGGAAAAGAGAGATGAGTGTATTAAAAATGAAATTCAGGGCAGAGAAGAGTAGAGAGCTGGAAGAGGGAGGAACTAAAGGATAAAAGCAGAGTTGGCAGCACTGTTTTAGCTCAGCTTTTTCCTGAAACTAAGTTAACCTGAAAAGAGGAGAGAACATTTCTTGTTTATAATATAAGTTGTTTTGGTGTTTAACAAGATGTAGGATCTTACTACTTTTAAAAAATGTCTTCTTTGGTAGGCTTGGATGTTGTTAGATGTTTTGGAAAAAAATAGGATTGTTTCTTTTGGGCTATCTTGTGTTGGTCACAGATCCACAGAAGACATGTTTTTAGTCTTTACAATAGTTCAATTTCCTGACATAGAGACAATGTCAGTTTAATAATTCTCAATAGACTCCTAGTTTGTTCTTTAACATTTATTGTATTGAGGTTGATTTGCTTCAGAATGTAAATCAAAACTACTGGATGAGATAGTATGTGATCTGGAATCAATTAATCAGGGATTTTGTTCATTATTTACTCATGAATTTTATACACACCATCTAGCAACTATTGAGTTTATTATTCATGATATAAACAATTTCTTACCAAATTAATACTATTATTATTTTGAATTAACATTACATTTAAATAAATAGGATATTTAAAGTAAAATATATTCCATTGTCCATCAAATTTGTTTCACTCTCACTTTTAGTCTTATCACTTGCATTAATAATTTTTTTGAGTAATTACTTAAAATCAGAATATATTTAACCACAAAATGACATAATTAATTAAAAGATTGAAAAAAGAAAAACATAATAGGACATCTTGAGAATTTAGGGGTAAAGATCCTTTGAAGATTTGCTTACTGGCACATGTGCTCCAGCGATAATCTTCTAGACCTAGGTTGTATGGTTCTATCACACACACAGAATACATTGAGCAAAACTGAGCACATTTTACAGTCTGACATCTGAAATAATTTGTCTATTCCTATTACAGTCAACTTCTTTTTCCACCTAATCAGGTAACCTTTAGTGACGAGTATTTTATCCATATTTAGGAAATGTCCCTGACCAACATATTTACTGAATACAAAATATCCCAACATTTTAAAGGAAATATCAATATGTATAGGATATTCTTTACTTAGAGCGATGCATTTTAACAAATGCTACTATTAGTAAGGAAAAAAAGAGAGTGACATCAGCATCATGGTGGAGTGAGTTGTTCACTTTTGCTCTTCCCTCTAAGTTATAGCCAGTAGGACATCCATAGACCAACAAAAGGTTCTCTGCACAGCACACCAAATGTCTGAGAGATCCATACATCTATACATCTGAAGATGAGTGGACTGGACCTTGTGGAGGCAGTGGAAGCAGGGAAGCAGAGGCACCAGCTCCCAAGATTGGAGGCTCCTGGAACTGTGGTAATGCCCCCAAATGGAGGCCCCAGGAACTGAGGCAGCCCATGCTCCTGAAATCTCCGGGAACCATGCTGGTAACTCTGACCCAGCCTCCTCCCCTTCCCCTAGTGGCAACACCTCCAATCCTGGCCCTTCCAGCAGCAGGGGCTACATCCAAGACCCTGGCATCCCCAGCAGTTGTGGCAGTGCCTGAGACAAAAAGCTCCAGGAACAACGGTGGCACTCGTGATTCAGTCCCTTCCCCTCCCCCAGCAGAGGTGGTGGTGCCTACGACCTGAAGCTCCAGGAACAGCTGGGTGCCAAGAACAGAGGCTCCAGGAACCACAGAGGTGTCTGCAACCTGGCCTCCTCCCCCTCTCCTGGCAGCAGCACCTCTAACATCATCTCTCCCAGCAACAGGGGTTGCATCCAAGACCCTTGTGACCCTAGCAGCAGCAGTGGTGCCTGTGACCTGAGGTTCCAGGAACTATGGCAGTGCCTGAGACCAGAGGCTTCAGGAACTGCAGCAGTGCTTGCGTCCCAGGTACCCCTGTCCCATGGTGGTGACAGTGATGCCTAGACCCAGCCCACCTGGCAGCAGCAGTGACACTCATGAACCCAGTGCCTCTGTCAGTGGCAGTGCCAGCACTCCCAGGAAACCCAGGAGCAATAAAGTCTTTCCCAGACAAACAAAAATGGAGGGACTTCATTACCACTAGACCTGCCTTACAAGAAATCTTGAAAAGAGGTCTCCTACTGAAACAAAAAGACAAAGGTATACAAAGCTATGAGCAAGGTGATAAATGGACAGATAGAATCAGAAAATGGCAACTCTATACCAGAAGAAGTTAGTAAACACTTAATTATAACATAAAGATTAAAGGGAAAGAAAATATTAAAAATAACTATAACCACTTTAGTTTGTTAACAAACTCACAAAACAAAAAGGGATAATTTGTGACAACAAAAACATAGAAGAGAAAGAGAAAAAGAATGGATCCTGCGTAGGCAAATGAAGGTAAAATACTATCAGTAGAAAAAGGACTATCTCATCTATGAGATCTTTTATACAAACCGCTTGGTAACCACAAAACAAAAAATCAGAGCAGAGTCATGAAACATAACAAAAGAGGAAACTGAGAAACACAAACTCAAGGAAAAGAAACAGTGAAAATATAGAGCAACCAGAAAACAAAAGATGAAAGGGCAGTATTAAGTCCTCATATATCAGTAATCATCCTAAATGTAAATGGACTGAATTCACCAATCAAAGACACAGAGTGGCTTAATGGATTAAAAAATAAGACCCAACAATTTGCTGCCTCTAGGAGACCCATCTCAACTGTAAATAAAAACATAGACTTAAGGTGAAGGGATGGAAGATAATACTCCAAGCAAACGGCAACAGAAAAAAAGCAGGTGTAGCTATACTTATATCAGACAAAATGGATGTCAAGCCAAAAAAAGATAACAAGAGACAAAGATGGACATTCCATAATGATAAAGGGGACAATCCATCAAGAAGACATAATACTTATTAATATATATGCACCTAATATAGGAGCATCAAAGTATATAAAGCAACACTAATAGATCTAAAGGGAGAAATTGACAGCAACACAATAATAGTAGGGGTATTTAATACCCCACTTACATCCATGGATAGATCATCCAGACAGAATGTTAACAAGGAAACATTGACCTTAAATGAAACACTAGACCAGATGAATTTAATAGATGCATATATACAGAACATTCCACTCAAAAGTAGCAGAGTACATGTTCTTCTCAAGTGCATATGGACATTCTCAACGATAGAGCATATATTGGGGAAAAAAAACAAGTCAATAAATTTAAGAAGATTGAAATCATATCAAGCATCTTTTTCAACCACAGTGGTATGAAGGTAGAAATCAACTACAAGAAGAAAGCTGGAAAAGTCACAAATATGTGGAGACTAAACAACATGCTACTGACAGAGGACATGAACAGACCTTTTTTCAAGGAAGGTATATAGGTAGCCAACAGCCACATGAAAAGATGTTCAACATCACTAATTATTAGGGAAATGCAAATTAAAACCACAGTGAGATAGTACCTTATGCACATCAGAATGGCTATAATTAAGAAGACAAAATATAACAAGTGTCAGAGAGGATGTGGAGAAAAGGGAATACTTGTACACTGCTGGTGGGAATGTAAATTAGTGCAGCCACTATTGAAAATAGTATGGAGATTCCTCAAAAATTAAAAATAGAACTACCATATGATCCAGCTATTTCATTTCTGAGTATTTATCCAAAGAACACAAAAACACTAATTCAAAATGCACCCCTATGTTCACTGCAGCATTGTTCACAATAGACTTGGAAACAACCTAAGTGCTCATTGATGGGTGAATAGATAAAGCAAATGAGGTATATATATAATGGAATACTACTCAGCCACAAAAACAAATAATATCTTGCCATTTGCACTAACATGGATGGACCTTGAGGATATTATGCTAAGCAAAATAAGTTAGATGGAGAAAGACAAATACTATAAGAGTTCACCCCTATGTGGAAGATAAACAAATAAACAAACACATAGATACAGAGAACAGATTGATGGTTACCAGAGGACAAGGACGTTGCGTGTAGGGGTAAAGAGTCATGTGTAGGATGCTGGACGGCAACGAGAATTTTGGTGGTGAGTAGGACGTAGTCTATACAGAAGGCAAAATGTAATGATGTACACCTGAATAAATACATAAATATTTATTTATTTATCTATCTATTTATTTATTTATTTAGGTGAGAAAGATTGGCCCTGAGCTAATAACCACCACCAATCTTCCTCTTTTGGCCAAGGAAGATTAATCCTGAGCTAACATCTGTGCCCATCTTCCTCTATTTTTGTATGTGGGATGCCACCACAGCATGGCTTGATGAGTGGTGCATAGGTCCACACCCAGAATGGGAACCTGTGAACCCTGGGGTGCCGAAGTGGAGCATGCAAACTTAACCACTACGCCACCGGGCCAGCCTTCACCTGAAATTTATATAATGTTATAAACCAATGTTACCTCAATAAAATAAATAAATAAATAAATAAATAGGAAAAAAGTTACAAGTAAAAAAATTACAAATCTAATGTGATTTAAAATATTAAAGTGGAACATGTTTGACAAATTAAAAAATATATTAAATAAAATTTGGAAACAAGTGTAATATCAGTCAACATATCAGTTTGAAACGCATTCCTGTCTTTTATCATTTCTGGTGTCCCAAAATTATCTATTTTTGTTTAATTTTATATTTTTCATGGTGAATAGTATATTAAGAAGATAATAAATGAATATCCATGAAGCTTACTTCTTGCTTAAGAAATAGAATACGTCTATTACTTCCAAGACCGCTGTGTACTCCAGGTTGATGGCTTATTGCTTCTTTCCCTAGAGGTAACCACATAATATATCGTGTTATTTTTTGTTAGTCATTCTTCAATTTTTCAAAAATAGATTAACACATTTGGAGGTATACGTAAAGATATATTTTTCATTTTGATTTTGGAAGATTATATATTATAAACATAATTATACCATATTGTTTGTGACTTACTTTGTTTGCTCAATATTCTGTTTTTCAGTTTCAGCCATTCTGAGGTGTGTATATATTGTTGATTTGTTGATTCTCACTGCTGTATAATATTACATTGTAAACACAGATAATTTATCTTTCTATTCTATTTATTACAATTGAGTGTTTCCTATTGTGTGTTATTATTATTATTAGTTGACATTATGATGTTATTATAAACAATCATAGCTACATAAGTATCTACTGGTGCACATTTTCAATGTTTCTTTAGAGTATATTTATCAGACAGAATTGATTTTTTCCTCACAGATTCAAAGGAGTTATTTATGTATTATGATATAAATCTTTCATAAACTGTATATGTTGCACATATTTTCTCCCAATTTGTGAATTATCCTTTTATGTTCTTTAGGATGTCTTCTGAATAAAGGAAACCCTTAATTTCAGTATATTCAAAGGTATCAATCTTTTCATTTTTGTTTAGTCCCATTGGGTCTTGTTTAAGAAACACACCCTTAATCCAAGGTTGTAAATATATACATCTATGTTTATTTTTGATTTTGAAGTTATTCTTTTAAATTTGTGATCTTAATCTATTTGAAATTGATTTTCCTGTAAATTGTGAGATAAGTATCCATTATAATATATTTTTTTGTTTCAGTAACAGTTTTTTCAGCACCATTTGCTGGTTAGGTTGTTTTCCCCCAGTGATTCTCAGTGCCATCTCTGTCAGCGCAGGTTCCTGTAAACACGTGAATTTCTTCCAGGATCTCTGCTATTCCACTGTCTCTTTGTCTATCCCTCTGCCCAAAACTCACACATTAATTACTATACATTTCTAAAACTTCTTATTAATTAAAAATATAAAGAGCTCCACAACGTTGTTCTTCTTTGGAAGAGTCTTGCTGTTTGCTCTTGAGCTCTTGTTCTTCTCTCAAGTTATTTTCAAAATCCTGATAGATTTATTGCAGTTGAATTAAATATATAGGTCAACTTGGGAGAATTTATCTATACAACATTAAGTTTAATTAATGTATATTTTGTGAAAACCTATTTAGGTATTTTTAATGTCTTAGAAAATAAATTTTTATACTAAAGTCTTAAAATCTGTTGTTACATTTTATTTGCAGATATTTATTGCTAGTAAAAGTGGTATTGGTTAAATTATATATTCTCTCTACAAAAACGTAATTAATATTTAAACAGCTCACAGTGTTTCCATAACTACTTGTTATAACTATTTGTATTAAACACATAAATTGTTACTAGAATTTAGATATTTTTATGAATATTTTATCTAACCATTTTTTTGTGGATTCTCTACATAAGATCATGCCATCTGCAAATAGAAACAATATTACTTTTTTCTTTTTGATTTGGATGCTTTGTATTGCCTGATTGCTCTGGCTAGGACTTCCTGGGTGCCTAGGGTGAGAGTAGGCCCCCTTGTCTTGTTCCTGATTTTAGAGGGAAAGTTTTAAACCTTTACCATTGAGTATGACCTTAGCTGTGGGTTTGTCATATGTGGTATTTATTATGTTGAGGGTCCTTTAATACCCACTTTATTGAGAGCTTTTATCAGAAGGATGTTGAATTTGTCCAGTGCTTTTTCTGCATATATTGATAGGATCATATGATTTTTTTATCCTTCATACTATTAATATGGTATATCACGTTTATTGATTTGTGCATGTTAAAACATCCTTGCATCCCAGGGATAAATCCCACTTGATCATGGTGTATGATCCTTTTAGTGTGCTGTTGAATTCAGTTTGCTAGAATATTGTTAAGAAATTCTGCCTCTATATTCATCAAGGATACTGGTCTGTAATTTTCCTTACTTGTAGTATCCTCATGTGGCTTTGGTATCAGGCTAATGCTGGCCTCGTAAAATGAGTTTGGGAGTGTTCCCTTCTCTTCAATATTTTGGAAGAGTTTGAGAAGGATTGGCATTAATTCTTTAAATGTTTAGTAGAAATCATTAGGGAGATTATCTGGTCCTGGGCTTTTATTTGTTGGGAGATTTTTGATTACTGCTTAAATCTCCTAATTCATTATTGGTCTGTACAGATTTTCTATTTCTTCATGGTTTTCATAGGTTGTATGTTTCTAGGAATTTATCTATTTCTTCTAGATTATCCAATTTTTTGGCATATAATTATTCATAGTAGCTTCTTATGATGCTTTGTATTTCTCTGGTGTCAGATGTAATGTCTCCTTTCATTTATAATTTTATTTATTTAAGTGCCCTCTCTTTTTTTCCTGGTAAGTCTAGTTAAAGGTTTGTCTATTTTGTTTATCTTTTCAAAAAACTAACTCTTTGTTTCATTGATTTTTTTCTTGTTGTCCTAAGACTATATTTTATTTATTTCTCCTCTAATCTTTATTATTTCCATCCTTTTGCCAACTTTGGGCTTAGTTTGTTCTTCTTTTTCTAATTCCTTAAGATGTATAGTTAGGTTGTTTATTTGAGATCTTCCTTTTTTTCTTAATGTAGGCATTTATTGCTATGAATTTCCCTTTTATAACTGCTTTTGCTACATCTTATAAATTTTCATATGTTGGATTTTAATTTTCATTTGCCTCAAGATACTTTCTGATTTTCCTTTTTATTTCTTTTTTTTTTTTTTTTTTGTGAGGAGATCAGCCCTGTGCTAACATCCGCCAATCCTCCTCTTTTTTTGCTGAGGAAGACGGCCCTGGGCTAACATCTGTGCCTATCTTCCTCCGCTTTATATGGGACGCCGCCACAGCATGGCTTGCCAAGCAGTGCGTCGGTGCGCGCCCGGGATCCGAACCAGCGAACCTCGGGCCGCCGCAGCGGAGCGCGCGCACTTAACCACTTGCGCCACCGGGCCGGCCCCCTTTTTATTTCTTTTTTGACTCATTTGTTGTTCAGGAATGTGTTGATTGTTTTCCATGTATTTGTGAGTTTTTTAGTTTTCCTCCTTTTATTGATTTCTAGTTTCATACCATTGTGGTTAGAAAAAATACTAGATATGGTTTCAAGCTTCTTAAATTGGTTAAGTCTTGCTTTGTGGCCCAGCATATGGTATATCCTAGCAAATGCTCCATGCACTCTTGAGAAAAATGTATATTCTGGTGCTGTTGAGTGGTATGCTCTATATATGTCTGTTAGGCCCATTTGGTCTATAGTGTTATTCAGATATGCTATTTTCTTATTAATTTTCTTTCTGAATGATCTATCCAATGCTGAAAGCAGAGTATTGAAGTCTATTAGTGTTAATGTATTGTCAATTTCTCCTTTCTGGTCTGTTAATATTTTTTTTAAATGTTTAGGTGCGCAAATGATAGGTGTATATATGTTTACAACTGTTATATTTTCTTGATGAATTGACCCTTTTACCATTATATAATAATATTCTTTGTCTCTTTTGACTGATTTTGACAGAAAGTCTATTTTATCTGATATGAGTGTAGCCACTCCTGCTCTCTTTTGGTTACCATTTTCATGGAATATATTTTTCCATTCCTTCACTTTCAGTCTATGGGTAACCTTAAAGCTAAAGCTAATCTTTTGTACGTAGCTTATTGTTGATCTTGTTTTTTAATTTATTCAGTCACTTTTTATCTTTTTATTGGAGAATTTAGTTCATTTCCATTAAAGTAATTCTTGATAGGTAAGAACTTACTATTGCCATTTCCATAGTTGTTTTCTGACTGTTTTTTACTTCCTTTGTTCTTTTCTTTCTCTCCTACTGTCTTCAGTTGTGAATAATTTTTTTGAGGTGGTATGCTTTAACTCCTTTCTCTTTATTTTTTATGTAACTACTATAGGTTTTTTCTTTGCAGTTGTAATGAGGCTTATATAAAACATATTATAGAATTAACAGTCTATTTTAAGCTGATAATAACTTACCTTCAAACATATGCAAAACATGTATACTTTTATTTCTCCTTTCATCACATTCTATGCCACTGATGTTACACTTTACGTCTTTTATGTTGCGTATTTATTAAAAAATTATTGTAGTTGTAATTGTGTTTAATATTATTGTTTTTTAACTTTTATACTAGATACAAAAGTGAATTACATACCCCCGTTACATACCACCATTATACTGAAAGAGAAATAAAAAAAAAAAACCAGTTAATTGCCTCAAAAAGAATAAAATACTTAAATTTAACCAAGGTTGTTAAAGATCTATACATTGAAAACTACAAGACATTAATGAAACAAACTGAAGAAGACACAAATAAATGGAAAGATATCCCATGTTCATGGATTGGATGAATTAATAGTTTTAAATGTAAACACTACTCAAAGCCATCTATAGATTCAATGCAATCCATATCAAATTTCAGTGGAATTTTTCACAGAAATAGAAAAAATAATCTGAAAATTTGTATGGAACACGAAAGACACCAAAAAGCCAAAGTAGCGTTGAGAAAGAAGAACAAAGCTTGAGGTGTTACACTTCCTGATTTCAAACTATATTCAAAGCGATAGTATCAAAACAGTATGGTACTGGCATAAAAACAGACACATATACCAGTGAAATAGAATGGGGGGCCCAGAAATAAGCCCATGCATATATGGTCAACTAATATTTGACAAGGGAGCTAAGAATATCGATGGGGAAAAGATAGTTTTTTCAATAAATGGTACTGGGAAAACTGGATATTCACATGCGCAAGAATGAAACTGAACCCCTTCCTTACAAATGATTTACAAAAACTAACTCAAAATGAATTCAAGATGTAAGCATAAGGTTTGATACCACAAAACTCCTAGAAGAAAACACAGGGACAAGCTTCTTGACATTGATCTTGGCAATTATTTTTTGGATATGACACCAAAAGCGCAAGCAATAAAAGCAAAAATAAACAAGTGGGACTACATCAAACTAAAAAGCCCCTGCACAGCAAAAGAAACAAGCAACAGGGGCTGGCCCAGTGAGGCAGTGGTTGAGTTCAGTGCACTCCACTTTGGCAGCCTGGGGTTCACAGGTTTGGATCCCAGGCATAGACCTATTCCACTCAAGTCATGGTCTGGTGACATCCCACATGCAAAATAGAGGGAGATGGGCACATATGTTAGCTCAGGGTCACTCCTCCTCAAGCAAAAAGGGGAAGATTGGCAATAGGTGTTAGCTCAGGGCCAATCTGCCTCACCAAAAAGACAAAAAAAGAAACAAGCCACAGAATGAAGAGGCAACCTACAAATGGGATAAAATATTTGCAAACCATATTTCAGATAAGAGGTTAATATTAAAAAAATATAAGAAACTCAATTGCCAAAAAAGAAAAAAAAAAAAACGATAAAAAAAAATCTGATTAAAAACTAGGCAGAAGACCTGAGAAGACATTTTTCCAAAGAAGACAGACAAATGACCAACAAGCACAAATGGCCAATGAAAAGCTACTTAGCAACACTAATCATCAGGGAAATGCAAATCAAAACCACAATGAGATATCACCTCACACCTGGTAATGGCTATTATCAAAATGACAGGAGATAACAAGTGCTGGCAAGGGTGTAGAGAAAAGGGAACCCTAGTGTATTATCGATGGGAATGTACACCCACTGTGAAAAACGGTATGGAGGTCCCTCAAGAAATTAAAAATAGAATTACCATATGATCTAGCAATCCTGGTTCTGGGTATACATCTGAAGGAAATGAAATCACTATCTGAAATCTGTGCACTCCCATGTTTATTGCAGTATAATTTACAATAGCTAAGATATGGAAATAACACATAAGTGTCAATCTACAGATGAATGGATAAAGAAAATGTGATTTTATATATATATATATATATATATGTATACACACATAAACACACACACGTAATGGAATATTATTCATCCATAAAAAAGAAGGAAACCTTTTCATTTGCAATAACATGGTGAACCTTGAGGGCATTATGCTAAGTGAAATAAGTCAGACATAGAAAGACAAGTACTGTATGTGGAATCTAAGAAAAGCCAAACTCACAAAAACAGAGTAACCACCATTCGGTGGTTACTACAGGCTGGGGGCGGGGTGGGGAGAAACGGGGAGATATTGGTCAAAGGGCACAAACTTCCAGTTTCAAGATGGATATGTCTGGGGATATAATGTACAGCATGGTAACTATAGTTAACAATAATGTACTATATACTTAAAAGTTGCAAAGAGAGTAGATATAAAGTGTTCTCACCACAAAAAGGAAGTTGTAATTATGTGAGGGTATGAATGTGTTAACTAATCTTAATCTGGTAGTTATTTCACAATATGTACATATATCAAATCATTGCATTGTGCACCTTAAACTTACACAATATTGTCTGTTAATTTAATCTCAATAAAGCTGAGGGAAAAAGATAAAGAAAATGAATACATGTATACCAAATGTGTGTACAGGAATGTTTATTGAAGGATCATTCATAGTAAAGATAGGCAAGGAAGAACAGAAAAATTTTGTCTTTTATCAACAATAGAATGGGTAAATAAGTTGTATCTATTCATACAATGCAATATGATACAACAGTGAGAATTAATGAACTACATCTACATGAAGGGCATTGATGAATCTCACAAATATAAGATTCAACTACACCATTTAGGAGATGATGTCAAAGCTCCACACACCCCTGGAATTTAGTGGCATACCAGCAGCTTGCAACAGAGGAGAGCTAAAAATGAAGTCTCTACATATGCATCACTGTGTCCAGGTAAATACTTGTGGGTTCCCTTAATAAAAAGAAGAAACAATTAGAGATATTGGAGAAGTATTGTTGGTCCCTGTCATAGATAATGCTTGAGAAATGGTAGTAATCTACAAAAGCACATAATATTATGAAATAACATTGGCTCTTTTGCCAGAAACAGAAATACATTGCCAGCAACCGTGTAGGGAGATATCTGCTATACTATGTATTTCTACCATCCGAAGTTACTCACTTTTTTAACGCACATAATATGCTTCAGGCTTTCTTTCCAAAAACTTGTATTTCACAATGTCTCATGAATCTATTCTTTGTCCTATTTTTTCATCATTCTTGTCAAATTTTGTTTAATGTAATGGTAAATTAAAGAGGTTTGCATGAGTTTATTTATATTGAAGCTTAAATAAGGAAATATCTGAGAGTTTATGTTTGCATTTTAACAGAAATTTTGTCCCTTAATAAAACAATTAAACCACAACAGTAAAATTGTTAGCATCAGGTAGAAGCAAACGGAACAGTTAGGACAAATGGCTAGGACATTCTCAGTGTCTCTCATGTTTTCCAATGTAGAAGTTTGACCTTAAGGTTCTGTATATAATGCTGATTCCTTTTAAATCAGACGGAAAAAATTTTTTTAAGTTGAAAAACAAAATTTATATACTGCCTAAAATCTCATTGTTTCTAGGTCCTGTACTTAGAGGTAATTTCCTTCTGGCTAGTCTGAGTAAAGTTTATTGTATGAACCGTAAATTGCAAAATTTTAAGTTTATTAAACTCAAGGAGTTTAACCACATCTATAAACTCTGTCATATTGAAATGCGTGGTCAATCTAATATGGAATTAAAGGCATCTTGTCAAAGTCCTTTTCCATCAGTAATGATGGAAAGCAAAAATATGTAAGGGCACTTACTTTATTCAATCTGCTTTGCATAGAAATGTTGAATTATGTAACTGATAATGTGACACCAAACACAAAGCGTTATTTGCAATCATCTAGGATGTTCATTTACCTCATCAACTGACAATGTCTCAACATTTTTTAAGGCAACATCTCATGCTTCAATATTTTCTGATAGCTGAAGCTGTCAGTATGAAATTAAATTCTTTTAAAAACGAACTTGACATTATAGGCAGTAATGTAGTGCTTCCCAGAGAAAATGAAATGTTTCTGTCATATTAAGGAAGTCCAACAGACAAATTGATAAGATTAGTTACTTCAAATCTCCATCCCACCCTCTCTGGATGAGGCTCATGCTTGTTGACTGACTGGCCAGAAAAAGAAAGTGCCAAACACTTGAAAATCAGATTGAAACAGCTCGTTATAAAGGGAATACATGGTTAATTTCCCTCAGGTACCTCCAGATTGTCCCTCGGAGATAGGAGAATTTGCAAAATATTCAGTCATATAGCTTCATTGAAAAGGCCTAAATTTGAACCCAGGCTACGTAGGTTCAACTTTTCTATTAATTTTTAAAAATACAATTCTGTATTATGATAGTTATCAAAGCAAACATCATAAATCTATTCAATCCATAATATGCATGACATGTTTTGCAAGTATCAAAATGAAGCTTGATATAGTGGAGAAAACACTGCCTGTGCCATCTGACAAGGGGTTACATTTCCATGCTTCACATTCCTAACCTGTGACCTTGAAAAAAATTATTTAAATTTAGATGCTCAATTTTTTCATTTGCAATTAGAACATAATTGATACAGTGGGGTATTGTGCAGATTAAGTATATACGCACACATCATTTTAACATTGCAAAAATTCTCTAATGAATCTCTAAGTGCCTAGCATAGATTTTGGCATTTTGAAAATAAAGGTTGATTGTTTAAAATCTTTTAGGTAAGGTAATGAGGTAAATTTTGCTTTGTTCGCAAGAATGAAAGGGAATGCTCTCCATAAAGGTAGGGAGAATAGCACTCTATCAACACAGAAGTAATAAGATAAAATTGGGTCCTAGATTGCAGGTAATGGAAAGACAGATACCACCTCAGCAAACAAAAACAAGATCCCCCTCCCACGCTAGTAGGTAAGAAATGAAGATCAGTACTTTTGCAACAAGGCAAGCTCCCTGGTAAGGTACACATAACATAGGTCAGATCACAAATCAAGTTTTTTTTTTTTTTTTTTTTTGAGGAAAATCAGCCCTGAGCTAACATCTGCCAATCCTCCTCTTTTTTCTGAGGAAGACTGGCCCTGGGCTAACATCCGTGCCCATCTTCCTCCACTTTATATGGGATGATGCAGCAGCATGGCTTGACAAGCGGTGCCTCCGTGTGCGCCCGGGATCCCAACCGGGCCATGGCAGTGCAGCGAGTTAGGCCGCTAGGCCTAACTTAACCGCTAGGCCACCTGGCGGGCCTCCGCAAATCAAGTTTTATTGGGTGTTGTGTCTACACATAGGAAGAATAGAAATTGAAGAAAATCAAGAATATTAACGTTGGGAATTTTACAGGTGAGAATTATAAAATTAATTTTGTATAACTTTATACTGATAACTGGTGCTTTTATGGATGACTTTCATATGTTAGCAATTATAATACTTTTATAATATCATTGTAGAGATCTTTACATCATCGTAGTATAGAACTCTAGACTTTAAGATCAAGAACAAAAGAGAAAACGCTTGATTGCTTCTTGACCTTCAGGTCTTGATAGTGGGTAAGCTATTCATAGACTCGCCTAAAGAGTACCCCACCACCGCAACTCGTTATGTGTTTTAACGCTTACGCTCCAAATCTAACTTTACCTGAATTGTCTGTTGCCTACAGTTCTCTGAAGAAGAACTTGGAACTGGAGCTTCCTGCTATGACTATTGCTCTCAATGAAGACACAGAATTTCATGCAGTTACACGAGGACATGCACCATCTCTTTTAATTCTCCTTTATTAAATTCTTCATTATTCCTTAATCGTATTTTGCTTTTCATCATCTTGAATTTTCTCTATTTACTTTTTTATTTCACTTCTTTTAATTGTGCTTAATATAGTGATTTTTACAGTGTTCTAACATTTTTGTTCAATATTATTATTAATTTCAATGAAGATTGAGGGACAAGCGGGTGGGGCGATACATTAGCTGGGGTCCTCTAAATGTTATTCACCAAGACTGGAATAGATATTTATTTGGGGAAACATCTATGAAAAGAGAAGATGGAGAAGGAGATGGAAGAGGTTGAGAGAGTTTCAGGTGGTGATTCAGGTCTGACTTCTGTGAATAAGAGAAGGAAGGAAGGAAAGCCTTTTACTGTAGTGCAGCTCTAAGAAAGTTTCGGCAGAGTCAGTGGAGTCCTTGAGAAAGAATTGACCATCACAGAGACTTACTGTGTCTCTGAGTAACCAACCTGCCTTAGTATCCCTGCCATATTCAGTCATTGGCTGGGAACAGCCCATGGGAATCTTGGCCATCAGGGGAAAGCAGTGGTGGGTTTCCCAGTGAAGCAACTGGGATGACAGTCAATTATGCTCCTGAAGTGGGGGATCTGAGAGATATATTTTTGTGGTCAGCACAGGAGCCCTTGCATACAGACAAGAGTGGTTAAGGATTTATTTTAAATTTGGCTAATACTACAGAATTTCACTTAGTTCCCTGAATACTTCTTCTATTCAAGATCCTCTGTATGATAGTTACCCAGTGAAAATTATTTTTTAAGAACTCAGAAAAATAGTCAAATGTTTATCTCTTTTTGACTAATAATCCAAACCAGTTCTGTTCCAAATGAGCTTCTGGAATAGACATAACTGTTTAAAATCTAGATCCTTACAAAATAAGTAGGTAGCACATCTTACAGTGAAAGCACCCTCAATTTTATCTCCAAACATAATTGCCTCAAAAAAGTTGTATATTTCTCAAATTTTCAGAATGATTTCTAGTTGCTGCGATAGCTCTTCTCACATCTTCCTGCTGCTAATTAACTTTACCCACCTCTCCTCAAATCGGTATCAAAAAGCAACACAAAACAAAAGCAATTTTTTAAATTTCCTATTGAAAGGAAGTGAGGAGTTGAGAATGACATCATATCCCCAAATGTTTTCAGAAGTTTTCATACATACTCTTTAAAACACATTGCTGCTTATTCAAAATCTATTTTTACATTGATAAATAAATCTATAACAAAAAACGAATGTCTCTGTATTAGTTTCTGGTTGTTGCTTTAACAACTTACTACAATATTAGTGCCTTAAAATAACTCAAGTTTATTATCTTACAGTTCTATAGGCCAGAAATCCAAAATGGGTCTCACTGGACTAAAATCTGTTCCTGTTAGCAGGGCTGCCTTCTTTCTTGAGGTTCTAGGCTCTGATTCTCCTATTCTGCCTTTTCCAGTTTCTAGTGGCTGCCAACTTCCCATGGTTTATGGCCAAGCAAAGGTCAGTGGTGTCTTTTTCATGCTGCATCACTTGGCTTCACTCTTTCCCTTATAAAGACTCTTGCGATCGATTGATTGGCTAACCAAGGAGAATCCCATCTCAAGGTCCTTAACTTAATGACATCTACAAGGCTTCTTTTATCTTTGAATTTTCTACGTACACATTTATGTCTTCTTAAATAATGATGGTTTTATTAACCTTTTAAAGTTAGTAGGACTTGTAGTGATATCAACTTTCTTATTCTTGATATGGTTAATTTGTGTTTTTTCTTTTTTCCTTATCCATTGTATTGATCTTTAAGAATCAGTTTATAGTTTCTTAGATATTTCATGATTTTTTTGTATTTCAACTGTATTGACATTTGATCTTATCTGTATTATTTCCTCCTTCTGGCTTATTTTAGGGTAACTTGCTAATTTATTTCCCTAGTTTCTTGAGTTGTAAGCTTAAGTTCTTGATTGTAAACAATTCCTGATATAAGTATTTAATGCTGTAGATTTCCTTCTGAGCATTGTTTAAGCCACATCTCACAGATTTAGATATATTGGGTTTTGTTCATTCCGTTCAAATTATTTACTAATTTCTCTTGAGAGTCCTTCTATAAACTTGGATTTTAAATTCCAGATTTACTTAGAACTTTATTGTTTAGTTTCCAAATATTTGGAGATTCTTCCTTCTCTTTTTTTTTTTTCTGAAGAAAATTATAGCCTGAGAGAAATTTTGTTTCAGTACTTTAAAGATATCTTGCCATTGCTCTCTGACTAGCATAGATTGTGATGAAAGTTTCTATAATGAAATTATCTTTATTCCTCTATATGTATGTCTGTTTTGTCTGACTGTCTTTGAGAATTTCTCTTTATTACTGATTTTCAACAATTTACTTATGCTATACTTTGGTGTATTACTATTATTATTACTCTGAATGAGTTTTTTGTATTTCTTGGATCTGTGGGTTTATACTTTTTATCTCATTCGGACATTCTTCAGCTGTTATTTTGTTATATGCTTTTCCTCTCCCCCTTTTCCTTCAATACACATATTGAACCTCTTGATATTGTGTCATAAGTCCCTGAAATCCTGTTCATCTTTTTAAGCTTTTTTTCCCTACCTCTCTGAGCCTCAGTTTGGATAATTTCTGTCACTATGTGTTCAATTTCACTCATATTTTCTACTATAGTATCTATTTTGTTGTTAAATTTGAATAAATTTTCCCTTTCAGACATTATATATTTGTCCCTATAATTTCAATTTTATCTCTTTTCTTATATCTTCAATTTATCTCGCCATTATTTTGATATTTTCTCATAACTGTTTACCATATTTATAATTTTCTTAACTATTTATATATCTCTGTTTGTCAATGAATTTAATAGAGATCAAATAATCTCTATCATTTGTGGACTTATATCTAAAGAATGATTTTCATCCTGGTATGGGTTTCATTTTTTTTCTTTTTCACATGATGTGATAGGCAAATAATGCTGCCACTTGTCCCAAAGATGTTCATGTCCTAATCACTGGAATCTACAGATATATTACTCTACATGGTAAACAAGACTTTGCTATTAAGATTACAGACCTTGAGATGAGGAAATTATCCTGGTTTAGCTGGGTGGGTCCAGTCTAATTACAGGAGTCCGTAAGAGGGGAAAACATTTCCTGACTAATGTCAGAGAGATATGACATTAGAAAGACTCTACCTTCCATTCCTTGCTACAAAGATGGAAAAAGGGGACTACATGCAAAAGAATGCAATAGCTTCTTGAAGCTGAGAAGGAGTCTGAGTTTGCAGCCAGCAAGACAATATGCAGGGTTGATGGGGACCTCAATCCTAAAACCATAAGGAACTGGATTCTTCTAACAGCCCAAATAAGAGGGAAACAAATTTTTGCCTAGAGCCTCCAGAAAGGAATGTAGCCTCTCAATACCTTGATTGCAATCTTGTGAGACTCTCACCATACTTTTAATCTACAGCACTGTAGATAATAAATTTGTGTACTTCAAGCCACTAAATTTGTGGTAATTTCTCATAGAAGCAATAAAAAACTATACATTTCTGGTAAATTTTCATCTGTTGCTGCACATTATGAATATCATATTGTTGAGTGTTTGGATTTAGTTTTCTTTCTTTAAAGAGTGCTGGATTTATTTGGCAGGTAGCTATGTTACTTGCAGAGCAGATTGATCTTTTCAAAGCTTGTTGTAAAACTCTTCTAGGGGCTTAGCCCATTTACTAAGGCATGACTCTTTTGTAGCCTTTACTGATTTCCCAAGATATTCAAATAAATTTCTGTACTCTGGCCTGATGAAATTCAGATATCTCTCCAACTGTGTTGCTCTGGAAATTGTTCATTTTATAGCTACCCAGCAATTGTTATTTTCCTCTATTTCATGATTTTTCAACCTACACATGTGCAGATGAGTATCCAGCTAAAGATTCAGGAGGACTCCTATGCAGATTTCTGAAGCTGTTTCTCAGAGTTTCTCCCTTCTCTCCAGGATCTACCTCAGTAGTTCCAGCTACATCTACCCAAAACTTGATACCATTTTCTTTCTTTCTTTTTTTTTTTGTGAGTAAGATCAGCCCTGAGCTAACATCTGCCAATCCTCCTCTTTTTTCTGAGGAAGACTTGCCCTGGGCTAACATCCGTGCCCATCTTCCTCCACTTTATACGGAAGGCCACCACAGCATGGCTTGACAAGCAGTGCGGCGGTGCGCACCCGGGATGGAACTCGGCCCGCCATAGAAGAGCGCACACACTTAACCGCTACACCACGGGGCCGGCCCCTTATTTCTTTATCTCTGGAGATTGCACTGTCCTTTTTTTTTTTTTTTTTTAATTTTATTTATTTATTCCCCCCCCCCAAGCCCCAGTAGATAGTTGTATGTCATAGTTGCACATCCTTCTAGTTGCTGTATGTGGGATGCAGCCTCAGCATGGCCGGAGAAGTGGTGCATTGGTGTGCGCCCGGGATCCGAACCTGGGCCGCCAGCAGCGGAGCGCGCACACCTACCCACTAAGCCACGGGGATGGCCCTGCACTGTTCTTTTTAAGATCACCTTTCCTGGGCCGGCCCCATGGCTTAGCAGTTACGTGTGCGCACTGCGCTGCTGGCGGCCTCGGGTCGGATCCCGGGCGCCCACTGATGCACCGCTTCTCCGGCCATGCTGAGGCCGCGTCCCACATACAGCGACTAGAAGGATGTGCAGCTATGACATACAACTATCCTCTGGGGCTTTGGGGGAAAAAAATAAATAAATAAAATTATTAAGATCACCTTTCCTTTGCTGGGAAGTGTCTCCAGACAGAAAGCCAGAGCTGCTGTAGGAATCATCTCATTTGTCTCCCCGCTGTAGGCGATCAGAGTCTTGCTCTGCATGATATCCAATATATAGAAATAATTGTTTCATAAATTTTCATACTTTTTGTCTAGTTTTCTCTGTTTACAGGTCTGTTTTCGGTGAGAGGTAAGTTACACTTTCATGGCTAAAAAATGTAGTTCGGTCTGGTCTTTTTTTTTGCTTTTTCGTTTAGAGAGAAACTCAATTTCATGATAAAGGTTTAGAAAAGGCAAACACACACAACACAATATTAATAGTTATTTCAAATAAGCTTTTATGCAGTCATGCATCTTCCACAGATCATTCCCTAAACTGTAAATATGCAATCTTTAACCATGTATGGACACTTTGTAATTTCAAAAAGAAATTTATCAAGTGGGAGAAAGAGAAGAAAAGAAAAAATAGTTATTTGATAATTGGATTATTTAAAGACACTGGCGAAGAATTTAATGAAAATGTGCCCTGTTAGTGCAGCAGAGATGCAGCTATCTATTTTTATACATACACAAGCATCTACATCCTTAATCAATTCAATAAAGCAAATGTTTAGTTAGCAAACCCTATTTTTAAAGCAAGAAGGTGATTCAGTGAGAACTGTGATTTAATAAGATTAACCACACAGGAATGTGTACCTTGTAGGGGAGAGAGAGGAATCTAGAGCTAAAGAGACCAGTTAGGAGACTACTGCCTTAACCCAGGCGTAAGCTTGATAAGGACTTGAAATATGGTAACAGTAATTAACTGCATAGGAAAAAGGCAAAGATCCCTAATTGGCTATCAGGCTATTTTTTTTTTTTTTACATTTAAAAAAATTTACAGATATCTATCAATATTATCACAAAAACCTTATCATCTCAAAGAAGGATATTCAAAATAATGGATTTTTAGAAAAGTTAATAGTTACACTTCAAAGGGAAGAGAAATGAGTGAAGATCATGAAATTTTCCTCTACTAATGTCTTATAGAAAATCCATTAGAAAAGCATTTGTATCTAATTGTCTAATCACAAGAGAAGACAAAGAGTGACATAACTCTAATGGGATGAAAGTAGATTATAGTTCAATACCCTGTACTCTGATACGGTCTGCATATAGCAATAACCTTGGAGGCCATTTCACTTAATTTACTTAGAACTGAAGAAGAAGGAGGGGAAATTTTTATTAAATGGACTCGTAATAATTAAATGGACTCATAGTAAGTGGAATTTTTATTAAACAGGACTCGTGACAGTTTGGTTGTACCTTTGAAACGTAAAGTTAAATCTGGGCTTAATTATTACATTGCTCCTCAACCACAAAGAAGAAAGGCTATGATTCAAATTGAGGCTCTGAAAAGAAGTCCTTGAATAAATAAAAAGCTGTGTGAAAACTGACTCAGTAAATTCTAAGTCTGTTGAGAAAATAACTAATCATTGCACAGGGTAACTATGTTGCAAAACCTTAGACAAGTCTATAACCCCTCATGGCTCTGTTACAAAGTTCCCTTTTTTCATTCTTTCCCTTAAGAAAAGATATTGGATTAGATGGAAGGCAATTCTTTTTTAACGCCAAAATTTATGACTATTATTTTATTTTGTATTTTAGGATACACTTTTCTCCAATTTGAGTGTATACCTACTAAAAGTAGGTTTTCAGCCCACCACACTATGAAAAGTATTCTTTTCCAATATCTACGGTGACTGTTATATTGCTAAGTCCAATAGTCTATTTTCAGTTTTTCAGCTTTAACGTTCTCAATCAGTCCTCCTCACCCCCTTACTTCTCTGGCCTCATCTCTTACTTCCTTTCTCTTTTCTCCACTTAAGTAACATAGGCCTGCTATCCTGGGGGTTTCAGCATTGCTAAGCCCCTCACCTTTCTCAAATATTTTCTCAAAGGGCACCTTCTCAGTGACAACTTCCCTAATCATTCATTTTTGCATGTGTAGAAAAATATACAAAGCATAAAATTTACCATTTCAACAATTTTAAGTGTACAGTTCAATGGCATTAAATATATTCACGTTGTCACCATCATTCACCTCCAGAACTATTTCATATTCCCCAACTCAAACTCTGTGCTCATTAAACACTAACAGCCATTTGTCTCACACCAGACCCGCCAATAAGCATTCTACTTTTTGTCTCTATAAATTTGACTATGCAAGGTACCTCATATAAGTGGAATCATAAAATATTTGTCCTTTTGTGACTGGCTTATTTCACTTAGAATAATGTCTTCAAGGTTCATCCATGTTCTAGCCTGTGTCAGAATTTTTTTCCTTTTCAAGGCTGAATGATATTCTATTGTGTGTATATGCCACATTTATTTATCCATTCATTCATCGATGGACACTTTGCTGTTGTGAATAATGCTACTACGAACATGAGTGTACAAATATTTCTTCAAATCTGTGCTTTCCTTTCTTTGAGGTGTATACCTAGAAGTGAAATTGCTCGATCATATGGTAGTTCTAGGTTTACTTTTTTGAGGAATTTCCATACTGTTTTCCACAGCAGCTGCATCATTTTACATCCCCACCAGCAATGTGCAAGAGTTCCAGTTTCTTCATATTCTCTACAACACTTAATTTCTAGGTTTTTTTAAAGTTTATTTTTCTTCATATTATTATTATTTCTACATCTACCTAATTGTAAAATGTAAGCTCCATGTGGAAAGGAATTTTTTTCAGCTATGTTTCCAACATGCCTAAAATTTTACCTGGCGTATTCTAGGCACTCAATAGATAGTTGTTGAATCTATAGTAACATAAGGGTGGATAACATGTGTTTTCAAATATATATATATATATACTTGCTTAGATATAATACTTAGAAAGAATGATAACATTTCAGAAGAGAACCAAAAAGAGGTAGTTAACTTTCAGTTAAACATGATAGATTGTACATAAATATTATTATCACTGCTTCAACTGAAACGTCCATCAAACGAGAGTAAAGGAATAAAAAAAATATTAATAAATAAACCAGGACAGAAAGAAAGGAGAAGAAAGAACAACTTGCTGCTTGTTGGGATATAGATGGACAGGAGTTATCTAACTAAACAGATCCCAGAAAGTGGAAGCTAAGCTGGCAGCGAAAAAAGCACAGAAGTCAGCTGATGTTCACTGAAGAACAGCCTAAATCATCAAGAATGGGGCATCAGGTATCCCATAAAATAGGGTGTGAGAAGCGGCTGAAAACAGAAAAATTTTTTATAGACTTTAGGTCTAATAGATCCCCTCTCAGAGGTACTTTTGTCCCAGAGAAACCAGGCTCAACACATGGTGGGGTGTCACACGAGAAACAGAGGCATGAAGTGAAGACTAGACACCAAAGGATGAGAACAATGGTTCCTTCTCCCATTCAGCCCATGAATACTATCATCCCAATAAGAGATTAGAGAGGTCCTCTGCAGGAAAACTGACTAGTCCAAGGAAAACTACCATAGAAATTGATATCTGGTATTGTCCTAACTAACCACTCCAGCCAGAAAATTGGGACAAGCATAAAATCTACTCACCTTCTTAGTGTGTTTCTTTAAATGTGACCTCCTGTCCAATGGTGGCCAAATATTTCATTCAAACCTCTCTACGAGACAGATATTACACAAGTGTGAGAAGAAAACAAAACGTATTGTGCAGACAGTGGAAGAAAATTTCAAAGAAATGATAAAAATACCGTCAGATATATAAGAGAAGATACCACATTCACAATACAAGAATAGAAGTTTAAAAAGACAAGAACGTTCAGAGACCAAAATAGGTCTCATAAAATAAAAACATGACATCAAAACTGAAAACAAAATCACCCAAAAGTTTGAGAGTTAAATTTGATAGCTCTCCCAGAAAGTGGAACAAAAATATAAAGACGAAAAATAAAAGTAAAAAATAAGAAAATTAGTGGAGGATATTATAAAGTGAGTAGAAAGTAAAATTCCCTAGAAGTGAAGATTCTGAATTTAGACCAAGAGGGCCCAGCAACTACCAAGCACAATTTGTGAAAATAGACCTACTCCAAAGTAAATAATCAAGAAATTCCTAAATGGTGGGGAAGAGAAATATCCCAGATGCATCTAGGGAGAAAATCAAAACAGGTCTCATGCAAAAAACTGGAAGTAAGAATGTCTTGAGACTTCTGAAATAGCCTAAGTAGATTCTAGAAGATAATGGAAAAATCTTTTCAAAATCTTGTGGAAGAAGTATTTTCAATCTTGAATTCGATATTCACCCAATTGCAAATGAAGAAAGAGGTCAAGCAAAAATATGTTCAGAAATGCAAGACTTCAAAATATGTATACATGCCACACATTGTCTTTCAGAAAGTTACTGAATAATGTGCTCCACCTACACAAAGAAGTAACCGAGAAAAAGGAATACAAGAGTGCCACCCAGAACTGATATAAGGGAATGCCCAGGATGGTGGTAACAGACAGCCCAGAGCTACCAACAATGCCATTGCTTAACAAGCAACCAGTCCACTTGGAAGCATGAGAAAGAAGGGCTCCAGAAAGCATGTCTCCAAGGAAAGAAAAGATGAAATTGATAGATGGCCTAAAGTGTTTAAATGTGTTGAGATAATATAGACACTTCTAGAAGAGAGTTTGAGGATAAACAAGTAAATGATTCATAGAAAACCATGCAAAGAGTAATAATTTGGAGTCAATGCCACAGAATACAGAAAAGTGAATGATAAAGTAATTCACTGTGTTGTTCACTTGTCAAAATATTTACATAGTCACTTAAACTATTGAATATTTATGCAATAGAATAAGATATTGGGAGGATATGGGTATATGAAAAATAAATCTCTCTCACAATGGGAGATAAATAGAAAAATTGAGACAAACTAAGGCATAATAAAGCAACATTAAGAAAAAATTGATGCTAACTTGAAAAATTAAGGAATGGCTATATAAGCACGTTATTAGAAAGATTTTAATGTATTTACCTGAAGAGAGTAAGAATTTTGCATGAAGAAGTGTGGTTCAAGAGACTGCTGGGGTTTTTCTGTTTGTTTTAATTTTTACTAGGCCTTCTACATGTAAATTTTTAAAAAATAAATATTTCTCAAAACATAGACAGATACTAAGTATGTCATGGAAGGCTTGGGTCTTCTGAGAATCAGACACCAAGACGGAATTATGCATGTAGGAGATTTATTTGGGTAAATATCTATGAAGAATGAAGAGTAGAAGAAGTAGAGGTAGACCAGGAGCACCTTCTAACAACAACGCAGGTCTGAGCGCTGCAAAAAGACAGCGGAAGAATGGAGAGGTGTAGTTAGAGCCTCAGACTGCAGAGTAGCTCTGAGAAAGGCTCAGCCAGACCAATGGGGAGCCCCAGCACATAACCCATCAGAAGGGTCCCACATTGTTCAGAAATGGCCAAGCTCCAAATCCTCCATCGTGTTCTGTTGTTGGCTAGTAGCAGCCTGGGAAGAGAGTGATCTTGGCATGAATGCTGTTGTGGAGACAAAGGTGCAGCAGATGGAGAGTGTCAGCTTTCCTTACGACAGGCTCTCTTAAACGGAGAGATGAGTTATAAATTTCCATGGCTGCCACCACACTGAAAATAGAGAACATGGGAAAGTTTAATTTATTTCTCAATTAAATGTTCGAGGTCTCCTCTTAGAGTTAATAGAAATTTAAGGTACAGTTAAACTGTCTAGTCTCATTTTAGAAAGTATAGGTTCTTTGTCTTATAAAGATATTCTTAATTTTACAGAAAACTTTTTGTGGCTCTTCAAAATGGTATTTTTATCCATTTAAAGACATGCAAAATTTTCTTCATCAAAAATAAACTTAGGTAACATGGATATATATCTAGATATAAATAGATATAGGTGTATCCATTTTATATATACATAAATAAAATGTTTAAATAATATATATGTGTATATATTAATCTTATTTAGTCTGAATTCTATCAATACAAAATATTACAGTATAATAAAACACAAAAATAAAATATTTTGTGTTAATATGTTCTAGAAATTGTAAGTACTAGCAATTACCGATTGGTTAAGTTTAAAATTGTATTTTTATTTATTTTGTAATTTTAAAATATTAATCAATTATCTCATTTATTCCAAACACTAGATAGTCATGAGTGATTTAACACCTCTGTTTACTTAAAAATAAATAATTATAATACGTTGTAACAAATACTCTATTAGACATTGACCCGTTACAGAGGAGGATTAGAGAAGAAAGGACCACTTCTGCTGCAGCAGCCGTTGAAGAGCAGCGGCCTTGGTTCTGTGCTACTCCTTGACCATGGGCCTCAAGAAGGGCCACATGGTGACCAAGAAAATGGGCAAGCTGGGGTGCAGCTGAGCACACCAAGTTCCTGCGGGACTTGATCCAAGATGTGTGTGGCTTCACTTCACAGGAGCGGAAGCCATGGGGCTGCTCATGGTGTGCAGGGACAAGCGAGCCTCAAGTGCATCAAGGAAAGGGAGGGGACATACGTCTGGCCACCGTGAGGAAAGCAGCTGCCAAGAAGAACTGAGCCCCTCCCCGCTCTGTACCTAATAAAATATTTACAGAAAAAAACAAGGATCGACTTAGGCAGAGAATAAGGGAAACTTTCATGGAGAATGTTATACTTGAGAAGAGTCACATAGGATGAATTTACAAGGCAAAAGTGAGAAATAAAAAACAATATATGCAAAGTAGAAAAAATAACGTTCAAGAACATAGAGTTGTGAAATAACATGGCATATCAAGAGGATCCTTAGAAATGACTTGTTGAGTGAGGCAGGAGGTGGATCATAAAAGAGCCCATTTTGGAATTTGTTATGGTGTCGTTATGCTTTTATAAGGGATTAGAATTCAGTATTTTTAGAGCAGTTATTGAATGTTTTTTAACAGCCTATTGAGATGTAATTCACATGCCAGACAATTCACCCCTTTAAAGTGTACAATTTAATGGTCTTTAGTATATTCACAGATATGTGCAACTATCATCATAGTCAACTTGAAAACATTTTTATTACCTTAAAAAGAAACCCCCTAGCCATTAGCTAACACTCACCTACCCCTATCGTGCCCCTCCCCCTCCTACTGTAGCCCAAAGCAACTACTAATCTTTAGATTGCACCTCTTTGGACATTTCATGTGAATGGAATCATAATATGTGGTCTTTTTTAGTGGCTTTTTTCACTTAGCATAACATTTTCAAGGTTCATCGTGTTGCAGCATATATCAGTACTTCATTCCTTTTTCGGTCAAATAATATTCCATTGTATAGATATACTAAATTTATTTTTATCCATTCATCCATTGATGGACCTTTGAGTGCTCCTACTTTTTGACTATTATGAATTATGCTGCCATAGACATTCATGTAAGAGTTTTTGTGTAGATATATATTTTTATACCTTTTGGGCACAAAGCTAGGAGTAAAATATCTAGGTCACTTGGTAATATGTTTGTTTGAGGAATTGCCAGACTGTCTTCAAAGTATCTGCTCCATTTTATATTCCCATAAGTAATGTATGAGGGATCTAATTTCTCTACATGCTTGCCAACGCTTGTCATTATCTGTTCTTAAAATTCTAGCCATCTTAGCCGTTATGAAATGGTATCTCATGTGGTTTTGATTTGCATTTCCCTGATGACTAATGATGTGGCATTATTTTTTTAAGTTGGGTTGTCTTTTTACTATAGAATTGTAAGAGTTCTTTATATATTCTGAATACAACTCCCTCATCAAGTATATGATTTGCAAATATTTTCTCCTCCCATTCTATATTTTCGTCTATTCTCTACCTTGATGGTGCTTCCAACAAGACGTGCTCCCTTAAAGAACAAAATCTGTAAATTTTGAGAAATTCCAATTTATCTATTCTTTATTTTGTTGCCCATGCTTTCTTTTGGTGTCATAGTTAAGAATTATTTGCCAAATGCAAGGTCATGAAGTTTACCCCTATGTTTTCTTCTTAGAGTTTTATATTTTTGACTTTTATATATAGGTCTTTGGTTTTGAGCTAACATTTGTATATGGTGTGAGGTAAGAGGCAACTTCATTCTTTTGCATGTGGCTATCCAGTTGATCCATCATCATGTGTTGAAAAGACTATTCTTTCCCCTAAGAATGGTCTTGGCATCCTTGTCAACCATAGACCACGTGACATCAGTTGACAATAGATGTCTGACTTTATTTTTATACTTTCAACTCCATTACATTGGTCTATATGTCTGTCCTTGTCAGTACCACATTGTGTTAATTAATGTTGCTTTCCAGTAACTTTTAAAATCAGAAAATGTGAGTTGTCCAACTTTGTTTTTCTTTTTTATTATTGTTTTGGCTATTCTTGGACTCTTACAATTCCATATGAATCTTTCCTATTTCTTTGCATGCCTTGTCTGGTTTTTTTTTCTTTTTTTTTGAAACTGAATATTTTAGATAATAAATTGTAGTAACTTTGGGTACTGCCCCTCTCTGGAGCTTGGAGATTGTTTATTTGTTTAATGACGAGCTGGACTATTTTAGTGCAGTCTATTTCCTTCCTCCTCTACTCTGTCCACTGTTAATCCTCTGACGTTTCTCTTGAGGGAGGTGCATCTTTGTGTCACCCTGGGGTGGCAGTGATTATGGTAGAGCTCTCTTCTTCTCTTTCTCTGACCACTCTCAGCTTTTAAACTTCAGTAATTACCGGCCGACTGCCCTATTGATTTCAACAATACCCTAGGCCATAAATTGCTCTACATATTAATCCAATCAAATTCTGGACTTAGGATGAAGTGATATGGAAAACCATTGAAAAAATAGACCAGAGAGTTCTGAGTTGTGTTTAAAAAATTTTTTTCTAGATACAGTATGGAGACTAGACTGCAGTGGAGCAAGCATGGGAGCAGGCAGAAGAGTACGAGGGCCAAGAAACCAGGCAACAGATAATGGTGGATTGAAGAAGGGTATCAGCTATCAGTGGAGCGAGGTAGTAAGAAATAGTTGATTACAGGTACATTAAAGAAGTTGAGTCTATATGACGTGCTTATGCGTTTGATACAGTATGAGAGAAGGAGTTTTTTGAATTGAGAAATTGGAAAAATGGTGTTACCATTTAATAAGATAAAAAGCTTGAGAGAGGAACATTTGGAATGTGTGGAAGTTGAGTTTATTTTTTGACCCATTGAGGTTGAGATGATGACTGAAAGTCACCAGTAGAAAATAGATTTTCGGGGAACAAGAATAAACGGATGTAGGAAAAGAATTTAGAAATTTAACAAGAAGTAAGAATGTAGAGGCATTTTGTATAAAGAGTAGAGTAGAGAGGCAATTAGGAAGTAGAAGCAATGGGACTTGGTGATGGATAAGCGAGTGAAAGGAGGGCTCCAGGATGGCTTTGTTTCCTGGCTTGGTTGAGTCTTTGGAAAATGATGCCATTTATCAAAATAGAAATTACAAGAGAAGGTATACCCTTAGAAATTTATTATAATCGATTTTTATAAGAACTCATTTTTAACTGAATAGTACTTTTGTAATTTCAAATGTTAGCGACTTTAGGAGATTAAATATTACTCAGTTAGGCAGGTCCAGCCACACTGGGCTTTCAGTGCCTGGAAGGGAGAATGCTCCCAGACTAATAACATAGATAGGCTCATAGTCACTATTATGAGGTTAAACAGCTTCTGTCAGACTAATGATCGATTCTCTCAGTATTCTCCTGTGAGTGTTCGTTTTCTATATCAGGCAAGAATATTCACAGGTCCAATCAATCCAGCTGTCCTTCCAAATAATCCAGGCTTAAAGGTACCCCCAAAGTAGAAGCACACTTTTTTTTTAAATTTCACTTAATGAAGATGCTATGATGACCTGAGATTTAAACTAAAATCCTTAAAATCATCCAAAGAGGCATCCAGTAACTACAATGAGAAAGGGGTATTGATTTCTGAAAAATGTTTCATCGTTTATGGAAAGATATATTTATAACTAAGACCCTAGAAAAAGCATGGTTCCTTTTCTATGTCAAAATATTCTCTGTAAACTTATGGACTGATTCCTATAAATTCTCATGGTCACCATTAGACAGCACCTTCTTCTGTCAAAGAATCTACATGAGTCCTATGCTAACTCAATGCACTTGTGTTTCCTCAGGCATTGTTAATAAGATGTTATTTGATCAAATTTTCTTTTCCAAGTAATATATTTGGGTTACCTTCATGCTTTGACCTTTAAACTAAAACTAAATTATGTTTTATTACCCTCAAATGAATAAGATACATTTTACTTCTTATCAAGCAGTAGATGAAATAGTGAACTCTACTTGTGATTCCTAGTGGAGGCACATTTTACATATTTCACGAATCATCTCTTAGAAAGCCGTCACCTATAGTTATACTCCTCATTTGTAACAACTGTCTCTTGTGTTCAGATTTTCCTTCTCCCATGAGAACTATTTTGTTTCCTCTTTTCTTTTCTTCTCTTTTTTCCTCTTTTTCTTCTATCTAGCATTTTTTCTCTCTCTACACATAGATATCTGCAAAGTACTGTACCGGGTTCCAAAAAAAAGATGAATAAAATACAATCTCTGCCATCAAAGGTCTTATAATCCAGTAAACGTGTATAGATAAAAGACAATACTCAATAATTAATCCATGGAGAAATGTCCAAAAGTGCAGTAGAAACACAGTGAGTGGAATAACTTACTCTGCATGGGAAAATCGGGTTCCCAGTGGAATGGAAATATGAGCTGGGTATTGAAAGGATAAGTAGAAATTTATTTGTTAGAGTAGCGGGTAAAAGATGTATTTAATACAGAGGCCATCATATATGAACCACAAGTTGTGAAAGAAAAGTACTTAGGGAACCATGGCCGGAGCACAGACATGTTATGAGGAGTGGTTAGGGGTGTCTCTGGGAATTTAAATGGAACTAGATTCTAAAGGCCTTGATTGTCATGACAAAAAGCTTACACCCGATACTAAGAGGTGGGAGAATCAATAGATGTTATAACAATACTCACACAAACTCAGCTGAGAGGTATGCTGAATGTGGGAGAATTAGGGCCAAGGAGAATACCTTTACAATGGGAAAAGGAAAATGACTATGTTTAAAGAAGAATGTAGAATATTAAATAATGATAAAGTTGAATGGGGTTACATATAACAGTAACTGATCTCAAAATAGCTTAAATAATAAAGGAGTATCATTGGCTTATAAAATAAGAACTTAGACTTCAGGATTTTGTTTGAAATTTTTTAAGTATTGTTCATGGACCTGGTTTCTTTCTGTCTCTCTTCTCTTCCATAGTGTCAGTTGGCTCCCCATTGTGATTGCCGGATGTTTGTCCCTAACACCTTAAGTTTCTTTCCTTATTATGCAGCTATAATGATCACTGTAATACCTGGAGGATTTTAATTTGTGGATGGAGCCCAGCAGCAGTAGTCTCTGGCCATTGCCTATATTTGCATTAAGAGAGAAGTTGTGTTTTGAAGGGGAAGTTCTCCCAGAGGGGATACGTATAATTTAAAGCAGAACACCAGTTAGCAGCTGAAAATATATGGCTTTCAGTATAATACTCTGGTCATGAGGTTATAAAGTGCTAGGCACTATGGACTCTAGCCCTATTATCTGACTTTAAAGCTAGGCTTGAGTTCTAATAGGAAATTGAAGGGAAAATAAAAACTTGAAATAATTCAATTGCATGGACTGGGCACAGTTGGGAGGGTAAGAGTTATATGATGGGAAGACAAGGGCTTCTAATTCAATGCCTAGGGTATGTCCTTCAGATTCCTATTTGGTAAATATGGTACATACCCCTATTGGGAGCTCCAGCCCCATTTAATGTATATGCTGAAAGATAAAGTAAACACAAGTATAAAATTCCCAGAGTTTTAAATATGTACTTTACTTTCAGATTGTAGATTAAGTATTCAAAAAGTATAATTATAATATTTAATTTATTACACATATTTAAAACTACATATTATATGAAATAATAATGAAAACATTTTGTTTGAACTTTAATTTTCAACATCAGAGACTCTCATTTTATCAGAGTTATTTTTTTGGATTTGTATAACACAGATTTCTATAGAATATCATCTTCTTGATCATCTATGTTGTCTGAGAGGTGGCCAAGGTTGAATCCATGTATTATGCTGTCACGGCAAATTTTACCCAAAGCCACAGGTAAGCAATTGGTATAACAGAACATCTTTTTCTTTCTCTCCTTTTAGAATATCTTTGTAATCTCTGCTACATAACCATTTTCTCTATTGCTTCTTTAAAGTATTTAACGAGCTTGTTTGTGATGACATTCGGCCTTTACATCTGTGAGGTCACACTCCGAGGAATATAGACTAATTGGTGTTAATTTTCTTTGCTTCCTTTTCTACTTTTCCATTGATGACCTCTATAAGTTCCCCAAATTAGCATTGATTGAAGTTATTTCAGGCTAATGTGTCATCTCTCAACATTACTTTGATGCTCCAAATAAAGTAATTGGAAAAAAAAAACCCTCATAAGATGAGAGATGTGGTATGGATTCAAATACAAAATAGGTCTTTTCTTGGAGATTTTTTTTGGAAGGAGTGTGAGGGGAGAAAGTCTCTTGTTATATTTAGGGGCATAAGGCATTCAAATGCTTACAAGTCTCCTTCGGAATGTTTAAAATGTACCTCAAATTCAATACAGCCAAAATAGAACTCATCAACTTTTCTTCAAAAATTGGCCTTGCTTCCTATATCAAATTCTCAAAGAGTAGTAACAATAGTGATCATTTTCTCTTCCTTATCTCCTCTATTTAATCAGTCCTCAAATTCCTCCACTTCTAGCTCTTCAATATCTATTTTATCTCCCTTCTCTTTCCAATGCCCCTGTCTCATTTTAGATATCCTCGTTCAGTCCCTGAGCTATGGTAAAAATCCTCAAACTGATATCCCTGTTCCAGGTTTTTGCACTCTGAGTCACATCATGCTGTTGTTCCAGTTAACTTTTTAAAATGTACAATTGAAAATGTTATTTCCGAATTCAATTATAAATAGTTACCTGTAGTTCCTTGAACCCTATATGCCTTTTAACACGTGCAAAATTTTCACATGCTGAAACTAATGTCTTTACTAGAAATATTCTCGCCAATATGTATTCATAATCTATGTAGCCTTCCCTGGTAGAATTACTTTGTGTCCATTTCTGTGCCCGCAGCACATGAACTACATAGCCCCTCAAAGCATTTGCCATGATGCACATATGACCACTTAAATGTGTGTTTTTCCACCAGTCTCTGAGCTGTTCAAGGCGGAAAGACATATTCTATTCTTGTTTCTCCAATATAAAATATCGATATTTTGCAGAGGGCAGAATAAGCTCTTATGTTGAATGAATAAATGAGTGAAGGCAAGAAATTAACTCAAAGCATGGTATCTATTTCTTTGTTAAACAGGACAAAAAGAGCATTTGCTAGAAGTAAAAAGTAGATGATGGTGTTAGGAAATTTGATGAGACTGCTAAGTATAAAATGCATTGCAAGAACTCCATCTGGGGACAAGTACAATAAGTGTCCAGCAGTAGTGAAAGTTCTAAATTGGAGTATAAACTATATATTTTAATGTACTAGACAGTAGAATCTGTTAAAAAAGAGACAACAGGCCCAAAATGGAGTCACTTGTGCTAAGCCCCACATCACCAAACTGATACTTAGTACCTAAGTTAATTACAGTTTCAGCCTCTCCCAGGAATGAAATCTTAAATCAGTCAATCTGCAATCGCCTGGTCAGCACTAGAGAGGTAATCTGCGTGATAGACCCCTCCCATCCCCTAAAGGAAGGTGACCTTGCCACAACCAATCTGCTCTTTGCTAGTGTAACTTCCTTGTTCTGCTCCCTTCTGCCTATAAAAGTCTTTCATTTCATGCAGCTTCTCATGGCAACTTTCTATCTGCTAGATGTGATGCTGCCCTATTCCTGAATCATTGAATGAAGCCAATAAGATCTGTCAAATTTACTCAGCTGAATTTTGTTTTGTTTTATTTATAACAAATTTTGCATTTTAACCTGCAGCAGCATCGGGGTGCAGGAGAAGAAAATTGACTTGAGAAATTAAGATATGATATTTTATTTGAAATGAGTCACCATGGTTTTCAGAATGAGAAACAATACAAAAAGTAGGCAAATTCAAAAAAGGAACTATGATATTTCAAGGGAAGTTTATAGGAAACAAAGGCATAAGGGAGGTGGAAAAATAGGAGCTGTTGTCAGAGCATAGATTTTTTTGTGAGTGATGTTGAGGGTACCACTATGGGGTGGACTGCTATAGAGGCAGAGGGAATGTGATCACTAACAGAAGGTCAAGCTACTGTGAGATTCCATACTAGAAGCATTTTGCATGAGATTTAAATTGTCTCCTGATTTGATAAATTAGGGTGCCAGGGTAGACAGTGCTCCTGTTACATGATTTCCAAGAGCTGAGATGTTGGGACCCTCTAACTGGGAGATAAATAGTGATCAGTGTATCCAGACACTACGAGACTTGAAAGAGAAAGGCTAGTTCTCTCAAATGCCTCAAATACCCCAGTTGTACATTCATAGCATTCCTCCAAAACTTCCAGTTTGCTTACTTAGTTTTAGCTTCATTTTTCTATGGTAATATAAATTGCTATATGATAAAAAGAAATACAAAAGGATAATCACATCACCATCAAATATATAGTTTCTCAAAAACAATACATATTTATTCATGAATCTTTTTTGTTTTTATGTTTTCAGTATTCAAAAAAATCCTTACAAACTTAAAATATTATTTTGGCCATCCAAGAATGTAATTGTGAGGATAACATCAAGATTGGCAAAAATTTATTTTATATCTCACATACAAGCACTGCACATAGGCATCATTTGTATTTGTCAGCCCTACTAGAAAACACAATGCATGTGGGTACACACACATACGCCAGACCATTTCTGGCTTAATGAGGGCAATAACAGAAATGACAGCCTTTGTTTTCATATTTTAAAAAATCTTGTAGTTAGTGAACACAAATCACCTAAGGGAAGAAAAGATTGCAAACTGAAGAAGGAACTGTCAAGTATCAAAAAATTAAATTTAAATGACTATAAAAATTAATACAAAGATGACATCTCTCCTTTAAATGAATTAAGAAAGCTTGAAGTCATAGAGAAGCAATATTCATATATCTGAATATGCATTTTACATGCAAGATTTCTAACATTTTATTATACTAAATACTGTTATCCTGCTGCATTGCTTCCTATATTCATCTTGTTTTTGGTGTAAAAATGGTTTGTACTTCACATATATTATAAACAATTATTTATTTATTTATTTATTTTTTCTCCCCAAAGCCCCAGTAGACAGTTGTATGTCATAGTTGCACATCCTTCTAGTTGCTGTATGTGGGACGCAGCCTCAGCATGGCCAGAGAAGCCATACAGCGGCGCGGGCCGGGATCCGAACCCGGGCTGCCAGCAGCGGAGCACGCACACTTAACCGCTAAGCCACGGGGCCGGCCTGTACTTCACATATATTATAAAGGAAAATTTTAATTTGTAGCTATAGTATTTGTAAAGTAACTCATTCTAGAGTGATTAATCTCTTTTACAGAATTATATGTTTCAAATTATTGAGGAAACTAAAACTAAATTTCAAGGAAGTTTGTAATTCTTTTTCCCACAGACTCTCTCATTTAAATGTCATCACTGCCTTTCTCAAGATTTTGAGGCATCTGAATATACATACCATACATACACCAAGAATATGTTAGTGAGAGTGTTTTTGACTTATTAAAATCTATCACGAAAAATAACATGCACATATTTGGCAAGAAATCATGTCAATAAATGTGTTTGAATTGAAAAATATGAATTTCTTCCATCCTAAATTTCCAAATACACACTCAAGAGAGTATCTAGCTTCAAAAGTTATTGTATCTCCTAAAAATGTCATTCGTATATTTGTATATTCTTCAAAACAAACAAACAAACAAAATAAATTGTAACATACTATACTTCACTGTTCTGATAGTAGTGTTCCACTCAAAAATATATCATTTTTCATAGTTTTTATTTCAAGTCATACAAATTCACTTCATTCTTTCAATGGCTCTACATACTCTTTCTAGCATAGATGTTGTTAATGCCGTGGAGTCCATTCTGACTCCTAGTGACCCTGTGTACAGCAGAATGGAACTCTGCCCAATCTTTTCGCGCCATCCTCTCACCTTCCAGTGCTACATCAAACGATGCTCCGCTGCTATTCATAGGGTTTTCATGGCCAATTTTTTTCAGAGGTGGATGGCCAGGTCCTTCTTCCTTCTTGCTAATCTGTCTAGTATGGAAGCTCCACTGAAACCTGTCCACCATGAGTGACCCTCCTGGTATTAGAAATCCTGGTGGCAGAGCCTTCAGTGTCACAGCAAAATGCAGCCACCACAGTATGACAACCAACAGACTGGGAAACGAACCCAAACCTGGGCCAGGGTGGTGAGCATGGTAAATCTTAACCACTAGACCACCATGTCTGGCTAGCATAGATGTACAATGATGTATTTCAGCATTCTCTATTGATGGGATATTATTTTGCAGGTTAGTTAGAACCTGTCCATAAAATATCCCAGAGGTAACTTGTTCTTTTTCGATCTTTGTTTATCTTGTCAATTACTTATATATTATTACTCAAATTAATAATGTAGATTTCCTATATATTTTTGAGTCAAATATATGTGTCTGTTTATTCTTTGAAATTTAACCAACTTTCTATATTTTCAAATCTATTTTTATGAAATTATACATGTCATTATCTTACATTTTTTACCTCTTCCATATTTTTTTCAATTATTTGCTTCCATTATTATACTTTTGCCTTGTTATTACCTATAATTAAAAACCTTCAATCATTTTAACTTCACACATTTTACCCTTCAACTACCATCACTTTATCTTTTCAGCCAACTTTTTCTGGTACTCTATATCCCAAGACATCCAAATCAATAATACTTTCAATTTGTTGATTCTACTATCTTTTCACTGTGTATCACTATCTTCATGTATTCATTTCTTTTCCTTTCCAGTTTGAATTCCATAGCCAATCATTACAAGCATATTCTGCAACTCCATTTTCTCTCTCTCACTTTCTGTTATTCACTTAGCTAAATCAAACCTTGGTTATTTCCAACCCTCTGCTTACTCTATGTTGTCACCCACTATGTTGAATGTGGCTGCAGAAAAACACATAGTTTTGCTGATTATTTACATATTGAATTCCTAATCACTAACCTTAAGTGGGTGTAGCAAGCATACTTTATATCTCCTTAGTCCTTTGACATTCCCACTCTTCTAGTCAATTATTTTATGCCTTCAACTGTTTCCTCATACATATAGCCTCCTCTCCTGCATCCATACTCTTAGCTAATAGTTTGATTTCTATTTTTCTGAGAAAACAATGCAACCAAGAGCAGCCCTGATGGCCTAGTGGTTAAAGTTCAGCACTCTCCACTTTGGCAGCCCAGGTTCGGTTCCCAGGTGCAGAACCACACCACTCATCTGTCAGTAGCCATGCTGTGGCAGTGGCTCACATAAAAGAACTAAAAGGACTTACAACTAAAATATGCAACTATGTACTCGGGCTTTGGGGAGGGAAAAAAAAAGAGGAAGATTGGCAACAGATGTTAGCTCAGGTTGAATCTTTCCCAGCAAAAAAAAATATATTAGTGCTAATTTATAGCAGTAAAAGCTGATATAAATAAAAAAAAAAAAACAATACAACCAAAATGAAATTTCTACAACCTCGCGCCACTATACCTAGACACTAACCTGTCTGTGTGCCCGTAGACTCTTTTATCCTGTTATTATGGTTTAATTTGGTGCTCTATATCTCAGCCTCTCTTACATATTTAAGGTCATCCAGAAATTCTCCCTTCTGTCTCCTCCATTATCAATTCCTTGCTCAACTCTATTCTTGCCGTGAACGTAAAAAAAGTTATTATTTTAGCCATCTAAAAAAAAAAAGGGAACTTCTCTAGACCCAATATCAGTATCCAACTACCAACACTTTTCTCTTTTTCCTTTTACAGCAAAATTATTTGAAAAACTTGTCTTTCTGTTATCATTTCCTAGTTTTCCCCTCAAATTCTGTCTTGAACCCTCTTCTATGAGACTTTTGTTACTCAATCACTACACTAAAACTGCTTTCATCAAGGTCATCATATTGTTAGCTAAAACCAAGAGACATCTCTGAGCAATATTTGATTCAATTGACTTCACTTGACCTCTGTGGCAACATACCTGTTTTTCATCTTAATAGCCTGGTCACTCCTACTCAGTCTCCCTTGCAGATTCTTTTTTATTGCCCCTTCCCTAATTGTCAGAATGCCCAGGACTTCATATCTATTCCCCTACACTTATTCCTTTGGTGATCTCAATGTCAAATTTACATCTGTGCATTCATCTCTCCTGAGCTCCAGACTAATAAATCCAACTGCACACTCATGAAATTTTCCATGTGGAAGTCTAATGGTCATTTCAGTTGAAATATGTCCGAAACCAAGCTCTTGATATCCCCAAAACCCTCTACCTCTCATCATCTTCCACATGTCAGCAAATAGCATTTCAATTCTTCTAGTTGCTAAAATTTTGGAGACAACCTTGCCTCCTCTCTTTATCTTATATTCCAAATCAGCTAGAAAATTCCATTAGCTCTATCTTAATAGTATATATAGGACTAACTACGTCTCATTTTTTCTACAGTTACCAGTTTAGTGAAAGTCACCTTTATCTCTTGCTTGGGTTATTAAAGTTGTTTCCTAACTGATCTCTTTCCTTCTGAACTTGCCATTCCTCATTGTTTTCTACACAAATCAACCAAACTTAAATTTTGTTCAGACCATATTTCTCCACTGTTGGAACCCTTTAATGGCTTCCTATTTCATTTCAAGTACACCTCAGTCCTTAAAATGATAAATGATAAAATAATAAGACCAGGTGCTTTATTACTTCTCTGGTCTCATTTTCTGCTCTTCGCCATTCCCTGCTCAATCCCACTCTAGGGATCTCTGCCTTTCCTCAAACATACCGGGTGAACTCCTAGCTCAGGGAACTGTTTTGTTTGCATAAACTTCTCTCCCTCAGATATGCGTATGATTTACTCACCATCTTCTCTCAGGACTCTACTCAGTTTCACTTCTCAGTGAGGTCTTCCCTTATCAGCCTATCTAAAAATTGCAACCCTCTTCCTTTATTTTTCTCTGTAGTACTTGTTACTCTCTGATATATTACATAGTTTAATAGTTCATCCTACTTAGTGATGTACTGTCTGTCCCTGTATGCTAGTGTCAATTCCATGAAGGGAGGGATTTTGTATGTTTCACTACCGCTATATTCCTAGAGCATATAGCAATATTTGGTGCATAGTGTTTGCCGAATACTTGTTCCCTAAATGAATTATGGGCTTGCTTTCTCTTTCATAATATTGTTTGTTTTCTCTTCTCTCTTCTCTTTCTTTATCATCATTTTTTCAAAGTTTGGCCTATTTTATTGGTCTTTTCAAAATTTATGTCTACTTTAATTTAAATCAAACCTTTCCACTTAGTATGGCTTTTTATTATTTTTGTTTGTTTGTTTTCTTTGCTTCTTGAGTGGAATGCCTAGTTTGTTGATGCTTTTTTCCCCCTAATAAATTTTCTTCAAAGGAAATATCCCGCATGGCTTTCTTTGCAGAGATTTTATTGTGTTGATTTCTAAATAATTCCCATTCTGATTGTCCCTTTTATTGTTTAGAAGAGTCTGTTTCTTTTGTTTGTCTGTTGGGTTTTGCTATTGTTTGTTGGTTTGTTGGTCAAATGATTTATATTTTCCAAGTGAAGGGAATATTTTGGTGTCCCTTTTCACTTTACATTTCTAATTTATTATATGGTAATCAGATAATATTTTTGTACGCTTTTCACTTTTTCATAATTTTTTGAGGTCATTCTTAAACCTTCTAAGGTACCCTATCAATGAGAATTTTCTCCCTTAACACCTCATCACTAGCCATCTTATTGACTTCCATCTTACCCATTTTCCTGTTATCTTTCTTTGCCATATTTTAAAGTGAATTAAAACAGAGGTTCAAGAGAATGTTGGGGAAAGGATATTAAATTTATTTGCCTCAGGAAGTTATGGGAAAAGGCTTTTGGGCAGATTTCCTCTAAGCTTTTTAATAAGTTTGTGAAGAAAAGAAAAAGAATATCAAATTTTTTATGTGGCAGAGAACTTGATAATAAGAGATGTCGATGCAAAGGAAATGTTTAAATAGAAATATTCCAGATTTCATAATATAGTCATTTCAAAAATAGAACACATATACACAGGCAAATTGTGACTAAATTAAAATCTCTACTTGTGGGAATTTCTTTTTTTCACAGAAAGAGAAAGAGATACATTTCTCAGTGTACCATGAGCTGATATTAAAAACAATGTGTAATAAATTGGGTCAATCAAATGATATATTCTATTTACTTTCAGTCTTTTGGGCAGGTTCCAACATGAATCTAAAACTTTGGGCAGGTTCCAACATGAATCTAAAACTTTGAGTGCGATTAGAGATGAAATTTTTTGTCTAATTAATATTTTCCTTAAGTCAAAAAATATTTCCATAATAATTTCTCAAGAATTTACTTTTTTAAACTTCCAAAACAAATACTCTATTTACTTAGTGGAACGTAGTGATAAATGAAGTTAACACAAACTTTCTGTTGACATTCTATATAGCAACTATATATTAATGTAAACTGCCTAAGCACCAAGATAAATACATTTATAAAGTAAAATTTATTGCTTCCTTTTTTTGATACTTTGCTGAAAAAAAAAAACAATAAAGATGCAGCTTAAAGTCTTACAGATAGAAAGTGGCTCCATTGAATTGTCTTCCTCAATTCAGAGTCACAGATCAATATTGTTCCGGGAGTAAAACAATGACAAAGTATGAGGTTTATTTTTAAATTAAATGTGTTTAATTTAAAGGACCTTATTAAATTTTGAATTTAATTCCCTCCTCTTTTTTTTTTTTGTTGTGTGGAAGATCAGCCCCGAGCTAACATCCACCTCCAATCCTCCTCTTTTTCCTGAGGAAGATTGGCTCTGGGCTAACACCTGTCCCCATCTTCGTCTAGTTTATATGGGACACTGCCACAGCATGGCTTGACAAGCAGTGCGTTGGTGCATGCCTGGGATCCGAACCATCAAACCCTGGCCACCACAGAGCATGCGCACTTCACCACCATGCCATGGGGCCGGCACCCTCCCTCCACATTTTATTATGTAAACATTTATTTTGCTTTTACATATGCTGATAAGTAAGCTTTTTTTTTTTTTTTTTTTAACACATTCTCTTGTTAAAATAGAAGTTAGCGATCTTGTGGATCCCCCAGGTGTCCTTCACCCATAAAAATCAAAGTGTATGGGAATCTAGGGCCTATCGGTATGTTAACGGCAAGGAGTACTAATAATGACTTGAAAGTTTTATAACTCAGCTTTTCTTTTACTGAGACACAGTGAAAGGACTTTTCTTTGTATTTATTCCATGTAGACTTATGAACTTTCCGTGGATTAAAGGTCCGTTCTAAGTTTTGTGAGCTGACATACCTTTCTTGCTTTTCCTCTTTGGGAACCACTATGGTTAAAATATATGGGGACAGGAGAGAGTTATAGAGGGAACTTGCTTTCTACTACCCTCCCCAAAAAAGAAAATACTAACACCTCCTGCTGTGTAGAATGGAGCTTGCTGAATTCTAACTGGCAATTCACAAAAGAGCTGTCTGTAAACAGGAGCTTAACATTTAACTACCAACATAAGAAATTTAGAGTAAATTGAATTTTCTATGGCCTCCCAGGTCCAGTAATGGAAATCAACAAGCTGAAAAAACCACACTTAGCTGTTGCTAAGTTACAGTGAATACCCACTGTAATGCACGTGGCTGTACATTAATTCCAAGTGCTGTCATTATGCACTGTGGTAATACAAAGAACAAATAGATTTAAAATGATTTTTTAAAACCCATTAAATTAAACAGAATCCATATCCTCTTACTCCATTTTTTCTCTTTGTCTTCAAGGTTTTTTTTTTTTTTTATTGTTGTTATTAAAACTTAGTAATAAGAGAAGGGAGGAAAACGTGGCTTTACAGGTAGACATGCAGCACACACTATGTTTCTGCCTATAAGACAACAGAATAGAAAGAAATTCTAAGAGAGAAATAATGTGTGTGTGCACACAATATAAATGTAGAACATATCTTCAACATTTTCTTGCTGCTCAGTGACAACACAGTGCTGTTACTGAAACTTACTTAGAATGAGGTTTCTTTGAGACAGAAATTTACAATTTGTACCTGAAAACCAATAACTGTGGCTCAGCTATACTAAGTTCCCAAACTGAGAAAGAGAATTGTTTGTACATCATTCGTGAGTTAATATTCCTTCTGTTCATTCTAAGGCTCAAATTGCTGGCATAAATGCCACATCTTCCTGACAATCATGAAAAGACATTTTGCTCATATCTTGAAAAAGACAATGAACTATTTTAAAACTTGATTAATCATTGTCTATGACTTATACTCTACATGCAATTAAACACTGTACTTAAATTCTTCCTATATATATGAGCTGTAGTACATCTATCCTTTACAACATTTAACATTATGTAGCTATATCAATACCATGAGTATAAGTAAAATTAATATGTAGGTAAACTTGGTATCAACCCATGATCTCTACTCATTGAGGCCTGTGTTCTTTTCCTGCTTTTTGTATTTGCTAATCTGCTCCTGCTCCTACATCCCATTCTCCACAGCATTTCATACCTCACCACATTGTATCTTAGCAGTGTATTTTCTTACAGTCATTCATTCAATCAACAAATATTTGAATACCTACCAGGTGCGAGGTCTGTGCTAGATACTAAGAAAACAATAGCAAGTAGAATCAGATTGGTTTTCTGCCTTCTAAGAGCTTATGACCTAAATAAAAATATTAAATAAATGACTACACAAATATATATAAAAGTATACCTGTAATAAGTGCTATTGAGGCAAGTTGCAGGTGCTGTGAAATCACATACTAGAGAACTTTGAACCAATCAGAGAGGTCAAGGAAACCTGACCCGAGGAAGTAAGAACTGAGGTGAGAGCCATAGGATGAGTTGGCATTCAACCAGGCAAAGTGAGTAGAAGTACAGATTTCCAATCAAAGGCATGAGGATATATGACATGATCAGGGAACAAAAATGGGGCCAATACAGGGGGTGAGTAAAAGGCCTGTGTGAAATGAGACTAATGGGGTAAGGACCAGTTCATACAGTGCCTGAACAATATGTTAAAGAAATTGGTTTTTATCCTAATAGCTATGTAAAATTATTGAAATGGTGTAAGATGTTGGGGGTAGTAGAGTTTGAAAAGTGGGAAAGAGAATTAATATGGACACACCACTTAAGAAGGTATTACCTTAATCTAGTTTAGAGAGGATGACTATTTGCATTAAGGTGGTGATAACAAGATCCAGGTAAGCAGATGGATTTGGAAACATTTAGAAATTAACATTAAGAAATAAAGGTGATGCATTGGATACAGGATGTAGGAGATGGATGTGTTAAGGATTCCTCCCATGGGGATTACTTTCACAGGTTTGAGGGTGAGGAGTGAATTTAGTTTTCAATACATTAGGTTTTAAGCACCTTTGAAAAATCCAAGATGAAATGTTAAGTTCAACAAGTTCTAGGATGGTGGTTGCAGTGTATGAGTTGACCAAATGTTGGTGGAAAGTGAAGCACTGTGGATACAATTCAATACAGAAAGATTATGGAATGAGAAAAAAAGAGAACCCAGGAATAAACTTTGAGTAATTCCAACATATAATGACCATGTACAGGGGAACATTTCCAAAAGAGAGCCTACAGAGTGACCATAAATGTCACAGGAAATTCAAGAAAGTGATGTGTATGGATCAGAATATTTCAGGAGGGAGAATTCAAAAATGTTGAATGTCACTAAGAGGTCAATTCAAATGAGAACTAGAATATTTCTACCAAAGTGAGAGACAAAGAGGTAGGTTAGTAACGATCCAAATAAAAACTGGAATTAAGGGCAGATTAGAGTGGGTTGAAAAGTGAATGAGAAAGTTAAATAAGGAGGAAAAGAAATATAGAAAACTCCTGTGATGAATTTCTTAGTTTCTTTAATTGCTCAAAATTCAGTCTTAAATATGGTTCTGAGAATCTGTTAATTTAGTTCTTATCACATCATGAAAAAGTATGCATACTACTCTGCAACACATAGGTGCTACCTTGTGTCTTCTCGAAAAGAAAAATTAGGGGGCCGGCCCAGTGGTGTAGTGGTTAAGTTCGTGTGCTCCACTTCGGCGGCTCAGGGTTTTCAGGTTCGGATCCTGGTTGCAGACTTATGCGCTGATCATCAAGCCATACTGTGGCAGGCGTCCCACATAAAATAGAGGAAGATGGGCACAGATGTTAGCTCAGGGCCAATCTTCCTCAGCAAAAAGAGGAGGATTGGCAACAGATGTTAGCTCAAGCTAATCTTCTTCACAGACACAAAAAAAATTAATGCTACAGAATGCAATTGCTGCTACGTTTGGGGAAATTTCATATGTCTTACTAACAATGAACAAAAGAACCACAGTCAGACTTGGAACTAACCAGATGGCTCACTTAATTTTATAGAGTTTTTTATTTTTTGTTTATTTTTTATTTGCTTTATGCTTGCTTCTGCCTCTCTATAACAATGCAGGTTTAAAAATTGCACATTTTCCACTTGACCTGTGATTTTGTCTATGTCCAGATTTCATGTGTTTTACACTACCTTGACTGCTTCTGAGATGCAGAAGTGAAATTAAATTGAGTATTTCTTTTTCTGTCATTTCTATTTACCCAACCTTAGTATTTTCCACCTTGCACCACTAAGTTTAGAGCACTAAATGGAGACTGTGGGGTGTTCATAATCACTGGAGTACACGTCTGAAAAAGTATCACTGGTTTATTAAAAAAATTAAAATAAAATGTCTTCACTTTGTGATGTGAGAAGACGGAGCATGTCGGTGAGACATCTATTCTTCACTATCACTCCTTAATTTACCCTCAAATTTCCTACGCGCTTTAAACAGAGGTTGAAGAAACTCTAATCTTTTCACTTCTGCCCTCTTTTTTGACCTTTGGGTACTGGACAGTGGCATCAACTTAGTGAGGTGGCACATAAATGGGTCAGTCGCCTCTTGAAGTAAAGTGGCTCTGACTGAGCAGGAGAGCCAGAGGGAAGATCTGCAAAGGCAAATGCCGGGAGGTGAAGTGGAGGCTGGGGCTAGTCTGCAATGTTTTTCCCTGTCTAGAGAGAAGCTCATATGTGGGTAAAATTGCAGTATGAACCCAATGCTACCTATCTTCTGTAGCGGAATGAGTGGTCTCAGAGGCCAGGGTAAGGAAAGGCCTGTAGCCAGCTTCACAGCAACTATTGAGAAAACACCAGTACCAAGTTTGGAGAAACTAAAGTTGGTGGTGAGAACTGGGTTAGGGCTCAAGGGTTAGACATATTAATTCTCAAAACTCGAACCCTATGTATTCGTAAATATATAAAACATACAAAGACTTATTTGCACACATGTGTGCATACTCACACAAACATACACAACTTGAAAAACCACTGTTTCATTAATATTTCCTGATGGATAGAGACAAAGGACAAATACTGTAGTGGTTTGGGTAAAATCATGTCCAGTATTTAGAAGAGCACTTTTCCTGAATTTATCTTTAAAAAAATTTTTTTAACCTCAGTTTCTATGAAATAGACATGCAATATTTCACCGAAGGTTGTCTGCAGTCTGGACCCCAAGATGTATCCGCATGCTCTTGAAATAATCTAAAATATAGAATATAGGGAAAAACATCTGAATGCACAAGTGTTTGTGCAATATTCAATATTACTTAAGCTACCAATGTGTTAATGTATTAATTAATGTGTTAATGTGCCAATAAATTAATTTATTTGAAAGAAGATTAAAAGTTCTATCGTGCTACCACAGAAATGTAGTAAATCTTCCTTATCTAAAATAAAAAATTGAATTAAAATTGGTTAATATCCAACAGATTCCTGTGACCAAGTTAATTTTAAGTCTCACAAAATAAGTGCCTCCCAGCTTCTTCTTAAACAATGAGCATCACTTTTATAGGGAGAGCTGAGATTGTTTTGCTGAGATAGACAATGCCTCCCCAGGAGTCAGGCTTAGTGTAATGTGGCCTGAGGAATTGAGAATGGCAAGGTTTCAGCTGCTCAGAAGTCTATTTTTGCACTCATCTGCCATGATCCCGCCCTTTCCTCCTGCCTGGTCTAACATTTACACCTTCTGGTACAAGTCTCTAGAAAGTCCCTGAAAAGATCAAGGGGAAACCCAGTCATTCTAACCTACTATTATCTACAGATAGCGCTAATGAGAGAGCTTGCCAGATTGCCTAAATGGCTGGGAAGCATAAGAAACTAGAGGAGGTGCCCAGGTAGGAAAGGAACAGCAATCATCTTCTCCCTCACAGTCATACTCGAGTACTCTGGATCTTCACTCCCTCTCAATACTGACTCTTACTTAAATACAATTAATCCTAATGGAGAGAGATTTTAAAAAGTAACAAAAAGAAAGCAAAACATATTTTATTTTTTTTAAAGAAGTAAATAAAACACAGTGAAGTAAGCAATTAGTGAGATCATATATTAGGTCCTGAAAACGCAATTATTTTAGGAAAAATTAGTTATTAAGCGTGAGAATGGAACATATAGAAAGCAACCCATCCCAGACATACCTACTTGCTTATTTAGTATTTTGCCAAATCATGTCTCAGAGAAAAATAGCATTTATTTTCTTAATATACTAATTAAATTAAGAAAATAAACTGAGTTTTATTTTTCATATGCTGTCCAGTGAGTTTTGAAAGTTCAAAGAGATCATGTGCACATTTAAAAAGAGACAAATGATGTATTTTGTGTGTAATCTTTCCTCTATCAATTTGACATAATTTTATCATAAAACTGAAATCTGGAGAACGTTGGAATCAGTCAAATGAAAACGGCTTGACTTTCTTGGTGGAAATTTCCACATAATTTAGTAATGAAAGAACATTTTGTTTGAATTTTTAAATAAAATTTTAAATACAAATACCAAGACAGGACAGGGTTGCAAGCAAGAATAACGGTCCTTGGCAGTTCAACTCCCCACAAATTTAAGCTGATGCTGACAGATTAAAACAGATGTTTTGAATCATCAACCTTTGTCTAGATAATACTATGTCTTCAGCAGGTGGATGAGGATCAGATTTCCAAGCAACACAGAAACGATGCATACTTGTTATGTCACTGACTCCTGTGCATGTCAGAACTGTAATCTAGGCATTTATGGCTTTTAAATGCAGTTTCATGATTAATTTCACCATTTCATCTCAAATTTATGTCTGGAAAGCTCTAACGTCTGTTTGGTATAGTTAGTAGTGGTGCTCACTTGTTCTGAATGGATTATTTATTAAGCATTTTCATTCCTTATTCAAGATGATATCATTTATCTTTTTCCCAAACAGATACACTCACATACACCCCTTTTTTCCCTTAATATCCACCTTTTCTACTATTTTGCCCTAGAATTTCAGAAGTAGGCGAAGACAGGCCCAAGTGTTGTATGCATCTGTCTTTGCTCTAATAGAGTCTCGGAATATTCCACTACAAATACTATTTGCTCATGAGCCCATTGACACATAGAATTTCCTTAAGTGTTCTAAGAGTCATGCAGGTGGGAAGAATGCCAGTTCACAAGCAACAGCAGCCTTTAAAAATATCCTTTCTTGAGGCAGGCCCTGTGGCCTAGTGGTTAAGTTCCGCATGCTTGGGTTTGTGGGTTCGGATCCTGGGCACGGACCTACACCACTTGTCAGCCGTGCTGTGGCGGTGACCCACATATAAAATAGAGGAAGACTGGCACAGATATTAGCTCAGGGCTAATCTTCCTCAGCAAAAAAAAAATAAATAAATAATGCTTTCTCAATCATTCTTGTTGACACACATTCATCAGCTTTGTCTTGCACAACAAATAATAGCACTGCATTATTTATTTTTCTAACAGAGATTTCCATTTCAACTCTCTAATGCAGGAAAATCTAACTCTAGAGGAAGCCGATCAATATAGATAACTGGAATTCTAGGAAATAAGAAATGCCAGAATATCAGCTAAACTAACACTGTTTTTCTCTCTTTAAATCCTTCAAATTTTCATGTTTGACTTGCCATTTCCATAAAATTTAATTCCAGAAATTATACATATCCATTTTTAGCTTACTTTTCAGATATTTCTGTTATTACTATAATTACAATAATTGTAAGTAAATATTTACTTTGGCGCTTCCATAATACTGTAATCGTCATTGTAATATCAGTGCTGTTTCAAAATATTGTGCACGGTCACTCAGAATGTAGTATGGACACAGGCTCCTTCATTTGTGAGTGGTGATTAGGAGAACAATTTTTAAAATATTTAAATAGATGAGGTAATTTCAGAGAGTAAACCAACAATTCTCATGTCCCTACAATTTATAATTGACTAGTGTTGATTCTTCATTGTTCCTTCAATTTTTTTTTTTTTTTTGGTGAGTAGGATTAGCCCTGAGCTAACATCTGTTGCCAATCTTCCTCTATTTTGTATGTGGGACACCACCACAGCCTGCCTTGTTCACACACCAAAGTGGAGTGTGTGAACTTAACCACTACGCCATCGGGCCATCCCCAAATTTTTTGAATTAAAGATGTAAAATATTTTACGCATAAAGTTATTCCCTTTATCATCCTACTTTCTACCTTCCGTCCTCAGAGGAAGCTATTATCATAAGTTTGCTGTATATCTTTCCAGTGCGTGCGTGTGTGTGTGTATATGTGTGTGCGCGCGCGCGTGTGCGCGCATGTATGCATGCATATGTATCTCTACAAACATATTGTTTAGACAGTGTATTCTTTTATTGTCATAAGTGACTTAAGCGACATACTACAACTTTGTTTTCACTCAACATTGTTTTTAAGATCTAGTCATGATGATAAATATAGATCTAATTCACATATCTAGATCATTTGTTGTAATTGTATGACACTCCTCCATAAGCATATACCACAATTTATGCACCCCCTGAAAGTTAGAATTGTTTCTGATTTTTCATTATGATAAACAGTATTGCAATAAATTTGTGTCCTTACACACATGCACATGAATTTCTCTAAAGTAAATAATTGCAGATGAAATCTCCATGTTATAGGGTACATATATTTTCATATTTATTAAATATTGTGGAACTGCAGGAGAGAAAATTTAACTTAGGTTAGCCATGAGAAAATTACGGGCTCTTCATATGTAATATTTTTGCTAACATATTATCAAAACATTTATGGATCAGGATTTAAAAGATATTTATGTCAAGAGCAGAGATTTAATAGTTACAATTTGAGCAGTTAGTAAATTACAATAAATACCATGGCATTATTTTCAAGGCTCAAATATTTATAAACATGAAGCAAAAGTGAATAATATCTTCATAACTTTTAAATTGCTAAAACAATAGTCTTTTCCTAGTAATTTCCTGATATAACCAAAATCTTATATTTATATGCCATAATTATCTCCTAAAATCCTATACATTTTTAATTGAAAGGAAGCATAGAGACCAACAATTCGTTTTGGCAATAAAATATAATAAAATTCAGGCCAAACAAATTATTGATACTTTTTAGATACTTTATTTTTCCATATTCCCCAGGGTAAGTATGAATGTATTCACAGGGGAAAAAAATAGTGCCTAGATTCCCACAGCCATATTTTTATATACTGTCTGTTACCACCTTCCATTTATTTTTATATATATCCATTTTTCTGCCTACAGTATTTGGAATACTCATCAAATATAAGGTTATATATTTTTTTTGTTTTTAAAATCAGGTAATAATTTATGTTTTGAAAGTATGATGTTCCAGATGATAAAATGATTAACTTTTATAGTCATGTATTTAAATGTAGATTTCCTTTCCTACAATGAGCTTCAGATATACACTTGATTAAGACTAATCAGAAAATTAAAATACTGTATCTTTGTGGGTCGGCTGGGTGGCGTAGCAATTAAGTGTGCGTGCTCCACTTCGGTGGCCCAGGGTTCGCAGATTCAGATTCCAGGTGGACACAGATGCGCTGCTTGTCAAGCCATGCTGTGGCGGCATCCCATATAAAGCAGAGGAAGATGGGCATGGATGTTAGCCCAGGGCCAATCTTCCTCAGCAAAAAAGAGGATTGGCATCAGATGTCAGCTTATGGCTAATCTTCCTCACACACACACAAAAAATACTGTATCTTTGGATCCTGATCCTGTCATTTTCTGCTTTATTCAGATGGTACAGATTATAAATTCAAATAGTGTTTTTTCCTAATTTTTCCCTTTCATTTTCACTAATATCACTCTCACTAGTTAACGAATATGAAACCAACTCTTACTTTTGTACCACTGCACAATCCCATTGTAATTATCCTCAACATCAGTTGCATAGTTAGGTGGTTGACTCTGTTTGATCTGTGCCCTCTTTCCTTTAATTCGGGATGGTGTAGATTATATTGTTCATATGTAAATCAAAACCTTTTCTAGTTTGTTTTCCTGACACATTTCATTGTGTGTTCTTTATTGCAATGCTGCTCACTTTACTACTACATTCTGATTTTCACTTCCGATGTATACTGACTCCTTACAATAGTGGATTCCCGAAAACTCTGGAAGAAATCGTTTTCTTCCTGTTTACAGTGGCTTCCCATGCAGCCCTAGTGAAATCAATCTGTGTTCTGTAAATAGTTAATAAACACGCTCGCATAGTGACATCAGCCACAAGTACAGAGAAAAATCCCCAGCCAATTATTCCACCGTTCTAGGAATCGGGTAGTTGATTTGCAGTCAGATGTACCATCGTGATATCCTCCACAGGTTCTCTGCGGGAATTCTTCTTGAATTGCATACCTATCACTCCATCTTGGAAAAATCCCAGAGCAATCGGAAAGTCTCTAGTTTATGCAAAGTCGAGGGGAAAGCTGCAATGCCTCAAATCTTCCTCCTCCATCCTCAGAGATGTGGAATTTTCTGCCAATAAAAAGGTCCTTTAAAAAAGAAAGAAAGAAAAGCAACAGGTGTAAGCAGCATACATAAATAAGGGCAAGGGAAAAAAGCCCCTCTCTCTCTGTCTCTCCTCCTCCATCCCTCCCCGCCTCTTCCTCTTCCTTCTCCTCCCCTCCCTATCCCTTCGCTTCTACTTCCGCCTGTAATAAGATGAAGAACCACATTCACCAGAATACAATAGTCCTCCTTATCCACATGGGATATGTTCCAAGACCCCCAGTGGATGCCTGAAACCGTGGCTAGTACCAAACCCTATCTACATATATATAATGTTTTTTTCTATACATACATAGCTATGATAAAGTTTAATTTACAAATTAGGCATAGTAAGAAATTAACAACAGCAACTATTAATAAAATAGACCTGTAACAATATAATATAAATGTTACCATAGATCTTAGCAACCTCAGCATAGGATTTTTTTGTCTTTCCTTCTTTTTTTTTTTTTTTTCCTAAGGAAGATTGACCCTGAGCTAACATCCGTGCCCATCTTCTTCTACTTTATATGGGACGCTGCCAGAGCATGGCTTGACAAGCAGTGCATTGGTGCACACCTGGGATCCGGCCACGAACCTGGGCCACAAAAGCAGGGCGCACCACTGGGCCAGCCTGTCTTTCCTTATTAAGTGGGGAACTTTCACCTTTTCACTTGAGGGAAGCAGTTTACGGCTTCTCTTTGGCACATCCGAATTGCCAGCATCACTACTCTTGCACTTTGGGGCCATTGTTAAGTAAAATAAGAGTTACTTGAGCACAAGCACAGCAATACCGCCAGAGTCAATCTGATAACCAAAAGCGCTGCTAAGTGATTGACGGCCACGTGACATATACAGCCTGGGTATGCTGGACAAAGGGATGATTCACATCCTGGGCAAGACTGAGTGTAATGGCTGGAGATTTCATCACCCATCTCACAAAGGCGCCCAATTTAAAACTTATGTATTGTTTATTTTTGGAATTTTCTATTTAATATTTTCAGACCCTGGTTAACTGGGGGTAACTAAATCTGTGGATAAGAGGTGACTACTGTACCAAGGGGATTGCCCTCTCTGAGGGCGATACTGGCCAGCAGTGTAGAGCATTGACTTTGAGAAGGTGCAGGAACATGATCAGAAGGTGCAGCTGAGGGCAGAGCTTGGTGGAGTGGACTGTATGCAGAGAGAGAGAAAGACAGAGGGAGAAGTATGGAGCATGCAATGTACAGTTTTTATTGGAAACCACCGTGTACTTGGATATAAATGTGCTAGTTTTTTGCAGTATGTTCTAAAAATGTTGTCTGCATGATACTGATTCTTTGAAACATATGAGGCTTCCTTTGTAGACGTCCTACCACTTAGTTAACTGAGTATGTGTGTTTCTGTCTGTGTGTGTGTGCACGTATGTGTGTGACTATTCCATGTGATGCCCTAAAGAATAGCTATTCTTTGTTTGTTGGGTTTAATGTGTGTGTGTGTATTCATATATATTAGTCCAAGCTTAATTTCTTATTCAAATTTGTGGTACCTTTACATATTAAATATAATGGTAATCTCTCAGTGTCTGAGAGGGGGGTGTTGAAATCTCCCCCTGTACATTTTGATATAATTTTGGCTTCTCTTCTAAGTTCTAGAATTTTTGCTTTTTTAATTCCAGGCTATACATTTATGGGCCTGTAAGACAATTATCTATTTTTCCTTTTACTCATATGTAATGCTCCTCTTTATTTCTTGTGATGTTTATTCCTTAATTTCGCTTTTGGATCGAAGGCTTTCTTTTGGTACAGGTTTTACTATCTTAATTCAAGCTTATTATATGTTTGTTTAAATAGGATTTTCTTAGACAAATAGTATTAGATTTTATATTGGTGTCCAAAATGAGGGGTCTCCCTTTCTCTCTTTGGCTAAGTTTGACATATTTACATTTCTTATATTCCCATTATATTAGGAATTACTTCTGCCATCTTATTTTGTGATTAATGTTGTATCTTTTCCTACTTTCCACTATATAATCAAATTTTTGTTACATGGGGTTTTAAAAAACTTTATTAAAATCCACCCTTAATTTTCTCTACCATTTTCTTATGTTCATCAATATCTATACGTTTCACTAAAATGCTGCAAGAGCTTTAGCACTTTCTCTATTTTGCTGAACTCCCAAAACCAACCTCCACCTGTGAAATAGTTAAATTTTGTTTAGTTTTTGGATTTATATAGTTTTCATTTATTTAGTTTTCAGATTTAGTTGATAGTTTAACCAAGCTACAAAATTCCTTGTGCAAAGTTCTTTTGCTTTATCAATTTGGAAACATTATTTAGTCATCACCTTGCATCCAGAAAGCTATTGAAAAGTCTGAGAAAAGTCAATACTCTTCCTTCATGAGTAATTGCATTTTTCTTTAAGTTTTTGGAATTTATCTTTCTTTTTATTCCTCTTAAATTTCCCTATACTTTTTCTTTTGTAATGTTTTTTCTTTTTTTTTTTTCTTATAATATCGTTTTGAGACTCTAGATAAATTTTCAGTTGAGACCCAGTATCTTCCTTTAACTCAAGGAAATACTTAATTCTTTATTTTCTCTTGTTTATTACTTTTTTCTTCTTTGAGTCTCCTATTATAGACATATTGACATTTCTACTTTTTTTCTCTATATTCTGTATCTCTTATCTCACTTTTAAAAATCTATTTCTTATAGATGTTTTCCAAGAGAGCGCTGCACTTGATCTTCCTCCTCAGTCAATAGTTTTAGGTACAAAGATTATATACTTTAACTATGCACATACATACACAGTTATTCACATAAGACGTACCATATGCCATTGATTCCAATATGCACATATTTTGACCCGTTTTTCTAAAACCGAGATAGATCTAACAATTGATGGCATCTCAAATATCCCACTGCTGGTTAGCTGTTATTAAGTAGTTGCTATTGCCTATGCGTGCATGATCTGTCATAGCTGTTCGTATGGTTGTGATTTTTTTCCTCTGTACTACTAATGCTGTACACTTGGTGTATAATTTCTTTATAAAATTCAGAAATTTTATACCATAGGTTGACCTTAAAATTAAAATATATTGTGTACACAGCAAAGCACAGGAACAGTGACATCAGGGTCAAGTTGATGGTAGTGAGATATTTGTCTTTGAAGGTATATGCACAATTTCATAATGTTTGCAAGACAATAACCAAGTACTTTAAGAGAGCTAAGAAAGGAAGATGGCTTTCAGTAAATGAAGCTATGTTACATCTTGTAACTGAAATATATGCAAAAGGCATGTAGAAAATGTGTTTTATCAGTCAGAGTTCTCCAAAGAAACTTAACCAATAGGATGTATATATAGAAAGAGACAGCTTTATCTTAAGGAATTGGCTCATACAATTGTGGAGGTTGGCAAGTCTGAAATCTACAGGGTAGCTTGGCAGGCTGGAAATTCCAGCCAGAGTTGATGTTGCAGTCTTGAGCACTGCGGAAGGCTGGGAACTCAGGTGGAATTTCTATGTTGTGATCTGGAGGCAGTCATCCTGTCTTTTAAGGGGACTTGGTCTTTTCTCTTAAGGCTTTCAAATGATTGGATGAAGCTCCACATGATGGAGGGCAATCTGCTTTACTTGAAGTCCACTGATTTAAACCTTAATCACATCTAAAAAATACCTTCACAGCAATATCTGGACTGACGTTTGACCAGTCAACTCGGTACCATAGCCTAGCCAAGTTGACACAAAATTAACCATCATGCAGATCAAGAAAGGTAAATAAAGGCAGGATAAGTTACCAAATCCCTAAGGAGTGATCAAAGAAATTTCAAAGTGATGAGAGGCTGATGTGATCAATTCAGGACTAAGTGTTGAACATCATTTTTAAGAAACTTTCTGCTGACTTTGAACAGAAACTGTTCAATTTTCAGTGATATATTTTAATAGATGGGGAAAAAAGTAACTATGAGTTTAGCAAAATTTTTTAAATAGCTGGTGCAATCTCGGTGTCCTTACATGTGCCTTGAGACAACACTGTGCATGCTAAAGATTTTAAAGAGATCAATATATGACCATGGGTTATAGACAATTTATATCTAAATACTTCTAAAAGAGATTTATCAGTAAGTAGATAATAAAAACTCTAAAATACAAGAGTTTACAGATCAATAGTAGCAATTTTTTAATGGAAAAAATACTGGAGGATTCTGCAACTAAAGATGACTTGTTCAACTTCTGGTTTCAGCCTTACATTTCTAATACGGTCATTTAATTCTAAGAACATTTATTTTAAATTCCTGTTGTGTCTGGTCCATCAATTTGTCTTCTTTTTCCATAACTGGTTCAGTTTTCTTTCTGAGATTTATCAGCTGCATCAGCATTTGTAACTGTAAGGAGAAATGGAAAATCTATAACTTAACTTGTACTCCTCCAGGGGAAGGAACTTAGACCTCCAGGGAGAGTTCCTTAGACAAGAAGAGGAGAAGGAGATGGAGAACGTGTCCCAGAGCAGAAAGCCATGGAAGGCAAACTGAGTTCAATCACTCCCTGCCTCCTTGACACCTAACAGGGCAAAATTACCCTGTAGAAAACTTCCCAGGAACTGCTCATAGCTACTGATATTTTATAGCGCTCCCTCATCTGTTGTAATTTACTAGCCTGCTGATTGGGATTTGAGGGGAGGTGGAGCTGACACAGAGATATGGATCATGTTCAGCTGTTGTGCACCATGAAAGTGTTTTAAATAGCTGCTGTTTTGAGCTCCCTGTTTGCTCCTGTCACTCAGAAACTACTCTACTATCCAATAAGTAAAGAGATATGGGCTGGCACAGGAGGGATCTCCATGACCAACCACTCCACGATACCATTTGTATCAGTCAGGAGTAGGGTGCAGTGCCCTTCTTCGTGGGTTACCACTATAGCCATTGTCTGTTCTGACTGGTCAGTGACTATGCCTTAAAAGCTGTTAAACATTTTGAATATGTAAGTGGAGGCAACACTCAGGGCTGTGCAGCAATCTGTGCTCGTTCTTGTAGGCTCCTTCCCCCGCCAGAATACAATATTACTGCAAAATTACCAGCTCCCTCTGATCGATGCTAGGACATTGCTGTTGTTTTCCTGCCCCAAAATGTACTGAGACCATTAGTGATCTTCCTAGAGTAATGGGGAAATGGAAAATGTCACAAGGTAAAAAAGATGTCCTTGTGGTCTAAGCTTTAACATTAGTGCTCAGTCACTTTTGACCCTAGAACTCTGTTCACAGAGTAACATAATTACCTTAAGTATCCCCAAGGATTTGGGGGGTACACAGCTTTGTGTTTAACTATGAGAAAGAGTCTCACTTCTGTGTTTTCCCCAAGTTTGGATTTGGTGGAAGCAGTCAACAGCACATGCCAATCCTCCATCTCGTTTGGAACTAACTGCAATAGATCTCATGGGATTAAATTTTCTGCTGCTTCCGTATTATTTTCAAGCAATTATTTTTTCTTTATCCCTAAATCCCCAATTTTTAAACTCTGGCTGTATTATATCTATTGCAGTCAGCTGTTTTCCATTCTTAAATATATTACTTTATAACATAAGTAAATAGATAAATAATTTAAATTATTTTAAAAATGACATAAGAAAGAAAATATTTTCATTAATCTCAGTCCCTAATCAATTCCACTTTTTTTATAGATGTTACACATTGAGCGATTTTTTTTTCACATATCACTTTACTTATAATGCACAGCCCTAAGTTTATAGATGCTTTACATGAATTTGAAAATAAAACAGCTTTACTATCTATCTAAATAACTCTAATAAATTACAAAACTTCTGCTATGTATTTTATACTGACTCAGGTCAAGGATAAAATTAATGTTAATAATCCAAAAGAAGTATTAGATCAGTTTTTACATACTTGTTTCAGATAGCAATGATGTTTTCTATTAGAAATAAGGAGATGAAAAAAAACACATTGCAAACTTCCAAACCTATAAAATCTAAATTTCAGATTTTACTCAACATTTTCTAAATATTTTAAGAAGTGTAGTATATGAAGAAGGAAGTAACCAGTAATTCATTCCTCACTGATCCATCACCCTTGGATCATAGTTGAGACTAGATATTTACCCTCAGGATAGATGTGACTGGTCATGAGTGTGTTAGGACTCATTTATGTTTCACCGTTGTTGGCTACCATTAGCTCCACTCACATTGTATATACAAGGGCATCTAATGAGGCATTTTTATGTTTCAGTGTATGATCCAAACACACAGGATGAAAAGCCATAGAACTCTGAACCCACGGTATTCGGCTTAGTCCTTTTATAAAGTCTAATCTATTTTTGGTGATTATTTAACTTCCTTAATAGAGTTTATCTTGGTCAGAACAAAAGTTCAGAAAAACTGCTACTCTATCTTCCTTATCTCCAAAATGAAAATAATCACAAACATTTTTTAAATCTCCCAAGAGATACCATTTAATTCAACTATAATTGTTTATAATTGTCATTATTGAGGAAGGATAAATACCTTGAAACCAAGGACCAATAGAAACATTGTTTAGATACTTAATAATTTCACTTACACTTTTGGCTTCTAATTCCACAGATATCATCGTGATTCACAAATACTATTTCCAGCCCAAATCACTCTGCCAAACTCCTGAGTCCTAAATCTCACTTCAAACTGGATATAGCCACCTGGATTTCCACTAAAAGCTCAAAATAGACATTTCCAAAACCAAAATGACCTTTCCCGCCTCTAAATAAATTTCTACCACTATAGTCTCACCATTGGCAGCTTCATATTCACACAGTCACATAAGTTAGAATGCTGAGTGTCATTCTTGAACTTTGTTCTCCCCTTGCGTTCAGTTAACTACACATTTCTATTGATTTTGTTGTTGTTACATGTTGGCAAGTCAGCTCCAACTCTTGGCAACCCTATGAATGAGTGATGTCCACAATACCCTGTCCTCAACAGCTCTACTCAGCTCCCATAGACTCATGCCTATGGCTCCTTTTATGGAGTCAATTCATCTCATATTTGGTCTTCCTCTTTTCCTGCTGCCTTATACTTTTCCCAGCATTATTGTCTTTTCCAAAGAATCCTGCCTTCTTATGATGTGCCCGAAGTAGGACAGCCTCAGTTTTATCATTTTTGTCTCCAGTGATAGTTCAGGCCTAATTTGTTCTAGGACCCACTTGTTCATATTTCTGGCAGTCCAGGGTATCCATAGAGCTCTCCTCCAACATCATATTTCAAATGAATCAATTTTTTTCCTGTCAGCCTTCTTCACTGTCCAGCTCTCACACCTGTACACCGTAATTGGGAATATGAGGGTATGGATAATCTTGGCCTTGGTCTCTAATGACACCTTGGTCTCTAATTATGATAGATCTGATGATCTATTGATTTATCACCTAGAAATGTCTCAAATATGGTCTCTCTTCTGCCCTTTTGCTACAATATTGGTTTAGTCTCTCATGCTGTTTTGGACTTCCACAACAAAAACCCCATTCCTTTTACTCCTCTACCTCATTGAACTCTTCAAACACCACCACAGCCATTTACTTACAACTCAAATCTCCTCCTTCATGATTCCTCATTGTCTATATCAAGGTGTCCTTCCCTAGTTGTACAGTACTAAAGTTCTGGAAGTTGTTAATTGGTGTCATTAAAGAGCAAATATGTATGTGGACACAAATGTGTTTGTGACATGCACAATATAAGATCTCCTTTTCGGATAGTCACAATAAATATTAGTTTATTACAACTTTGGGAAGTTCTGCAGTAAGGACATCTGTTTAAATTTGTTTTCTGAAGCCTAAGAGTTTTCTAAACACTCATGATTAGAGAATCTCCTTTTAAGATTTCCTATTAGCATCTTAACAAGCTATAGAGAGAGCATTTTGGATATCTCTGACCTGAATGATCAAATCCAAGTATCTTAACAACACATTCAAGGCCCTCTAAGTTTTGGTACTGGCCTGTCTCTCCAATACCATCCCTTGCCACTAACTACTTCAAGCAAGATGGAAATAATTGTTTTCCCTCCCACCTGGTGCTGCTTTTAGTACGTTGCTCTTTCTTGGGCTATTGCCCTCTGCCTGGAATGTCTCTTATTTCCTCTCTACCTCGTCAACTCAAACTCAGCATTAAAAACCAAATTCCCATCAAATTTCTTCCGGAAAACATTCCCTGACTCATCTCTGATAAGAGGGTTGCCTCCACATTGCTTTTGTATAATATCCAGTGCACGTTTCTATCCTCATGCTTTTCACATTGAATTATAATTATTCTTCTATTTTCTGTCATTTTCACTAGACTTTGATTTCCTTAAGAACAGAAACTATCTTATTAATCTTATCTATAATAATTTATACAGTGAATGGACATAATGATCACTAAATAAATAATTGTTAATGAATGAGATAATTATTATATATTTAAAGTCATGTAAAGAAGAAAAGAATATATTACCTACCAGTTTATTTCTATTTTCAATCTGTGCATACCTTTGGTTGAATTAAACAATTTAGTAGCCGCAAAGCCCAATTCTAGGCCTGTAGCTCAGCTCTAATTTTGTGACATAGTAGTAGAGACGCGCGTGAAAAGAGCCAACTCTAATTGAAGAGCAAATCTATATGTATCATAATGGGAGTAAAAATCCAATTGTTATGAGTTCAATAAAGAGGAAGCACATAATTTTCACTTGCTTCAGAGAAATAATTTTGAGTTGGGATTTAAATAACAAGTAAGTTTTCCATACCCAGGGAATGACGTGCCCGACTGAAGAACTGCATGAACAAAATCAAGGAGATAGGACAATGTGTGATCTGTTTGAACAGCTTAGTACGTCTGAAGCACAGAATCCATGAAGAATGCAGTGGGATAAGAGGCAGCAACATCTAGTTAGATAAGCTCAGAGGTGATCTGAATGCTATTTTTAGGAGATGGTCACAGGTGTTACATTCATGGAGTAGAATATGCCAGTTCAGAACAATTTCTGGCTTTTCTTTTTTACTGTAAAAACAATTCACATAGAAGAAAGATTTTAAAAAGACATTACATTTGCAAGTACACTATACGTAATAACTGTATTTGTATATAATATATAAAATATATAGTAACTGTACATTTATCTAAACATTTCAAAAAAAAAGAGAGAGAGAAAGGAAAAAATAAATTAACAAAACGAGGATAATGTATCATCAAAGAGAAGACCAACACTTCTACAAAAACTTCATCTCAATTAAAGTATTTCTTCTCCTAAGGGGACCAGCTTAAAGGAGCCCAGAAAAAAAGAAATTCTCATTACCCCAAGTGACATATTTAGGGATTTCAGAGAGATTATGCTTGAACAGGGAATGCAAGGGCTGGGGTGGGGAGCAGGTGTTGAAGAGTTGAGCATCTAAGAACTAAAACGGAATTTGCACATTTTGAATATCAGATTAAAACCAAAAAAAAAAGAAAGAAAAAGAAAAGAGCTTACTCTGTTAAAATATTGAGTGGCTTCACTCTAGACAAGAGAGGAATAAAAGACATGAGCTAATTTTCAGCCAAGGATTTAGGACTTAAGCGTGAAATTAGATTTCAGTGATCATTTGGATCTAATTTGCACCTGCACTCGGAGAAAGAGACGTGAGTTATTTGGAGTATTCTTTATAGAGGTAACATGTGGAAGTTGTCCCAAGGAGCAGGGCAAGGAAATAAGAGTTAAAATCATCAGCCAAAACTGTTTACAATGGAGGTAGGAAGCAGGCAGGGACAGGTGGCAACTGGTAGCCGTCAGTAGCTCCCTGAGAAGTTTTTGTTGTTGTTGTCCCCTCCACCCTCAATCAGGTGTTATTGTAGGATAACGTTGTCAAGAAAGCCAGAGATATCTAGAAAAGAAACTGAGAGAAAACTACATAATAAAGGGACTAAGTGAATCTGTGCCAAGTCTCAGAGGGTAAAAGGGAGAATTTAAGTGATTATCTGAATAATTGAAGCAAATAAAAATGCCTTCCCAGGACTCTCTGTGACTTGAATAAGAAAGATTTAGGAAGAAATCAAAGATCCATTTCACTTTGCCTTTTTAGACAGTGTACTGTGGAAACATTCAATGTTTTTAAAGAAGTTTAAGAAAAAATAATATTTTTATTAATATTGTGTTGTTATAAATATAATTATATATATTTTTAAACTTGATTCTTCTATAAGAATCAGATTTTTTGAAAAAAATTATGGCCATAAATATGACATGTATTTAATGTATTTGTAAATGTCTCTGGTTGTTTTGTTCTCGAGCAACCATAGTTAATTCTCCTTGGCATGTCTTCAGTTATATCTCCTAGGAGAAAAACCTTTAAACATTAGCAACTACACTTAAACAACTACATGATATGGCTAGACTAATCTAAGAGCATTTGGGGGAGATATAGGAAGAAATGCCTGATGGTGGAAGTTGCTAATTGCTGTAATTAGTTACCAGGGTATATCATGTTGTGATGGTCTTTTGTGAAAGATTTCATTGGGTTTCAACACTCCAGATCCCTTTCAGCCCTCAGATAAATGTTTACAAGGGTAAAATGGATCCTATCATCATGAAAAAACAGTAAATTAAAAAAAAAGTAACACTCATTAAAACAAATGAAGTGGAATATATATAAATGTCTGTATCTCCAAAACCAAAATACAGAATTTAACATTTTATGCAGGAAAATACAGAGTTTAGTTACATGTTAGACTCAAAAAAATTGAATACATAACCACACACACTAAGTCATATATATAAGGGGGAAAAGGCTTGAGAAATACAAAGCTAAACAGTTTTTTTCATTAAAAATGCACTGAACAGACATTATCAGAGGGTCCTGATAGGAAGATTTATGTTTACTATTGCAACTTCCCATGTCAGTGTCTGTGCTAGCCTTTGTTCCTTGTTCTCTAATTTTTTCTCATTGCCATACAATTTTACTATGTGGATTTTATGCTGCATCTGCCTCCACTACCTTGCCCTTCAGGCAGGCACTACTTCGATTTGTGTTCTGCATCATAGATACCTTCTTGTCAGATAGTCAGTGGCGATGCTGGTTTTATTACCCATAACAAATAAAAGTTATCTCCACTCTTTAAAGCTTATCTGTGATTCCAAGACACTACAAGTTCAACAGCACTCAATGACAGGAGGCTATTGCACCAATAAGTAGATGAGACAATGAGATTATAACCATTTGTTTAAAGGATTTAGGACCTCTTTATAGCCATAGTAAGCCACTATGAATGCTTTATTGTCTTCCCTTAGAAGGACAGATAAGTCAAAAGATAATCTGAAGGTGTGTTTATGAGTAGATAAGACTGGGAAATCATTAAACAAAGGTTTCTGGGAGCTGAAAACTCAGAGAACCCCAGTCCTGAATATGAAAGCAAGGATTGTTTGGGAAATAGTTCATTAAAACCAAATGAAACAACTTGCATTAGTGTATGAATTTTTATCTTTGAAACCAATAAACTTTAGAGTATTTCAGAAACTGCCTCTGAAACAACTTATACTCTATAGGTAGTATTTTCTGCCAAAGATAATTTTATAAATAATAATGTATGTAACTTCTGTTTCTTATGTGACATAGAAGAGGAAGCTTCTGATTATATGGGGGAAATATAATTTTGAAACATGGTAGAGGAAATTCATCCCACAAAACATAGGAGATAAATAAACGTGATGGTGGAACTGAGGTCTGGAGCTAAATCATTAGCTATACTTCTCAACAGTTTAAATATATAGAAAATTACAACTCAAAGGTTTCATATTGAAAATTCATTTCCTTTCCTCTGAGTTAGGAGAACGGTTTTGAACTTATGATAATTGCAAATATGTCTTTGCTTGCTATGTGCCAGGTTCTCTGAGTATCACTTTACATTGGCTATCTAATTTAATCCTCATAGTAGCTTACGAATTGGGAACATTTACTATTATCACTCATGTTTTACAGATTACAGAATTCAAGTTTAATTAGTTTACCCAAAATTATATATTGTTTGAGGTTGTTGATCAAGAAGTTGAATACAAACTTCTCTGAAAATTGAAGAAAACTTCTGCAGGGATACATTTGATCATATGAAGCAGACAGACTTCAGGAAAACTTATAATTGGTTTAGCAGAAATGAATTTTATAGGAGCCTTTAGCACACTTCCTACAAATTCAACTTGGCTAAAATGGAGAAAAAGTAAGAAATAAAATTCTATAATAACTCAATATAATTAAAATAATAATGTCAGCTACAAGAACCATCAGAATATTGTAGAATAACTATATAGAATGGTTGATTTTAAACAGGAAAAAATCAAAATCTCTTCCTTAAAGGGTTACTAAAGGAAAATAATGTATTTAGTAGACCTTTATGGCTTGAATTACCAGACATCTTTTTTACACTGAACTGGCAGAATGACTGACGCACTAAAGGAAACATAGTTATGTCACATCCACTCAAAGCATGTGTGTGTGTGTGCGTGTGTATGTATAAATACACATAAATACATACACACGCACACATACCACTACAAAAAGCCCCTGCTTGTTATGTACACAGAGGATCCCACAACAGATAAGAAATAATTACTCCTATCAGGAAAGAAGCTTTGAATCTCAAATTAAGAATTTTTATTGGAAAAGTCTATGGAGTTTTAAGAGCTTAGTCTCAGCCATAGCCCAAATGTACCTGTTTTATCTAAGTGTTAAACAAAAAAACCATTTGCCTTCTTGAGGAAAATATTCACGTAACTGTAATAATAATAATAAGGAAGTAACATTGTTCCCACATATACAAACACTCAGATACATATTCAAACACACATTTACATCCACACACTCAGATAAACGTCTTTCATCATCAATAATTGTTTTAAGGCAGATACACTGCTTTTCTGCCAACATTTCTTCATCGTACGCCCTAGACACACATATTACTTCCTTAGCCTGGGCCTTTAAGAACCACTCAACACAGAGCTGTAGTTGCTATTAATTAATTAGAATGGATATACAAGATTTAACTCACCTACCAGCTTGAGTTTAGATAAATTAATTTGAAAATCCTGTATTAACTTTCCTGGATTAATGCAAACACTGTGTCCTTAAATAGTCAAAATACATTTAATAAGAAATCTATGAAGCTCATGGTTTTAACTGAGCTGTTGTTTAAAGATGACTCAGTAAAAGCACACTATAAACTTTATGCTTAATACGGAAAATAAAGGCCAGAAATGGTCTCATTGGCTGCGTTCTCCTTTCCAGTGGTTGAGTGAGTTACCATGCACTGCTTTTTCACTTGTAAAGAATGAGACCAGGGAACGACTGGAAAATAGACCCATGAGCATATGAATCGTGCAAGTTTCACAAATTGTCACAATGAGATGCTTCAATAGTTTTCATTCTTTTTTTTAGTAAATTTGTTAGTGTAACGCCACTGTAAAAATATGGCTATACAGTGATTTCTATTATTTTAGAATAAACATTAGTCAAATTGTTAGGTATATAAAATTCTGTTAAATATTAATACTTAACTGTTTTCTTCAAGATACCTTAAAATTGAAACAAATTTTTATTGCTAAGTTAAAATTCCATCAATTTTAATGAACCAGGAAGTAATCTTTTATGCTTAAAATGCAATAGGATCATCATCTTTGGTATCCAAAGATGACGGTATTTGATTTCTTCTTTTTTTTCCTTTGGTATTTGATTTCTTCTACCTTCTGCAGTTGCGTTTATGATGAAACTCCCATCCCTCAAGTCTTACTATAACTATCATTGCAAGTAACCAGGAAAGCAATTTACATAATTTTGTGTTGTAATTTCATTGATAGTACGTAATTTTTTCATTGTTTACACTATTTTGAAATATAAAATCATCCTAAACTTTATATCACGTATCATTTTATAGAACTGAATAATCAATTTTATGACTGGAAGAGACAAAATTAATAAATAATTTTCACACTTTTTGCACAGATCATCTAGGGCTATTTAGAATCTGTCAGGGAACACTGGGTAGAGAAAAGGGGGAGGGTACGCACGCAAAAGCAATCTAATGGGGAGGGGAGCTCGCTGTCACTCCTCTATCAGAACAATTCTGTGTATGTGTACAAGTGTTTAAATGTGTACACTCACATATGCACGTGTGTGTGTAGAATTTCTAAGGATTTTAATTGAAGTAAATATTCTTCTGCCAAAAGAAAATATTTGAAATCCTCTGATACATATTGAGAATCTCGCGATCTCTTCTATCAACTAAGTTACCCAGGATTAGTTACTCTGAGCCTGAGTTTCCTACTCCTGTAATGGAAATAAGCCAAATTTTCTCTAACATTTATTATACACTGAAGGTTTATGTTATGGTTTACACAGAAGCACCTCATCTCAAATATACACAAATAATTGTGAAAATAAAAAGTTTTCTCTATATGTTTTAAGATTCAATACTCACAACATCAAAGGTTAATGAAATGAGAAACAAAGTACATTATATTTTTGGCAAGCTTATATTTTCATTGATTAAATTTCCAGATTGCTTAAATCTTCATTCATTCATTTGTTAAACAATTGAACAACTATTTTTTGGAATATTTATATTGGTTTCCAGAATAGGGAATGCAAAATTGTATCACATGAGTCAAATATTGCTTATTATGACACAATGTGACCTGTTCATATTTTATCTATCATAAACACAGTTAATTTTATAATAAAAAATTAAAAACTATTGTTTCTGCCAAGAGCACGTCTCACCTAAAAGTGAAGAAAAAAATCTTTGTCATATGCCAAGGAACTAAGGAGAAGCCTATTGATTTCATAAGCATGACCTCACCTAACTCTTACTTCAGCCTTCAACTGAGTAACAGAGGTTTAGAAATGTGTTTAACATCACACAGACTGCCATTAGTGGATCTAGGATCCAGATCAACCTTGTCTAACTCCATGTCTCATCCACCTTTCTCACTCTTCAGCACAGCCTGTCATGTGATGGAGGAAATCAGCCAAAACCTAAAGAAACCCTCTATATCCTACCTAGGTATGGAAGAGTGTTTCACTGTGTACTATCGTGTTAGAATAAGACAGTCTAGCAACTTCTAATTATCCTTCGTTATGTTAATAAATGAGATGGATGAAAACACTTCAGGAAAATGTTAATATTAACAGAGTATCAGAAGAATTTTTATTTCTTAGGAGAGAGAATAATAGCACTCTAGAGAAAAACACCTATTGTAGGAAATATAGGAAAATAATAATTGTGATGATAGTATTAATATTCTTTTCTACCTAAAAATACTCTAATTATATTCCCTCTATTCAAAGCAAATGAGACTCACTTTTAGACATTCCAGTTAAGCAACAAGTAGAAACTTTTCCTGAAAGGTTTATGAAACCATTATTCTCTCTCTTCCCAATAATATGCCACTGTGGACTGATGCAGAACCACACAAAAGGCAATTAATTCATCCAGCAGAGCACTGCACCGAGGCAATTTGTCTGACACGTAGCATTTGATTTTCAACAGTTGCTTATCTACCAAGGGAACATACCAAGTTCATCCTTTAAAAATGGGATAGGGCAATATGCTGGCTCTGTGCCCTGAGACTCAGCAGTACATCTAGTTAGAGATCTTATGAGTATGGCATTAGAAGTGTAGATAAAAAGCAGACAGTTAAATTACATTCTCTTGAATAAAATAGACTCTGAAATATTGTATTAAACAAAACATACAGTTTGTTGTGTAGTCATTTATGTATTTGCAACTAACCCCTAGATAAATGCATAGAGATATAGATAGATAGATAAATAGATAGATGATAGACAGACGGATAGATAGATAGATAGATAGAGAGATAGATAGATAGATAGATGATAGATAGATAGATAGATAGATAGATAAAGTATACTATCCTCTCCTCTTCCCCCAACTATCAAAACTAGTGTTGACTCTTGCTACTATCCCCATCTGTGAAATAAGGATAATAGCACCCACTTTATAATATGTTATTAGGATTAACTGTAAAACACTTAGAAAAGTATCTCATTTGTAGTAAGTACTCAATAAATTTAGCTGTTCCTATCGGTGCTAGTGGTTTTTAATAGAAAGATCAGTTGTTAGACCTCCGCTTTGATCAGTGCATATCTCATTGAAGACCACAATCATAATACAAACTGGTGGGCTGATTTCTTCTTCTTTCTTTGCTATCCTTGTCAGTGAACTCTTTGAAGCAAAGATTGTGTCTTTCTCATCTGTGTAACCTCCAGCCCCACCCAGCATGGTGCTTGGCACAGAATACATACTCAGTGGGTATTTGGAGTGTGTGTGAATGAGTGAGTGAATTTACAGATGAATAAATGCTTTACATAGCCTTGTTATTTGGGAATATTTCTTGCATGTGTGAGTGAAGTATGAAAAACTTCTGAACTGGTGTTAATTATAAGATTGTTTTAAATCAGCAAAGTTCTGTTCCTATTATTCTCACTCCTTTTCTATTCTTCCGTAATCCACCAAATAGAATATATCCACTATCCTCTTCTAATAAGTCATGTTGTCACCAGGATCCTAAAAAGCTTCTTGATATGCTAGTAATGATATGTGACATTACTTTTTTTCATCCATTTATTCAGCTAACATTTGAGCACCTGTTAACGGCCAGACATTGAACTGGCATAGTCTTCAGCAACACTGTCTTATCAAAATAGAATGAAAAAAAAGAATGCAAAGACTGAGTGAAAATATTTTCAAACCATATATTCAATAAAGGACTATTATCTAGGATGTATATTTTTAAAACCCTCAAAACTTAACATTAGAGAAACAAATAATCCAACTAGAAAGTGGGCAAAACATATACACAGACATTTCACTGAGAAGGATATACATAGGTCAAATAAACACATAAATAGAGGTTCAACATCATTAGCTGTTAGAGAAATGCAAATTGAAACTACAGTGAAATGTCACTACACACCTGTCAGAATGCTAAAATGAAAAATAGTGATAATACCAAATGCTGGAGAAGATGCAGAGAAATTATATCACTCATATATTACTGGTGGGATACAAAATGGTACAGCTAATTTGGAAAATAGTTTATTAGTTCCTTTCAAAACTAAAAATCCTAGCAACTGCACTCTGCAGTTGAGGACATTTTCATGCAAGAACTAGCACACTAATGTTTATAGCAGGGTTTGTTTGTTTGTTTGTTTGTTTCATTCCTATGGTGGTAAAAACATTTAACATGAGCTCTAACCTCTCAACAAATTTTGCATTGCACAGCGCCCTATTGTTATCTATAGGCACAGTGTTGTACAGCAGATCTCTAGAACTTATACATCTTACGTAACTGAAATTGTGTAGCCATTGAATAGCATCTCTCCATTTCCCCCTCCCCTATCCCCTGATAACCACTATTGTATTCTTTGATTCTATGAGTTGGACTATTTTATATTCCTCATATATGTGGAATCATGCAGTATTTGTCGTTCCGTTCCTGGCTTATTTCACTTAGTGACTGGCCTCCAGGTTCATCCATATTGTCATATATGGTGGGACTTCCTTCTTTTTTTTTTTTTTTGAGGAAGATTGGACATGAGCTAATAGCTGTTGCCAATCTTCCTACTTTTTTCCTTTTTTCTCCCCAAAGCCCAGGGAGATAGTTGTCTGTCATAGTTGTACATCCTTCTAGTTGCTCTGTGTGGGATGTGGCCTCAGCATGGCTTGATGAACAGTGTGTATGTCCGTGTCCAGGATCCGACCTGGTGAACACTGGGCCACCAAAGTGGAGTACGTGAACTTACCCGCTACACCACCTGCTGGTGCCAAAGGACTTCTTTCTTTTTAAGGCTGAATAATATTCCACTGTACATATATACCACATTTTAAAATCCATTCATCTGTTTATGGCTATTTAGGTTGTTTCTACATCTTGGCTATTGTGAATAGTGCTGCAATGAGTATGGGAGTGCTAATATCTCTTTGAGATACTAATTTCAATTATTTTGGATAAATGCCCAGAAGTACAATTGCTGGATTATATGGTAGTTCTATTTTTAATTTTTTGAAGAATCTCCATACTTTTTTTCCATATCGGCTGCACCATTTTGCATTCACAGTAACAGTACACAAGGCTTCCAATTTCTCCACATTTTCCTCAACATTTATATCTTTTGTTCTTTTGATAATAACCATCCTAACAGGTAAGAGATGATTTCTCCTTGTGGCTTTGATTTTCATCTTCCTGCTGATTAGTGATGTTGAGCATCTTTTCATATACCTGTAGGTCATTTGCACGTCTTCTTTGGAAAAATGTCTATTCAGGTCATTTGCCCATTTTTAAATCTAGTTAGTGTTATTGCAGGAGTTGCTTATATATTTTGGAAATTAACACCTTATTGGATATATGGTTTGCTACTATTTTCTCCCATTCCATAGGTTGCCTTTATACCCTATTGATTGTTTCCTTTGCTGTGCAGCTTTTTAGTTTGATGTAGTCCCATGTGTCTATTTAGCTTTTGTGGGTCTGTGCTCTCGGTGTCATGTCCATGAAATCATTGTCAAGACCAAGCTAATGAAGATTTTCCCCCGTGCTTTCTTCTAGGAGTTTCACAGTTTCAATTTAGGATTGTGTTTAATCCATTTTGAGTTAATTTTTGTATACATTTTAAGATGAGTCGAACTTCATTCTTTTGCATGTGGATATGCAATTTCCAAAAACATTTGTTAAGGAGACTTTCCTTTCCCCATTGTGTATTCCTGGCACACTAGTTGAAGGCCAGTTGATCTTATATGCATGATTTTATTTCTGGGCTCTCTATTCTGTTCCATTGGTCTATATGTCTGCTTTATTCCAGTATCATTCTGTTTAAATTACTGTAGTTTACCATATGTATTGAACTCAAGAAGTATGATGTCTCCAGCTTTGTTCTTTTTTTCAAGGTTGTTTTTGCTGTTAGGGGTCTTTTGGAGTTCCATATGAATTTTAGAATTGTTTTTTCTATTTCTGTGGAAAATGCCATTGGAATTTTTATAGGGATTGGAACAGTCTTCTTTGAGAATGTACCCAGCTTTAGTGACATAAACCACTGCAATGACCTAACCCATACATTGACTTTCCACTAAGAGAGACTTACACAATATTTGTCTTTCTCTGTCTGAATTATTTCATTTAGCATAATGCCCTCAAGGTCCATCCATGTTGTTACAAATGGCAAGGTTTTTTTTTCTTTTTAGGGCTGAATAATATTCCATTGTGTGTAGATGTCTATAGAAGCTAACAAAAGAAAAAGAGAAAGGAAATAAATCATATCAATACGGAAAAAAAGAAACAAAAGGAAGTTAGCAAGAGGGGAAAAGAGAGACAAAAGAACTACAAAGCAACGAGAAAATAATTAACAAAATGGTAATTCCTTCCTTATTAATAATTACTTTAAATGTATTCCTTTTGTTTGCTACCAGTTAGACCCATTTTTTATTGTTTTACTCTGTCCTCCATGTCTGTTAACATCATGCTTTCAATTTCTTTGTCTTTCCTTGTAGTGTTCTGTTTATCTTTTATTCTTCGAGTTCACTAATTCACTTTTTAGCAATAACTAATCTGCTAATTAACCCATCCACCATATTTTTGGTTTTTAATCATTTCTAAAAATTCTATTTGTTTATTTTTAAAATCTCTTAATTGCAAATATCTGTATCTTTTCACCTGTATGTTTTTTTCCCTCCTGTATTAACCTTAAATAATATTTTAACCTAATTTTTATATTGTATCTAATTACTGCAATACAATTCCTTAATAGTTTAATTCTGTTATTTGTCTCTACTGAAACTTGCTTATATTGGCTTGTGGAAGATTTCAGGCTTATGCTCTTTTGAAATCCATCTCTCTGAAATCTGTAAGACCTGAATTGAGAACATTTTCCTCCAGAAGGAATTTGCTTCTACAAATTTTGGTACCTGTCAAGCTATTTTTTAGCTTTGGATTTTATGTACCATGCACATAGTGTAACTTCATACCACAAACCTCTTTGAAGTTAAGTTTGTATTTGTTAATTCTTAGGGTAAATCTTTTCCTCATGCAAAGCGTACACCACGATAGACAAGAATAGTTGCAGTTTCTTTGCTGGTGGTTAATTTTTTCCCCTAGGTCATTTATTCACTGATGTTTCAAATCTTTAAGGGTTCCAGCTTTATATAGCAAATTCAATTCTTACTGTCTATTTTGGGAAGGGACAAACCTTGCTCTCTACCCTTTCTGTGGTGAATAAAACTAAAAATATAGGCCATGAAGCTGTTTAAACACTATAAAAGAAGCAGAGAATCACCTCCAAAATAATTTTACTACTCCCCTGATTTCCACCTCCATGTTTCTATTTGATTTTCTGGAGATTTCCATGTATTTGTGTGTGCATGTATGTATAAGAGAGAGAGGCAGAAAGAGGGAGAAAGAGCTATGTGTCTTGATAGATATTTGTTATGTAGTATCCAGCACTTCTGAACATTGTTAAAGTGGGAACGTTTTTCAGAATACCTCTTTTGCCCTCATCTCACGTCTCAATTCCGATAAAAAGTTGGGTCTTATAATAGTGTTTGGAGCCTCTTGTCTCATGCTTACATTGAATATATCTAAACCACAGATAAGAAACGAGTCCAATAGCTTTATTTAAAGCCCATTTGTAAGGACGGATCAATGTCTTTGCCACAACTTCCGATGAGAGCCGTAAAGCCCTTCTCTCAGCATGGCCTTCAACAATAGCCTTAAACTCACTGCCAGCTTTCATATGTGAGAACCAGGAGATCCATGGCAGCCCCCCTCAGCGCTTTGCATTTCTTGTCCATTTTACAATCCTTAGAGTTATCTACCTTATTTATTTATTTATTTATTATTATCCTTTTAGATGCACTGTGCCTCTTTCATGTTCTTTTTCAGATATTATATATTTCTTCTAAGTATTTCAGGCAGAGTAGGGTACCAAGTGTGAATTGTCTGTCATGTCTTCACTGGACATCACATATACATTTTAGAAAGAGCATTCTTGCACTAGGAGGGAGCCCAGTTAGCAGGTTTTGACAATAACATAGGCATGATTATAAAAAGCCCCTAAGCCAAGGCATTGACTCTGGTAATAGAAAAATAAGGACTGATTCAAGAGATGTTCTAAGAAGGAGAACAATTGAATTGTTGTAAAATTAGATATAGAAGAATTCTAGGAAAAAATTTAGACTTATAATAACCTTTATTGAGTACTTACTGTGTTCATATATCTGAGTCAAACTTTAAATACATTGTCTCATAATACTGGAAACAGTACTATAAAGTATATTCTTGAGTAATATCACAGAGCGGGAGTGGGCACACCCAGGATTCAAATCTGGGTGTTGTGTTTCCAAGAACTTCACTATTAATCTCAATATTATACTGATCTGTAGTGTAGAAGAGATATCCATGAGATGAGATGGCTATGAGTGTAGATGAGTTTACCCTTTAAGACTGAAGGAAAAAAGCATAAAATAGGTAACAAGCCAAAAGAAAAACATTTCTTTACACAAATGATCTGTGGCCTGCTCTAGCAGAAAGAGTCAGGGATCATAGGCTGAGCCACAGCTTGACTGGGTATGGCATTATTATTATTTTTTTTTTTTTGCTAAGGAAGATTCGCCCAGAGCTAACGTCTGTGCCAATCTTCCTCTATTTTGTATGTGGGTTGCCACCACAGCATGGCCGCTGATGAGTGGTGTAGGTCCACACGGGAACTTAACCCGGGCCACCGAAGTGAAGCACGCTGAACTTAACCACTAGGCCACTGGGGCCAGCCCATGACTGAATGCGATTTTTATGAAGTCTTTTCGTCTTTGTTTGTTCTTTCTCTGTCTAAAGAGAGGTGATGCTGTACTTATCCCTAAATTTTTTGCTTTCTCTGATTCTTCATTCTGATGAATAGATTTTTTTTTAATACATATGCATACAAATAGAAAATAGTGCCCCTAAAACTATCGTCAATAATCTTAGGCTCACTGAAGATTCTGAAGTCAATCCCAACGGCCTGTTTACTTAAAACATGAATAGATACAAGCTAGCAAAAATAAACATAAATAATTTAGAAAAAGGACATCACCATTTATGACTGTCTTCTAATGATTGACCTAAAAACACAGGGTTCTTTTTTCTCTTAACAAAATAATTTCTTAAGTATAAAACATAAAGGCATATTTGTTGCAAATTGCCTTCAGTTTCTCTGCTTCATCCTACTCATTTAATAAACTATAATAAAGGTGGGAGAGCAAATCCTTCTCAGTAATTTATGCCTATAGAAAAGACATAAACTTCTATGTAATATATTTACAGTTTTAATTCTGAGGTACATACTGAAAGTGATTTTATATACTCTTTTCTGCATTTTGAACCTCAGGTAAAAATATCTTTTATTTAATTAAAACATTCCATTCTATTAAAATTCTATTTACTAAACACTTTTATGTACTAGGCAGCGGCCTGGTTGCTGACAGGAATAATAAACTAAACAAGACCAAATTGTTACAGTCAATAGGAGAACAAGATTTCCTCTATGTAGGAGTGGTTCAGACAGGCATTTAGAGTAACTGGTGTTTGAGTTCAATGCTACAGCATAGGAGAATTTCAACCTGTGAAGAAAGTGGAGGACATCATTCCATGTAAGCATGAAGGTGAAGGTAGAGATGGGAATCCATGCTGGTTTGTTTTAATCGGCGATAGAGACTCCGCCAGTTGAGCTAGAATACAGACCACTTGGACCTCAGTAGTGCAGATTCGAATGGAAATGCAGAGGTCAGATTGTACAGCAGATCACATATCAGGCGGGCAAGAATTTGTCATAGTAGCATTTCTTTTATATTTTATATCAGTTGCTTGTCATTTATATTTATATCTAAAAGCCCTATTATACCTGATTTGTGCCTGTTGAAAGTAACTTTTTATTCAAACTTATATTTGTGGGGATTTTTATTCTTTTCCTCCAGTATTTTTATATATATCTGGAAGTTTATTTCTCCTAGAGGGTGAGGAACATAATTACTTTGCATTTATATTTGTACATAGATGGATTGATTCCCCACTTTTCTCAGAAATGATGGAGACTAACATATCAGAAGGTGAATTCAGTATAAACATTAATCTCCCTCTGCATTCCCTGTGTTGCTGTCATTTCTCATCTTGATTGCCACAAAGCTAGCATCACATAAGCCAAGACCTAATTTAACTAAAATTAATAATTTTAATAATATAAGAGTTATTGTGTGGCAGCTATTTGAAAAACAATGTCATTAATTTAGCTACTGCTATGAAGAATTCTTTCACACTAAAATCAAAACTTCAAATATCCCCAATTCTTTGTGCTTAATGAAGCATAAGAATTTTGCCATTTCCTTAGAAAGATTAAGCAATATCCTAAAGCAAATTTATTTAGTAAAAAAATGTGAGACATTAAAGTTTTGTTAATGGCTATGTATTTATCTCATGAAAGACAGTTGGAAAGGTAATTATAACATGCAAATTAGCTTCCATCAGGCTGCATATTAAAATTATATATTAATGTACAGTATCTCACGTTGCAACCTGTGCTGAGTTTTTTCCAGGTAGGCAAGTCACTGAGGCTTTTGTCTTAGGTTTATGTTCTCTCTACTAATCATTCCTTTGTGTCATTTTATTTAAAGTCCTCTAACGCTCTTGTCTAAAGCCTCCTTTTTTCCTGTTAGTCTATTAGAGAAATGCTTTTCTAGCCCCCTAATTTTTGCTTCTCTCTTATATGTTCATCTGTTTCATTATTAGAGTTTTCTTAATTTATCAATATGTGCAATATTGTCATTAAGTAAAGTACAACCAAGACCAGGAAATAAGTCATTCTCAAATAGTTCAATGATAGGAAATATATGAAGTTTTTTTTTAAATGATTCAATTTTTGTGATTCATTAACATCTACCATGAGGTTATAAGGCTATTCTGAGAAGGAAAATACACTTGTGATTTAAGGAATTCGGATTTCTTCAACTCTGTCTTTCGTTTTCTCATTAGAGTCAATAGTCCTTGAGTTCATCTTTCTTTGAAACATCCGGCTATCTCCAACACTCTGTGCTGTGTTCTTTGAAGTTGCTACTAGAAAATCACTGAATAGTACTGTTTGCGTAATACAGTCTTTCTCCTAGATTTCAGTGTATATACATATTTTCATCTATTCTAGCTTGAGAGGAAATTGCTATTTGGGATATTAGAAAATGGTACAAATGCCTTATTTCTATGGAAGGCTCTGAATATTCCTTCACTTTACTGTACACTTTAATTCCTTCCTTATTGGTAGCTTTAACATTCTGTATCCCCTTCACTATCCACCACCATTCCCCCATCAAATATATTTGTCTCATTATCCAGTTCTTCAAGATCTTTGCATGGAATCTGAGGTTTTTTTTTTTTTTTTTTTTTAATGTGTGCATGAAAATGTTCAAGTGTGTTAAAGTTTAGTACCCACCTTAATGTTAGTTATAAAGAACACTCTTTAGCACCTATATTTATTGAAACAATATTTTTCCAAATTTTCATTAAAGTTTTTAGAAACTAGTAAAATATTACAAATATGTAATATCACCTGTGTACCACATCTACTACCATTCTTTTATTTCTCTGATAATAGTTATTCAGACATAACTATTATTCTGACCATTTTTGATTTTCTGACTAGTTTTTGTTATTTTACTACATATGTAAGTATCCACAATAAATAGTTTGTTCACTTATGTTCAATAAATGGTACATATCTTTTGTGACTTGCTTTAACCATTCAATATTGTACTTTTGAGATTTATCCACATTGATGCTTCATTCACTTATTTTAATTGACATATCATATTCTAGTGAGTGACTAAAACAAAAATATATTTATTATTGCTTATGTTTGTAGACATTTTTCTGTATTCCATTTTTTTCAATATTAGCAAAATGCTGCAATAGTAGGCGCCTCTTTTTACAAATCAAAATTAAATAATCCCAATGACTGAGCCCCACCTCCAGAGATCCTGTATGAATGGGATGCCAAGGAAGATTGGTATTTTTACAAGTTCACCAAGTGATTCTGATACAATTCCAGGAATGGAAATCACTGCTTTAGATTCTTAGGTATGGAATTGCTGAACTGTAGGGTATGTAGGTCCTCAACTCAATTGGCTATAGACATGTACATTTTTAAAATTTGTTATGACATTTTATAAGCTCATCAGGAGTATATGAGAGTTTCTATCACCAACATTAGTGTTTCTAGTTTTTTTTAAATTTTGCCAAAAAATAGCATATTAGTGTTTTAACTGGAATCAGTATGATTATTTGTATTATCATATATATTAGGTAATGCACGTAGGGTTCTTCTTTTGTTCATTATTGCTTGTTTACATTTTTCTCTTTGTTCTCTAAAGTTATTCTTTTTCTTTGATGAATTGTAGGATTTATTTTTCTAGTCTGAATCTTAATCCTTTATTAGTTTACGTCAGATATATTCTCTTAAATTCTGTGGTTTGTTATTTTATTTTATTTTGGTAACTTTTTATGAAAATAAGTTTTTTTTTTTTTAGTGTTTGAATATATCAAACTTATGAGTTGCTTCCTTTATAATTTATGCATAACTGTCTCAACACCATTAATTCTATAGTTCACTCTTTCTCAATTCATCATATTCCTATGAGTTAGTCTGTCATTCTATGACTAACATACTTTCTTAATTATTATATCTTTGTAATTGATCTTGTTTCTGGGCCTTATCTCTTATTCTTATTTGTCAAAGATTTTTTAGCCATTCTTAAAACTTCCATACATATTTTAAGATAAAACCATAAAATTTTACACAAACATGCACACACACACACACACACGAGATTTCAGTTGGAATTAATTGAATTTATACATTATAGTTTGGAATATTTGACATCACCTCTAGAATGTTTTTTTCATTTATGAAAATGATGCATATATTTATGTCTTTATTAGTGACTTGAAATAAAATTTTATAATTTACTGAATATGAATTATATCTTTTCTTTAGATATATCTTTAGGTACTTTACAAATATTTCTTATTATCCTACTATTTTAATTTTTAAGTGAGTTTTTAATTTTAGATAGTTTTAGATTTACAGAAAAATTGCAGAGATAGTATAGTGAGTTCTGATACACTCCACACCCAATTTCCCCTATTTCAAATCAGTTGGTTAAATATCTAAGAACTAAGTTGCTGGATCACATGGTAAGATTATGTTTACCTTTATAAAAACTACCAAAGTGTCTTGCAAAGCGGCTGAACAATTTTGCATTCCCACCAGCAATAAATATGCATCCTTGTTGTTCCACATCTTTTCTAGAATTGGTACTGTTAGTTTTTTGGATTTTAGCTGCTCTTGTAAGTATGTAGTGATACCTTATTGTTGTTCTAGTCTGCATTTCCCTAAAAACGTGATGTAGACCATCTTTTTGCATATTATTTGCTGTCTGTATATCTTCCTTGGAGAAGTATCTGTTCAGATCTTTTACTCATACATTTAATTAGATAGATTGTTTCTTTATTTTTGACTTGTAAGTGTTCTTTCCATATTTTGGATACAAATCCTTTAACAGATCTGTGTTTTGCAAATATGTCCTCCTAGTATGTGGCTTGTCATTCCTTCCTCTCAACAGTATCTTTCACAAAGCAATATTTTTTCATTTTAATAAGTTAAATTTAATCATTTTAGTAAAGTTCAAATTATCAATTGCTTCTTCCTTGGATTATACATTTTGTGTTGTATCTCAAAACAAGTATCCAAACCCAAAGTCACAAAGATTTTCTCATATATTCTCTTCTATAAGTTTTATAGTTTTGCATTTTGTATTTAGATCTCTTATCCATTTCAATTTAATTTTTTATGAGTTATGAAGCCTATGTCTAGATTTCTTTATTTCTCTTTTTTTAAATTTATTTATTTCTTTTTTTATATGGACAGCCAATTGTTCACGCACCACTTGTTGAAAAGTCTATCCTTGCTCCATTGGATTGCTTTTGTGCATTTGTCACTATCTACAAAATAGCTTGCTGAAATTTTGATGGAATTGCATTCAATTGAGCGGTCAAGTTGGGGAGAATTGACGTTTTAAAAATATTGAGGCGTCCCGTCCATAATAACACAATATGTCTCTATTTATTTGGATCTTCTTTGATTTTGTTCTTCAGTGTTTTATAGTTTTCTGTATACAAAGCCTGTACTAATTTTGTTACATTTATACATATTTCATTTTTTAGGAGCTATTTTAAATGTATTTATTTTTAAACTTCAAATTCTAATCTTTAATTGCTAGTATATTGGAAAACAATGGACTTTAGTATATGGACATTTTATACCGAGATGTCATACTCAGGAATATACTTGTTAGTTCCAAGAATTTATATGTATATTCTTTAGGATTTTCCACATAGACAATCATGTCTGCAAATAAAGAGAGTTTTATTTTTTCTTTCTAATCTGTTTACATTTTGTTCCTTTTTTTTTTTTTTTTTTTGAGTTAATACACTAGCTAGGACTTCTAATACAGTGTTAATTAGGAGTAATGAGAGAGTATATCCTTGCCTTGTTTCCAGTTGGTAAACATCTAATGTCTCACAATTAAGTGTGATGTTAGCTGCAGGTTGTTGTAGATATTCTGCATTGAGTTGAGGATGTTTTTATCTCATCCTAGGTTGCTGAGTGTTTTTATCTTGAATGAGTTTTGTATTTGTCAAATGTTTTTTTCTCAGTCAATTGATATGAACATGTGCTTTTTCTTCATTATCCTGTTGATATGGTGAATTAGAATGATTGATTTTCAAGTGTTGAACCAGCCTTGCACACTTAGAATAAATCCTACTTGGATGTGCTCTATTATTAATTTAACACATTGCTATATTTAATTTTCTAATATTTTTCTGATGATTTATGCATCTGTGTTCATGAGAGATATTGGTCTGTAGTTTTTTTATACACGTCTGTATGTGGTTTTGGTATCAGGGTAATGCTGGCCTCATAAAATGTATTAGAAAGTATTCCCTTTGCTGCTATTTGCTGTAAGAGATTGTAGAGAACTGACATTATTTCTTCCTTAAATGTTTGGTAGAAATCAACTGTATAACTCAGCTTAGTGCTTCTTTTTTGGAAGATTGTTAATTATCAGTTCAATTTATTTAACAAATATAATTCTATTCAGATTATCTGTTTCTCCTGTGAATTTCTGTTGCTTGTTCTTTCAAGAAATTCATCCATTTCATCTATGTTGTTAAATTTGTTCACACAGTTATTCACAGTATTTCTTTATTATCCTTTTATTGTCCACTGGATCAGTAGTGATGACCCCTTTCATTTCTGATATTGGTAGTTTGTGTCCTCTCTTTTTTTTAACTAACTTGGCTATAGGTTTATCAAGTTTACCAACCTTTTAAAAGAATGAGCTTTTGATTTCATTAATTTTTTCTATTGTATTACCATTTCAATTTCATTGATTTTTGGCTTAATTTTTATTATTTCTTTTGTTCTGCTTGCTTTAGCTTAATTTATTCTTCTTTGTCTAACTTTCTAAAGTAGAAGCTGAGGTTATTGATTATAGGTTTTTACTTTTCCAACATATACATGCAATGCTATAAATTTCCCTCTAAACCCTGCTTTTACTGCCTCTGACACATTAGTTCAAAATACATTTAATTTCTCTTGAGACTTCTTAATCCATGGGATATTTAGAAATGTGTTATTTGGGAATTTTCCAAGTATCTTTCTGTTAATAGTTTCTAGTTTAATTCTTTTGTGTTCTGAGAACGCATACTTTGTATGAGTTCTGTTCTTTTAAATGTGTCCAAGTGTTTATGTAAGTAAATTATGTAATTCACCTTTACACAGGATTCTGTTAGTAACTGTTTCCCAAAGACTCAAATCTGTGGTATTTTGTGACAAAAATTTACTTTACAATAGGATTTTGGAGGTGAAAACTCACCAGCCAGCTAGCAGTGAAAACCACGTCGCTGTTGGTAGGTGGAGTATCAATAGCCTCTGACATGATGCAGCTGTACAGTTATTAAAACTTTCACTGGTAGTGAATTAGAATGGTATACTTTTGGAAGGGATGCACTGGAGGGTTCAATATCTCAGACATTTGAGAGACATGGGGAATGCAGTAATTATGAGAACTATGGAATTAGATGTCTGTTGCTCAGGGCTATTTATGGAGGAAAGACAACAAAAGGCTAAGAGTAATTAATCATCAATTTCAGGCAAATTCTGGAAGTCAATAGGCCTCATTGGAAGCACGAAACTAAACTTTCTCTTCTCACAGCTGGAGGGCAGAAAATAGAAAGCCAACGGTCTGGCACAGAACTTAATCCAAGAGTGGCAGAGCTCCAGAGGAGATTAAACTCTCAACCCAGACAAGGCTGCTCCGCTAAGGTCAGAATTGGGAAGGAGTTGGGGGCTGACATTTGGAATAGTGACACCTGGATTGATGCACTGGGAATTGTTGAATGATCCGATTTCCCTGAATGCTCTGTAGCTACCTAATTGGCCCACTCCTTTCTGTTAAAGAGTGGTATTCCCCCTTACTTGAAGCTGATGCACAGACTGCCTTGAAAGGTAACTCATGCTTCCTTCCTGCCCTTCTCCTCCTCTTGTTCACAAAATAATACAATAACACAAAATAATACGACAACACAATCTGGGGAAGTGACGGGATGGGCCTGTTACAGAGAGAAAGGATTTATAACCCAAAGGAGCTGCAGAACCTAGTCAATAGGTACCAGCTGGAGCAGAAGAGTGTGTATAGGACTAAATCCTGAGGCTGTTGAATCAGGGAGGTTGAAATAGAAAGTTGGATGTGGAAAATCCTGTCAATATGTCAGCATTGTGCTATGATACAGAATTTTATACGTTGGCAATGACCCAACAGGTATGGCTCTAGATTGCTCTTGGAAGCAACAACCACAGACTCAGTGAAGTAGAAATGCCAGAACTGTATGAAATATAGTAGAAGAAGTGATAAAAACTCTCAGAGAGATAGGCATGCTAGAGTAGAAAAACAATGTCTCAGGGGTAGGTCTGAAGGACACTCTATTTACCAAAATGGTAAGAAATGATCTCATGAAAAGGACATCTGAATCATCGAGAAGCTCAGCAGTGCCTGCCATCTGTAAGCCAGGGGTAATGATGAGAGATGCTGTCGAAAACTTGTCTTTCTGATTGCAATGGGAATGACAGGATCTCAAAATTAGAGAGGCCAGGTGGCAGCAGTTAATCATCACAAGTAAGGTGGATGCAATTATATAAAAAGTGGCAAGGCCAGAATTATAACCAGGTGGCAATGACTCAAAGAGATCTATGGAGATGTTAACCAAGCAAGGTTTTCTGGGAGAAATATAGATGGGCTACCAACATGTATATTGGTCAATGTATACAATCAAAAGAAATCAAGGATGGATGTTCATGAAACTGAAAGCAACTACCCCAAGGAAGAGACATGATCTGTCATCCAGTTTCTGAATCCAGTTTTCAGACCTGGAACCCTTGTCAAATAAAAAAAAAATTGAGGTGTGGGTAAAAAGAGACTTTATTCAAGAGTATTGTAATAAGGGGAGGGTTACTATTGTTTTAGGGGAACAGGAACTTACAATAGGGAGAAAGCTCCAAAGGTAAGATCTAAAATCATCCCAAAATTTAAGCAGAAAAGAGCTTTTCTTTTATGGAGAAGAGTAAACCAAGCTAGAAGGAATTGGGTGTGAGGGAGAGGGATGACTAAGTGGCATGATCAGAGAGTTGATGTTTCTCCCTGAGATCAATTGAATCTCAGGGTGGGGTGGGAGGCATGTTAAGGAGGGGATTTTCCATGTTCCAATGCTCAGTTAGGCTTATGAGGTGAGTGAAAGTTCAGGACACTTTGGGGAGGAGAGGATTTGGTCAATGTAACAAGCATTTTGTTTCAATCAATCAACAAGGACTAACAGCAGTCATTCATAAGACAAAGAATAGGAATTTGGAGGGTCATGTCTGGCCTTGTCATAGGTAAACATGACAGTTACCCAGGAGCCTTATCTAAGTCACATGGGGAGGAGTGGCTTTGCGAAGTAAGCAATTTCTCTGAACACAAAGGTTGGGGGGGTTTCTTTAACCATCACTGTTTTCTAGGACCACAGGGCTCTGGTAATGTTCAACTTTAAGACAAAGGACCTAATGATGCTACACTAAGTGATTATGGTGATGATCCCCTGAAGGAAACAGTGGCTTTTTATTCAGGTAACTACATATTGGGGAAAAAGGGATACACAGCACTGTTTGACTAAGGGTTTGAGTTGGTGTTGCTGGTGAGGAAACCAAAGCAATGTCATGGGGACCTTGTTAGAGTGGAAGCAAATGCAGGCCAGGTAATAAATGAGGTCTTGACACATGTGTAGTTCACAGTGGGTTTATTGGGTCCATGAAATCATCCAGTGGTCATTTACCCAAGCCCTAAATTTACGAATGAATAGAATAGACTTTTTAGTTAGCAAAATTCCCACATTTATTCCTTGGCCTTGGAATAAAAGATATGGTTGGGGAAGGCCAAGTAGAAACAACAGAAACTGCCCTCGCACCAAGGCAAGGAGTAATTAAAAAACAATATTCCATTCAGGGGGCCATGGCAGGAATGAATACCTCTCTCAAAGATCTAGATGATGCCTGGCTGGTGATACTCATCATATCCCCATTTCATTCACTGATACCTACAAATACTGATGGATTCTAGAGAACAGCAGTGGACTACTGCAAATACAACTAATTAGTAGCTCAAACTGTAGCTAGCTTCTGTGCCAACTGTGGTGTGTTTGCTAGAGCAGGTTAATATAGCTTCAGATATATGATATGTGGTAACTGATCTTGTTTATTCTACAACAAATTAGTAGCTCAAATTGTAGCTAGCTTCTGGGCCAACTGTGGTGTGTTTGCTAGAGCAGGTTAATATAATTTCAGATATGTGATATGTGGTAACTAATCTTGTTAATTTCTATCCCAGTTTGGAAGAAGGAACAGAAATAGGTCACAACCACTTGGGATGAATAACAATACATTGATGATTTTGTTCAATGGCTGTGTTAAAGTTCCCACTCACTGTCAAGATATTGTTCAAAGGACTTGGACTTTATGGACATTCTGCAGAACATCACATTGGTTCTTTATTTTGATGACATCATATTAATCAGGCCAGATGAGCAAGAAGTGGTAAGCACATTGGAAGACTTGATAAGGCATATGAGTTCTAAAATGTGGGAAATAAATTCTGTGAATAATATTCAAGGATCTAACACATCAAGGAAGTTCTTAAGGGTCCAGAGGTGTGAGAGGACATCTCCTCCAAAGTAAAGAGCAAATTATTGAAGTTCATACATATGCTTGAAAAAAGGAAAGCACAAAAGTGAGTTAGCCCCTTTGGGTTCTGGAAGCAGCAAATTCCATGCTTGGGATTACTTCTCTGAGTGACATGGAAATTTGCAGACTTGAGTGAGATCTAGTGAATCTAGTCTGTGATACATGCAACTCTGCTGCTTTGGCCATACAACCTGGCAGAACCTATGGTATCAGAGGTATCTATGGTGGTCTAGTGTTTAAGATTGAGTGCTCTTATTGCCATGGCACAGGTTCGGTTCCTGGTCAGGGAACCACACCATCATCTGTCAGTTGTCATACTGTGGTGGCTGCGTGTTGCTATAATGTTGAAAGCTATGCTACCAGTATTTCAAATACCAGCAGGGTCACCCATGGTGGACAGGTTTCAGCAGAACTTCCAGACTAGACAGATAAGGAAGAAGGACCTGGCCACCCACTTCCAAAAAAATTGGCCATGAAAACCCTGTGAAAATCCCAATGCAGTGGAGCATTATCTGATATAGTGCCGGCAGGTGAGAGGATGGTGCAAAAAGACCAGGTAGGATTCAGCTCTGCTGTACACAGGTTCGCTAGAAGTCAGAATCAATCCGATGGTACTAACAAACAAACAAAAAATGGTAGAAAAAATATTATGTAGAATCTGTGACAAGCTCCAATAGAAGAATCCCAAAGTTGATCCTTGGTGATGAGGAGCAAGACAATGCCTTCTCAGCAGATAATTAGACACAATACCCTTAGGCTCTAGTAGACATGGAGTGCTTGTCCAGGGCACACGAAGTGACAATGTGGTAAGAACCTACCATGTCATAAGTTCAGGCAGGCTTAGGAGCAGTCCACTCTAATATAAAATCCAAAATTGGGCCTGATCAGGGCCAAGGGGCACGATTAAGCCTCTAGAGCAGCTGGTCCAGACTCCCATCATATTCACCATATCTGTACTGGCGGCTCTTCCTCAGATTATACCTATGGCTATATGAGGAGACCCTTTATGGCCTGCTGTTGGAGGAAGAAATGTTGAGCTTAATTCATGGATAATTCAGCTGAGTATGTGAGCGCAAGCCAAAAGTGGACTATGGCTGTAATACCTTCAACGGTGGTCTGCAAAGGCAGCAGAAAGAAAAATCCTCCCACTAAGTCATCTACTTTGTGTAGAAAGAGAAGCAGGTATAAAGCCTATGGGCAAGGGCAAATGGCCTGGCTGGTTAGTCATAGATCTCTAAGGAGAAAAATTAGAAGATTGGGGACAAGAAGGTCAGAGGAAGAAGTATGTGGATAGACTGATGGGAGTGGCTATAAAGTATGAAGATTTTTGTGTGGCATCTTCATGACAACCAGAGTAGTCTCTGTGGAAGAGGCACTAAACAACCAATTAGGGAGAATGACTCTTCCGGTTGACATCAGATAGTCTCTATCATTGCCACCACTCCCTGCTCTCCCTGCTGAACCCTGCCAGTACTAGCACAATGGGTGCATGAATGGAGTAGTCATGTGAGAAAGATGGAGGATATGCGGGAGCCTATGCTGCTGCCATCAAATCCCCAAACTACTGGCACTAGAGACCAATATTGAGCCCTATATATGAAACTATCTCTCAAGGACATCCAATAACCACATGGTGGTAATTTAATTACTTTGTGTCCCTTTCACCATGGAAGGGGCAGCAATTTCTCTTGACTAAAATATATAAATATTGTGCAGGTGGTTTTCCTTTCCTGCCCAGAGGGACTCTGGTAGCACCACCCTCCAAAGGCCTGCAGAGTGTTTAACCCACTGAAAGGTGGGCATCCCACATAACATTGCATTGCAACAAGGAACTCGCATTAGAGCCAAAGAAGTGTGCATGACCTCAGGACTCAGTAGCAGAGTACAGTCTGTCCTGATAGAGTGTTAGAACAACATTTTAAAAATAGAGCTTACTTAGAGCAGATACCTGCAAGGATGGGGAGTTATTATCTGTAAGAGTATACACCTTAAGTCAGTGATCCTTATATGGCACTGTGTCTGCAATAGGTAGGAGACCATAGAGGTTAAGAGGTTCTGGTTCCCAAGAGGGAATGCCACAAATGCCACCTGATCTCTTAAGATTCCTTGTGTATTGAAACCATTGGGCAAGGAGAGGAGTCATCACTCTGGCAGAGGCAACTGGCCCTGTTTATCATTAGAAGCTAGGATGCTATTATATAATGAGAGGCAGGGAAGAATCTACTTGGTAGGTCATCCAGTAATCTAGTGGACATCTGTGGGTAAATCTCTACCCAATTTTGATAGTAAATGAACAAGTGCAGTGGCCATGACATGAGGAAGCACAAGATCATTAGAAGTGAGGAAGTTAAGGAACTGGAGGTCAAGATGCTTGAAGAGTAGTCATCATGAGTGTTTAAATCACCATGAATTATGAAAGAAGTGATGCTGTTTAGAGAAATACTAACATCTTCAAGACTAGAGCTAGTGACTTGAATATTGGTAGATGATCAAAACAAGGAGAGGTTTTAGTGATATAGTTTGATGTCATAAGTTTCCAGAGAACTGGAGTGAAGATCTAAGGAATGGATAAGAAACAACACACTTGGGGCTGGCCCCGTGGCTTAGCAGTTAAGTGCACACGCTCTGCTACTGGTGGCCCAGGTTCGGATCCCCGCGGCACACCGACACACCGCTTGTCAAGCTATGCTGTGGCAGCGTCCCACGTAAAGTGGAGGAGGATGGGCACGGATGTTAGCCCGGGGCCAGTCTTCCTCAGCAAAAGGAGGATGATTGGCAGATGTTAGCTCAGGGCTGATGTTCCTCACACATGCAAAAAATCCTTCCTAAATAGAATACAATCTAAACTGCTTAGCCCAATGTAAAATACTGTTCATAATCTTTCCCTTGGCAGTCTTTAGACTTGGTAAATGCACTTCAAGATTCAGAATAAGTGTCACCACTTACAACTCCACCCTACCCCCACACCTCTTACTTTGTACTGTGGTAACACCCAGGGCTCATATATATCTTAGCATGTATCATGCTGGATTGTAATATTCTTGTTATTTGTGTGTTTCTCACTAAGTGAATTGTAAATTCTTTGAGGTAGAAACTGTATCCTTTATCTTTGTATACCCAACTTTTGGGTATACAATAGCATATATTAGGGAATGAATGGCTTTTGAATAGACATCTACTTAAAGTTAAGGAAACCATATTCACTAGAATCCAAAATCGAGCAATGACAATGATATTATTAAGAAAGGAAAAGAATTCTATCTTTATCACTCTTAAAATCTGAAAACAGAATTCTGTTGTCTCCAAAAGAAAGGTCAACTTTCATTCACAAAAGCTAGCCATTGCAAAAGGTTCATTTTCCTGCTCAGATCATTTACTTGTGTGATAATGGTCAAAATTTTTTGGAATCCCTGTGGCTATTATTTTGTTTGAAGAATAATTTAAAACATGCGTAGGCTCACTCATCTGCAACTGTTGATAGAGTAGAAATTTGAACATTTTAATATAATTAATTTCCCATGTGATGCACTAAAAAGCAGCCTACAATAAAATATATATTTCTATAATACTGTGTTTTTCTTGAACTGGTATTTTATTTATATTAAAATGCTGGCAATATTTTTCAAAATCAGTTTAAGTTGCTCCACATTTCTCCTTTAAGAAAAAAAAAATCTAGTGACTTAAAGTATAATTAACTAATGTAACTGCTTCAATGAAACAAAGACACCCTTTGTACCTGTTGTTTAAAACTCAGAATATATAATGTCTTGTACTTTTTCTCCATGTGTGACTCATAGAGTACCCAGGATGGGGTCTATGTCACAGGCTTTGAAAATTTTGAAGTCAAATGAAGTGGGTTCAGGGTTAAACTGCCAGTTACCAAACTTCTATGTGGCCTTCAGAAGACTACTTACTGTATCTTATCAACTTACTAGTCTTCAATTGGACAAAATAATATTTTTGCATGGTTTCCTGGTGCAATCTATGTGGTGTTATTATGGCTTCATGAAGCTTAAAAAGTACATTGAAGTGCAATACCCACGTCTGATCATCGTTTCGTACTTTACAAAGTTGAACCTTTAAAGATGTATAAGATTGTTATTATCACAGGCCAGTGGCGTAGGGGCCAACACATGCAGTGGGCACTCATTCAGTTTCTGCTATTGATGTTGCTAATATAAATGCAGAAAAGAACCCTGGAGAAACATTACAAAGATCTCTGTGGTGAAATATTAGAAATATATGGCAATATTAATCTAAAGGGCAAACAAATTATTTTTTAATTATTATTGAAGCCAAATAATGACCTAGTGATTTAACTCGATTTTTAATTGGTACTCATGTAGCTAAAGCATCCATTCCATCTGTTGGTCTATTTACAGTGTATGAAATGAATTATTATTGAATGATTAGAGGTCTAATACTTCCTTTGGGAAAGTTTACTGGTGTAAAAAATGACCTATTATTAAAGCATTATCATTTATATACAGACCCTTTGGCACCAATATGCATTATGTTTTCTAGTAATCACAGTAGGTTCAACTGATATTCATTTGGTACAATCCATTTTGTAACCAAAAGCATACATTTGCAAGAAAATTGGCTGAGGTTAAATGGAAATTTTAATTAAAGTTAACTAAATCAAAGGGATCAATAGCAGGACAAAACTGATTACTGAGGCCTCATTTGTATTAAAGTCTAATCAAATGAATTGGCTAGCCTTAAGTCACTACCCACCAAATTATTGTCTTATCAAATATTTTTTCTTACCATGGATGCTACTTTCAAATGATGCCTACAAAAACCAAATATAGACTATTAGGAGGCTTTTTTACATGAGTACAAACATCTGAATAGTTGAAATTACTTTAAAAAATTCAAATGAAATTTTTGATATTGTTGGTAATTGGTTGTTTTTAAAAGAAAAGGTGATTTTTTGCTTTTAAGAGGTGAGCAATTGTTGATTGTATTGACTTGTCATTTTTATTATCTGCCATTTTTGTCTGGCAGCTATTAACTAACCAAATTCCTAAAAAGACATTTAAACATTCATTGGTTATTCAAACGAAGTAGATTATTTTGTCATCTTCAAATTGTTTAGCAGGGGTATATATACCAATATACATTGAATAGAAAGACAACAAATATTCTTTAATAACTGAATAAGACAGAACTTATTCCAGTTCCTATAAAATTCTCAATAGAAATTATATATCAAAAGTAGAAAGTGAAGTGGGAAGTTGAAGGCACATAAGTAAAAATACAAAAGCTCTCTCCTATAAAAATTTGCTCTCTGATAACTTTGGTAAAATTAAAATGAAAGGAAGAAAGGACAAAGCAAAATGTTTCTCATGACTAAGGAGAAAAGGGAAGTTGGAGGGGCAGAAAGTGGTGGTAGGAGTGAGGTAGCACAGCCAAGATATGAGGAGGTAAAAACCAACAAGAGGAAAGTTGGAATAAATGAAGAATGAAAAGAAATTGAAGGATCTCACAGTGAATGAATGAGATTGTAAAAGAAAATTGAGAAAACTGAAGACAATCTAATCCTACAATAAAAAAGAAATGATAGAGGCCAGCCTGGTGGCATAGTGATCAAGTTCACATGCTCCACTTCGGTGGCCCAGGGTTTGCAGGTTCAGATCCCAGGCATGGACCTGCACACCGCTCATCAAGCCATGCTGTGGTGGGATACCACATATAAAGTAGAGGAAGATGGGCACAGATGTTAGCTCAGGGCCAATCTTCCTCACCAAAAAAATAAATAAATAAATAATAAAAAAAAATAAAGAAAAAGAAACAACAAACAAAAACCAACAAATAATTAGAGATTCTTCAATTTTATAAGAAGAAATTTTTTAGGGAAATAATTTTTTACAGGATAAAATAAAGTAAAAATAGGAAAACCTTTTAAAGAGAATACTTAAATTCATGTTTTCCACAAATATCACATACCTATACTGTTCAGACATTGCGGTAGACTTTGGATACAAAGGTAAAAAGACATGTTTGCTCAAGGTACAAACAATTATAATAGCATAATTGCTTCCTGAAAGTATGTACAACATACAGGGTGAGAACATAGGAGAAAGAGGGTCTGAGAATGCTAAGAAGACAAGAGAGGATTTATTCTGAGACTGGAAAGTTAAATAAGCATTTATAAAATAAGATGAGATAAAACCTGATCAGAGGAAATAGATTACGAAACATCCTAAGGACCTTCCGGGAGTCTAGCTTAGCACTGCAGTGCTGTAGAATGCAATGGTCATGTCGCTGAGTGGAGACACAGCAGGCACCAGATCAACGATAGTCTTATGTGCCAGAGAAGGAGTTCTATATTTTATGCTGGAGTTGAAGTGAAGCAGCTGGGTAATTCTGAGTCAGAGAGTGACTTAATCAAATTTGCTGTAAAAAGATGACTTGATGAAAGTGTGAGAAAGAATGAGATATGGAAATATTAAATGCAGGGACATTATTAAAAAGATAATTGAAACATTACAGGTGAGAAATTATAAAAGCCTTAACTGGGGCAATGATAATGGACTAGGAAAAGAGGAGATAAATATTTAAGGCACAGAGTTAATAGGACTTAGTGATTCTAATTCTTCTATCGTTATGAGTTTCAGGTGTACTTAAGATCTCTTTGTTCTCAGGACATCCAGGCTGCATTGACCATTTTCTCTGCTCCACCATGAAGTTATTATTATTCCCTATGTGAACTAGGATGTGAAAAAAGTTGGGAAGTGCTGATTAGTTTTATTAATGCTTTTTAAAAAGATTTTCAATAATAAAATTTTGTAGTTGCTTAAAGATTTATTTCCCATTAAAAAGAAAATCCATTATTTTTAATTACAACCAGGACAGCATTCCTTCACTGCTATGGATTTCTGCTATCTCTGGGCAAGGTAGAAGAGATGGATATCAATCTGCTACCTCCTGGCTCCCAAACTTAGAACCTTGATTTGAATTCATGATGCCCTGCAATGTCGTGAACACCTAACTGTGGATGAAGCCCTGCTTTTAGACACTGGAAGGGCAGTAGTAAGGAGAATGGGGCCCCCGCCCTCATGGAACTCAAACAGTGGGAGAGGCAAATACGATATGAATGGTAACAAGAATAAGTGCATAGCTACCAACCACTACAAGTGCTATTGCGGAAAATGCAGGGAGTCATGAGATGTTTTAATGGAGTGATTCTCGTGCAGGATTTGGATGGGAAGGAGTTGAAAGGAAGAGGTCAGAAACAGAGTGGAATGGAAGACTATTCTACCAGAAGTATGTACAAAAATCCTTGAGGTGCTTGAGATATTGATTAAAGGCCAGTGTGGTTGGAACCAAGTAAGGATGGGAAAGATCACAGAGTGGGGCTAGGAGCTGTAGAGGGTGCAGAGGAAAGACAAGGTAGGGTGTTTCTAACCTTGTTAAGATTCTGAGTGTATGCTTAGGTGATGGAAGGACTTCAAAAAGTATTGAACAGAGCAGTGATATGGTCCAATTTATATTTTCAGAAGACCTGAAAGCCACTTAGGGCACTGATCTAAGATGGAAGAGAATGGAAGTGAGAAGATGGTTTAAGAAACTTTTATAGTGGAGAGAAGTGATGGATCCAAGATACACGTTGGAGATGGAATGAATAGGATTGGGACAATAATGACTCTAACATAAAATAAATAAGCCTCATTTTAACCAGAGCTTTATATTAGAATAAAAGTATGTACTCTAATATTTTCACAAATCCCTCCTTGTGAACTCCTTTTCTTTCTACTCCTCCTTTCCACATAGCAACTCCTATCCCGTTACATGTACTAAATTCATTATCAGAAGATGTTGGCTGAGGTAGCCTGCTCAAACTTCCCAGTCCTCAGTTTGGAACTATTTGTGATACTGGCTCAAGACAAGGTTGACATGAGGGAAGCCATATTGTAGAAAAGAAGCCCTATGGTAACTTTGAATGACCTCTGACAAACTAACCCAGCTGGATATGTAGCCTCTAGGAGATCTAACTGCTCTGTAGATTTTACAACCCCTGCTTGCGCAAGTACCTCCCAGCTGCAAAAAGATGATAACTTTGTTCTTTTGAGTTCCTTAGGAGGGTGATGACTTCCAAACAGAGAGTCTATGCTGATAGCCACCATCAATGAAAACTGAAAGATCTTGTGTGGCACTCCTAGTCTGTAACATCAGAAGGTCAACATTCCTAACCCCTTCCCCTATAACCCAATGGCCTATATAACTGCTGTAAGATTTTGTGCCCCCTTAAGATGGTTCTTCAAGACATTAGTCGGCCATCTTCCCCCTTGCCAGCAAGCTGTGATAAACTGCCCTTTCTTGTCCACCAACTTGCCTCTTGATGATTGGCTTTTGTCTTGCGGTGAGCAGATTGTGCCCTTTGTCCAGTAACATTTGTATTAAAGGGTTTTATACAGGAATCATTTTTCTTTTATTTTCCTTTCAATTGTTTTTTCTTTTGAAAACCCATCAGCATCTTGTAATTCATAAGAACTGAAAAAAAAAAACACCTTTGCTAAATCAGTGTTTTCAAAGACGTGATTTCACAAGCGTGACTCAGATTATCCTACATAGACAGAAATAAGGTCATTTGAATACCAAAAATTATATTGATCTTATATAACCATAAGAAAAAAAAGGAGAAGGCAATACATTGTAAGATTTAAAGGAACAATAGTTAGCACCAGTTGGCCCTAAAGAATGGAATTTGAGAATGATAGAAATTTGTAATTAAATTTAATTCTAGAGAACAAAGGGGAAAGAAGGTGACTCCAAGCCCTTCCTCCATGTCCTTGCTGCCTATTGGGGAATTTAGTATAGTTTCCCCAAATCTGAGTGAGCACTCCCTTTGATTTCCCCTCAGCACAATGAACACCTCACTTCTGAGAAGGGAGAGAGAGAGGAGAAAAAACCAATAAGAATAACAAAATATGCACGGACTAGGAAACAGTAAATAAAATTTGAGGTGAAAGAGGGTCTAATGTTTTTGAGTACTTTACTTGTGTTTAACTGATTGATAGCTGACACCATGTGTGTGTGAATATAACTACAAGAAAACACATAAGTAGCTGTATTTTAGGTTCAGTCCTGCCTCCCAAACTAAAGAACAAGCCACACTCCCTGTTTCTGTGCCTTATTGTGAGTATGCTAAATGGCTTGCTAACCTTTAAGGATATAGTTTGTTCTGTGTATTTGTTGATATATTGTTTGGAGCTAGGAAGAAAAGCTTGCATTTCATAATCATGGGTTGAATTTCTGGACTTTCAGTGAGTATGGAGAGCATTAATCTTTAACTGGAGAATAATTCGAATGATTCATCTGAGCGCCTGATTTTTATAGCTTACTTCACTTTCTTATCCACTCCAAGAAGTTTTTGTCTAACTCCTAGAAACTGACTCTAAGTATGGTGATGCACATTTAATTTTTTTTTGCATTGTATAAAGAAGTCAGAAGCAAGAAGAAATAGTCAATACGGAAATTATTGGGTCTCCCTTTGTATTTTATAATAATATTAATGGACAAACTCTAACTGGGGTCTATAATAATTTCATTTCAAAATAACAAATTGACAATATAATAAGCTAGTAAAAAGTATCCAAACTGAAATATAAATTAGAGAAATCAATGGCAGAGATATGGAAATTACCACTTAAACTAGCTGTTAAACTGTAGTCATGCGCTGCATAATGACATTTCAGTCAATAATGGACCCCATATTTTCAATGGTGGTCCTGTAAAATTACAATGAAGCTGAAAAATTCCTCTCACCTAGTGACGCTGTACTTGTTGTAATGTCATAGCACAGTGCACTACTCATGTGTATGTGGCAATGCTGGTGTAAAAAAACTTCACTACCAGTCGTATAAAAGTACAGCACATACAATTATATACAGTACATAATACTTGATAATGATAATAAACAACTGTGTTACTGGTTTATGTATTTACTATGACTATACTTTTTATCATTATTTTAGAGTGTACTCTTTCTACTTATAAAAAGAAAATTTTTACTGTAAAACAGTATGCCACATGCCGGCAGCCTCATACCTCTCGAGTTTACTGCATCTCTTGATTGCATCATTTTCTGATGCTTAATTGATTTGATCTTGTATTGTTTTGTTCATTAAGGCACCTAACCATACAAAATCCACTGCTAATGTTGCGAATAAGAGGCCACGTCAAGTGAGTGACCTGGAAACAAAATTAATAGTGATTAAGGACTACAAAGGTGGAAAATCAGTGATGGTTATTGCTCATCAGTCAGTCATGTCCCATTCCACCATAGTGACAATCTTGAAGAACAAGAACAAAGTGACACTGCAATGAACACAGGGGTGCATGTATCTTTACACGTTGGTGTTTTCACATTCTTTGGATAAATACCCAGCAGTGGCAGCAACCTAAGTGCCCATCAAGGGACGAATGGATAAAGAAGATACGGTATATATACACAATGGAATACTACTCAGCCATAAGAGACGATGAAATCCAGCCATTTGTGACAATACGGATGGACATTGAGGGTATTATGCAAAGTGAAATAAGTCAGAGGGAGAAGGTCAAATACTATATGATCTCACTCATTAAGTAGTAGATAGTAACAACAACAAACAAACACATGGAGACAGAGATTGGATTGGTGGTTACCAGAGGGGAAGGGGGGAGGGAGGAGGGCGAAAGGGATAATTAGGCACATGTGTGTGGTGATGGATTGTAATTAGTATTTGGGTGGTTAGCATGAGAACATGATGTAATCCATGCAGAAATAGAAGTATAATGATGTACACCTGAAATTTATACAATGCTATAAACCAATGTTACCTCAATAAACAAAAAACAAAAACAGAAAAAAAAAAAAGAATAAAGTGACAAAAGCTGTTAAAGGATCTGCTTCCTTGAAGGCAATGAGACTAACAAAAGTTCGAGAATGGCCCATATCAGACATGGAGAAACTTCTAATGACCTGGATTGAAGACCAGACACAGAAGCGTATCCTTCTCAGCACCATGACCATCATGGTCAAAGCAAAAAATTTGTTTGCAATGTTGAAAGAAAAGGCTGTACCTGACTACTATGTTGAATTTACTGCTAGCTCTGGGTGGTTCAAATGATTCAAGAATTATTATTCATTACATAAGGTGAAAGTGAGTTGTGAGTCTGTGGGTACTGATGTTAAAGCAGCTGAAGAACTTTGGGGAACTCGAGATAAGCGTATTGTGGAGGAAAATTACTTGCCAGAGGAAATATTCAATATGGATGAAACCTCCCTATTCTGGAAACGGATGCCTGCAAGGACTTTCATCCATAAGAAGGCCAAGTCAATGCCAGGTTTCAAGGCTTTTAAGGACAGGATAACAGTCTTGTTTGGGGACAATGTTGCAGGCTACAAATTGAAACCTTTTGTGATCTGGCACAGTGAGAACCTCGGGGACTTGAAGCATATCAGGAAGCACACACTACCACTATAGTTCTGGAGCAATAAGAAATCATAGATTATCCAGCTGCTCTTCCAAGATCCTTCCTGAATTGCTATGCCAGTAAAATAGAGAAGTACTGTTTGGAGAATAACATACCTTTCATGATTTAGCTTATTGTTGATAATGCTCACAGACATTCTCCTTTTATTGGTGATCTTCATCCCAATATTAAAGTAGCATTTCTTCCTCCAAATATCACCTCCTTGATCCAATCAATGGATCATGGAGTTCTAGCAGCCTTAAGGCCTATTGCCTGAGGAGGACCTTTGCCCAGGCTATTGCTGCAACCGAAGAAGACGCTGCGGAATCACTGATGCAATTATGCAAGGATTACTACATCTACGACTGCATCAAGAACCTCGCTTGGGCTAGGGATTATGTCACCAAGGAGTGTATGAGTGGCATCTGGAAGAAGACACTCAAGAGGTTTGTCCATGACTTCAAAGGATTTGCCAAGGATGAGGAGGTTGCAAAAATCAACAAGGCTGTGGTTGAGATGGCAAACAACTTTAACCTGAGTGTGGATGAGGATGACATTGAGGAGCTCCTAGAGGTGGTTCCTGAGGAAGCGACTAATGAGGAGTTGCTGGAACTGGAACAGGAACGCATAGCTGAAGAAGAGGCAAGAGAAAAGGAAACTGCAGAAGAAAAAGAAGAAGAACCCCCAAGAAAATTCACAGTGAAGGGTTTAGCAGAAGCTTTTGCAGCCCACACAAGCTCCCTACAGAGTTCAAAAACGTGGACCCAAATACCCAAAGATTTGAATTAATATAGAGGAATATTCATGGTGCATCATCTACTTACAAGCCAACCTATGATGAAAAAAGAAACAAACCGAACAAATCACCATGGACATATTTCTGAAAAGAGTGACACCACCTCAAGCAGAGACTGAGGCAGGTCCTTCAGGAGGTATTCCAGAAGAAGGCGTTACGAAAGCTGATGACGGCTCCGTGGGTGTTATTGCCCCTGAAGACCTTCCAGTGGGACAAGCTGTGGAGGCGGAAGACAGTGATTTTGATGATCCTGACCATGTGTAGGCCTAGGCCAATGTGTGAGTTTGTCTTAGTTTTTTAACAAAAAAGTTTAAAAAGTAAAAAAAAACAAAATATTTTAAAAATGTGAAAAAGCTTAGAGCATAAGATTTAAATAAAGAAAGCAGTTTTGTACAACTGTATAATGTGTTTGTGTTTTAAGTGCTATGGCAAAAGAGTCAAAAAGCTTAAAAAATTAAAAAGTTTATGAACTAAGAAAGTTACAGTAAGCTAAGGTTAATTTATTATTGAAGAAAAATATTTCTCAATAAATTTAGTGAAGCCTAATGTACAGTGTTTATAAAGTCCACAGTAGTGTATGTAATGTCTTAGGCCTTCATGTTCACTCACCACTCACTCTCTGACTCACCCAGAGCAACTTCCAGTCTTGCAAGCTCCATTCATGGTTAGTGTCCTATACAGATGTACCATTTACTATCTTTTATATCATAATTTTACTATTTCTTTTCTATGTCTAGATACACAAATACTTGCCATTGTGTTACAATTGCCTACAGTATTCAGTAGAGTGACATGCTGTACAGGTTTGTAGCCTAGTAGCAGTAGGCTATACTATGTAGCCCAGGTGTGTAGTAGGCTACACCATCTAGGTTTGTCTAAGTATACTCTATGATGTTTGCACAATGACAAAATCACCAAATGACACATTTATCAGGACATATCCCCACCATTAAGTGACACATGACTTTATATAAGTTATCACCTCCCAAGGATGATATTTCTTACACCACATCTATTAGGTTCTCTTTATAACATACTGATTTCCACTTTCATAATAGTTTTGTGATGAAGCCTCTCTCCCTTGCCTTGGATTGCCTTTCTGTTTCCTACATTCATGAACTTAAATTTTATCACACTCTTTCCATGTCATTCTTCTACTCCTACTTATAATAGCACTAGAACTTCTGTTTTATCAGATGACTATATTGCTCCATACTGATGATCTTTCTGTATCAATACAACAGCTGGATTAAACAGATTGGCCAGGTTTAGAAAATACAATTATTTTGAAAGGTACAATCACTTCTTTAGACTCAATACGTACTAATCATGTTTGTCAAACTTTCCTTGATATTGTTCTTTACTATAAATCTGTACCTATTTTGTTTCTATTTCGATCAGCCACATGCTTCTTTGTAAGGTAGTCATGCAGAAAATATTTCCCAGCTATCAGTGTTTGGATGTTTCTTCATATGTATCCAAAATGGCATTAAGAAGTGTAAACAGGGAGTGACGTCAGCATCATGGCGGAGTGAGCTTTCCCGTGAATTCTTCCCCCACAAAATACAACAAAAGTAACAGCCACAGACCAACAACGGAATCCCAGACAGTCAAAAGCTGGAGCGGAGGGATCCACACTGCCGCACATCTGAGAGCGGAACGTGCTGGGCCCCCGGAGGAAGTGGGGAGAGGTAAGGAGAACTCCGCTCCCTCCCCATCAGATCAGCGATCCGGTCCGCGCGGCTCCCAGAGAGGGGGGAGGGGCGGCCCTCGGCGGGAAACTGTAGCTCTTCGGGCGCTCTCAGCCAGTGGGAAACTCCCGCACAGAGGGCTCAGAGGAGCCACAGGGCTACCATCAACATCTGAGCAACCCAGAGAGCGGATAAAGAGGGGCAAACGAGAAGCCTCCCACGTCAGGGACCCAGAGGGCAAAAGAGAGAGCTCCCCCCTCCCCGCAACCCGGAATCTGCAGCTCGACCAGATCTAGCGGTCCGAGGCAGACCTGAATAAACTGGACTGGACCCGTGGATCGCAGTGGGGAAAAGAAACAAAACAAAACAAAACAAAGCTGCGGATCGCAGCAGAAAAACTGGGGCAGAGCGCAGGGGGCTTAGACTACACAGCCCTTTACCACCACACAGTGGCGGCAGGTGGAAATTGCAACCAGAGACTTCCAGGATGAGGAAAATCAAAACCAACACAGGAACCACAATGCAAAAATATATGAAATCACCAGACCAGAAACAAAATGACAAGCACCCAGAAATCAACCCCGAAGACACAGAAATCCATAAACTAAATGACAGAGATTTCAAAATAGCTGTCATAAAAACACTCAATGAAATACGAGACAACACAGACAAACAATTAAATGAGATTAGGAGTTTCTTCACAAAAGAGATTGAAATCATAAAGAAAAACCTATCAGGGCTGATGGAGATGAAGAACACAATGGAGGAGATAAAGGAGAATCTGGAATCTTTAAAGAACAGAGCTGACAATATGGAGGAAAGAATTAGTACTTTAGAGGATAGGAATACAGATATACTCCAGATGGAAGAAGAGAGAGAATTAAGACTAAAAAGAAATGAAGAAAGACTCCGAGAAATATCGGACTCTATTAGAAAATGTAACATAAGAATTATAGGTATTCCTGAGGGAGAGGAGAGGGAAAGAGGAACAGAGAGCCTATTCAAGGAAATAATAGCTGAAAATTTCCCAAATCTGGGGAAGGAGCAGGAAATACCAGTAAGCGAAGCCAACAGGACTCCTATATATATTAACAGACAAAGGCCTTCACCACGACACCTAGTGGTAAGGCTAGCCAGGGTCAACGACAAAGAAACAATATTAAGGGCAGCTAGACAAAAACAAAAAATAACGTACAAAGGAACTCCCATCAGGCTTTCAGCGGATTTCTCAACAGAAACTTTTCAGGCTAGAAGAGACTGGAATGATATATTCAAAATACTAAAAGACAAAAACTTTCAGCCAAGAATACTCTATCCAGCAAAAATATCCTTCAAATATGATGGAGAAATAGTAACTCTCCCAGATAAACAAAAGCTAAGGGAGTTCATGGCCACGAGACCGCCACTACAAGAAATACTCAAGAAGGCCCTCAGGCCTGAAAACAAGAAGAGAAAGGGAACACAAAGCTTGGAGTAAGGAGAAAAGTAGGTAGACAAAATCAGAGAAATAGTAGATCTTTACCGGAATAGGTTAGCAACCACTTAAATACTAAACTCAAAGATCAAAGGAAGAAATTCACCAAAAATAAATTTAACCTCATCACTGTAAACACACAGCCACAACACAAGATAGAATAAGGTATAACAAGAGCAACTTAGAAGGGGAAGAGGAAAGTGACTGAATTGACTTAGTATAAGGAAATAGGAGGCTATCAGATAATGGACTATCTCATACAGAAGATTTTTCGCCCAAACCTCAAGGTAACCACTAAACAAATAATCAAATTAAAACCACATATGATAAACAAAGAGAAAACTAGAAGAATCATAAGACAGAACAACCAAACTGAATTGGCAGTCCAAAACAAATGGGACAAGAAACAAAGGAAATGCAAAAGAACCAGAAAATAAGTGACAAAACAGCAACATTCAACCCTCATATATCAATAATTACCCTAAATGTAAATGGATTGAACTCTCCAATCAAAAGATACAGAGTGGCAGGATGGATTAAAAAGCAAGACCCAACAATATGCTGCCTTCAGGAAACACATCTTAGCACTAAAGACAAGCACAGGCTCAGAGTGAAAGGATGGAAGACAATACTCCAAGCTAACGGCAAACAAAAGAAAGCAGGTGTTGCCATACTCATATCAGACAAAGTAGACTTCAAGATAAAACAGGTTAAGAAAGACAAAGAAGGGAAATATATAATGATAAAAGGGACACTCCATCAAGAAGACATATCACTTATAAATATATATGCACCTAACATAGGAGCACCAATGTACATAAAACAACTATTAACAAACCTAAAAGGAGAAATCAACAACAACACAATAATAGTAGGGGATCTTAACACCCCACTTACAGCAATGGATAGATCATCCAGACAAAAAGTTAATAAAGAAATATTAGACTTAAATGAAAAACTGGACGAGATGGACCTAGTAGACATATACAGAGCACTCCACCCAAAAACAGCTGACTACACATTCTTCTCAAGCGCGCATGGAACATTCTCTAGGATAGACCATATGTTGGGAAACAAAGCAAGCCTCAATAAATTTAAGAAGATTGAAATCATAACAAGCATCTTTTCAGACCATAAGGCTATGAAACTGGAAATGAACCAGGAAAAAAAAACTGGGAAAGTGACAAAAATGTGGAGATTAAACAACATGCTACTGAACAACCAATGGATCATTGATGAAATTAAAGGAGAAATCAAAAACTATCTGGAAACAAACGAAAATGATAACATGCCATATCAAACCATATGGGACGCAGCAAAAGCGGTCCTGAGAGGGAAACTCATAGCGATACAAGCCCACCTTAACAAACAAGAAAAAGCCCTAATAGGCAACCTTAAATTACACCTAACAGAACTAGAAAAAGAAGAACAAACAAAGCCCAAAGCCAGCAGAAGGAGAGAAATAATAAAAATCAGAGCAGAAATAAATGATATTGAGACCAAAAAAACAGTAGAAAGGATTAATGAAACAAAGAGTTGGTTCTTCGAGAAGATAAACAAAATAGACAAACCCTTAGCCAGGCTAACTAAGAAAAAAAGAGAAAAGGCTCAAGTAAATAAAATTAGAAATGAAAGAGGAGAAATTACAACGAATACCATGGAAATACAGAGGATTACAAGAGAATACTATGAGAAATTATATGCCAACAAATTGGACAATCTAGAAGAAATGGATAAATTCTTAGACTTATACAACCTCCCAAAATTGAACCAAGAAGAAATGGAGAATCTGAATAGACCAATCACAAGTAAAGAGATTGAAATAGTAATCAAAAACCTCCCAAAAAATAAAAGTCCAGGACCAGATGGCTTCTCCAGTGAATTTTACCAAACATTCAAAGAAGATTTAATACCCATCCTCCTCAAACTATTCCAAAAAATAGAGGAAGATGGAACACTTCCTGAATCATTCTATGAGGCCAACATCACCCTGATACCGAAACCAGACAAAGACAATACAAAGAAAGAAAATTACAGGCCAATATCGCTGATGAACATTGATGCAAAAATCCCCAACAAAATATTGGCAAACCGAATACAACAATATATTAAAAAGATCATACACCATGATCAAGTGGGATTTATACCAGAGACGCAGGGATGGTTCAACATCCGCAAATCAATCAACGTGATACATCACATCAACAAAACAAAGAATAAAAACCACATGATCGTCTCAATAGACGCAGAGAAGGCATTTGACAAGATACAACATCCATTTATGATAAAAACTCTCAATAAAATGGGAATAGAAGGAAAGTACCTCAACATAATAAAGGCCATATATGACAAACCCACAGCTAACATCATACTCAACGGGGAAAGACTGAAAGCCATTCCTCTGAGAACAGGAACGAGGCAGGGCTGCCCACTCTCACCACTCCTGTTCAACATAGTACTGGAGGTTTTGGCCAGAGCAATTAGGCAAGAAAAAGGAATAAAAGGAATCCAAATAGGTAACGAAGAAGTGAAACTCTCACTATTTGCAGATGACATGATTGTATATATAGAAAACCCTAAAGAATCTGTTGGAAAACTGTTAGAAACAATCAACAACTACAGCAAAGTTGCAGGGTACAAAATCAATCTACAAAAATCAGTTGCATTTCTATATGCTAATAATGAACTAACAGAAAGAGAGCTCAAAAAGATAATACCATTTACAATTGCATCAAAAAGAATAAAATACCTAGGAATAAATCTTACCAAGGAGGTGAAGGACCTATACAATGAGAACTACAAGACATTATTGAGGGAAATCTACGATGACATAAAGAAATGGAAAGATATCCCATGCACGTGGATTGGAAGAATAAACATAGTTAAAATGTCTATATTACCTAAAGCAATCTACAGATTCAATGCAATCCCAATCAGAATCCCAATGACATTCTTCACAGAAATAGAAAAAAGAATACTAAAATTTATATGGGGCAACAAAAGACCCCGAATAGCTAAAGAAATCCTAAAGAAAAAGAACAAAGCAGGAGGCATCACAATTCCTGACTTCAAAACATACTACAAAGCAATAGTAATCAAAACAGCATGGTACTGGTACAAAAACAGACACACAGATCAATGGAACAGAATTGAAAGCCCAGAAATAAAACCACACATATACGGACAGCTAATTTTCGACAAAGGTGCTAAGGACATGCAATGGAGAAAGGAAAGTCTCTTCAATAAATGGTGTTGGGAAAACTGGACATCCACATGCAAAAGAATGAAAGTGGACCATGTGCTATCGCCATTCACAAAAATTAACTCAAAATGGATCAAAGACCTGAAGGTGAGACCTGAAACTATAAAACTCATAGAAGAAAATATAGGCAACACACTATTTGACATTGGGTTTAAAGGAATCTTTTCGGATGACATGCCTACCCAGACTAGGGAAACTAAAGAAAAAATAAACAAGTGGGACTTTATCAGACTAAAGAGCTTTTATAAGACAAATGAAATCAGAATCAAGATGAACAAACAACCAACCAGCTGGGAGAGAATATTTGCAAAACATACATCTGACAAGGGGTGGATCTCCATAATATATAAAGAACTCACACAATTGAACAACAAAAAAACAAACAACCCGATCAAAAAATGGGCAGAGGAAATGAACAGACACTTCTCCAAGGAAGATATACAGATGGCCAATAGGCACATGAAAAGATGCTCAACATCACTAATCATCAGGGAAATGCAAATCAAAACAACACTAAGATACCACCTCACGCCCGTTAGAATGGCTATAATCACCAAGACAAAAAACAACAAATGTTGGAGAGGATGTGGAGAAACAGGAACCCTCATACACAGCTGGTGGGAATGCAAATTGGTGCAGCCTCTATGGAAAACGGTATGGAGATTCCTCAAAGAATTAAAAATAGAGATGCCCTATGATCCAGCCATCCCACTACTGGGAATCTATCTAACGCACCTGAAATCAACAATCCAAAGAGGCTTATGCACCCCTATGTTCATTGCAGCATTATTCACCATAGCCAAGAAGTGGAAGCAACCTAAGTGTCCCTCGACTGACGATTGGATTAAGAAAATGTGGTATATATATACAATGGAATACTACTCAGCCATAAAAAAAGACAAAATCGTCCCATTTGCAACAACATGGATGGGCCTGGAGCGTATTATGTTAAGTGAAATAAGCCAGAAAGAGAAAGACAAACACTGTATGATCTCACTCATATGTGGAATATAAACCAACACATGGACAGAGAAAACTGGACTGTGGTTACCCGGGAAGTGGGGGTGGGAGGTGGGCACAAGGGGTGAAGGGAGTCATATATGGGGTGATGGACAAACAAAAATGTACAACCCAAAATTTCACAATGTTAGAAACCATTAAAATATCAATAAAAATCAAAAAAAAAAAAAAAAAGAAGTGTAAACATTATTTGGTTATTTCATTCTGGATCTCTTTTTATTATCTGTTTGTGTTCTCTGGGTGTCCATATCATCACTCAATTTAATATTGTCTGTGATTTTAATTAATGTGCTATGTACTTCTATGTCCAGACCAAAAATAAAAGTGTTAACATTCTTCTGAGATACTTGAAACCAAATGCAATTTAATACCAATAAAGCAGTGCCATGATGTTTTTCAGAAATGGATTGACAGAATATTTCTACCTAAGGGAAGTGCAGCAGTATATTGATCATGGAAAGAGATTTGCAACTTCCTTAAAAAGAATCCCTTAAAGCCTTAACTTAATTTATTGCATAGCTGCAGTAAAGAAGGATAACAGTATGGCGGGTGAAATTATTTTTTAAAAAGGACTTAAATTGAAAAGGAAATGACTATATGAGATAATCTTGCATGCTATCACCATGAAACTTTAGAGACAGTAACGAACATAAGTGTAAAATATCCTTAACATACTAACATGAGAAGCACAAAAGAGGGGAAATTCCTATTCAGAATTTCCACTGTTTAAGAGATAAGCTGTATCCCACTATAGCTGTATCAACAAAAAAATATCTGGAATACAAGAATTTAATAGCAAAGCTTTATTGCTCAGACAGTTTGCAAACCGGGGAGATTCAGCCTCTGAAACAAAGCAAAAGTTTGCTCTGGGGAGAGCGTGGGAGGGCAGAGCCTATAAAGGGAAAAACCATAGACTACAGGGATTGTGTTGAAAGCCCTCTGATTTGCTGGTTCTCCTATGAATACTAGTGTTCTAAAATCAGCTATTTCAGACTTCTGGCCATCCGTTAGAAAGGAATGCTCAGTTTCAGGTGCAAGTTGTGGTTTTTCCGAGAACCGAGTACGTGGCTGCACCTCGTGCCGTGTGACCGCTTGACTCGATTTTATTTTAGGCCCCGGTTAGCCACACAGAGTACATTTTGTGTTTCTCTTTTAGGGGTCCTAATTCCACAGCTGTATTTCTTAGCATGCCTGATTTTATTACTCTACACGTGGTAGGCAGAGAGACTTCAAGTTTCAAAGAGTATTGCCCTATATGTATTTCCTCCTTCAGAGAAGTGTATGATACTTAAGAAATACCCCTAAAGTGTATGGAATAAAAATCCGGAAGCAGCAACACCCACCCATAAGGCTGGAATTCCCATACCAGGCAATGCTGCTTGCAATTGTGATGTACTTTATATTCTTCCCACAAAATCTCATTGCATTCATGGTTTTTATAGGTATTGCAGTCATATAATTTTTCACTATTTCATTCTTACTTTGGAGGCAATGAAGAGGGAAGAAGGTTGGACTGTATGGAGCTAAGGAAGCACGACCTTGATTCACTACCCTTCTGAAACACATTTATCAGCTTTATACGGTCAACCAGAGCATATTGAGCGCTAAGCACTGAAGCACTCTGAAGACACTGGTGTTTTCTTTAGGAGTGCCTTTGCAAAGCAAAAATTCTTACATTTTTCTTGAAATAAGAATATATACACTTTGCTATATGAATGAATTCAGTGTTCTTTAGATGTTTATTGGCTTATATGCAATGTCCTTTCCCTGATGGGATTTTAAAATCCTTTTCTACTATAAAGTTATACCTATTACCACCTGCACTTTCCCTATTTCACTAGTTTAAGCATTGATTAAATGATGGACTGTAATGGTTTGTGTGTGTGTATACACTTGTGTGTTAATATGGAGAATTTCAGGTAAAATATATTTCCAAAACTCTGTCTTCCCTTTTACCTGTTTTATAATGAATAATTCTAAAAGACATCATGTAGACACCAAATGGTAGAAGACCACCTTAATTGTTTCTAAGATCAGGGGTGCTCTTTCATCTAAAAGCTTGCAAGTATATGGAATTTGCCAAACCAAAAGCTAGAGCATCCAGGATTTGAAGGCAGTGGACACATCCTCTTAGCCCTTCTGAAGGGCAAACAGGGCAATTTGGAGGCTACTCATTCTATTTACCAAGAGTTAAAGCATTTACAGAGTAGGCCGTCCTTAATACTGAATAATAGAGCATAATTATGCATAATTTAACTCCCCTCCTAGAAATATCGGTCTTTATCTGAAGAGATTAATTGCTGTATGAATGTGCAGGTCCCAGTACTTCTAGGAAACACCTTATACAATGAGCTTTGTGGGATGAAAATAATACTAAAATAATAATAGTTTCAACTATTAGGAAAAACACTGCCTGTTAAAAGTAATTAAAGTAATTTCAAGGCTTCAATAAACTGTCATGGAATTATGAATAGAGAAATGTGTGGAAATAGGGGACATTCCCTCATGCATGTTCAAGACAGTTTTGGAGCTTGCATATATTTGATAGCTGGGTAATTAGAAAAAAAGTGCAAGCTTCAAAAAATTCATGGGTAGAAAATAAAAAGTAAATAGTGCTTCTATAGTTCTTCTTGATACAAGTAGCTACGTTCACTCGAATATGAAAATAGAGCAGAATGTGTACAAGACAAAGCAGAACAAGAAGCTCATTTCCTATCTACACGAAACAGTGAAATTCAATGTTCTCTATGCTTGAAGGAATAACCACTTTGTATTAGATTTGTTAAAGTTACAAAAAACATTATTTCTTGATTTTGAAACATTCAAATTATTTTGAATGTTGTTTAAGGAAATGTATTCATCAGAATTTCATGCAGCTCATAAATACCCCATAATCCCTGCGCTCAATGCCTCATATTCATGTTCAAGTGTCCTTATACATACATATATACAGACACAAGCACAGAAAAATACAGATATGTATTCCAAACCATACCTATAGATTCCAATAGACTCTAGCATCCAACATAGATATATATCCCATAATTATCTGAAGCTACTGAGTTAGCCATTGCCAGCAAGATAGATTTTAAAATTTGAAATTGTTTTGAAATCTCTCACAATAATGACTTTGTTGAATTTTATACAATTATCATTATTTGACACAGCAAAAATCTGCTTGTCCTTAGCCAATTTGAAAATGGAAATTCTGATATGTGGCTTATTCCATAAGGACCATCTGTCTGTCCTTTAAAATGTTTACCATTTTGATGACACAAATAATAGCTTTACCCTTAAATGTAAATGGCTTTCCTACTTGAGCCCTGCTATCCCATAATTATGTCAGCAGATGGAATATTTGTGGGTCAAAATAAGTCAGAGGAGTATAGAAAATGAAAATTCAAGGCGTTATCTCTAAAGTCCATGGAATAATGATAAATGTAAAAAGATGATTTAAAAAAACACAAAGATTCAAGAAAATGACTACTTCAAATGGTGTCAAAATGATTCAACAAGTGTCTTCTCAAGTTGTAAATGTTTGACCATTGCTGGCAATGGCTATCTCAGGAGCTTCAAGTAAATACTTTTTCTAATCATAAAAAATAGAGTTTGTGCAAGCACCAAGGAGCAAGCTGAATACAACAATAGATCTTGGAAATGAAGTTTACATTCAGAAATCATAGGAAAGAATTCTTGATTTCTTTTCAGAATGGATATCCCTAAATGTCCCAGGGAACAACAATCAGGGATAGAGTAATGAGGCAGAGAACTCACCAATTTGATTCAGAATGGAAAAGCTTAATTTATAATGAATATCAATATGTCAAGTATATATATTTCCAATTGAATTACAGGAAATACCCTCTGCATAACCTGATAAAATCAAAAAGTTCTACCAAATCCATGGTCACATTATTGTGAGTTTAGGGAACTAACCTCAGCTGCAATTTGGGGCTTCCTGGTGATAAATTGTTCATTACGGCTTTTATATCAAAGGAGAATAATATTCTGGTTTCAGAAGATTTCTAGAACATGGAAAAAATTCAAAGAATTTCCATTTCATTGGCATTTGTTTCCTCAGCTCAATAGAGGGATATATACATATATCATTTTTTTCTAATTGTGGTAAAATATACATAACATGAAATTTACCGTCTAAATTGTTATTAAGTGTATAGTTCAGTAGTGTTAAATACATTCACATTATTATGCAGACAGTCTCCAGAACTTTTTTCTTCTTGCAAAGTTGAAACTCTATACTCATTAAACAAAAACTTCCCATTCCTCTCTTTCCCCAGCCCCTGGCAACCACCATTCTACTTTCTTATTTCTATGAATTTGACTACTCTAGGTCCTTTATATAAGTGGAACCATGCAGTATTTGTTCTTTTATGATTCACTTATTTCACTTAGCACAGTGTCATCGAGTTTCATCTGTGTTGTAGCATGTGTAAGAATTTTCTTCCTTTTTAACGCTTAATAATATTCCCTTGTATGGCTATACAACATTTTGTTTATCCATTCATCTGTCAACATATATTTGGGTTGCTTCTACCTTTTGGCTGTTGAGAATAATGCTGCTATGAACATGGGTCTACAAATACCCCTCTGAGACCCTGCTTTCAATTATTTGGGGTATATATCCAGAATTGGAATTGCTGGATCATATATGGTAATTCTATTTCTAAATTTTTGAAGAATAGAGGGACATTAGGCTAGAATAATTCTCAAGTTGAGTGGATTCTCTGCTTCGTAATACATTTATCTTCTCTTTCTCCACATGGCTTTATCCTCTTCTCCACATCCAGTGGCTGAACTAAGCAGAGAATGGGAGAGAATAGGAAGACAGAAACAAATCACGTGTCACCTGAATTTATGTTCATAACTGAGTTTTACTGTACTATGAAATTTGGTGTCATTTTTCATATATAAAGTGACACTGATAACTCCTCATCATTAAGACAAGCAATCAGAGTTCTCTGTGCGTGGATTTCATTTGTATATACTCTACATCCAGGCTTCCTTGAGACGGTGGCATGAATTAGTAACATACACTATCCACAGAATCAAAAATAATAAATTTATACTTTCGGCAAAAAAAATGTTGGTTATGAAACAAAGATGACATGATACAGAGAACTCTGATTTCTTTACCATGGCATTTAGCCAATATAATGGACATTTGCTGATTTTTGACCATAGAGAATTCACAAACTTTCCTGACATTTTAATTTTCATTTGGGAAATTACCCATTTGCCTGTGGATGTAGTCTGATGGGATTGTTAATTATGTTCCCTGCCTTACACTGACCTAGGGGAAGGTAAGAGACCTAAGTTAGACTAATCAGATTCACACTCCCAAGTTAAGGAAGAGATTATAGTTGGAATTTTTTCATCCTATCAACAGTAGGAGAACCAAAATATTACTAATATGAGGAGTTTCCCCTGATATTCATGATGACTAATTCCCAAACTTCTCTCCAGTTGAAGAAGGGGAAACACCTCTCTGTAACTATAATAGTATATATATACACACACACACTAGTATATATATATACTATAATAGTGTAGTTGATTCTATTCCAGGTGCCACTCAATTTCATAAAGATTACTGGGACCCAGTTCTGCTTCTGTTTAACTTTGTCTAAGTACATTGCAAATTCTCTATCACAATGTGCATGGAATCTTCATAATAGAAAGTTTTATTGTTTTGATTTTGTTTGTTGGTGTCCATATTATACTATCACAAAATCTTCTTGGCTTATGAGTTTTCATAAAGAACACTTGTCTATATTATCCACAGTGGAGAAATGATTGCTTTCTTTAATTTTGACTATATAGGATTTTATAGAGCAATATATATCATACAGATCTATCTATCTACATCTACACCTATATACCATACAGATTATATCTATTATTTTTTTAATTCAATTTATTTAAACTAAAAAAAACCCGAAAATAATTTACTCATTTCTCCCATTCCCCAACCTCTTCCTCTGGCAACCACCAATCTGTTCTCTGCATCTATGAGCTTGTTTATATATATATATATATATATATATATATATATATATATATATATAAATTCTATATTTTATATATATATAAATTTCTATATTTTATATAGATATGTATATAAAGATTCCACATATAAGAGAGGTCATAAGGTTATTTGTCTTTCTCTGACTTATTTGACTTAGCATAATACAATTGAGGTCCATCTGTATTGTTGCAAATGGCAAGATTTCATTCTTTTTTATGGCTGAATAATATTCCATTATTACAGTTTCTTTTTCCATTCATCTGTCAATGGACACTTATGTCATTATTAATATATACTATCATTACATATTATGTATAATATAACAATATGTATAATATAATGATTATGTATATGTATATGTTTGTATATATGTATATATATATAAAATACAGAGAGATTATTTAGGATGTTAGAAATTTCCTTCTTCATTCCCTCTTCATAGAATGATACAGCTTATATCCTTCAAATATACAGGACTATATAGATGTGACTATATACTATACTCATAATTCTGGTCCATTTAGCCAATATATTCATACATTGATCCATGTATTTACTCATTAAACCAACAGTTATTGGGTACCTACCATGTCCCAGCATCATGTTGTGTACTAGGGATAACAAAATAAATAGGAAAGATGTCCTAACCTGACTCCATCATATAAGTGTTTTTTTTAAATTAAATTTCTTGAACTTTTGTGTTGTTTATGGACAAATCTAGGACGATGTGAATTGAGGGTATACAATATTTTAAATGTTTACCATGCTATCTTAAATAATTCCAGTGATAACTCTGGTATGTTTGAGAAGGATGGTTACATATTTCTTTCTACATTACAATGAACTGATAATTTGGGCTAGAACAAAAAGGAAAGTGTGTCTTTTGCAAATTCTGCGGGAGGAACAAGATAGGCATCCAGCAGGACAAGATTATTGACAAAATTTCCAAATATTCAAGAAATAATACATTTTGAAAACTGATTCAATATGGTGATAAATAATCAGCATTTTAAATCAGGTATGTTGCCAGAAAATGGTATTAATTACTTAATAAATGATTGTTAAAACGAATGAATGGATAGGTAAATGTAAAAAAAGATTACTGCTTTTTTGAATAGGGATGGATGAATAGAATAAATAAATAACCAATTGCTTGATGCATGCAATGAGGAGGGAAGTGTGAAGTATAATCTCACCTATTGACATGTTCATCCCCAAGTATCAAATAAGAAAAAAGCACACCAGGTTTGCTGAGAAATGAGAAGAGAAAGCAGTTAAGATCTTGACAAGCTTAGAGCATAGGAACATGTAGAGGGTTGGATCTAGGTAAAGGAACTTCCATGAGTCAATAAATTAATGTGAGCAATAATTAGGTAGAGAGTTATGGGACATCTATAGCATCCAGGGCTAAGATAGGGTATAAAATTCACTGCTTTTATTCATTTGTGTATTATTCATTAAATGTGTATATTATTCAATAAACACAAATTTAGTGTCTGTTATGTGCCAGGTACTGTGGGAGAAAAAGTTAAAAGATGGCAAAATAGATTCTTCCATTGACATGCAGAAAGACATTTTTGTATTCTACAAATATTTATTATGCACTTACTATTAGTAGCAGGCAGTCATAGGGAATACTGCAATGAGAAAAATAGACAAAACTCCCTGCCTCATAAGTTCTACATTCTACATTCTAATGTTGGTGGGTTGGAGAGAGATAGTCTTTTAGAATAAAAAATTGGGACAAAGACAAAGACAAAAATAACAGAATGGGCAGGAGAAACAAGAATAAGAGTATAACTGAATTTTCATAAATGTGAATTAGACTTCCATTAGGCTTCTATTAGGTACCATTAAATAGTACTGAGGAGTATTGAAGGACTAATTTAATTTTCCAGAGGTAACACAGAGTCATGAAAAAATCTGAAACCCATCTTGGAAATAAGATTGATTCATAAAGAGACAGATTATTGTGAGTTGTGTAACACCTAAAAAATTGCTTGCACTCCTCAGGATTAATATGAAAACGAAAAGTACTTTAATGGTTGATGTCTGTAAAAACAGCCAGTTCCTCTCACTCCATCATCAACCAAAAGAAGCATGATCAGGAGGCTTAGGAACCTAAGCCCTTAACATGCGTCCTTAATCCCAACTGGGATCTGTATATAATCCTGAGATTTTTACACCTTTCCCTAACTCAGGAAAAAAAAAAGGGAAGAACATTGGCTGAAAACAGTCCCAGTGTATGACAGGTGGGTTTAGTATGGATATAACCTTATTTTTATTTTATTGAGTCACTTTAAATTGAAACCAAGTTTGGTTTTCTTTTGTGTGTTTTCCATATCAACACATACTGACTCCACAGGAATAAAGAGCTGTCTCTCCTCCAGGAAAAATCAGATTCTGGTTTGGGTAATATTTGCATTTTTGTTTAACTTGTTAGTTTTAAATTTTGATCCTATTGATCATCAGAACTGAGATTCATTAAAAACCAGAAAGGAAGATAATGTGAAATGTCTCAACATTCAAATCTCTAGACACCTAAATGCTACTTTATATTAACCAGGGTGTTTCTGAATTATTACTGTAGTATTTCAGTAATAGGATAGAAGCTGTCAAGGTCAGAACAGCTTCATAAGGGAGATGTGCAAAGAGAAATCATTAGATCTGAAAAGAGCAATTGTAGCTGTTTTAAGGAATCTTTTTATTAAAGTAATGAACCAAATGATATCACGTAGAACTGTGAGATTCCAGAAAATGGCATGTGGCAAGTGTACTCAGAGATGAAAAGTGGGGTTTTGTTTCTGTTTCCTTTATGTTTTAGCATATAAAACACCTTGGCACCTTTCATTCCAAGTAAAGCATGTATTTAATATATACAAAGCTTAATGAAAGTGATTATTCTACAGAAAGATTGATTTAAATGACTTTAAATTGGATTTTTAGCCCACAGAACATAGTGACATTATTTGCAATATGCCTGGTGGTCTGCAGGAGGAGCACTGGGCTGCACAAATGTTGGTGGGTACAGCCTCCTCCACTGTGCCTCATGTGGATATCCCATCTTGCTCTGAAAGGCCATGGTGAATGACTGGGTACAACCACTAAGAGCATAGCTTGGTCATTATTCCCTTCTTCCTCACTAGGAAACAGAATGTTTTCTCTCATCCAGTTGTCCAATCAGTGGCCAAATTTCAGGTTAGGGGGTAAGTCTTCTACCTTTCTTTCTCCTCACCCTGCTCTGTTATAAAAGGAACGAACAAACCAAAAAGAAAGCAAAACTCTTAGCAATGGACGTTGAATTGTAATCCCCCAAACCATCGGCATTTGTATAGCATTCACAGTTTACTAAAAGTCTCTGTCATTTGTGTTCTCTTTTGCTCCTCCCACTACAGCGGTGAAGTAGAGTGTACTATTACCATTATTTGGTATTTGAAAACTTTGTAGTGAAAAGATATCACGTAGCTGAAGGTTATTAAGTCAACAGGTTTATATGCAGGACCCAAATCAAGACACCCTTATATTATATATTATATATTATATATATATCTGTAATCTTTTCTCTACGCTTACACATCCTACAAATTTTTTTCCCAACTTTTTACAGTGCTGTGATCCCAAAGAGATCCAGGTGAGTTGGAGTCTGCAAGAGCGATGCAATCCTAGAGAAGACTGAAACATTCTACCACGTTTTTGTTCTTTTTCATATTAACTTGAATATAAGCTTAAAAACTGATTTTTTTCATTAAACTTGAATTATCATATCTGGCAAAATATTCTATATAGATGTTTATATTTTATGTCTGTGTAGGTGATAGTTACGTTAATACTGCCAAAGGAAAGAACTTTTAAATCATATTGCTTATTTTTTTCTTTGTTTGCACTAGACCTGAAATAAAGACTCTTGAACTAACTCTTTCATTAAAATCTTTGATGAAACCTTTTTGAAATCCAAAATAAGGTCATTTTAATATTATTTATTGTAAGTCCCTTGCCATGATTTATTAAGTCAACACATATACCTTGATGCATCAAAGTGCTGTTTCAATTAAATCACTGGACCACAAAATGATTGTTCTGTTTTTCTTCGTCATTTAACCAACAATGATTTCTGCAATGTTTTTCTATGTAATTAAATGTGTCTGTGAATCATTAATGCCCTCTAAAAATAAAATATCCGTTAAATTGTTGATTTGACAGTAATATAAACATGAAGCATGAATGTTCTCAGGTTTTCTGAGAGGCAAATCCTCTCTTGGGAAATGTTAATATTTTGGCACTATGGGATGTTTAATTCTTAACCAAATATAAAGCTAATTACTCTAATTTAAATAGCATCAAGAGACTTCTATTTTGGCGTAGTATTTCAAATATTCTTGACAGTAAGATTATTCTAGATGATCAACAGTTTGTAAGAGCATACTCATCTTCAGTTCAGAATAGCCATGAACTTATTCCAAGAGGAATTTCAAATGATAACCATTATCAATTTGAACAATAATTAAATACCTCAAGTAAGATTAGCACAAGGCCAGACAAACGGCTGGTATTAGCAAAGGAACCAGAATCAGTCAAGATTTCCTAACTCTCTAATGTGTGGGTTTTTAAAAATTTTGCTTTTTGTTTTGTTTTGTTTTCAGGAAAACCAAGATTCTCTCTATGGGGGCCAGAGATACGAGTATTCTTTCACACATTCATCTGTATAACCATGGCTTATTAGACCAATTATTTTTCCCCCCAAATCTGGTTACAATTGAGCAGAACATTTAAAACATTTAAGTGGTTTTCATTAATATAGTATATGAGGAAAAGCACGGCATTTCCATCACATTGACTTGACCTCAAATTCCCGTTCTGCCATACTTAGCTGTTTAATTGCAAGCAAACCATTTAAACTGTCTTAAGCTCTATTTTTCTTTCCTTAAAATAAAGAACTAAGAAAAGTATGTCTCACATATTTCATAGATTTCTTAGGACAACCAGATAAGACAGTGTGTCCAAGGCATCTAACAGTTCCTAGCATACAATAAACACACAATAAGTAGTAGCTATGATTTTGAATATTCTTCTTACAGGGAAGTATCTGGATAACTTGTTTATAGTGTTCAAATTTATTAAACAATTAGATGATTATTACACCCTTTTGATAGATTCTTTCATCTTTTAGTCATTCACCCATTTAATAAACATTTATTGAACTCTTATAATGTGTCACTACTGTACTAGGGATATAGACATGAAGCAGAATCTTTGCCTCAAGAAATTCACGGTATTATTAGAACCATAACAGCTCCCATTTATTGAAAGAATATCACGTGAAAAGAATTGCATGAAACACTTTTAAGACACGTTATTTAGTGAAAACTGTTCTGAAAGTCAGGATTTGAACCCGTTATATTCTGACCTTTAAGCTCAAGTTCTCAACTGGTACAACATCCTACTATGGAAGAAGGAAGCACATTTTGATACAGGGAGAAAAGAGCAATAATTGATTTGCTTAATGAAAAATATCTACTTTTCTGCCATTTATTTTTCAACTGCATATTGATTTCAGGAGAGAAAAACAAATGAGTTTTGCTTCTTTAATTTTTTCTTTAAACAACAGACATGTATTCTCTCACAGTTCTGGATGCTAGAAGTCTGAAATCAAGGTGTCAGCAGGGCCACGTTCCCTCTGAGGGCTCTACAGACAATCTTTATTTGTTTCTAGCTTCTGGTGGCCCCACACATTCCTTGGCTTGTGGTAACTTAACTCCGATTCCTGCCTCTGTCTTCACATGGTCTTCTTCTCTGTCTCTGTGTCCTTTCCTCTTCCTATAAAGATGCTAGTCATTAGATTTATAGTCTACTCTAAATTCAATATATCATCTCAAGGTCCTTACTAACACATCTGCAAAGACTCTATTTCCAAACAAGGTCACATTCTGAGGTTCCAGGCAGATGTGAATTTTGGAGGGATGCTATTCAACCCACACAATTTGTAATTTGTAATTATTGGAAATAGCAGAAATTCTCTATTGAAAATGCAGCAGTGCACATTCGTTTATTAAGTTAATGCAGTTTATTAAATTTCTGGGGTATACATAGTGCAGAATTTGTCTTTAAGTAAAAGAAGCCTTAATATTTATTCTACATGTCTATTACTATATGTGATAAATATGTATGGAGTCCCAAATTCATACATTACCGAATAGTCTAACAATCTAATAAAGAATCCAAACATATAACAACTAATTACAAAAAAAATATTTAGTTATATATTTGATATATGGAACAAGTTAGAGGAACAAGTACTATGAACACCCATATCAGGTTCTTATATCAGATAGACCTGACCCAATCTTGGGAATTGAATTACTTGAGGAAGTAATATCTAAATTGAGATTAAAATTTGGCTAAGAATTAACTAATTAAGGAGAATATATCTAAGCCTCCACTATATTTCTGAACAATACGTAGTATAAAATCAGCTATTCCATTTTGCTTATATCCAATTCACCCTTATAGCATAACCTAATATCCCCCAAAGAGAAACATATGCATTGTCCTGTGAGTAGACAACATAGCTCATTTTTGCACTAACTCTTGGCATTCACATGCAGCTGGACAGAAATAGTGGGAAAACTTCAAGGGTAGAAGAGCCCTAATTTGGCCTATTAATTCTGCATCTCTAAGCTCTTCTGAAAAATCATGTTTTATAACAGTATAATTATAAGTAGAACTCATCCAATGTAACACTAAACTATAGTCACTAGTAGATTTCAGAGAATTCCTATTTATAGGGAAGAGCTTGTAAATACTGTATAAACCCCAACTTTAATGCTTTCATCTGTTCTGCATAAATGGATCTGCTGTGGAATATGTATATATATATTATATGTTCATCCGGTGAGGCTTTTACCACCTAAAATGTCCAGTAAGACTCCTAGATTACTGCTTCTGTATATTCTCTTATTTCCTTGGTAATTCTGGGAAAATGGGGATATTTTAGAACAGAACAGAGTCTCTCAAGCTTGTTCTCTAAAACAAAAGGGGATTGAATTGAAAATCTCATTGACGATAACATTCAGATTAATTAACCAGATTAAAAATAAGTCAAAATATCTGATTAAGATTGTCCCATGTAGAAACATGTCTACTTTCTGACAATATTTTTGACCACTTTCTGTGAATAACTCCCTCAGAATATCCTAGGAATCCACAGAGGAAAGAAGGAATTTAATAAATAAGCCTCTGTCATAAACAAGCAAGTCCATATGAAACAAAGAAGCTTAGAAGAGCAAGGTGACAATTTAATTCAATTTAATTTAATCAAACTTAATCATATTCATATCTCTATTGTACCAAATAAGACCTTCCCTTAGCTAGAGATTGTATGCACCTTTTTTGGCCTCTAATCAATTAAACAGTCAATTGAAGCCCTGTTTCCAGTATGATTCAATCATAACACTTGATTAAAAAGACTCCAGAAAAACTAATCTTTATTGGTTTAGGAGAGTCTTGCATACATCAGTTGGGAAATAATGCACATAATTCTGTTGAATGCATGATGATACTCTTATATTTCTACTTTCAGCATTGAAAACCAATGCAACAAAGATGTTTGATTATATCCTCCCCAGCTCTTAGGTGGGCAAATTTCCCTCCTTTATTGTAGAGTATAATAACCCATTGCCTGGAGCTGGGTATACATTTGCTGTATACATCCCTTCCACTAGTGTCTGAAACCAAACTTCTTACCTGCAGATTGCACAATTCGTTTAAATGCTGATCATTAGACATAAATCAAGGACTCTGTTCCAAACACTGAGCCCGGCTCCACAGGAACATGAGTAATTTGTCTTTTCTCCTAGAGCCATCCGTACCCTAGACAAAACAAGTATGCAGAACATTTCCATACAATGTTAAAATTGCTATAAAAACGCTGATAGTTATCGGATTCTCACTCTGTGCCTGGCACTGTACCGAGGGTTCTCCGTGTAGTAACTCGGTTAATCCTGTATACTCTATACTGTCACTATGGAAAGAAGTTACATAGCAAATTTAAGTAATTTGCCAAATGTCACACAACTAAAAGTGGGATTTATGCTTCAGATAAATCACTAATTAATATGTTTATATATTGGCAGATACGTTTATTGATCCTCTGTCTATGCTTTGTATCCTAACTCCTTTCACCTTCTAAAAGACCTTATTAATCATTTCTTGTTTCTTCCATATAAAACCTCTCTCTTAACTGCATTTTTCACATTAACATTTAAATATGCTTGAGTCTCCTACCTTACAACAAACAATACTAAATATAGGAGTACATTAACATCCTATACTGGGATTTGTTGTTGTTGTTTTTGTTTTTCAATGTAATCTCTTCCTAGGAATATTTACCCTTTCCCAGGGTTTCCATTATCATTGATATGACAATAACTCCAAATTTCTATCTTTAATCCTTAACTCTTGGTATCATGCTATCATTGATCTCCATTGTCCCCCACTTCAGTGAACGGCATTCTTATCCATCGATTTTGCAAGTCAGAAACCTAAAAGTCACCCTACTTTCCAAGCCTCTCTTCCACTCCATAACAATACTCCATAAACTGACCTTCTAATTCTCAAATTTGTCTACGTATCTCCATCTCAAATCATATGGCCCTAGATCAAGCTATGATTTTCTTTTCTGATCTGAAAAGACTAGCCTCAAAATAGATTTCCCTTTTTTTACATTTGCCATGCTACAATTTATTCCCCACTCTGTAACCTGGATGATTATTTCAAAGCATAAATATAAGGAGGACATTTCTTTCATTAAACCCCTTTCAGTAGCTTCAAATATCTCCTGACAGAAATTCTTAGCAGAGTCATCAAGGTCTTTTCTGGTCTGGTGCCTTATACTGCCCTGAACACATCATATAATGTCTCTGGCCATCTCTGCATATCAGCCACACTTTCCTCCTTTCAATTCCAAGCTCTTTCATATCAGAGACTCCGGATGAGCTGCTCTTTCTATGTAGCATTTTCCCATATCACAGCCTCCACTTTAAATTTAAACAATAAATTGGGTTTCACTTCCTGGGGGAAACCATCCTTTGAGCTTTCAGAGTAAGTTAGATCCCCTTTACATCCTTTAGAAAACCTGTGTACATTTCTTTTTATAATCCTGATGAGTTCTTTTGACACATTTATATTTATGATTGTTATTAATGTGTGTGTCTCTCTAACTAGAAACAAAGCTCCATGAATTCAGCTAAAGTATCCTTTTAAAACATCATATCCCTATCATGTAGTCTGTAAATAGCATGTGGGAGATGATCAATAAAATATTTGCTATACATGAATGAAAAAAATAAGTTAAAGGTTTTTATTTTCCAGTGCTTTGACAGATTTTACATCATAAATCTTATGTATCCTTGGTTTTCTTTCAGTTTAGAATAATTTTTCAGGAAGAATTTCTGTTTCTTTACCTAAATTTTAAGTTGAGGGTCTTAGAAAGAACAACTGTTCCAAAGTATGAAATATAACGCAGAAAAACTCAGAAGAAATTTTCAAGGAATTTAGTCTATTATGCCTTCACTTTCTTCAATTTTTTAAGAAAATTATTCTTACCTGAAACTTGCTAGCACTAAGATTTAATGGGCATAATGCATGTGAGAGTCTTTCTCAGAAAATGAACACAAAGAGAATGAAAAAAAGTGATTGACAGAAACATAAATACAAGAGAGCAGAGAATAAACTGGGAAAGTACATGTCTAGATAACTATACGACACTAAAAGCTATTAAAGGTGACAATAGCTTCATCATTTGTCTACACTGTCTTTCATGCAAAATATACTCAAACTAGACCTCGAGTGACCTCTCCCCAAATGGCACAGCTTGGGGTTTTTGAATGCATCTTGGATTCGCATTATATTTTATTCATTTTCACAGTGACAGTGGCAATAGTATCTAATAATATAAAAACTATAGATTCTGCCTGCATGATATTCAGCTCACTTCTGCCAGGACCTCTCTATTCTAGACAACTGTGGTGTTGCCTGTCTGAATGTATGAATTGGGGACAAGGGGTGAGGTGATGGAGGAGGAGCTTCAACACTTTCCTAGAAGCAACTTTTTGGGTCTCTGTTAAGTGAAAAGAGAATCAATAATAATCACTCAAGGAGTAAAGGTGACTATGGTGGTACTTTATGGATCATAGGTGATCCAGTCTAAGAAATTCTACAGACGGAAAAGAGAACATGCAATTGAGATGCTTTCTACAGCACCTTCTCCCTCCTTCACTTACTATGTTTTTCTTCAAAGCATTTGACTATAAATCCTGACCTTCTTGCTTGTAATGTGAAGTCAAGCTACCCCAGAAATGGGGCTCTGCTAGATATGGGATTTTCAATCCACCTGGCCCTACAATTATGTTTTCTTTTACTGCTGGCACTGCTAGGCCTTGTCCATTTTTATGAGGAGGTAAATGCAAATTCTTATTCACAGTGCATTCTATAATGCTACATGCATTTGAGAACCCAACTGTCAGAGATGTATAAAGCTTTGACATAAACATAATCTCAGTGCTAAAAATTGACTGAAACTATCACAGACTTTTAGAACTGCGTACTTCCTAGCCATAAGAGGGGAAGAATTCAACTGACTATAAAAAAGGGCTATCTCACAGTCGTGATTGTCTAAAGATGGAAAATAAAAGTTATTTTAGGAGTTTTCTGGCTCCTTATCATGACAGTCTTTTCATCATAAATTGGACAACAACATGATCAAGTTGACATAGAAAGACATCTTTAAGAACCTTATGAATGAAGTATCTTTTGAGTCCATATTAAAACAGTTTTTCTATCTATTTAATGAAAATAAGACCATGTAAAACGAGAATTGTTAAATTTATCAAAACAGATAAGGTAAAAACAATGAAAACACTCTTAGTCAAAGTTCACTACATGAGCAGAAGCACCTGGAATGGGAAATGTAGTTTGAGCCATAGGGTGGTGACACTAAGGTAAAAAAGGAAGATTGTGTTTCTGGCTGTTTGAGCTAAGCATAAAAGCTGCTGAATATATAAAGTACAAAAATATTCTAGTAGCCAAAAGAAAGAACAACTGAACAAGAGAATGACCTAATCTCTATTGTGAATGCATCACCCATGTGGTTTGTAGAAGGCTGGAGAAACAAAAGGGAGACAAGTAGTGGGAACTGTGCCTGCAGGATCAGCAGAAAAAAAATCAATAACAATTTTGGTGGGTTACTAAGGGAGAAAATATCTCTCCGTTGTGTTATTAAAATGGGATTCGGTTAAACTGTGAGACATAGGACTTTGTTTAGGTATGATAAATGGCATGCTATCAGTGAGTGTATTTCGAGTTTCCAAGATAAAACGTATCTGCAGTTCTTGAGAAGAGAGAATGGAGCAATTGAGCTTTTGCAGGGTCCTTCAACCTGCCTTCTCTTTTTAGGTCAATTTTCTCTAAAATATTTAATAAAATGTAATCATATATGAAATCTTATGACAAACACACTCACATATATTTGACTTATGGAATAAAACTAACATAGAGCAGTTCACGTGCATTAGTATTTGGAAAAGTAAATCTGTAGCCCCAACAAAAGCAGGTGAGTACATGATATTCATTATGTCACAGAAACAGGGTGCTAGATTCTCAAATAATGCAAATTAAGTCAATATAATTAATTGGATTCTATTGCGAAAGAGAAATGTTAAGCAATCAGCATCTTAAGCCATAATAAATCCTCTAGGACACAGTTCCAGAGCCATTGAGAGGAAATATATCATGATTCCTGGTCATCCATAAATCACCAGACAAAAGAGAATGGGAAGCATAAGAAACACTTTATATTTCTGCTATAGCCTCTTTTTCATCTTTAATATCAGAGAGTTCTAATGGATTTTTATATATAATCACCTTTAATCTTACTATGAGCAGACAATATTATATAAAACTGGTAAATTCCCACTTTTTTCAAGAAACTCACTACCATCTAATTATATACTGTAGGTTGAGCACAGGTCAGCTGCTACTCCATGAATAATTCAGTTTTATTAATTCATCTATATCAAGGAGGATAAATTATATAATATGTGCAAGTTAATACAGCCGTACTCATTTATGCTATTGACCATTCAACCTATATTTTGGTCTAACTAATGTATACCAAAAACAAAACATAGTCCTGTACAAAGCAATGCCACTGTAACATAAACATTTCAAGAAAGGTATCAACATGTTACCAAAACACAAAGAATGGAGGTGGTCTTGTTTACAACACTCGAGTAAAACCTTGTATCTTGGGTTTGTTCATTTAATTTTTCACTAAATTCATTTGTGCAATAAATTTATACTTATTGAAATACTACTCTGTTCTAAATGCAGTATAAAGTTTTTGGAAAAAAACAGGCTTTTTTCTCAAAAGATTTAGAGTCTGTTGGAACAAAAAACATTCAAATAAATAGGTGATTATAAGAAAATGTATTATGAAAGATAGAAACACAAGGTACTATTGGAGCAGTTAGGATGTTCCAAACTTATGACTCTATGTGTAGAAAATCCCTGAGTCACAAAGGAGCATACAATTCCAAGGGAATTACTGGTAAAGTAAGAGTAGAAGAGGTGGCAAGAGATGAGACTAGGGAAATAGAAAGGGATCAGTTCCTGGAGAGCTGTTTATTTCACGCCAGGAAACACAGATGTTGATCTGTAGGACTGGAGAGCCAAGAAATGGAAATAAAGCAGGAAAATGACACCATGAGGTTTGTATTTGAGAAAATAAATTCTGGTAACTGTAGAAAATGGATAGGCATTAGATAAGCTTAAAGAAACGGAGAGCAGGAGGAAGAGTGTTTTGGAAATTCACAGAAAATGGTAAGATCTTGAATAAGGGAGTAACACAGGTGCTGGAGAAGAAAACAGAATCAAGAAATATAAGAAAGTAGAATCAATACTAAGGGAAATGAAAGAATAAAAAATGATGTGCAGAGTTCAGAGCTTGGCCATCTCATGGATAGTTGTGCTATTCAAAAAGATGGGAACACCAGAGAAATTACAAGTTTGGGTAAGGTGAAATAATAATTTCAGCTAAGGACATATAAATTTGAAGTTTATGTGGGGCATTCAAGTGTAGATACTCAGTGCATAGTTGAACATGTAAACCTGAAGCTCAGAAAAGTAGTTTGGGCTGAAGATATGTATTTGAAAGTCATCAGCACCTAGGTACTAATTGAAACCATGGCAAAAGATAAGACCATTCAGAAAGAGTATACAATATAGGGAATAAGAAGCAGTTTGATGGTGAAACATTGGGGAACTCTGATATTTTGGGGGCTGGAAAAAGAAGAATCTACAGAAGAGGTTAAGATAGAATCCTAAGAGAAGGAAAAGAGAAAACTAGAGAGTGTTGTCCATAAAGCCAAGCAGAAAAAAATTCCATGTAGTGCATGGTCACCAGAGTCAGTGCTATAAGAGCTTAAATTAGATAGAGTAGAAAAACAGCCATTTCATTTAACAGTTTTAAATAGTTCTCATTAAATTGGGGTATAAAACAGTCTAATGGAAATGATGGAATCTAAATTTCTGTTTCAAGGAGTGAATTGGAGGTAAAGACATTATGACAGTTAGACAAGTTTTTTTTTTTTTTTTCTATAAGCCTGCCTATGGGAGAAAGAAAAATGAGTTTAGGAATGAGAAGGCTACGTGGGCTCTAGGGAAGAGTTTCAGAGAATAAACTCATAAAACAAAAAGATACTTTTTGGAGCAAATTACTTAGGAAAGTTGAATAAAATGGTATCCAGAACCATGGCTGAGAATTAACCTTTAAAGGCAAAGGAACCATCCTCTTCCACTCATAAAGGGGTTAAAAAAATGACTATAGATATACATTGAAACACTTATATTTGTGGAGCACAGGATGTGGGGCACCCTTGTGTTTTCGTGCCTGATAACCTCAAAGTTGTCTGTAGAAAGGAGGCAAGATAATTTGATAATTGAGAAATGAGAAGGGATTAGGTAAGACATTTGACTATGATAATGACTATTTGGAAGGGGTATTATGAAAAATGACAAGAAAGTGAACAAAAATGAGTAAAATGATTGCTAATAGAACTGAGGGTCCAGTGAGTATGAAGAAAATAAATGTGTAGAAACATCAGTCTGCAAAGATGTATGATTTTCTCCAGCAACTCTCACTATCCTGAGAGAGGAGGTAGATGGCTTGATTGAGCAAATTATCAGGATTTTTATGGTGCTTATGCCAAAAATCATATAGACAAGTCAGAAAAACAATCGAAACAACCAATTCAAAATAGCAAGCTGCAAATAAAATGTTGATATGCTTTACCACTGAGGCTGGGATTCAGAGGAAATAAACTGAAGCAATAGGAATGGGAGAAAAATGAGGGAGAAACTGAAAATCCAAAGACATGATAAAGATAAAATGCTGTATAGTGAAAGCAATGAAGTGAGAAGCTGAAATGAATGGAAGCTGTGATCAGAGACTAGTACTTTTGGAGTTTATTATATTGGAGGTGATAAAATTAGAAGTGATGATAAAATCCAGCTGTGGCCTGGAGATGGTTGCCTAATGCAGGGTGGAAGTTGAGAGAACTAGAATCCAGGAAGTCAAACATCTATGAGAATAAGGTGTCCAGTGGGCTAGCCATATGCTTTTAAGTCATGATGGAGGCTGTCAGGATTTGAAATAAAAAGAAGTACTGTGATCCATGTGCCCAACGGCCTCAGCAGATGACACTATCAAAGGATGATAAATACAGGCAAAACTTCAAAGATGGGAAAATTTTTGCATGAGCTAAACTAGGGAAGTAAGAGTGAGAATTAAGAAAGTGTAGATTCCATCTACAACACGATAAATGGAGTGGGAATGAATGAAGGATATCCTCTGCAGGAGAAACTGGCAGTCACAGGGGAGAGTCAGATCGTTAACTGAGTCCAAATGTTGAGAAAAGTATTTGGATGAGAATTTAAGCATGTAGTTAAATGGTTGGTCTGACATGGAAAAGTAATCAGTGGAGAGAAAATGCAGGGTAAATTACGATATTAGACGATAAAATGATGATATTAGAGAAGAGAAAAATGGATCAAGGAATCTGGATTTTACGTGTAGCTTTGAATGGCAAATCATGAAGTATGAAGAGCATTAACTATAAATTGTTGCGATGATAGGGCTGGAAAAGACAGCAAAGTCCAAATAATGAAATTCAATGGACGATGTTTACAAGTTTTACTTTAACCTAAGAATTCACTGGAGACAAATTGAACATTTTGAGCAAGAAAGTGGCATAGTCAGATTTGTGATTTAAAATATTGTTCTGACTTCAGTGAGAACAGATCGGGGGCAAACGATACTTGAGATAGGGATGACAATTAGGAGGCTATTGTAGCAAACCAAGGGAAAGATGATGATGGACAGATTTAGAATCACTGAGTGGGATAGAGAAAAGTGGGTCAATATAAGAGAGACTTCAGGATGATTACTTGACAGGATTGTCATGTCAAACTCACTGAGTAGTCAGACGATATACGAAAAACGATGTAAATAACACTTATGCAAGGTTTTGTTAAAAGTAGTTATATAGGTTTTATATATGCATTGCCATTCTCAGCCACCTAAACTATCCCCCTGTGTCACAGAGTCTGGAATCCTAAAAACTGTATTTCCCAGAATCCTTTGCCAGCAGGGTCCTATCTTATATTGCCATAGGGAAGTAATGTTTTCAGATTCAAAAATCAAAAGAGAAGAATATATATTTTCCTTCCGTTAGAGGCTTCAAGGAAGTGGGTGAACAGACAAGACCATATATGAAACTCTCATCAGTTTCCTGGAGAACTCCTTGGATCCTCAAGCTTTGGTGCTCAAGGAGTCTGAGATCATTACCAGTGATTTCCTGCAGCTCTTGCACTTCCCAGTTGCATTAAATCCAGCAGTGTTTCTCCCTGGCCTATGTTCTGCTGGTCTTCAGATGTAAGCACTTAATTCCCTGTATTAAATCTGTTCCCTCTGAGGTGCCTAGAACAATTTCTGTTTTTTCTAACCAAACCCTTGACTGATGCAGAATTTTGTAACATAAATGGTTCAAGGTGGGAAACTAGAATTGATTATCTGACCTGGTTTTATTTGAAAACAATAATGACAGCATTGCTAAGATAAATGAAATACTAGCAGACTCCAGCATGCCTGTAATTGCCTGGAAAGAAATATTTCTTCAAAGTATAGCTCTGTGAGACCACAATGATTATTGCAATAGAACTTAATAGTGGAAATAAGACCTATAAGTACTATGAGATGGCTACTTCTGACTGTGTGGTTAGCTTACAAAAAATTACAAATTCAGAGCTTTAAATTTTTGGCTTAAGGCAAGACCAAAAAACAACAAGATTCTATTACTGATGTTAAAGAATCTCTAATCCCCTGGAACCTCAGAGTCCATATTAAGAATAAGACCATTCAGGATCCAAAATTACAATTACTTGATATTCACAGAGTCATTCACGGACTCTATAGGGCTCTTATATGAAACTCAAGACATTGACTAGTGGAAAAATGTGACACAAAAATTTGGAATGGTAATATTTGGTGAATTCTGGTGATTTTGAGTACTTTGGACCTCAAAATTTCACTGTCTTTCCTGCCTTAATCAGCTCCTTCTCATCTGTCTAAGATCAGTCTCCTCTTGTTGGAAGACCCTATAGTGAGGCAATTAGCTTACTTCAAAGAGTTGCTGATTCTCAAGACCCATCCCCCCCAAATTTCAGTTCCTAGAAGTTCATAACAAAAGTCAAATTCCAGTTCATTCTAAAGAAATATTTCCCTCCAGCTTACTCTAGAAGGAGACAATATATAAACCAAAATAACTGTAATCATTTTATCACTTTATATCAAAACAAAATTGGAGAATACATGTAAGAATGGAATTTGAGTGTGTATACCAGAGAAGAAGAAACAGTAAAATGAGGGATGTTGATAAACAGGAGATGTCTCTGGTCCACCATATTCAAGTTTATCATGCTGATTGGATCAGGGAAGGAAAAGTAGCAAATATCCTAATTAACTTAGTAAGAAACATGCTTGTCCTCATAAAAATTCAAAATTCAGAGGGATGCCACCTTGATAAAGTTTTTAGTCATCTGAGGCTTGTCAAGGTATCCTTCCAAAACGAAGGGCAGATTACTGTACTTTACTCCCCATACCACTAAAAAAAAAGATAAGACTTGTTGGACATTTTGGGATTCTGCAAACAGGACCATATTTGAGCATGCTGCTCCCAACCATTTACCAAGTAGCCCAAAGGCACAGGATTTGAGTGACGATCAGAGTAATCAAATGCTCTGCAGATAGTAGAGACTTCAGCACAAGGTGTTCAGCCAACTGGACCTTGTGAAGCAGAAGAAACAAAGATATTCCAAGTGTCTATCACCAATCAGGATGCAAAATGCAGTCACCATTCATTTGAAGCAAAGCAATGCCATCTTCCACAGGTAACTATTTTCACTTTGAGAATCAACTCCTGAATTGCTATTATATTTGTACATATTAACTAATTTTACATTTTATCCCTGTCATCTTCTGACATTCTTTTTGTCTTATATATATATATATATATATTTTTTTTTTTTTTTTTTGCTGAGGAAGATTCACACTGAGCTAACATCCGTGCCAATCTTCCTCTATTTTTTAGTATGTGGGCCACCAGCACGGCATGGCCACTAACAGAGCAGTGTAGGTCCATGTCCAGAACCGAACCTGGGCTGCCGAAGTGGAGCACACAGAACTTAACTACTAGGCCACTGGGGCTGGCCTGTCCCACATTATTTTATAAGAGGTATGTGCACAGTATTTTTATCTAGATTTCTAATTTTTTCTTTGAAGTTGTAGAACGTAAAGTCAGGTTGTGACTGAAGAAGAAGTGCGACAATCATTACACAGAGATGGATACAGTAATATATGGGACTTTTTATCTCTTTTTTTATAGGAGTGTAGGAATATATTAGACCAGGGAAGAAAGAACATAACAAAACATCTATTATCATGTTAGAAGGATACATGCTGTTGCTTCTATTATTTTTTAAGAGTTTAAATGTAAATAGAAGTATTTCTTAGATACCAGGAAACCAAGAGGGAGAGTTGAATCCCATATTGTTTGTTGATATTTACCACTATCCCCATTATTCTAAACTCTCTCTTGTTACACAGCCTTTAGAACCCTAAAAATGACACTTTCCAGGTTCTTGCCAGCAGAATTCCAACTTGGATTTTGATAATAAGCATTTGTATGAAATTAGGCAGGTAGAAGCAGAAGTCATTTTTCCCTTCCCGTAGTGGCTGATACGTATGTAGCCAGGCAGTAGATGAAACCGTCAGAGGCACCCTGACTATCTTCAAATCACTTTCCTTAGTTCAGTGGACAGCTGAGTTCATAGGCAGCTTGCACTTGCTGGTTTCCCCAAAGCCAGCAGTGGTTCTTTCTGACTATCACTCACTCAGCCCTTCCAATGGTTTTGTAAGAATATAATTCCCTGTATTAAATCCTGTCTACCAAAATCTCTAGATTCCTAACTAAACTCTGCTTTATATAATATAGTAATATGAAAGTTAAAAAATGAACTCTAATCAATTTAACCAAGAAAGAAAAAAATTGTTTGGCTTAACAATTGTGATATTTGGTTCCGACCTGATCCTCACAAGTATTTCATGTACCACATCTTTGTTATCATTTCCTTAAGGGAAATGTCTCCAAATAACATTTTTCTCCTCTTTAGGTATACATAATTTGCTAACTCCATATTTTTCTGGGATTAAATGAAATGCTGTTAAGGCAAGTAATCAAGCAAGAAACAAACTATTTTTGAGCAAGTGCTGTAAACACTTAAAAAATTTAATGATCAGGCAGCAATTAAGAGATATGCTGTGATTGTCACAAATTATTCAAAATAATCTTTCTGAAACTCAGTCTCCCTACAAGTAACATGAAGATAATAATACCCCATAGAGAAAGTATAAGAAATAAATGAAATAATATATGTGCAAATCATATTGTTAACAGTAATTCACAGTACGATTGATAGTTACTGTTTTTGTTACTACTATAATGTGGATTTATATCTTTCTAACATTTTAATCATTATTTAAACAGATGTGCCTTATTATGTGATGATTTCTTCACAATAAATCAGCCATAATTAAAAGAAAAATGAAGAAGATTTATTTAGCATTCTGGTAAGAATCTTATTAAAGGAATTCAACTAATACCACTGTTGGCAAATAAAAGGTTTCTGAAAATGTAATCTAAATTGGCTTCCCAGCTGTTCCCATCTCACCACAGCCACCACAAGATGCCAATGACTGCTCCTCTGGTCTCTTATCCTCTCCACCTGGCTCTCATGGAAAGGCCAGATGAATAAACCAGCCGAATATGACTGGTGAGAAAACTAATTATACTAAATGTCCTTGCAATATACTCATGACCACTAATCTCAAATGGGTTCTTGGTGTTGTTGAACTTTCATTTTACGTTTCTCTAATCTATTTGCTTTCTTTATTGGCTTTTCACACCTTTTCCTCTCTCTTGAAATTTTGACACCATCTCATTCATTCTAGAAAGCTTAGATCCTATTTGATTTAATTTTTTTTTAATCTGAAGAGAATTTCCACCAGGTCCCACCATATCTACGCTCCTACGTGTTTTGAATGCCTGCTTTCTGATGCCCTTTTTCCTTTTATAATAAATTGTCCATATTCCTAAAGGCAGCCTCCTCAATTTTTGTACTAGATACTATTTCTTTTGGCCTTTTCATTGACTGGAGTTTAGTAACTCTCTAAACAATTAATTTATCCTTCCCTATTGGATCATTCATATGAATATACAAACATGCTCTTTTTTTCTTCCGTGTTTAGAAAACACTTCCACTCCCAATTCAGTCTGCAGTTACTGCACCATCTCTCTGCTCCTCCATAAACTCCTCATGAGAGCTGACAATGCTGGTTTTCTTCAAATCCTCTCTTAGTTTATCTTAACCATCCTTCAATGAGTGTTTGCCTTCAGCCACTCCATCAAAACTTATCTTGTCATACCACTGATGCCTTAACTTTGTTACATCCAAGGATTAATTCTCAGTTCCCATACAATTTTGACACATTTGACCAGCCCATCCTTCCACAACTCATCACTTGGATTCCAGGGCCTCATCTTCTATAGGTTTTCATCCTATCACACTGATCTCCTTTTTTGGTTCATTCTCATTTTTCAACCTCTTAATGTTGGGCCTTGACCTTGGACCACATATTAGTTTACTAAGGCGGCTGTAACAAAGTACCACAAACTGGGTGGCTTAAAAAACAGAAATTTGGGGACCGGCCCCGTGGCTTAGCGGTTAAGTGCACGCGCTCTGCTACTGGCAGCCTGGGTTTGGATCCTGGGTGCACACCAACACACCGCTTCTCCGGCCATGCTGAGGCGGCGTCCCACGTACAGCAACTAGAAGGATGTGCAACAATGACATACAACTATCTACTGGGGCTTTGGGGGAAAAAAAGGAGGAGGATTGGCAATAGATGTTATCTCAGAGCCGGTCTTCCTCAGCAAAAAGAGGAGGATTGGCGTGGTTGTTAGCTCAGGGCTGATCTACCTACAAAAAAAAAAAAGAAAGAAAGAAAAAACAGAAATTTATTTTCTAACAGTTCTGGAGTCTAGAAGTCCAAGATCAAGTTGTTGATATGGTTCGTTCCCATCCGAGGGCTATGAAGGAGAATCTGTTCCATGTTGTGTCCTAGCTTCTGGCGGTTTGCTGGCAGTCTGGTGTTCCTAGGCCTGTAGACATATCACTTCATCTTTCCCTTTATGTTCACATGGCGTTGTTCTTGTGTCCAGATGTCCCCCTTTTTATAAAGACACAGGTCATATGGATTAGGAGCCCACCCTAATACTCTAATATGACCTCATCTTAATTAATTACATCTACACTGACCCTATTTCCAAATAAGGTCTCATTCTGAGGGACTAGGAGTTAGTAATTCAACATATAAATTTTGAGGGGGCATAATTCACCCCAGGATAAACTATTTCCTAAACACACATTGTTGTGTATCTCATCTAGATTTGTGCTTTATATTATGTTTATACATTAAAGACTCCTTAATTTATAGCCCAGGCTAGACTTCTTTTCTGAATTCCAGACTTATATATCTAAATATATTTTCAACATTTCTACTTTGATATATAACAAGCAACTCAAACATAGCAAACAGTCTTGTGAAATGAACTCTCATACGATCCCAAACCAAGACGATGATAGAACATAACAAGAACCCCAAATGCCTACTACACGTCCAATCATTATTCCCTTACTCCTCCAGTCGTAACAAATAGCCTGATTTTAACGACATTCACACCTTTGCTTTTTTAATTACATATATCTAAACAATACAGTCTAATATTACTATTTTTGAATAGTATATAATTGAAATTATACATGACGTATTTGGCTGTGTCTAGATTTTTTTGCTTTTCACTGTGTTTTACTCATTGTGGAATAATATTTCCTAGCAAGACTATCTCATGATTTTTTTTTTTTTTTTTTTTTTTTTTTTGTGAGGAGATCAGCCCTGAGCTAACACCCGCCAATCCTCCTCCTTTTTTGCTGAGGAAGACGGCCCTGGGCTAACATCTGTGCCTATCTTCCTCCACTTTATATGGGACGCCGCCACAGCATGGCTTACCAAGCAGTGCGTCGGTGCGCGCCCGGGATCCGAACCAGCGAACCCCAGCCCGCCGCAGCGGAGCGCGCGCACTTAACCGCTTGCGCCACCGGGCCGGCCCCATATCTCATGATTTTTTATCCATTATATTCTAATAAACCCTTAGGATGTCTTCATTAGGCCATTATAAACATTGCTTCTGCGGACATTCTATGAACATGCATCCTGGTGCACATAAGCATGAATTTCTATGGACTATATACATAGAAACAGAATTACAACGTCATAGGTACGTTCATTTTCACTTTTACTGAATACTGCAAAATATTTTTCAAAGTTGTTTTATCCAAATTTGGTCAGGAAAATAGAAGCCACTCTCCTTATTCTACATATGAGGGATTTATATTTCAAAAACTGTTTTTCATTTTATCAGTAGCAGAAGAAATTAAGAAACTGAAAAAACCACCATTTGATTCTTATGTTAATAGCTGTTTAGGAAAAATTCAGGATATTCAAATATGAACCAGAATAATAAAACCACAGCCTTCTTAACACAATGATATAAGGAAAAAACTTAAAAACTTAGAAATGGAAAATGTGAAATGAAATATTTGGCAGACGAAATAACTCCAGAAAAATATTACCTCGAAGCAGAAGAAATATAACAAAGCAGTGTCATACAGTTGCGGTATATTTATTGCATTAATGACTCCAAACAATGATGTCTCTCTTTCCATGACCTTTGCCCTGTACCTTTATAGTCCCCTCCCATTCTGGCTTTGAGCCTTGCCCTGTGACTTTCTTCAACCAATGAGATGTTAAAAATACGATATCAGCAGAGGCTTTAAAACTCTTGTGTGCACTTCTGATTGCTCTGCTGTTTCTTGGCCTCTACTATAAGAAGAAGCTTGTGATAGCCCACTGAACAATGAGAGACCACATGGGTAGATATTAAGACATCTTAGCTGAGCCATAATAGACCTGTCAACAAAGACACCAAAGCGAGACCAGTTAAGATTGTCTCAGCCTGGCCCAAATAGCAGAACTGAGATACTGACCCACAGATTTGTTTTAAACCACTAAGTTTTGGAATGATTTGTTATACTGTATTATTGTTGTAATAAATAACTGATACAAGCGTCATGAAAAAGAAATGCAAATACTCAGAGAAGAAGGTATAAAATAGAGGAAGATGATAAATGGAAAGATAGAAAATAAATTGGAAAAAAATGACAAAAATCATTTTATAAATGAAGACAATTATGAGATGTACAAAGGAAACTATATGTGATCAAAAGTACAAGAGAAATAAGCAATAGATAAGAGAAAAAATACAGAGAAATCAACAGAAATTAAGAAGAAATCTAAAAATTGGATGAGAGAAAACAGACACAGAAGACAGGCAAAGGATTTCCAATATATATACATATATTTAATGTTCTGGAATTTAAAATATAATAATTAATTTTAAAAGATTTTCTTAATTGCCTTTTATGTTAGTAGGGTTCCATGTTTTCCAGGTGTGAATTTATTTATGCTTAATTGGGCTTCCTTATTATGAAGCTTTATAAGTCTCACAAATTCTGGGGAAAATACCAACCTTTGCATCTATAAATATTGCCCTCACCTTATTATTTCTCTGTCTTTCTGGAACTCAGCTTGCATATATGATAGATGTTCTCATTCTATCCCCCATGACTCTTCCCTTTCTTTTGTATTTTCAATTTCTTTGTTCCCCGGCGCTGAAATTTCTTCATATCTACCTTCCATTTCACTACCTTTTTTCTTCAGCTATTTCCAAACCTCTTTTAAACATACCCACATATATCTAGTAAATGGCAGTGTAGGGAACTCTAAGGGCCTATCCCCCCACAGAATCAACAAAAAACTGGCAAAAACTGTCAGAATCATTTTTTATCAGAATTCAAAGGTTGACAGTAACCAAGAGAACTCTTTTTCAATAACAACGTGACTGAAACACAGTGAGCGAAATGTGTGACATTTTAACTTACTCTCATCTCATCCGCTCTACCCGGTTCATTGATAATCTTCTGTGGGCTCCTGGTTCCAGAGGTAGCAGAGCAGGCTTATTCTTAAGGAATTGTGGTTGTCTTTTTCGACTAGTCTGGTGCTCCCAGAAGGACTAACAAAAAGAGCTTCCCTTTATTTTGACTAACTCTGAACTCTATCAGGATCGAAATAGAGCAATTCTGAGGACATTCCAAGAAAACCTTGAAAGGCAAATGAACAAGCCATTGCCACCTGCAGGCAAAAGATAACAGTTGAGTCGAACAATACACATGCTGAAAGTCAAGGAAGCTAGGGAGTATGATACTTCAGGGAAGGAGGGCTTTGAACAGCTCCCTTGCATGCTGGGGAATATAGGCAGGACACGTGCTCAGAACAGACTTGAGAAGAAGACCTTAAGCATTCATTTATGGCTGATTTTTTTTTTTTTTACCATCTTTACCATTTTTAAGTGTACAGTTCAATATTGTTAAGTTCATTCACATTGTTGTGCAACCAGTCTCCAGAATTCTATTCATCTTTAAAGACTGAAACTATATCCATTAAACAACTCACCATTTCTGCTTCCTCACAGCTCCTGGTAGCCACCATCCCATATTCTGGTTTTATGAAATTCACTACTTCAGATACCTCATATAAGTGGAATCATGCAGTATTTGTCTTTTTGGACTGGCTTATTTCATTTACCAAAATATCCTCAAGGTTCATTCATGTTGTAGCATATGTCAGAATGTCCTTCCTGTGTAAGGCTGAATAATATTCCATTGTATGTATATACCACGTTTTGTTTATCCATCTGTTAATGACATTAGGTGGCTTCTACCTCTTGGATATTGTGAATAATACTGCTGTGAATATGAGTGTGCAAATACCTCTTTGAGATCCTGCTTGCAAGACTTTTGAAGACATATCCAGAAGTGGAAATGCTGAATTGTATGGTAATCCTATTTTTAATTCTTTGAGGAAGCGTCATACTGTTTTTCATAGCAGTTGCACCATTTTACATTCCCACAAGGAGAGCACAAGAGTTGAAATTTCTCTACATTCTTCCTGACACTTGTTATTTTCTGTTTTTTTCGATAAGAGCCATCCTAATGGGTGTGAGGTGATGTTTCATTGTGGTTGTGATTGGCATTTCTCAAACTATTAGTAATATGAGCATCTTTTTAAGTGCTTGTGGGTCATTTGTATATCATCCTTGGAGATAGCTTTATTCAAGTCCTTTGCCCAGGTATTAATTGAGTTATTTGTTTTGTTGTTGAGTTGTAGAAGTGTTTCTATATTCTGGATATTAGCTCTTTATCCAATATGTGATTTTCAAATTATTTTCTTCCATTCTATAGGTTGCCTTTTCAGTCTGTTGATTTAGTCATTTGATGCACAGCAGTTTGAAAGTTTGATGTAGTCCCATTTGTCTATTTTTGCTTTTGTTGCTTTGGTGTCGTATCTAAAGACTCATTACACTCAATCCAATGTCATGAATATTGCCCCTATGTTTTCTTCTAGGAATTTTACATTTTAGGTCTAACATTTAACTCTTTAATTCATTTTGAGTTAATTTTTGTATTTTAGTGTTGGATAAAAGATACAGGTCCAACTTTATTCCTTTCTTTTTCATTCCAGTTTTCCCACCATCACTTGTTGAAGAAATAGTTCTTTCCCCATTGAGTGTTCCTGGCACTCTTGTTGTAAATTATTTGACCATATAGAGGGTTTATTTCTGAGATCTATATTCTATTCTTTTGGTCTATATGTCTGTCTTTATGCCAGTATCACACTGTTTTGATTATTGTAGCTTTATGACATGCTATGAAATAAGGAAGTGTGATTTCTCCAATTTTATTCTTCTTTTTCAAGATTGTTTTGGCTATTCGCGATCCCTTGAGACTCCATATGAATTTTAGGATGGATTTTTTTTATTTCTGGAAAAAATGCCATTGAGATTTTTATAGGGATTGCATTGAATCTGTAGATTGCTTTGAACAGTGTTGACATCTTAAAAATATAAAGTCTTTCAATCCATGAACATGAGTTATCTTTCCATTTATTTGTGTCTTCTTTAATTTCTTTTAGCAATATTTTGTAGTTTTCCATGTACAAGTCTTTCACCTCTTGGTTAATTTTATTCCTAAGTATTTTATTCTTTTTTGTTGCTGAGGAAGATTCGCCCTGAGCTAACATCTGCTGCCAGTCTTCCTCTTTTTTTTGCTTGAGGAAGATGAGCCCTGAGCTAACCTCTGTGACAATCTTCCTCTATTTTGTACGTGATTGCCGCCACAGCGTGGCTGACGAGTGGTGTAGGTCCACACCAAGGATCTGAACCTGTGAACCTGGGTCACTGAAGTGGAGTGCACCAAACTTAACCACTAGGCCATAGGGCTGGCCCCAATATTCTATTCTTTTTAATGGTATTGTAACGGAGTTGTTTTTATAATTTTCTTCCCAGATTGTTCACTGTTTGTGTACAGAAATGCAATTGATTTTTTTGTGTTGATTTTGTAGCCTGCAACTTTACTGAGTTTGTTTGTTAGTTCTAAGAGTCTTTTTGTGGCATCTTTAGGTTTTCTCACATATAAGATCATGTCGTCCAAATGGTCAACAGGTACATGAAAGAATGTTGAACATCACTAATCATCAGGGAAATGCAAATCAAAATCACAGTGAGATATCACTTCACATCTGTTAGAATGGCTATCATCAAGAAGAAAAGAGATAACAAGTATTGGCAAGGATGTGGAGAAAAGGGAACACTTGTACCCTGTTGGTGGGAATGTAGATTGGTTCAGCCACTATGGGAAACAGTATGGAGGTTCTTCAAAAAATAAAGACTAGAACTATTATATGATCCAACAATTTCACTTCTGGGTATGTAACTAAAGGAAATGAAAACAGGATAAAGGAGATATATGTACTCCCATGTTTACTGCAGCATTATTCACAATAGCCAAGATATGGAAACAACATTAATGCTGGTTAGTGGATGAATGGATAAAGAAGATATGGTATATATATAAATAGAATATTATTCAACCGTGAGAAAGAAGGCTATCCTGCCATTTGTGACAGTGTTGATGGACCTTGAGAACACTGTGCTAAGTGAGATAAATCAGACAGAGAAAGACAATTATTGTATGATATCACTTACATGTAGAATCTAAAAAAGATAAACTCATAAAAACAGAGAGCGAAATGGGGGTTACCAGGGGCTGAGAGTGGGGGAATAGGAGAGACATTGCAAGTACAAACTTGCAACTAGTAGATAAATACGTCCTGGAGAACTAGTGCACAGTACAGTGATTATAGACAGCAATATTGTGTTATAAACATCAAACTTGCTAAGAGACTAGATCTTAATTATTTCCACCACAAAAAAGAAATGATAATTGCATTATGTGATAGAGGTGTTAGCTAATGCTACAGTGGCACTCATATTGCAATATATAAATGTATCAAATCAACATGTTGTACATCTGAAAGCTGATTTCTCATCAGACACCATGGCAACCAGAAGGAAGTGGATGACATATTTAATGTGCTGAAAGAAACGAAAGCTGTCAACTGACAATTCTATATCAGAAAAACTATCCACAAGAATAAGGAAAAATTAAGATATTCCCAGATAAACAAAAGCTAAGGAATTCTGTCACTAATGGACTTGCTATACAACAAATGTTAAATGGAATTCTTCAGGTTGAAATAAAAGGACACCAGACAGTGACTTGAAGCCCTATGATGAAATAAATAATTCTAGTAAAAGTGATTACATAGATAAATATAAAAGCCAATATTTTTGTATTTTGGTTTGTATCCTTTTCTTTCCCTATATGTTTCAAAGGAAAAATGCATAAAACTATAAGTCTACGTTGATGTGTACACATGTGTAACAAAAGTAACATAAAGCAGAAAGGAAAGACCTGTAGTGGAGCAGAGTTTTTGTATACTACTGAAGTTAAGTGGTTATTAATTCAACTATATTGTTATGAACTTAAGATGTTAAATGTAATCCCCAGAAAAACCACTAATGAAGTAACTTAGAAAAATTCATAAGAGGAAATGAGAAGAGAATCAAAATGACACATTACAAAAAGTCAGTTAAACAAATAACGAAGCTGGTTTGGGAGGATTGAGGAACAAAAGAGTTATAAGACAGAAAACACACAGCAGAATGATAGAAGGAAATCCTTCTATATCTGTAATTATCTTGAGGGTAAATTATCTTGAGGGTAAAAAATCTTGAGGATTAAACTCTCTAAAGACAGATATTAGCAGAATGTATTAAAAAAAGAAAAACATGATTCAGCTATGTGCTGTTTACAAGATACTCGCTTTAGATCCAGAGACACACATCCGTTGAAAGTGAAAGGATGGCAAAAGATATCCCATGCAAACAGCAGCAACTGATAGAAAACACGGATGGCCACAATGAAATCAGGAAAAAAAATAGATTTTAAGACAAAAACCATTACAAAAGACAAAAAAGGACATTATATAATGATAATAGAGTCAATTCACCAGAAAGATATAACAATTGTATATATATATATTTTCAGAGCTCACAAATATGTGAAGCAAATATGTTCAGAATTGAAGGGAGAAATAGACAGCTTCACAATAATAGTAAGAGACTTCAATTCCCTACTTTCAATGATAGATAGAACAAGCAGATAGAAAATCAGTAAGGAAATAGAGGACTTGAACAATACAATAGACCGATTGATCCTAACAGGCATGTACAGAACACCCCACCCAACAACAAACAGAATATATATTTTTTTCAAGTGCACATGGAACATTCTCTAGGATAGGCCACACATCAGGCCACAAAACAAGTCTTAATAAAGTTAAGATGATTGAAATCATATAAAATATCTTCTCTGATGACAATGGAATGAAACTAGAAATCAATAGTAGAGGAAAATTGGAAAATCCATAAATATGTAGAAATTAAATAACATGCTCTTAGACAACAAATAGGTCAAAAATAAATCTCAACGGAAATCAGAATATAACCTGAGGCAAATGAAATAGAAATGGAAGTTAAATGCAAAGCCAGAAGAAGGAAAGAATTAGTAAAGACTAGTGTAAAGATAAATGAAATAGAGAATAGGAAAACAACAGAGAAAAATCAATAAAAACAAAAACTGGTTCTTTGAAAAGATTACCAAAATTGACAAATCTTTACCCAAATTGACTAAGAAGAAAAGAGAGAAGACTAAAATTACTTAACCAGAAATGGAAGTTGAGACATTACTAAAAACATTACAAGATATCAAGGATTATAAGAGAAATGAACAGATGTGTGCCAATAAATTGGATAACCTGGATGAAATGCACAAATTTTTAGAAGTACACAAACTCACAAAGCTGGCTCAAGAAGAAATAAAAAATCTGAATAGAACTGTAACAAGTAAAGACATTGGATCAATAGTCAATTCTACTAAACATCTAAAGAAGAATTAACATCATCCCTTGTCAATTCTTTAAAAAAAGTAAAAATAAAAGAGGATGGAACACTTCCCTGCTTAATGGGTACAGAGTTTCCTTTTGGGGTGACAAGACACGTGGATCTCCGTAGAGATGATGGTTGCACAATATTGTAAATGTACTTAATGTCACTTAATGGTACACTTTAAATTGATTGAAATGGTAAATTTTATGTTAAATGCATTTTACCACAATTAAAACAAACACCGACCTTTAAATTCTAAAGGTTATATTATTTTTATTTCTAAAATTTACATTTAGACTTTTTTTCAACTATGAATAACGAATTTTAATACTCTCTTTTTCCTCTCCACATGTTATATTCTCCCTTTTATTTTTAATACAATAAATACATATATTTTCTATTTTATAGATGATAATTCCAATATCTAAAATCTTTTTTATTTGATCCAACTGTATATTATATCAACTGACTATCATTTATATTGCCTTACTTCCTTGTTTGCTTTGTGATTATTTTTATTGGGAGTTCATGTGTTTTTTTGTGTGTGTGAGCAAGATCAGCCCTGAGCTAACATCCATGCCAATCCCCCTCTTTTTTGCTGAGGAAGATCAGCCCTGAGCTAATATCTATTGCCCATCCTCCTCCTTTTTTTCCCTTTTTTTTTTCCCCTCCCCAAAGCCCCAGTAGATAGTTGTATATGGTAGTTGCACATCCTGCCAGTTGCTGTATGTGGAACGCCGCCTCAGCATGGCCGGACAAGCCGTGCGTCGGTGCACGCCCAGGATCTGAACCCAGGCCGCCAGTAGCGGAGCACGCGCACTTAACCAGGAGTTCATGTTTGAAAACAATTGAATTTGTGGGAGATCCCTGTAACCAGGATTCAAGTTTTGTTCCTTCAGAGAGTACGTACATTTCTTTCTGCTTGCTACCTAAAACAGTGACAATACATGATCACTTCATGGCATGACTTTGTACTTTATTTTTTCCCTTGGGGTGGTCAGACCACATAGGTAATGTGAAATTGGACCACAAAACCACATGAGCACCAGCTTGTGGTTAAGAATCTTGAAAGCCAAAGGGATGATAGACAAGCTTTTGAACATTCTATCTTTGCCAATGATAACTTTTCTGTTTTATTTATTTTTCCAGGTTGGCCCTTTCACTGAGATTGTCAGCCTTGAGTCCCAGCTCTACGTATGATCCCTGCTCTGATTTTTCACTGTGTGTGGGCTCTGGGCGCACACGTGTTATTAAAATCAAAGCTCTATATTAAGGGATGCTCAAGTTTTCCCAGGGAAGCCATGGACTTTATTTCACTTATTACTCTGGATTTATGCTTTCTATTTGCTTTCTGCCTCTGAGGATTACTCTTACTTTATTGCTGGCTCAGACACGCATTTTAAAACTATCCTTTTTAAAATTATATTCAACATTTTCCGGTATTTGGGGAGTAGGATGATTTGGAGTAACTATTCTGCCATATTGCTGGAGAGGCTATATTCTCATATTGTTTTTATCCAGAGACAGAGGAAAAAGTCAGGCCCTAACACTGTATCATTGTCCAAATTATCCTAACAATGAAACAAATCCACTAACTCTCCTTGTCAGCCTTTCTGTGGTCATCATTAGCACTTTCACCAAATATTTCCAGCTCTTTAACTTTCATGCACAAGGTAGGATTGCTTTCCGCCAGTTTGAAGTTCGAGTTAGCCATGTAGCTTTATTCGGCCATTGAAATGTAAGTGAGAGTGAAATGTGTCACTTCTGCCTAGAAAATTTCAGAGACAGTGAGTGCGTCAACGCATACCACTCTTCCTGCTGCACAGGTCAAGCGAAGAATAAAGCCTTTGTCTTTCTGGATCCCCGAGGGATTACGATGACCAGAGATGATCCTTCCCCTTTGCTGACCTGTATTGGAAATGCAGGCTGTATAAGAAATGAAGTTTTGTTATCTTGCACCACTGAGATCTGGGGGAGTATTTACTATCATAGCATATCTTAGTCTATACTATTGGCTATACAGTCAAATACTATTACTGTTTAAGCTCGGTCCAATGGCCACTACTTCATGACGACTTCATTGATGTTGCTCAAAAAATAATCACTCTCTCTTCTAATCTATACTAATAAGAATAACAATAAAAATGACTAATTGAGTTTACTATTAGTGAGTTGTTGTGTGGTCTTTTGCTCACATTAAGTTATGTACTATTACCACAGAATTATGAAGAAGATGCATTATCATTTCTGTTTTTCAAATGAGGAAAATAAAGCTTTAAGAAATTAAGGAGCACCCACATTGCTCATGTGACTTTTGTCATATTTGACTGAGATTGTAATTATTGCTACATTCTTGTATTATCCCAGTTCAAATAACACCTATTTAACTTCATGCCATCAGTCCTAGCCTAGTGGGCTGAGCACAGTTGGTGTTCAATGTTTAAAACGTTTTTTCTAATTTAAAAAAATACACTGAAAATTTAAATAAGAAAGAATATATAAATGATAAAATAACAAATACTGTTAAGTTTACCACTCTGAGAAAGTCTTAGTAAGGATTTTTGGTTTATTTCCTTCTACATTTTCTATGCATATGCAATTTGTAGATTGTTGACACAATATTCTGTGTGCAAATTTATAGACTGAATTTCATATTTAAATTCATATATTAAGTACTCCATGCCCTTAACATCTATTTTAATGACAAAATAAAATGCAATCATATGGGTAAATTCATAAGTTACTTCACATTTCCTGTGTTGTGATTAACTTTACCTATTCTTTAATTCAAAAATATTTATTGAGTTCCTTTCATATACCAGGTACTCTTCTAGACACTGGACACAAGTGCAAAAAAAAAAAATGAAATCTCTGCTCTTATGGAATTTGTTTTCTAGTGGGAGAAGACAGATGATCAATCAATAAATATATAATCTCATATAAGCACTATGAAGAAATAAAGTAATAGAGAATGAATGGTCATTCTATACTTTAGAAAGGGTGGTCAGGGAAGCTTTTTAGATGAGGTGATAATGTTTGAGGAGAGGATGGAATGAAATGAGGGATCAAACTGTCTAGTTCTTTGAGGGAAGAGAGTTCTGGGCAGATGGAACAGCAAGTGTGAAGTAAAGTCCTAAGGCAGGTGCTTGGCATGCTCTGGAAGGAGTCAGGATGGCTGGAGGAACTCAGTGGGTAAGGAGGAGATTGGTAGGGATCAGACAAAGCAGGCAGCAGAGATCCAAAACTTATAAGCCACAGTGGTTTTTGAATTTTACTTTGAATTTGTAGGGAAGTAATTGAATTATTTTGAGCACAAAAATGATATGATCAAATATGTATTTTAACAGCATTTTTCTGGTTTCTCTATGGAAACTGTATGGGGTGGTGGGATCAATAGTGTAAGCAGGGAGACCTTTTAAAGACTGTTGCAGGGTTCAGGCAAGAGAAGATGGTGGCGCAGAGAAGAGTGGTAGTGGTTTAAGTGGCAAGATGTAGATGGTCAGATTATTTGGGGTATATTTTGAAAGCGGAGCCAATATGATTTCCTGGTGGTTAGGTAGGAGAGAAATAGTTAAGGCTGGTCCCTAGCCCTTGTTTAGCTTTGATTTGTAATGTACAATTAGATTTTCAACATATCTACAATAAATAACATCTCAATGGATGTCTTGTGTATAATTGTCTGCATATCTTAGCTACTTCTCCTTTTGTTATATTCTTTCCCTAAAAGAGGAATTACCTGTCATGGGGGAATTTTTAAGAAATCTCTTGTAAAATCATTGACACATAGTGGCTTTTGTGGAGGCATTTCTTTGACAACATTTACTTTTTGTATATTGTATATAATTTCTCCTTCTTAGATTAGTTGAATTAGAAATTAACTTACAAACTTTTCCATTTCATTGATATATTTGAATTTGTTTTACTATAGATGGTGCAACTTATTTTCATCTAGTGCACCGTCTGCTTCTACATATGTAATCACATCTCATTTGTTGTTTCTAGAACTACTTGATCTTCCACCTCATTAGACTTGTAGATTTCTCTCCACTGTCATCCTTACTAAATCTTCAAAAATGTTAGTTATTCTCCCAATTATATTTATTCCCTTCAAACTACTTTTCTAACTATATTTGCCTTTTCTTTCCTAACTTTTTGAGTTGGATGTTTTATTCACTCATTCATTCTCACCTGTACGTTTGTGTACATGTGGATGTGGATGTGCAAACACTAGTATACATCTGTAAAGCTATGGATTTGCAATTATTATAGTTTCAGGCAAATTTAAAATATGTTTACATGTAGTTTCAGGTCATCTCTTCTTTCCAAGGTATATGCAATTTTATTTTGATTTCCTTATTGATCCATTCTTATAGAATACTGTTTAAAATTTCCAAATAGTTGTGCCGTTTTATAAGTTTCTTATTAACTAGTAGTTTTACTACAGATTCAGAGATGTGCCCTATGTAGTTTCATAGGTATATTCTTGGTGTTAATCTTGTCTATTACATTAAATACTCTGTTAGCCATAGTGATCTAAGTCCAGTGTTAGTATACATGAATGCTAATTTTCCATCAGAAATTAACTGTTGCTTCAGGCTTATAACTTAATGACTGGAAGGGACACTCCAAGCAAATGAGTCCTGCTCATTTTGAACTCAGATCTGTGATCCCAGCTGGCAAATTTTCCTATTATTAATGTTATTTATGAGAAATCATTTTATACTTACTTGAAAAAAAACCTAAGATCTCTGTTCTGTGCTTATTATTTCCTGAGTCTCCGTCTTGGATTCATTTTGGCCTTAACATATGGAGAAAGAGGCTGGAGGAACAGGAAATTGTTTTCCCAAACAGTTAGAAACCTCTTCCCAGTTAAAAAAAGAAGAAAAGAAATCTCTTCCCTTTACTACACAGTTGAATAAGATCAAAGAGAAAAGAAGGCAAAGCCAACCAAAGAGATGGTATAAAACAGAAGCAACAAGAGATTGTGCCATAAGGGTTCTCCTTGTGAAAAAAGTCATCGTTTTGCCTTTTTCGTGAAGATTATGTCATGCAGGGCCATCGCCCAGGAGTTTGCCCTTGATCTGAATCAGAAGACCCCATTCACAAGACTGGAGTGATGGCCTTAACAGTGATCATGGAGGACAGAAACTTTTAAATTTCTTCTGTATGCTTTATTGTGATAGGAAAACTCTCCCAAATTTAATTCCTTTCCTCTCCTCTTTCTTGTTAAATGTCTATTTCACAAAGTAGCATTTCTTCATAGTATTCTGAGAGGGCACTGTCTACTAACTTACAATACCACCGCAAAGACTGCCAAGTGGTTTTATCTGTTAACACATTCTGGAAAGATTTGCTTGTTGAACATTTTCACTCAGGGAAGAACAGCTACTATATGAGCTTATCCTATTATGTTGTTACTCTTGGGATGAAGCCCAGGAGTGATGGGTTTCTGCTTTTTATTGCTACCAATGCTGGGAGGAGCCTCTGTTACTTTGGCTTACTACATGTGGAAGACGTTTCTCCTAGACAAAGTCCTGCTGCTAGGTTGGATTTCTGCTTCATGTGTCCACTAACTCCCTGGCTTATTATATGATCTTCTCCACTTACAGTGAAAGGAATAACTAATTATGCCTGCAAGACCAGGCAAAGGATTTCCGGAACAGATGGTATTTGAGCTGGCTTTTTATGTTTTTATAGGATGAGTTGCAACCTGCTACGTGGAGAAGGGCAAGGGAAGGATTTTCGAGTTACTGGAAAAACATCTGCAAAAGCTGGATTCAAAACTAGATATGTTCATATTTAAAGCCAAGTATGCAGTGGTGTGTCTGGAATACTAAGTTTATATGACTTTCCAAAGAAGACTTTATATGCCATGTCAAAGAGTTTTTATCTTATAACACAGTGGTGTCAAAACAACGTTACACAACTGGATATTTTTAAAATGATAGTAGTACTTAATCATTGGATTAATCACCAAGCCTTCTGCCAACTTCCCTATGTCTCCCAAGAATCAACAGAATCCACTCAGAACTATCATAGCACTCATCTCACTAGAAAGTGTGCTTTAGAAGTAGTTTTAGCTCCTTCCTTAAAGAGGGGTGAGTCTCCAAATGATTCAGCAATGAAGTAAACAGTAAACTCCCAGAATAATCTGGCCTTTCTGGCCCAGTGCCCACTCACACTCTAGGGCCTGATTCTCAGCCAGTTGACTTGAATTTCTTTCCAACTTTATTCTTCTCAACCCTATTTTGGAAGATCCTTTCAATGATCAAGTTCTTCCTGAAAATTCCACCAATTCTGCCTTGCGTTCTGTAATATTGGGGGCCAGTAAATTTTTTTGTTTGTTTCTGTAAAGGGCCAGATACCAAATATTTCAGATTTTGTGGGCCATATGGTCTCTGTTATACCTACTCAACTCTGCTGTTGTAGTGCAAAAGCAGCCATTGACAACAAGAAAAAGAATAGACATGACTGTGTTCCACTAAAACTCTATTTATAAAAGACACAGTAAGCTAGATTTGGCCCAATGGCTGTAGTTTCTAACTCTTGGTCTAGAGTTTCCTCATCTTAAATCTCAAGGTCTGCTTGGACTCAACTGAATTTATTACACTTGATTTCTTGGACTTGATCCCTACATGTTGATTTCATCCTTGGAACCACTGTGTGGCTCCCATTATATTATGCTCACAAAAAAACTCCTTATTATTCTTGTACTGCAGCAGCAAGGCTAACTTGGCTTCCTAAAGCAAACCTTTTGTGGCACTGAGAAGAGTTAATGTTGTAAGAGCTCAGGAAACTCATTATGAGGCCCAGAAGAATTATAAAGACAATGGGAATTGATAAGTAATAATATTATCTAATAATTATAAGGGTGCACTATGTGTCAGACACTAAGTATTTACATATAAAAATTCATTTAATTCTAATGATAATGCTGTGAGACACTATCCTCTCTAACAGAAGAGGGAACTAAAACAGACAGATTAAGTAAGTAATCCGCCCAAGACTCAACAGCTGGTAAGAGATGGAGCCAGCATACGAACCCAGGCAATCCAGCTCCAGAGTCAACATTCTTAACCACTATACTCCCCTGAGAGGTGCTGCAGAATGCGAAAATTGTCTGAGAGGGAATGATCATGACTCAGCAAACAATTAGATACAGTGAGAGTGGAAGAAGAAACAGAATAAATTGCAAATCATTCAATTGGGAGAATATTTGCTGACTATGTTAATTTTTCAATTATTTTGTAGTTTTGTATGAATTTCAAATAGGTTTCTCGTAGACAGAAGTAGTTACCTTAGACCTTGTTAGAGAGTTCCTAGCCAGAAATATAGTCTTAAAATCATTTTAGTTTATCAGTGTTTCTCGAAACATAGGTGCATATGAATCATCTAGGAATTTTTTTCATATGCAGATTATGATTCAATAGGTTAGGGGTAAGGCCTGAGGTTCTGCGTTTTTAACAAGCTCGCAAGCTGGGCTGAATTCACAGGTGTGACTTGTGCAGTTACACAAAGGCCTCACACTTGATTTAATGCTCTGCTGTCAGCATTTTAATATTCTTAGTAAATTTATGAACAAAGGGCTGTGCATTTTTACATTGCTTTGGGCCCCACAATTTATGTAGCCTGTCCTGCTTTGGGATGCTGCTGCCGCTGCTCTGTGGACCACATTTCGAATTGAAAGGGTATACTATAAGGGTTTGCAAAGTATGGTTCACTGGGCAAATTTGGCCAGCTGCCTGTTTTTGTAAATAAAGTTTTACTGGAACGTAGCCACACCTCTTGTCTATATATTTACACATGTTGTGTATGGCTGTTTTTGTGCTCTAACATGAGCTGAGTAGCTGTGACTAACAGAGACGATATGGCTGTCAAAACCAAAAATATTTGCTTTCTGGTCCTTTATGGAAAAAGTTTGCTGACCTCTGGCCTAGTAGATGATATTAGAGGCTATAGGATCAGGAATAGCATGTTAAACAAATAGTTTTCTCAATATTTTGGATAATATTGTCTTATATTTGTTAAGTTTTTGGGTTTTTTAAACAAAGCATTTTTAACATACATTAACTCATTTTATCTTATAGCACTCCTTTGAGGTAGATGTTATATTCTTAATTGCATATGTTGAAAATGGGGGTTCAGAGAGCTTAACCTACAGTCATGAGCAACATAAGGATGTTTTGGTCAATGATGGAGCGCAGATACAACAGTAGTCTCATTAGTTTAGTAACATATAGCCTAGGTGTGTAGTAGGCTATACCATCCAGATTTGTGTAAGTACACTTACGACATTTGCACAAGGATGAAATCTAAAGATGCATTTCTCATAACATATCCCTGTCGTTAAACAGCACATGACTGTACTTGTGCAGGACCATGTAATAGTCTGTTAAAGAGATCAAATTCTTTCTACTTTTTTACACCCTATTCACATACTCTATTTCTCTTTAATGGTCTTGTTAGGGAATTTTTTCTCTAAATAGAGGCTCTGGTCTTATCCTACAACAACATCATTTTCATACAGTAATTCAGTGGTTATCAAACTGCATTCCAAATAGCACTAGGGGATCTCAGAGATACTTCAGAGGCCACTGAAAATGGACAAGGTACAGAGAGAAGACAAGCACGTCCAAGATACCTTACTAACTTTCCATATAGGACACTTGTGTTACATTGAGTCTGAAGAAACTAACTTTCCATATAGGACACCTGTGTTACATTGAGTCTGAAGAAATACTTCCACTCAATATTGTTTTTAAACACTGCTTCAATAATTACTATCTCTTTTTGTTTTGTTGCTTAAACTACTCTAAAGTGCCTGGAAACATCTGCCTTTCTTCCCTCTCCCTCCTCCGTCAATGTAACACAGCACTCTATTATAAATTAGTACACCATTATCTTTAACAAAGTTGATTATCTGTGAATCATGTTACTCAGCATGACTACATTGAAGCATTATGCAAATTGGGTCTATTATTTCTTCCTTTTTGTATATGAAGGGAGGATTGTTTAGGTAGGAGTAATGATGAAGATTGATTAGACATTGTATCCTATTACACCACAATAATAATTAAGACAATGGTTGAAATTCTCATATATACATGACAGAAAGGCATATTTAAGAAATGATATTAAAACTCTCAGATAAAAAAATGAACGTTATATGGCTTTAGGGCTTTTAACTAGAAATAGCATGAGACTAAATATGACTGTGGAAAGTATCATATCTGGTTTTAATAAAGACAGTAGATCACCTTGCACTTTTTTCATAAGAAACACATAGCCGAGAGGAAAATGAACTTTCCTGATTAGTACTTCAAGATTATGTTTATGGTAGAGATGGAAATGTGTCTTTTTGCCTCATAAAATAGGTTTCTCAGAGATTATTTTAATAATTTCCTCAATTAATTTTTCAATAAGTCTATTGCCTACTGCAACTGGCATCCAGCCAATACTGTCAGCTAGTTTGCGGTACTCCTGTTCCCTGGGACTGGGTCTTACTTTTATTTATTTTCCAGAGCTTTAATCCATAGAACATTTTAGGAATAGAATCGTTATTAACCTCTCAGATTAAAGCATCCCTACCAGCTACCCAATCTATTCCCAGTAAATAGAATGTAGTTTTTTAAAATGGGTAAAATTCAAAGACATCTATTGGATGGGAAGTGGGTCAAGGTCAAATTACTTTGAATAAATGAGAATTAAAGTTGAATCCAAAATACAAATTCTGATTTCTGCTTCTTTTTAGTGGGTGCATGTGTATGTGTGTGTGAGCAGCATGTCTCTCTTTCTATTTGATTGGGAATTTTGAATCACTAAAAGATGAAACAAGAGAATACTTATACGGTTTCTTAAATAGAACACATTCAAAAGCAATAATCATAAAGGAAAAGATCAATTAATTGGATTATATTAAAATCATCTTTCTGCTGAATAAATGAGAGTCCAAAAAGCAATCCACAGATTGGTTTATACGGCTAACATTGTTGGCAATGATGTGGGGCAACAGAAACTCTCAAACCTATCTGGTCAAAGTGTAAATTGGATATCCATTCTAGAAAACTCTTTGGAATTGCATATAAAAATGATAGACATGAACTGATAATATCATCACTGGTTATAAATGCAACTTAGTGGTATGTACTCAGAGACAGGCACATTTGTTCATGGCCGCTTTATCTGTAATGGCCAAAATTAGAAACGAACAAAATGCCCATAACCATAGACTAGATAAGTAAATTATGGTGCATTTATATAACAAAATTCTATAAGATAACAAAAATGATTGCTGCTACATGGAATAATGTGGATGAAACAATGCAGAGCAAAAAAAATCAGACATATGTATGCACTTAGAGAGTTATTCCATTCATATAAAGAACAAAGACACACAAAAATCATATATAGTGTTTAATGTCAGACTAGTAGTCACCTTAAGAAAGAAAATGGGTCACGATTGTGAGGGGCATGAGCATGGCTTCTGAGATGCTGGTAATGTTCTCTTTCTGGACCTAGTGGTGGTTACTTGGGTTTTCATTTTGTAATAAATTATTGAATTGTATATTTATGTCACGCACTTTTGCATGTGCATTATATTTCGTTTTGGTAAAGGGGGTAGTTACAGCAATAAGATATAATCTATATAGTAAAAAAAGTTACTTTTCCTATTAATTCATTCCAGAATAATGCAAAATTGTGAGAGAGATAATTTTGTCACAGTTCAGAGGGGTAATTATTTTTCTTCCCATTCTAGAAATTTATCAACTTCTAACATAGATTTGATTGAGCTAATAATGCTACAAATAGCTTGCAACCACTTATTAATATAAGATAATTAAAACAATGGTAGCATGGCTTTTACTATTCATAGAACAGATATCCATACTAGTAAAGTTATGAATTAAATCAATTAAACTTAAAAAACAGCAAGATACCACTTGAATTAGCATTTGACATGTACATCTTAAAATGGCTGAGAGATAAATTCAACCTTGTTTTTGTCAGAGAATAAGGAAAGATTTTGCTTTTACAGACTCTTGAATAAATTCGGATACCTAAGTAGATACATTAAAGGCTGTAAAAGAGAAGCAAAGATGAATATTACTTCTGCCCAAAGAAAATATTTCTAAATACAAAAAAAAAAGTAGAAAAAGGCATAACTGTGATACAACTGTACCGGTAATGAAATAGTATAGAATAGATATCAGACGGTGGCTCCTAGAATGTGTTTGTCTCAGCAATCAGGCAACAGGGTATTTTGCTTTCACTCCAAGAAGGAAGATGAGAGCCATCTGAAAAATAAGATTAATAAATTCCAAGCAATGTATTTGGCAGAGTAATTAGCAGGTTGGGAATTCAAGAACTCCAAAGGAATAATTTTAAAAAAATAATGCAGAAAAGCAATGGTCAAACTGAGCAACTGTTCACAAATTGAAAAAATGTATATATTCAGCAAGAGGCAGGATCTAGGAAACCAAGATAATTATTTAATTGCTACTTTGAAGAATAGAGCTATATTTTCAGTAGGACAGTCAAACAGCAAAGGGTCCTATAGGAGCTAATAAAAGGAAATCTAAGCAATTTCTACAAGAAGCTCCGTAGGAAATAATGTCACAACAGATGGATAGTAAAGACATGTAGGATAAAGTGAGAAATACCGTAGTTCAGAAATATTTCTATCAAAATAGAAATATACTGGAATATAACTTACACTATTATTTGCAGAAAAGAAAATTCTGATCTATTGCCGGATCACCTCGTGTGAATATTATTTTTAGAGTCTTATTTTCCCTGAGATAAAAATAAGTACAAACCAGGTGAATTTCCACTACAACCCTCAATCTATGGTCAAAATGAACAGTCAAGCATATAAATCTTAAGTGACAGTTGGGAGGCAACAAAATAAAGTTTCTCAATAAGTGTGAGGTTATTTATCTTATGACCCTTTGAAGTGCTCGAATAAGGAAATCATTTATATTGTGAAATCAAACTAGCATGCTTCGAATTTTAGGAATATTAGTTTGCCTCTACTTCCTAGAATTTCAATCATATAAGTCCAAAAACAAGCACAAAAGAGGAGAAGTAGAGTGGGAGAATGGAAATGACTGTGAGTGTGTAACATGGACAGAGAACTATGCTTATATTAGATTGAATAAGAAAAAGTCAGTTTTCCTCCTTCTGTGTAGGGAAAAACCCAGTTCTTCCCTACCGTGAGTTTCTTCTCTGTACATCTCCTTTACTATTCACACAGAACACTTTACTTCTGAGGCTTCTCTTCACCAAATGTGTGGAGGTTTTTCCCTAAAACAAGCAATTCTCTGTGACCCTGGCTGGGTGTCCTACAATATGACTCAATTCTAACACTATCTATCTAGATATAACATCAAATCCCACAGGTTAAAGGCTCAGACCCACAAGACTGATCCCCGCTTCAGATGCCAGTCAAAAGCCCAGGTTATCACCTGTGCTTCTGACCAACCAGCTATAGATCGGAGGTTCCCATGACTCCCTCCTTGGGTTTGATTAATTTGCTAAAGCAGCTCACAGAACTCAGGAAAACACTTACTTTTACCAGTTTATTGAAGGATATGTTAAAGGATACAGGTGAATAGCCAAATAAAGAGATATATAGGACAAGGTTTGGGAGGGTCTCGAGTGCAGGCGCTTCTGTCCTCATGGAGTTGGGATGTGTCACCCTCCCAGTGTGGACGTGTTCGCCAACCTGAAAGCTCTCTGAACCCCTATATTGGAATTTTATGGAGGATTCCTCATGTAAGCAAGAGCAATTATGAGCTCTATTTCCTGCCCCTCTTCACTTTCTGGAGGGTGGGGGGTGGGGCTTCTAATCCAAGCTTCTAATCATGGCTTTGTCTTTATAGTGACCAGCCTCCATCCAGGAGCCCACCCAGAGTCACCTCATTAGAACAAAAAATGCTGCTAGTGCTCTTATCACCAAGGAATTCACAAAGGTTTTAGGAGCCTTGTGCCAGAGATGGGGTCAAAGACAAATATTAGAATCAGAGACGCTCCTAGTGTTCTTATCACATAGAAAATTACAAGGATTTTAGGAGCTCTGTGTCAGGAACCAAGGACAGAGACCAATCTATATATTTTCTATTATTTCATATAGATGTATGATATATTTCCCACAAGTGCTTAGTATATAACTACATGTTACATGCATACAGACTGAGGCCCATAATGATTAAGTAAATTGTTAGAGGTCAGTTAATATTAAATGCTGGAGTAAAAATTGAAAACATACCTGTTTGAGACATCCCTCTTACCTTCCACTATTTTGTACTAGCTCCCTAGAATCCAAAGAATGAGTAAATAGACTAGGCTTTGCATGGTTGACCTTATTGTGGGGGTCAAGAAAGCAGTCACTTATGAGACACAAAATATTCTCTTCCTGGCTCTAACATTTTCTGAAATTCCTACTGTTCTCATCTGTATTTAGAGCTGAAGGCCAAAGTTATGTGCAAATATTTTTGGCTGAAATAGCCATAACAATAATTCCTCAGGTACTGAGTGCCTTAGATAGCCAGGTAGCCTAAGGGAATAATGGAGAAAAAGACATATAGGGCTATTCTCTCTATTTCCATTGTTTCCAGGAGACAATTGTTCTGTTGCTACAGCTATAGCTTTTATAAAGTGTAAAGGTTAGCAAGGATATGTGCCTCTTATTAGTGTCTCTGAAAATAAAAATTTGATAAAATATATTTAAGGAACTTTATGATTTGATTTATTAAATCATAAGCCCAAGCTACTATCGTTTAGGGATAAATTTCAACTTGCTATGTGGATTACTTTGTTTAACAAATATACATTAAAATTTTACTCTACATCAGGCATTCTGGCATGTTCTGGGGCTATACAAATGAAAATAATTTTGTCTCTGGAGTCTGAACTTAGGAAGCTTAAATCTATTGAGAAGACAGACTATTCTTTACACTCCACTCTTAATACCCTTGCTTCAATTCCTTAAGCAGCCATCTCCTTAAAGGCACACTCCCTAATGAACAGCATGTAATATTTACCCCACTCCTGCTTCTTCTCATCCAAGTAATACCTGCTTATCCTTAAAATTTTGCCTAAAATATCACTTCCTAAGAGAGGCTTTTCTTTATTTTCTGGTTTAGGTCATAAGAAGGAATAAATATTTGTTGATTACTTGAGTGATTGATTGAAATAACAAATGAAGGTGTCTTGAGGAGAATTTGAAGTTTTTTCGGTAGAGGAGACTTTAGAATGGTGAATCTTATTACGTCCATTGGGATCAGCATATGTCCAGCTGTGGATACGTAAGCTCCTTGTTTTGCTGGAAGTTTATCCAAGCAACAGGGAGTAGTGTGAATGATTTCTAACCATATATATCATAGTCATCTTTTAATCGCTTATCAAAATACAAATATTTAAGCCTCACCATCAGAAATAGTGATTCTAAAACTCATCTCCTGTGTCACTCACCGTGAGGCCTTCCTTGACCCCTTCATCCCCTGTCATAAAGCTCATGAGCTCCAAAATCTTTTGTCCTGTTCTGTTCTGTATCCCCAGTGCTTAGAATAATACCCAGAAGAGTTCCTCAATATAATACCTGGTTGAATACTCCTTTTAATTCCCCATGGTACTTATATCACTTCATAATTGTCCAGGAATTATTTACAATTTTGTCTCCTCTGTAAGTGTGGGTTTCTTGAGGACACAGACAGCATGTTCCAATCATTTTCGTATCCGAATTAACCAGAATAATATGTATGAGAATAATCTGTGCTAAATATACAGTCCTACTTGCTTCTTATGCAAATACAGATATGGTGCCTAGCATGCAGAGGATGAATTTGAAGAACTAGAGCTTGGAATCTCTCAGAGCAATAAAAACATAATTGCATTAGTTCATGGAAAAAATTATATGTGCATGAAATATATTAGCCATAAAAAGGAGAATAGAAGGAAATAGTTTGTGATTTATGATTCTTTTGGTGTTAGGTTAAATGTAGATGAATGAGTGAGAATATAAATATAATTATTATTATATATAATAAATAAATAATAAATATTTAAGACAATTTACAATTTTTGAATGTAGGCAACATGGGTATCATTAGCTAAATAGGAAATACAAAAGGAAAAACTCTAATTTGCAACAGAAAATATAGCACTAAATTGAATTCGAAGCAAAGATGGGACATGCAGGTAATATATATGTAGGCAGATGGAAAAATGAGGCCTAAATGTATTTCTCAGGAAAGAAGACTGAGTTGGATATATGGTTTTTGGAAATGATAGTTTATGTCACACAACAAAGCACAAAGAGTGAGAAGAAGGCTAAAATGATCACATAATTTTTAACCTTCGTTTTGTTAATGTGGTGTATCACATTGTTTGATTTGCTGATGTTGAACCATCCTTGCATTTCTGGAATAAATCCCACTTGATCATGGTGTATGATCATTTTAATGTATTGTTGAATTCAGTTTGCTAATATTTTTGTTGAGTATTTTCGCATCTATGTTCATCAAGGATATTGTCCTGTAATTTTCTTTTCTTGTAGTGTCCTTGTCTGGTTTTGGTATCAGGGTAATTCTGGTCTGGTGAAATGAGTTTGGAAGGGTTCCCTTATCTTCTATTTATACAACAATCTATACAATATACTTTTTTTTTAACACTATTGAGAGTAAATTACTAATATACAAAGAAACAAAGCTGAAAAAATATTTCATGAGATTTTCTCAAGTGCAAAAGTCAACTTCTAAACATTGCAATATAAACTTTACAAAATGATGTCTTTGACTTCATATATGCAAATGGAAAAACATCATTTCTAATTCCATTTCCACAGGCATGGTAAGTCCTGATATACTTAGAAAATAAATAATTTAAGAATATAATATTTTCCTACTATTAACCAGAAATTTTTTTAGTACGTATATTACTACAATTGTGGACAATTAAAATAGCATTAAAACTACAAAAAAAAAAACCTCACATAATGGATGTTAACAGTTTATTAGCTAACAGATTTTTTCTATTTATCTAAGGCATATTCTAAGAGATTAACAAATACATGTATATATAATATTGTCTAATATAACCAACTAATAGAACTTTCTAAGACCAAAATCTCCTTTGCCGTTTGTTTTTTTGTAAAGTAATTCAATCAAGAAAAGACTGGATTGTAGTATCTATTACAGTTTTACATCTGCTTACCTTATGACCCAGAATTTCCACTCCTGGCTTTGCACTTAGCAGACATATGTTCTTTTTTTTTGTGAGGAAGATCAGCCCTGAGCTGACATCTGTGCTAATCCTCCTCTTTTTGCTGAGGAAGACCGGCTCTGAGCTAACATCTATTGCCAATCCTCCTCCTTTTTTTTTTTTCCCCAAAGCCCCAGTAGATAGTTGTATGCCATAGTTGCACATCCTTCTAGCTGCTGTATGTGGGACGTGGCCTCAGCATGGCCGGAGAAGCAGTGCGTCGGTGCGCGCCAGGGATCCAAACCCGGGCCGCCAGTAACTGCTAAGCCACTGGGCCAGCCCAGACATATGTTTTTATGTTTACCGAAAGACATGTACTAGAATGTTCAGGGCAGCACCATTCATAATAGCCAAAACCTGAGAACAATCCACATATCCATCAACAGTAGAATGGATTAAAAATTGTGGTATATTTGTATAATGGAATACCATAAATCAATGAGAATAAATAAACTACAACGACATACATAAATGAATCTTAAAAACATTTATTGAATGAAAGAAGCCAAACAGAACAGAGCACATAATGAATGATTCCATTTGTATAAAGTTTATGTATCACTAAAAGTAATCTATAACGATCAAGTCAGGATATTAAATACTATTAGGGAGGGTGGTGACTAGAAGAAGATACAAGAGGGGCGTCCAGGCTACTATAATATTCTCTATCTTGATCTGGGTGCTGTTTACAGTGTGTTCACTTTGTGAACATTTATCAAGCTGTATACTTATGATGTATTCATTTTTTATATATGTCATACTTTAATTAAAAAGTTTACATTAAAACGATATGTTTTGGGAACTACAAAAAAAACAAATATATTGGCAAGTCCCCAGGGAGGATCCTAGTTCTAACTTAAATATTTTCTACCTCTTCAGCTACACAGTGGCTAAATCTTCACCATCAGTGTGGGGTAATGGGAGTAAACTCTACCACTATCAACATACCATTTATATGCCTAATTTCAGGGAATTTTCTTCACTGGTTTATATAACCATGGTCAATGTCTGTTAATAGGAATGCCTAGGAAGGAGATAAATTTAGGTCTTGTGGTGAACAGATTGTGAATCCAGATGAGGCTCATTGGATATTTAATCACAATTCCCCAGAAGCATATGAAAACCAAGTTTTTTTGACCTTCTCAGAATAAGATAGACTTAATTTTATTTACTCCCTTCCATTTTCCTCAGCAAAGCATTGTTCTAATCGAGCACGAAGTCTCAATTTACTGAGTTAAACTTTGTACGAGCTTTCTTCTGCTAGGGCTAGGATAATGTTTCCCTTAGAAAAAAAGTACATAAAATTATGTCTGTTGTAAATAAAACAATATCATGTTTTTAAAAATATGACAGCAAACTATAAACTGAAAAACCAACAGCCTTGCATGGTAGGAAGTGCCATATGGAATGAATGAGTCAGTCAATCTGTCAGCAAACATTTGTTGAGCATCTACTTTGAGCCAACCACCATTCTCACACTGAGAATGTAGCAGCAGACAAAACAGTTGTGACCCCTGCCCTCAAGGGGCTTGCAGTAGAAGAACTACAGCCTGGTAGTCCAGAGTATTGGTTGAAATGAAGAAACATTAAAGAGACCAAGACAAAATCTAAGTATTTTTTATTTTGTCCTTAACACATGTAAAACATATTTTAACTTGGAGATATAATATCAAGATCTTTTCTCTTACTATATATCCCCATATTGGAGTTCTGCATTTTATTATTTTCATTAAACACAACCATAAGATCATTCTATGATATCCAGGTTCATTTTCTTTATGTAGAGCAGGAACTCACCAATACTTGCAAAGTGTCCTGAATGCAAAATCTCTCTAGCTTTTGATATTTTTTCCTCAGTCTTTCAGTTGTCTCTATTATATCTGATTCCAAAAGACAAATTTTAATGTCTCTCTGTTATGTATCTTTTCCAAAACACTTAAACTAATTTTCATAGAAACTACTCTATTTCTTTTCACACTAATATTTCTTTGGTTTATAAACAAATACATTAAATTATTATAATGAAAAATATAATAGACATAAAAAAGTCTTGAAAAAATGCAATTGATTGTTCATTAATGTATAATTACTGGAAGCAGATGTTCATGGATGCATAAGAACGTTGCCTGCAAGTGCTGGGCATTTAGCATCCTATAAGCACATTTTAATTAACAGAAAAGAATAGAGAGCAGTGGTCCATCAAGTAAGTTGTTTAAATAGGTGCAGGTTAGAAAAACAACTAAAACTGAACTATATAACTATTAGAACTATCTAGTAAGGGAGATACCAGCCATGTGTGGCCCTTGAGCTTTTTGGTATACGCAAAAATATACTAAAAAATCTAATGTATATTTTACATTTACAGTACATCTCAGTTTGGACTAGCCAATTTACATAAAAACGTAAAATATCTCATTAATTATTTTTCATACTGATTACATGTTGAAATAATAAGATTTTGAATATATTGGGTTAAGTAAACATATTTTTAATTAATTTTACCTGTTTCTTTTACTCTTTTAAAGTAACCACTAAAAAATATTAAATTACACGTGGCTCACATTTATGTTTCTCAATATACTACATATTATATATATAATACATTTACGGTTCTCAATATATTATATATTACATATATATAACATATTTCTATTGGTCAGTGCTGTTCTAATATATATATGTGTGTGTGAGTATACATATATGTATATATATTTCATTTATGAATAAGAAAACTGAAGAACAAATATGTTAAAGTGTGCTCAGCGTCATACACAATGGGAAGTGGACAGTGGGAAAGCTGCTGGTTCCAGAGGCTGTTCTCTTAAGCAGTATCCATGCTGCATTCTTTTAACACATTCTTGACCCTAGTACAACAATTTTTTATATGTTCCTCCAATAAAATGGTAATTCTAAACAAGCATGCTAAACTGGATCAGCTGAAAAGACTTAAAGGACAGATAGGAAAGTGAATAAGGAAAAATGTAATACACTTAGATTAGCAACATCAGGGAGCAGAACTCCCCCTAGTGCTGAAAGGGCAGAGTAGTTTCCAGAACCTAGAGAAGTCACCCAGGGGGCTATGTCTCACTAAGTAAAAAGGGTTCCAAGAGAATGTATATCTAGACTTTATTCTCCTCCTGTCCTCTGATCTTCTGCTAGTATCTCCCATTGATGAACGCCAATAGGGAGCCAGAGAAGAAGGGCACCATTAAGCCATCTATATGGATCAGCTTCACAGACCACAGAGGAGAGTGGAAAGAGGGTGAAGGGTAGATCTAAGCAGACAAATGAAATATCTAGCACTCAAATGGATTATGATCTTGTTTCTAACCATAAACTCCTGTTGGATAGATGTACTTTCAATGCAGTAAAAGACAATCAGAAATGTTATTGCAGCTAAATTTTGTGTACGTTCAAATGGAACTAATTTTTTTAAGGGAGAAGCAATAAACACAGTGTGACAATAGCTTGAAAGCACTAGACTGAAAAATAACATATGAATTTTGGACTCAGATCCACAGCTCAGTAAAATCTCTCTCTCTCTTCTTTTGTTTTTTGTTTTTTTTTTTTGGCATGTGTTAAAGATTGGTTTTATAAAGAAACAAAAAAAAAGTGTCCCAATATGACAGGATTGTTGTAAGGGTCAACATTTCACTACGTGAAAGGTATATAACTAGGAAGTACTATACAATGTAAGACAGATGTCAGTTTGGGGTAGAGGCCCATAAGATTGGAATGGGAATAGTCTAATGCTTGTTCTAAACTCTGAAAAGTCCAAAGATCTCCCCAAGGTTGCTGTAAATATATATGGGGTTATGTTCTCATATCCACATTCCCCCTTAGAACAAGCTCTAGACTCAAGTTATCAATTGTCTCATTGATCAACATTCATTTTCTCTATGTTATAATGTGAAACAAAATATCTTTTTTAATTCTCATTAAAAAAATAAAATCCCGAAATCAACAATCCAAAGAGGCTTATGCACCCCTATGTTCATTGCAGCATTATTCACCATAGCCAAGAAGTGGAAGCAACCTAAGTGCCCCTCGACTGATGATTGGATTAAGAAAATGTGGCATATATATACAATGGAATACTACTCAGCCATAAAAAAAGACAAAATCGTCCCATTTGCAACAACATGGATGGGCCTGGAGCGTATTATGTGAAGTGAAATAAGCCAGAAAGAGAAAGACAAACACTGTATGATCTCACTCATATGTGGAATATAAACCAACACATGGACAGAGAAAACTGCACTGTGGTTACCAGGGGCAGTGAGGGTGGGGGGTGGGCACAAGGGGTGAAGGGAGTTATATATATGGTGATGGACAAACAAAAATGTACAACCCAAAATTTCACAATGTTAAAAACCATTAAAACATCAATTAAAAAAAAAGATAATCCAATATAAAAGCAGGGAAAAGAAATAAAAAATAAATAAAAAAAATAAAATCCCACTTGGAAAGAGATTTGTGAGTGAAATAGGCTTGACTTTAAATTTGAGAGGTAAATTCACCTAGCAAAGCAAATATAGTGCATTGTTATTATAAAGTTTTTTGTAACTTTGGATATGTCACTAACATATTTATCTCATAATGACTTTATCTGTAAAATTGAGTTGGCTAGAAGATCTTTACAATTTTTTGAGAGTATTACCTAAAAAGAGCACTATAATAATATAAAAATAACAATAACGAGATAATGATATAATTGTTAGTTTGGTCAAACATACCCATTTCCTAGGGGTTATGTTAGTGTTATGTAGCCACAGTAATAAATTTGCTCAATAACTAAATTATCTTATGATTATTAAGGAGACAAACAGAATTTTATAAATACTCTAATATAACCTCCAAACCATTCTCCATACTAACACCAGACTTTTCTTCTAAATCTCAAATAGGATTATGTCAGTGGTTTCCAACTACAAATTGCCTTAACAGCTCTTTCACATTCAAAATAAAGTTCAAACTCCCTAACATAATAGTTCTTGCTTATCTTTCCAGCTCTCTCTCCAATGCCTTCTGCCACCATCCTCATTGTTCACACGCCTGTCATATGAAACTTATTTGAAACATGTTTCCACCCACAAACCCACATGCATCCACTACTTCTCTCACTATCAATATCAAAGCTGGATTCGAATTATTTGTCCATTGAATGCTTTTCTATAGTAAATATAAAGTAGCTCTATTAAACTTACTTTAATGCATTATTATTGTCTGTTTACTTATGTCTCTCCCCACTAGAATTTATGACATTTCAGGACAGAAATAGTGTCTTAATTACCCTTATATCTCCAATACCTGACAAATAAATGAAAGATATTAGCATATAAAAAACTAGGCATTGACAGGAAAAGTAAAATCATTTGTAGTAAATACGAAAATTGGCCAGATTAAATAGAGAAACAAAGTAAGAAACTACAAGATAAAAACAAAAGGGAAATTTATATTGAAGCCAAGCAGAGCTATATCTTAGGCACAGAGATGTGTTAGCACAACTCAACCACGTTGCTTAAATTTAGGACGACAATCAAGAAGGAACTTACAATAAATTCTGAAGAAATGAAGCTACAAATTAAAGATGGAATCCTACTAAGTATACTTCAATATTTCCGTCAAACTATTCTCTTTTGTCAGAGAAAATAAAAGAATATTTATATCCCAACAGTCAGTGGCTGTTTTGTTGATGAGCATGTACACCAAATCAGTTATATAATATCAATTTAAAATAGATGCTTTCCTCATGCCCACATATTTAATCTACCCCAAAGGCCATTAATAAATGCCTAATGTTCTCAGAGGGGACCATATACCTTAGCCTAGAATCAATAAAGTTATATTGTAAATTTGTATTGCAAGATGATTTTTAAAGAATTCTGTCAAAGAAGAATTGCACTGGACAGGGTTAAATAGGCAAGGAAGAGTTTATTCAAGACTACTGCAATAGGAGAGAGAGATAGAATTCAACTTCCTTGCAAAAAAAGACAGGAGAGTTTCTAAGCTGAGATGAGCTGGTGGAAAATTCATGGAGGATATGAGGGTAGGAGTTTGTCAATGCGATTAGGCCAAGTGCTGACTGGCACTTATCAAAATTAGGCTCCTATCCTCCCACAAAGACTAGTAGATGGGGTGCTGTCTTTCTGGATGATTACATTTCCAAGGGCTGGTTCCCAGGTCCTTGAGAAAGAGATTCCTGGGTATTAAACTGGCAGGAGGTTGGAAGAAGATTTACATCTCAAAAGCATACAAAAATAATTTACAGTTGTAAGTTTTCTAAAGTAAATGCTCTAAGCAAAGAGAGGTCAGGGACCTAGAGTCAGAAAAATACCAGTCTAAAATGTAGTGAAGGGGACGGCCTGGTGGCGTAGTGGCTAAGTTTGCGTGCCCCGCTTTGGCCGCGCGGGGTTCACAGGTGCAGATTCTGGGTGCAGACATATGTACCGCTCACCGAGCCATGCTGTTGCAGGCGTCCCATATACAAAATAGAGGAAGATGGGCACAGATGTTAGCTCAGGGCTAATCTTCCTCAGCAAAAACAGGAGGATTGGCAGCGGATGTTAGCTTATGGCCGATCTTCCTCACACAAAAGAAAAAAAATGATAAAATAAAATGTAGTGGAGTTGAGGCTGCCTCGGTCACCTCAAGATTATAGCTTTTACATGTGGGAACCTCTCCTGAGAGAACAGGTATATGAGCTGCCCCACTGTGTGCCAGCTTCTTTGTCTTTGCTCCATTATCTCCTCCATAAAGAGCAGGTGCCAGGAAAAGTAAATAAACCACACAGGATATGTATCTTCCAATATCTGTATGGTGAAGCTCCCTTTCTAAATAGGGCATGGTGCAAAACAGGTGTTTGCTAGAAAGCAATTTTCCCTCTCCTATGAAGCATACGCACCTGAATAATCAGAACCACAAACATTTGCTAAGAGCCTCCCATAATTTAGTCCTTTGCTTAGAATAACTCTAACTCTTAAAGTGTCCTGGAAATACATTGTTATGTCCACTTTATATCTGAGGACAATGAGCTTTAGAAAGTGTTCAGTCCCATTACAGACACAGATGGCATCGATCATGCTCTATATTGCCCACATTCTAATGCATTATGAGTTTCTGAGGAAACTTGTGTTCTAAGCAGTAGGACGATTCCTTTATTTTTTCCATATTAAAACTAGTTTGGTATCAATATTCTTCTATTTACAAAAAGCTCTACTTGGAGTAAAAAAAATGGTAATATATCTAATCTCTCCATATCTCACTGATAGGTAGACGACCATCATTTGTTCAATTAAAAGATCTATTTGAAATAGCAACAAAAAAGATAAATACTCCTAAATAAATTTAACAAAATTTGAAATAGCAACAAAAAAGATAAATACTCCAAAATAAATTTAACAAAAATAAGCAAAATTTTTATGAGGAAAGCTTTAAAACATTCTTGAAAGATAGAAAAGTAGATTTAAATAAATTGAAAGACATCCCTTGAATTTGGTTGGGACATCTCAATATCATCAAGATGTGCTTTCTCTAAGTTAATTTATAAATGTGAAACTACCCCAATAAAAATAGCAAGGAGCTTTTTTTTACAGAGGTAGAACAGTTGACCCACAATAACAGCCAAGGAAACCCCAGAAAAGAGAAGATATAGGGAAGAGGCTGGAACTAGTTCTTTAAGAAATGAAAACAAATCGTAAAGCTGCTATAATTAAAAGTGTGTACTGACACATGAAAAGACAGAGTAACTGATGAAACAGATAAGAAAGTCCAGAAACAGACAAAACTACTCAGAGAAATCTAGTATATGAGAAAGGTGGATTCAAGAATCAATAAAATAAAGTTTGTTTTTTGTTTGTTTTTAATAAATAATGTTCTTTCAACTGTTTGGCTATTTTGAAAAAGGTAAAATTAGATCAACTCCTCGCAACATATACAACAATAAACTCCAAACAGATCAGATATCTAAATATAACAAAAACAATAATCTATTTATGTATTAGAAGGAAGTAAAGATGAATTCCTATTTAAACTGTATGTATGGAAAGGTTTTTTAACCATGACCGAAACTCCAGATGTAGCAAAAGATTGACACATTTGACAAGATTTAAAAAAAAAATCATGGCAAAAAAAAGATAGCATTTTTTACCACAATAAAAATAAAATACCATAAGGAAAGTCAAAAGACAGATGACAAAGTGGAATTAAATATTTGCCTTATATCATGGGTAAAAAGCTAATATCTGTAATATACAAAGAACTTTTAACAATCAAGGGAAAAATCCCAAAAATGTCATAGAAAAAAAAATGCATAAAATACATGAACAAACAATTCACACACACACGTACACACACACCATATTACTTAACAATGTTTAAACATAGAAGATTAAACATAAAAAGATGTTCAGTTTCACTCATAGTAAGAAAAATGCAAAATAAAATCACACAGAGTTACAATTTCTTACCTATCAAATTGGCAAAAATTCAAAGGCTTAGCAATGTACATTTTGGTAAGGCTGTGGGGAAACAGCCACTCTCATACATACACTGCTAGTGAGAATTCAGAAAATGCAAAATGATTCAACCCCAGTGAAAGGAAATTTGGCAATATCTAAGAAAGTTACACACGCATTTGCCCTTCAACCCAACAATCCAGCTTCTAGCAATTGACCCTGGGAAATATACCTCCAACAACATTAAAATTCAGATGCATGAAGGTTATTCATTATAGCATTTTTTTAATAATTGCAAAATATTGGAAGCTACCTAATTGTCCAAACATAGGAAATTGATTAAATGAACAATAGTACCTACACAAAATGTCATACTATGCTGTTAAAACAATGAAAGAAAGAAAAAGAAGAGGAGAATCTATGAACTGATATGGAGTGATTTCTATGAGATAAAGTGCCAAAAGCAAAGTGTAAAGAAAATGTATGATATTTTATCTTTTATGTAAGAAGAGTATATATCGATATCTATATATGTATATGTCTACATATATATCTACCTAGCTTTTCAAAAAGAAATGGAGAAAGTATATCAGTAAACAACAAACTGTGTTACTTCAACAGATGGAGGGGAGGGTGGTGTAGTGGAAGGGATGTGAGAGGGAGAGACGTGTCTTTGAGCATAACTTTCTGTATTGTTTTGACTTTTGGAAACATATTAACTTTGTACCTACTCAAAAAATAGAATTATAGCCTTTTTAAGACTCAATTATAGTACTGGCAACACCCTTCCGCAACATCTACTGGCTAGGTGGCAACACCTCTCGAGTTACCCAAACCTTCATTCTTGAAAAATCTAGTATTGAGTTGTTCTACTTTTCCACTGACTATAATCACAAGATACAGGAATACTAAATGACCCCAGGGGTCACTTGCATTCCAGATATATGCCTCCTTATCCCCATTGTGTAAAATCAGTCCAATTTCCATTTAATAATCAGGCCCAACCACTCTAGCCAGAATGAGTAACTTCCTTCTTTGCTTGTTGTTTCACTGGCTTAAGGACCCCAAGGTGACTATCTGGCAGTCTCAGATTCCAGTCTAATGGCACAATTGTTGGATCTCCTAAGAAAGCATTTTTTGGGGGGGAATCAAGACTTTAAGACTAACGGAACCTAAGGTTACCCAATGGGAAGCCAAACTTTCAAGAGCTGATAGTGAAAAAAGACACATCCATTTTTCACCCCTTGATTCTCAGACCTTAAACTTTGTGTATGTTAGAAACAGCACAATATATTGGTTTAGAGGTTTCTGGAGGGCATAGTAAGGCTCTAAACTGACCTCACAAGCATAAAAATATATTATGTTTTATAGCATTGATAAATGCTAGGTGTTGGGATTTTCGCATGGAAGGAGAGTCAACAACATGGAAAGGAGGACAGCGAGAAAGAATTCCATGATGTGTTGAATTAGAGATATTAGTATAAACCCATGATTTCTAAATTGTTTATGTGTGTGTATATGTGTGTGTACGTACTCACAGACATGTATGCCTATGTATGTGTATATGCATTTGTCTGCTGAAAGGGCCTGGGGAAAAAATCTAAATGAGCATACCTAGAGCCCGGATCTTAATCTCTAGTACCATTCCCTGCTAAATAGAACCAGGAATACTAAGATAAATAACTAATTGATTCCAGGGCTGAGAAAGAGCTGGTACAAGAGACTCCTGGAACATGTTGCTATGCCAGAAATCAAGAAAGTGCCCAAAAAACTAACGATGCATGTCACAAGCATTCAAGAGCCAGTTTATATGGCAATTTGAATACCAAAATAATTTTGTATAGCGATAAATTACTAATCATTGAGGAAAAAATCCATGTGCCCATACCAATAATAAATAGGCAAATAAATGGAGGCGAATGGAGAGTTCTTATTTACAATAGAGCGCCAACTAGTGAATGTGGTGGGAGTTTTGAAGGTAGAAAAGCAGAATTTTGCAGCCATCATAGTAGATTGATTCAAGCAAGAATCATCAATTGTTGCCGCGTTTTGATGAGGAGCACGATATTTGTATTGCCTTAAAGTGTCGATACCAGACTGTACATTAATTGTAAGGAAAAAAATAAAGTGTAACTATCAGTGGAGAAATCAATAACCCTTTGACTCTGTGATTCAAATTAAAGTCACCAGTGAGAGGCATATGGATATCTATTGTTTCCAGATGTGATAATCTAAGAATAACACAAAGCACTTATATGGTATTATCTCTGGGAATACATAACCTGAATTGAAGATGAATACACACCAGATAAAAAAAAGTGAGGGATTTCATATTTTAAAAAGTATTCTTTCAAAATGTCAATATCAAAAGACAAAGAAAGGGGGCCAGCCCAGTGGCGTAGCGGTTAAGTGCACACGCTATGCTTTGGCGGCCCGGGTTTCACACATTCGGATCCCGGGCTCGCACCGAGGCACTGCTTGTCAAGCCATGCTGTGGCGGCATCCCATATAAAGTAGAGGAAGATGGGCATGGATGTTAGCCCAGAGCCAATCTTCCTTGGCAAAAAGAGGAGGATTAGCCCTGGATGTTAGCTCAGGGCTGATCTTCCTCACCAAAACCAAAAAAAAAAAAAAAGATAAAGAAAGACTATGAAAACTCTGACAATTAAACACAATATTTGATCCTAGACAGGATCCTGTGCTGAAGGAGGGGGGAGTGCTATTCAAAGCATTATTGAGTCAACTGGCAAAATTGGAATATGAATCAAGGATTATCAAAAAGCCTTATTTTAATTAAATTTACTGAATTTCATAATTATACTCAGATTATATAATAGAATATTCCTATTTTTAAGAAATAAATAATGAAAAAGGGCATGATGAATGCAATGTCCTCTCTAACGATTCACAAAAATATTATGTGTGTGTTTGTGTGTGTGGGTATATATACAGAGAAAGAGAAAGACAAAAAATGAAGAAGCAAATGGAGTAAAACGTGAACAATAGTTGAACCTGTTACTATTTGTGCAATTCTTATTTTTGTAAATTTTTACTTTAAAATTATTCCTAAATAAAAAGGTTTTTTAAACTGTACTTGAAATCATACAATGGTAGCTGTCTAAAAGATTGTCTAAAAAAAATCTGAAATGTCCTTAATTCAATGACATAAATCTTATCCCTCCTGATAAGTATACAAGAAGCATACCTAACTTATCCTACACAAGAAAAGGAGAATTTTAAAGTTTATACATAATGAAAGCTGGACAAACTGTTTCCTGTGTGTAATCAAGTTTTTATTAAAATGCTTTTTCCTTCTTTTCTTTCTTTCTTTCTCCCTTTCTTTCTTTCCTTCCTTACTTCTTTCTTTCTTTCCCTTATTTTTTAATTTCTTTCTTTCATCTTTCTTTTTTCTTGAGAGACTTAAGTTTGAAATATACAGAAGGAAATAAGCAGTTTTTTCAGAAATGTCAATTTATTTTTCACTTGTTTTACTAGATTTCTGGTAAATTTTGAGATTAAATTCCCATTCAAAGTCCTCACAAAGTCTTCAAAGTGTTACTGCAGAGCCAGGGTCTACGATGCTCTCAGAATTCTTTTCATTGTGGTTCTGGGGCTAATACATCAAATCCTGTTTGGAAGTCATTTCCCAGTGTTAGCTGACTTTGAAACAAACCAAGTTGTCTCCAGCTAACGGGGTGCTTAGGCAAGGCAATGACTTAGTGCTTAAAACTGCTTGCCAACTCTTGATTCACATTGACTAAAACTATTTGACTAAGGCATTGCCAAGATAAGCTGCATATTTTATGACAAACAACTCAACTTAAAATTGTTTATTTTTCACTTTGCTATTTTAGCAGCTATTTGAATGTGGGTTAAACAATGTGTAATTTTCCTGAATGTCCACAAAGGTAAAAAAGAATTCTTGCATGTTTTTTAGTGAAAGCCAATTTTGGCCAAAGCTACTCTATTCTAATTAAGCTGTGGAATCGATGAGATCAGACCTACGCATGCATGCTTCCCTTGTTCTTTTCTTTGGCCAAGATCCGTGAGTGCTCTGATAAGAGACAGGGGAGGGTAAACCCTCCCCTTCTCAGTGACTCAGTGAACATGCAGGCACCATGACAAGGTCATTCAATGAGCAGGGGTACGTCCTTCCTCCACAATAGACAAGTGGATCTCTCCGGATGTTTGAATATTATGTTTGAATAAAAAAAATAACTGGTTTCTATTAAGGTGTAATATTATATTAGTATTTTGCCCAGGAAATTTGTGAATATCCCATTTTTATCTACAGCCTGTCATTCTTTTCTGCAAGGTTCCCATGGGAGGTGTACATACAATGCAAGCAAAATGCAACAAAGAAGCATTTTATACTTTGCTTTGGCCATAACCCCTGAAGTGGAATTTCAAGAAACTAAGCAAAAGCATTTGAAAGACTACTTTATTTTAAATATAGATATGTATGTATGCTATTTACAATCAAAGAAGTGTGAGATCTATTTTCTCTCTGACCCTTGAACCCAAATCCTAGTCTTCGAATTTACCTCTTTAATTAGACAAAGTTTTGAGAGGCCACAAGCCCAGGAAGAGACTACCATATGTTTGGACTATACAGACTTATGAACACTATCTATAAAATGTAATTCAAAGAGTAGCTGTGAATTTGACCAATCTGGGTAAGTTTTGTGTGTCTTTGGACATGGAATAAAATATGATTGGTGAGGACTTCCTTCTTCTGGTGACTGACTAAGAAGGGGGTATAGAAAAATACTTATTTGTGTCTATGTGTGAATTTAGAGACATAGGAGACTTTAGACTGGTACAGACCTGTGCTCTGGAGGCATTACAGTCTATTGGAACTCTAATAGCTTTGGGGAGAGCACTGGATTCAAGGTTGTCTTCATTCCTGACTGCCTCAGTAAATCTCAGAAATTTTTCTAAACTTAATCCCCATGACTAAAAATATGAACAATAATAACATCTATTTCAAAGGGTTATTACGATGCTCAAATTCCATGTAGCAGACATGTATTGCATACCAGGCACTATTCAGAACACTGCAGATTCAAAGATAAATAAGATATAAGCCCTTACATTGAGGCATTGCTTGTGCGGTAAACATTCATGTGAAATGTAGATAATTTACATACAGCATTATAAGCATCATGATACTGATATTCATGGGTCAATGAATGCATGGAAGAGAGACGTTTAGCTCAGTTTAGAGGCTCAACAAATACTAATTTGCTGGATTTGTAAAAACTACCCAGGAGAAGAAAGTGAAATATGTATTCAGGGTGGTAAGCAGGAAGAAAATATAATGTATTCAGAGAATAATAAGGAATTTTACATTTATTAGAACAAAAAAGTGAAGGGCAAAGATTGAAAGATAAAACTTAGGAAGTAAGAAAAGTCCAAATCATGAAATATCATTACGTTGGCTTAAGAAGGTTATAGATAACGGTAGCTTTTCAAAACACACACACACACGCATACAAAACAAATCAAATACAAGAAAACTTTAAAAGCCCGAAAATACTTTATCATTTCAATGCTTGCCTATTCCAAAAAGCTTTTTGGAGAGACAAAGATTTAATCACTCTGATTTGGAATCAATGAGGTTCATGGCTGATTTGGCCCAAGAGAACTAGAATTATTATTTTATGCATCAATCTATCCCCAATTCTGCTCCTTTTGGGCTCTCCTTATGGAGTCATACTCGTGGTGGCCAGCTACTGATTTATGCTGGACTCTAAATAATATGCAGGTACCGGGGGAGAGGTCGAGAGAGGTGGAATATTCACAATTCAACACATTGTAACAAACGCAAATAAACATGCAGCTTCTGACCTACATGATTCTTTTTCATCCTAAGATATGGCGGCAAGTTATCTCTGTTGTCACAATATTGCATAAAGTATGTCAAGCGCTAGCTGAAGGCAGACTGGGGTCATGGTAAATTCCAGCTGAAGAAGCTATATGCTTTTCTGTAGCTGCCATAGTACTTTAGGAACATCATTACCAAGAGCCGAACCATGCTGCAAAAGCTAGAGCAAAGTAAGGTGATACACTCAATTCGTAGATAGTTGCAGCAGTGAGAAGAATATGCTTGCAAGAATGAAGTCTCATAGTAAAAATAAATGGCTGGAAATGGTTCAGTGCTAGACAGAATTAATATAGAAGTGGACATACATTTTATGTCTGAAAAAGAGTATAACTAACCAAAGCTAAAAAGCTAAAGAAGGGCTGGCCCTGTGGCTTAGCCGTTAAGTGTGCGCGCTCCGCTGCTGGCGGCCCGGGTTCGGATCCCGGGCGCGCACCTACGCACAGCTTCTCCGGCCATGCTGAGGCCGTGTCCCACACACAGCAACTAGAAGGACGTGCAACTATGACATACAACTATCTACTGGGGCTTTGGGGAAAAAAAGGAGGAGGATTGGCAATAGACGTTAGCTCAGAGCAGGTCTTCCTCAGCAAAAAGAGGAGGATTAGCATGGATGTTAGCTCAGGGCTGATCTTCCTCACACACAAAAAAAAAGCTAAAGAAGTCCAGATGAAGGAAGGAGGAAAAGGGCTTACAAAAACTTAAATTGGGTAACACTGATGGTTTCGGGTCAGAGAAAGATCAGGATCAGAGAGATGAAGGTGCATCTTCCAGAAAGCGAACAGGATGATATCAGTCAAGATGGTCTCTTTATGCACATTTGCTCCTCACGCTGCTATGTTCTGCTTTTTTTCCAGGGAAAATCTTGTGACCTCTGACAATACATATGATATTAAAATCTTTGTGAACACAGCGTAACTACTCTGTTCTCATGACCCCCAGATGCTGAAGGCTTGTGTTTTCCAACATAGAGATTGTATCTATCCCTTCATCAAATCAGTCAGCAAATGTGTGTTGAGAATTCTGCAACACATACCACCTGCTATAGTAGAAGCTAAAGGAGCCAATAGAGGCTTATATCAATGTCCCTAGCGTAAGTTACTTAGAATCCAGTGCATTAAAAAAAAAAAAAGTTAAATAGCAAAAGGTGAAAAGAAATTACCACAATACTATATTTCAGGTGTCACAAAAAGGTATGTACTGAATGCCTATGAAATCAGAGGGCAGTAAGATCACTTTGGGTTTTAACTTGCAAATTTATAGTTATATTTTAATTCATTTTCAAATAGATGAATGGACTACAATGTAAAATGTATATCATATCAGGTATAAATGATGCATAATAACGTTATGCAACTTGTATTGTTTTTTAATTAGCAATTTTTGTCTATTACCTTGGATATATACTCAATAAGGCAAATTAAAACAAAAAGATGTGATTTTCTACCCGTCAATTTGTCAAATATTTTTCAAAATATTCAAATCTGTCAAGGACATTACGACTTAGTTTCACATATTATTAAAGGGAGTATAAAATGAATACAACTTTCTGCAAAGCAGTTGGGCGATATGTCTCAAGAAATCTAAGCACATTCCTACATTTTGATCCAGTAATTAGCAGCTTGGAATTTAACCTCATGAAATAGTCTCATGTTTGTACAAAGACATATATACACAAGTTTTCATTTGATCTTTTTTCATTAGAAACAACCTAAATTTATTTTAAAATGACATATATATCCATAAATAGAAGAGATGTTCATTGAGAGCATATTCAAGTGATGGGTGATTATAGCCATTACAAAAGATCTTTTCAAGGAATGTTTGATGACATGGGAAAATGCTCAAATTAAAGTCTGCTTTAGCTGCTTGCTGCCTTTTGCTTTTTCGGGGGTACTATGATGGGTGCTGCAGAGACATCTCAGCCCACTTCACATCCAGCCCCTATTCCCAAACCCTAGGCCCCTGTGAGTCTGGTGTTGCAGTCTCAACAGATAGAACTTGACAGAAACAAGGTCCAGGGCTGCAGCTAGACTCAAAATCAATCAAAGTAAATAAAACAGAGGACAAGGAGGAGACTTGAGACAATCCAATGTGAAGTCAGGAAATCCATATCAGTATTCCTGAAGAAGTCTATTCAGGAGCCAGAAGTAAATTATCAAAGACCGATAAAAAGTTGCCTCAAATGTTTTGACAGGAATGAGGAGAGAACCATGAGGGCTTCAGCTCAGAACACCAACCTCTGTGATGTAGTTCTTACATCTATCTTGTTACTTGAGAGTCTGTGACATTGGAAATCTCCCTGCACCACATTTTCTCTGCTTAAATAATATTAAGTTCTTTCCCTGCCAGCTCTAAATTCTTGTGATTCAAAAATTCTAATAAATGGCAAAATTTTCTATAGAAATTGAAAATAATGTTTGTTAGAATAAAATGAGATGAGGTATACAAAATGGCTTAGAAAACTATAAATTACAAACAATATAATATTATGACATTATATCCTTTGTTAAAGGAATAATCTAAAACCATATTTATTTTCTGACTATTCAAATTCATTTTCTTATATTTTGTGAAATTTAATACAAAAACATTTAAATGTACAAGTTGAATATCAAAGTCTTTATACCTGGTTTATCATCTGTGAGGAATAGGTTAAAATTTTACACTGGCCTCTAATATTTAAATACAGAAAGATACAATATTTATAGTTGTGAAGTACCAATACAATTAGGTGTTAAAAAACTTTTTTTTCCCAGAAGTTCAGATTTTGATTGCATAGAAGTGTTTTATTTTCACAGTAGCCAAACAAATAAACAGACACAAAGTGCTTTTATAACCTGAAGGCAAAGTCATTCCAGCCAGTATATAGGTCATCAGTTGTTTTCTGGTTCTGTTTTTTTCCAGACAAATACTTCTTTTCTCTCATCATTGACCAATACAGCCCACTACCATTCTTCAAATGTTATTTCTTAAATTGTTTTCCATAAGCGAGATCTTGAATATCTCACAATTCAGTGTTTAGAGTAGGCTTCAGTTGAATAATAGCAAGTCGAGAGGCTCAACAGAAGGGAGGTGGTATAGGGGGGACGTAGTGTCACACTGTTCTCCAGCACAGATGGAGCGGGCAGCCCTACTCAACGTGCTTGGAGAGCCTCTAAGCTCTTTCCGTCATTAACATTTCCCTCCTTAACCTGTTTTGATTCTTTCTTCCCCACTTACTTGGTCTTAAATTTTTATTTTTAGATTTTCATTGATTAAGAAAATAAAGGCAGAATAATCTCTTTATGTGACAGCTTGATACAGCAGTAAGAACATAAATAATTTCTGCAATCAAGCCCCTTTTTGAATCTTGGCTCAACTCCTAAAACTTAACCTATCTGGACCTCATTTTTCCAAAATCTGGAGAGAAAGAGAATAATATCTTTATGTCTAGCATAAAAGGTTGCTTTGAGGATCAAATGATATCCATGACCATGCTTTACAAATCTAATTAGGCCACTTTAAAATATATATTTTGTCTAATAGGGAAGTAGATGGCCCTTTATCCTTCTTTTGCTACACAATTAATTGTTCAACTTAATTAATCATCACCATCTAAAAGAGGGAGGTGATTCAAGACAGGTAAGTGGGATCCGTGATGACAACAAGCTAGGAGAAGAGTTTTCCTACCTCACACCTGGGGCTACCAGCCAATAGACTGACTGGTGGGAAGGATAAGAACCCAGCTCCTTTGCTTCCAGGTGAAGACGGTTGGAGCTGGACTTTACATTCCAGAGCTCCTCATGGGAACTACCTGTGTCTGGACTTCACCGAAATCACACCCTCACTTGGCTCCTTTCCCTTTCCGTCCTGCTCCACATCCCCCTACCGCCTTACTGGTTTCTCCTGGGAGCGTGTACTTAATAAATTACTGTAACTCAGTCCTTGGCTTAAAGTCTGCTTCTGGGAGAACATGACCTAAGACACCCAACAAATTAATTTTTCATTAACTCAACAAATATTTATTGAACATCTCCTAAGTGCCAGCACCGTTCTCTTCCATAAGGCAAAGGGGAACAAAACAAACTCTTTCTCCATACACCTTATATTTTATTGGGGAGACTAAAAAAGTAAAGAAATGAATAGGTCTATAATATAATTTGTGTTAAAATTCTGATAAAAATGCTATGATAAAAAATGTACCAGACAGCCGGCCCTGTGGTTTAGCGGTTAAGTGGGCGTGCTCCTCTACTGGCGGCCGGGGTTCGGATCCTGGGTGGCACCGATGTACCGCTTCTCCGGCCGTGCTGAAGCCTGGTCCCACATACAGCAACTAGAAGGATGTGCAACCATGACATACAACTATCTACTGGAGCTTTGGGGCAAAAAGGGAGACGGATTGGCAATAGATGTTAGCTCAGAGCCGGTCTTCCTCAGCAAAAAGAGGAGGACTAGCATGGATGTTAGCTCAGCGCTGATCTTCCTCACACACACAAAAAAATGAACCTGAATAATTTAGGGAGGGGATAGAGAAGGATAGAAAGCACTATTTTAGATCGAGATGTCAGATAAAGCCTCTCTGAGAAGTGACCACTGAATATGAACAAAAATCATCCTCCTACAAAGTATTACTTATTTTTATCTTTCAATATCGAGAATCAGGTCAGCTTATGGCTTTCTAAGAACTTAACATGTACTGGACACTCTGATTGGCCCTGGGAAGGCACTTCCTCACAGAAGAACAAGAAGAATAAAAGGTGTGGGGTTGAGATTGGGTTTTGGCCCTGTGTAGGGGTGAGTGGGAGGTCATGTGTCCATGTCCTACCTCAGCATCCTAGCAACACATGGACAGAGACAGGAGGAAATACAGAGATGCTGGGTTTGCTCTGAAGGTTACACTGAGGCAATTCAGACCTCTTAGAATCCAAGACAAGGGTTTATTCCGTTGCTTCCTGCTCTTCCGTTAGGGAAAAAAATTTGTACTTATCTCTTTGTATGCTTCACAGTAATGCTTTTCTGCACTCAGTCAGTTGATTAGAGACGCGTGTGTGCACGTGTGTGTTTATGTGCATGCCCCAAACTTTATTTTACACTTAAAGGAGTTAGCTAGAGTCCTCTCTCTGAAAGTAAGGATTAGATATATCTCTCAAACCACTGTTTAAATTGATTATTGTGAACGTAACCACAGAATGATACAATTAAAATATACATACCTACATAAAAAATATTGCATATTATTTTTCTAAGTCCACTTTTCCATCTATGGATCTTTTCCTTTCTTGCAACTCTTATTCTAACAATTTAATCTTTTTCTCAAAAGCATTTGACTCTGCCTGAGATTGTAATAGGAGCATGCTGAAATAGAGGTAATATATAATGTATCCTAGTCTCCTATCTATTTCAACCCTTGGAGACAAATCAAAACTGAAATATAACCCATGATTCATTCTGTAAAATTCAAGTTTCCCATAATCTTAATAAAATGTCCTCAAACTAAGTATCCAAAAAGGGCTGTTCAATAATCAAGTACTACTGGCTTTGTTTCCTGGGAGGAAAGGCTAAATGGAATATTTTAAGCAAATCATAGATGCAAATGTGATGCATTGCTTCAGAATTTCTATGCCTGATTTCAAGAACATCAGTTCACTGAGCTGCACCAGGATCTAGTCTAAGCTGAATGAACCATTTGGACTTAAAGTTGATCTGGATGGCAGCAATTCACCACAAGTTATTTCCACCCTGTGAGATTGCATTCCTCTTTTTCTGTTTCTGTGAAGCAAGAAAAAATAAATAGGCCTAGCAATGTAATTCCTTATTATATTGATCAGACTTTTGGCATTAAAAATGTCTGCCCTTTAACCTTTTCCTTTTCAGAAATCTTTCAATGACTCCGATGTGCATGACATGAATATGTACCCCAGGAGACACTATAAGCAATACATTTTTTATTACTGACAATGTAAAAAATAGATGTGTTTTAAACCCTCTACAAACTACTATTTAAAAACACAAGACATGATTGATCACCAGATGGAGCAGTAAAAATGAAAACTGGGAGATAAAGATGGAATACAAATATTTAATCATAAATGGAAAAACAATGAAAATCTGAGATAACTATATTCTGCTTGCAGATAATAACCTTTCATGTGAGAATGAGTCACTTATGGTGTCTAACATAGAGACATAAATCCAGTTGCATTATAAATACAAATTTTTGCCTGAGACACTCTCGCTTTTGACCGAAAACATTTTGTTTAGCTATTCTAATTTAGAAAAGTCTGGTATATTAAAATTTTTACATCACATCAGTCAAGAAATATTACTTCTCTTACCAAGAATTTGTTTTTCTACTGTAGCTTGAAGAAAACATGACAATATCATAAAGCATATTGAAAGCTTACATTTTTCCAAGGAAGATATACAGATGGCAAACAGACACATGAAAAGATGTTTCACATCACTAATTATTAGGGAAATGCAAATCAAAACTACAGTGAGATATCACCTTACACGGGTCAGAATGGCTATAATTACCAAGACAAAAAATAATAAATGTTGGAGAGGACGTGGAGAAAAGGGAACCCTCATACACTGCTGGTGGGAATGAAAACTGGTGTAGCCATTATGGAAGACAGTATGGAGATTTCTCAATAAATTAAAAATAGAAATACCATACAATCCAGCTGACCTACTACTGGGTATTTACCCAAAGAACTGGAAATTAACAATCCAAAGAGATCTATGCACCCCTATGTTCATTGCTGCGTTACTCACAATAGCCAAGATGTGGAAGCAACCCAAGTGCCCAACAACTGATGAATGGATAAAGAAGATGTGGTATATATATACAATGGACCACTATTAAAAAAAGACAAAATTATCCCATTTGCAACAACATGCATGGACCTTGAGGGTATTATGTTAAGCAAAATAAGCCAGACAGAGAAAGACAAACACTGAATGATCTCACTCATATGTGGAAGATAAACAAATACACGGACAAAGAGAGCAGATTAGTGGTTACCAGAGGGGAAGGGGAATGTGGGGTGGGCAAAAGAGGTAAAGGGGTACATATATACGGTGATGGATAGAAATTAGACTATTGGTCGTGAGCACGATGCAGTCTATACAGAAACTGATAAATAATAATATACACCTGAAATTTCACAATGTTATAAACCATTATGACCTCAATAAAATTGTAATAAATAAATAAATAAATAAATAAATAAAATTTAAAAAAGAAAGGTTTGGATCCATAATAGTAGAGGGTTTATGTAATACTTTCTTTGAGATAGAGAGATTTCACTTCAGTTCTGGTGCGTCCCAGAATGTTGATGAAATGGAAATTTATTTTAAAATATTTTGCTGATGGTAGTGCATTATTTCCTTACACAATTGTAGTATTTATAATCACTTACACATGAATATGTTAGACCATAACTTAAATCATTTTATCAAAAATTAATGACCTACGTTATCATTTGTTTTAAGTTTAATAATAAAACACTAATATTTAAGTTCATTATACAACGATAAATAGGTAACTATATGAATCGAATTTTTTGCCATTATGTAAATTATAACCAAAAAAACCCTCACTAAATTATGAGACAAGTTACATTATAAGTTTTCCGGCACTTAGCATAAACACTGAAATGTAGTATTCTCTAAAGAAAACACACGTTAAATTTATGACATTAAAGCATCTTGTGTCAACTGCTTGCTTTCACTAACTTCTCCTCCCCACCCATGGTCCCCAGTAGAGAGCTCTGCCTACTGTAACTTCCATTCATCCTCATCTTCCCGCACTGTGAAAGGCCCAGCCTTTGAAAGTTTATGATTTGGCATCTGTCTGAATACCCTATAATAAATCAAAATATCCACTGAGGTATATGGTAGCCTAGGAATATCTCATATTATTATATGGAATATAACTTTTATATTTGTTTCTACAGTGCTTGATTGCAGGTTTGTCCTCCAATTTTGCCCTAATTTTCCAAGTTTAAAATTTTATGTATTTAATACACACCCTCTGGTTAGTGAAGAGGTAGGGAGCACACAGCTGTGACTTCTAAGATACCCAGTGTGAGAAGTACACAATTTTCTTATATAAGCATTAGCATTTAAGAGGCATGAATGGGTTGATTTCAAAGATAAAGGAAGCTAGTACTAGTCTTCTTGCTTCCCTACTTTCTCACGTCCCATCAGAGAACTCATCAGGCAAACACATTAATGAGCTCAACTGACAGAAGAGAAACAAGGCAAGTTCTTCCACTTTTACCATCTTAAATTAAATAGGAGCTGAACTAACCCCAGTAAAATATTTTTGCCTTAATCAATACGTATTATTCCAGTAGAAATATTTTCCAGGTCAGTGTAAAACATTTTCCCAAACATCATCTGTTTATGACCATGACTGGTACTTTTACTCCTTTAGTTTTGAATCGTCTCATTGTCCGGTTTTGACCAAATTATCCACCCATGCATTAAATTCACTGGATGAAGTCAATGTAACAAATAACTTGAAAGGACTACAGCAATTCCACCTGTTGTGATATACTTTTTTAATCAAAAAAAAAATAACGGCCAATTCAGCAATATTGGGGCCTTAACACAAAATGTACAGACCTTTATTTTTGCTCATTTTAGTTTCTCATATTCTAACTATTTCCTATTAGTCTGCCAATATCCCCCTGTTTTCAGAACATCCAAATGGTAGTTCAGAGCCTTGGAATTCAGACTATTCAATAAGGCCCATGGTGATTCACTCAGGAATGAAGCTCATTCACAGAGAATCTCTAGCAGATTACATAGTAATCCATAGCAATCTCCCCTAGGATTCTTATCTGTCACCACAGGGTAATATCAATGTGAGTAAATAATACTTTCCTAGAGGAGACCATTTTCTCTATTAAACTATAGCTTCTTAGATTCCTAATACTCCGTGATTTCTTGGTAGGCCTATTAGCCTTCTGGAGAAAATAGGAGAGCATCGACTGTGATAAATCAACACAATGCCACCTAGATGATGGTTCAACAGTAAGCCCACTGTCTGCCTCATTCATTGCTATTCTCCTGAGAGGAGTGCCACGTGCTGGGTACATGAGCGGTAGCCGAATTAATAAAAAGGTACCACTTGTTTGGGAAAAAAAGTGAGGGACATTTTTGATGAATACAGTATTCAATAGTAAGAAATTTTGAATAAATTTACTTATCTAGTTTCCTGGGTGTTATGCAGCTATTTAAAGGATTACATCCTAGAGAAAGAACTTTGCTCTCAGATAGAAACAGCTTTAAATTGTTTAATAATATCTATTAAAGTCATGAATATTAAATGGAATAATGCATGCAAGTGGTTAAAGCATGATGTCTAGGACAATTAGAAGTGTTCAGTAAACGTTCTTTTGCATTATTATTGATACTTAGTGTGGATGAGGTTGCTCATAATGTCAGCAAGGGTAAAAATCAAGATATCCTGTTCAGTTTGCAAGAGCAACTCAGTAGTTCAAGTGAATCCAATAAAAAATAAGTATGGAAGAGAAACCATACATCCTTGCTAATTCTAGATGATAGCATAATATAGATGTTAGATGTTGCTACCTTTATCTTAGAATGTTGGCCAGCTGAAAGTAAAATTGTAACTGAAATATGTGTTCAAATCCAGAATTATCATGAGGCAGCCTGGGCACCCAAGAGCCTGAACTATGACCCTCACCTGAATCTGCTTCTCCTGTATCTCACCAAACTCTATATATCTCAGTTCTTCCATCTGAGGTTTTCTATTCTGGTATTATAGTTTTGACAAGAGTTCTTCGTATCAGCTAGATTATCTGATGTTGTTGCCTAGGAGAAAGTGCTGATGAATAAAAAGTGGTTGCTGTCTTACTCTTCAGAGAGAGAATATTAGCATTTTGATAGTGTTCTGTTTTTGGTTTGAGTCACTCAAAAGAGTGACTCAGGATTCAAGATCCTCCACTTCTACCCTGGCTTCTTGACTCATTCTTTCCCAAAGGAAGACTTACTTACCTGACGAGTAAAATTGTGTGCCTTAAGTTCCTCTTCTCTTTCTGGGCTCCTTAATCAGACATTTACCACTCCGTCATAAAGCCATCTTATAGGCACACTATACTGCAGGAATCAGCCCTGAAGTTCTGGATGCATAAGGAAAATTGAGGATGAGAGATAGGGAGAGAGTAGAAGCATGGTTCCAGTTTAAGGCTAAGCTATATTTTCCAATTCAGTTTTTATCAGTTTTAAAAACTTGATTTTTTGATCCTCCATCTGACTCTTGTGTTTATTTCTCAATTACTTCTGCACATGGAGAGGGAAAGAGTAAGATTATTACCCAAATGATTTGTATACATTTCTTTTTTTTTTTAGAATGATTTTTTTTTTTTTGATTTATTTTTCCCTCCAAAGCCCCAGCAGATAGTTGTATGTCATAGTTGAACATCTTTCTAGTTGCTGTATGTGGGACGCGGCCTCAGCATGGCCGGAGAAGCGGTGCATCGGTGCTCGCCCGGGATCCGAACCCAGGCCGCCAGCAGCAGAGCGCCCGCACTTAACCGCTAAGCCACGGGGCGGGCCCTGGTATACATTTCTTAAACCACGGTAAACAATCTATTCCTTTGAGTTTCTGAGAGACTCGTCTATGGTTCTCCAGGCACGTAATAATCTAGGAAAGAAAAAAATAAACAAAACCAAAAACCTGGATGTTGAAAGATGACATTCAAGATATAAGGATAGAAGAGTTGATGACTATTCAGAAATAGGAAAGGTATATCTGAAGAGGAAAAGTATACATGAAGTTGGGCTTCCACCGTTTTTCCAATGATATCTGCTGAGTTTCTGAATCCCAGGGTGAAAAGCAAACTAGATGGGAGGGTTTTTTTTTTTTATAGTCACCAATAACTCCAGGTTTGAAGGTTGCTGCTTCTCACTTTCCCTTCTTTTCATCATTGCTTACACTGTTTCTGAAAGGAGGCTGAACTGAAGGTATCTATGTGGGAGCTGAATATTTATAACATTGAGGTTTCTTGCCTGTTTCCTCTAACAGTCCTAATTTTTATTTTTTTCGAAGTGCTGCTGTTTCTTAATAAAGATCAAGTCACTGAGAATAATTGCTTCACAGATATTCTTGAATTAATTGAAATGTAGAGTCAAATTCTATTTTTATAAAAGAAGTCTCACACATATTTAAAATTGAAGAGCATTCTCGAGAGTGAGGAAACTATTTTCTTTCTGAAAGCATTTTATTGGACGCACAATGAATAGGGTTTTTTTTTTTTGTTTGACAGCTACACATGCTGAGCCTAACAATGTTACAATAGGTGTGCATGGAGAGAGAGAAAAATGTATTTTGTGATATTATAAAATGTTAGTCTTTACTGTTATTATTGTTATTATTTTAGTATTTCCTAATATTACAAAATGGTTAACAATACATATTAACCTTTAAGGGATCATGATTTCCTGAACAATTCTTTAAGCCCACTGTTTTTTCTCCTTTTCTTATTTTGAGTTCATGGGAAAATGATGGCATTGAATTTTATTTGGTGGATGAATTGATTAAAATATTTGATAAAGCTCTTTTGTGGTTCGTGAGAAGACAGGCTGTCATGCCTTTACTTGAAAAGTTTTTTAAAAATTAGAATGTATTTTGAAGTTTGTCATTTATCGATGACAGGTACATAAAAGTTGCTTTTATTTTACTATTACAAATGCTGCTTGAATACTCTTGTAAATATAGCATTTCAAATGGGAAAGTATATCTGTTGGATAAAGCCCCAGAGGTGGAATCGCTAAATGGAAGAGTATATGTATTACCAAACCAACTGGGCTCGCCTCCTGGCAAATTAAATAAGACTCTACACCAGTAGAAGTTGTCTCACTAAGTAAAGTGTATTTGCAGTAAATAGGAGGCCATGAGGAATCCTCTCCAAAGTCATGGCATCCTTGAACACAGGGGAGCAGGAACTTTTATTTCGGATGGGGAATGAATATTCAAAAGGGAGAGACGGGTATTCGCTTACCCAGGTTCAGTTGGAAAACATGCTTCCACATACACTGCAGGTTACAGTAATGAGGCCTAAACTCCTCCTAGAGAGATCTTAGCATTAAAAATAAGGCAAAGGTCCTGCGTGTAGCTGTTGTGGTGAAGCTTGGTCAGTAGTAGGGTAGTTGGTGGTTGCATCTCCTTAACATAACAAAAGGGGAAAAAAACAACTTGGAAAAACAGTTAAATGCTTCCAAAGCCACCCTTCAGTGTCTTGGGCGCCTAGTCGGTGAAATATGCATTTGTAATTTTAATATGTTGCTCAACACCACCCATAGGGGTGGGATCTTATTACACCCCCACTCACACTTCTGCAACTCAGCAAGTTAGAAAACCTGAATTTTTATCAAATAGGAAGGTAAAAGAATGGTACATTAGTGAAGTCTTAGTTTGTGTTTTTCTAATTTTGAGTGAAATTGAATATTTTGTTCATGTTTAAGGGCTTTTTTATTTTCTATTTTGTTCTAGTCTATTCTCCTTCTCTCTCTTCCCTCTCCCTCTTCCTTCCCCTTCCCTCCTGCCCCCCTGTTTTGCCCATTTCTCTATTAATGTGTAAATCTTTTCCTTATCTATTCATAGGAGCTCTTTATGTATTGGGAATATTAGCCATTTGTCTATCATATGAATAGTGGAGATTTTCCTGGATTATTATTATTTTGACTTTGCTGTGTAGAATTTTTTTTATTTTTATGGAAATGAATTTAAACATTTTTTTTAATATTCTGTCTACCAGAATTAGAAATAGTTTAAGAAAAATCTCCTCCAATCTAAGGTAATAAAATAATTCTCTTATATTCTCTTTAGCTACCTTTATGCTTTTATTTTATATATTTGAATGTTTTAACTAATTGCAACATATCCTGGTATGTAACGTGATGTATGGATTCTACTTAATATTCTTATCAGACCATTATCTACTTGTTTCCACATCGCTTATTGCCTAATCCACCCCCTCCCATTTATAAATTGGGTCTATTTCTGGATTTTCTATTATGTCTTATTGGATCATCTTTTTCTTCATGTGCTAGTAGCACATAGTTTTAATTACTGACAGATTTTAACATCTTGAAGGGCGTTGTTCCTCTGTGCTTTCCTTTTTTTTTCTTGCTGTCCTTTCTTGTTTATTTTTCCATAGGAATTTAAATTGATTCGACTTCTCTAGTGCCCTCTCCTTCTCAAAAGAGAGCTATTTGTATTTGCATTTGATTTGTATTTAATATTCATCTAAATTAATTTAGAAAAAAATTGACGTTATGCAATAGAGTCAAGGTTCAAAGCCCGGCCACCTCGAAATCCATTGCATCTCTGGCCTCTTACCTATGGATGTGACCCATTCTTTATATATTCTAGCATATATAGTAAATATTCAAAAGATTGCTTCGATCATGGTCATTTCTCTGTTCAACAGTCATCAGTGGAGACATTGGGGCTAATCACAGTACTTCTTCACTGGCTAAATGGGCTATTAAGTGCTGCGCAAAACACTTTGAAATTTTCTATCTTCTTCGCTGGCATTTTCCACCATGGCCAAATGTCTTCCCCTAACACTAACACGCATCTCTTTTTAGGACCAAATCATATCTGCTCCATGACACCTTCAGCAACCACCTCAACCAAAAATGTTTGCTCTTTGCTTTGAAATCTGCTTATACTTCCTCTCGGAGTCAATCATTTGCCTCCAGCCTTTGAATTTAAAGCTAATTACCATTTTATGTGTAGCATCTCCTTAATTAGATCATACAGTGGTTAAAGAAAGGAAATAATTCTCAAACGTTTTTCATATTCCTTACAGGCAAGAGTACATGTGTCTACTTTCTAAAATTACTTTCTCTACATTATTCATTTCCTTTAAGCGTTTGTCCTCAGCAATTCCAATCAGCTCATCCTCTCCTATTCTAGACAAGCAGTTAAATACATGACCGTGTTCCAATAAGCAGACAGCTCTTTCCTTATAGCAGCAAGACATTATTCAGAGTCTTGCCTTTTTGTCATCTATCCAGTTTTTAATCACCGACAGAACTTTCCCTCTTCTGCCTTTGTTGCCAAGAATTTATAGTTCCTGGGAACTGACTTGCAACAAGAAATGGATTTTTCCAGGACGGCAGCTAACTCTGTGGTCTCTGGTAAAGCTGGACCTTAGACAGGCCAGATGGCAAGGAAGCTTCTTGTGTGTTCTCTAAACGCAGGCACAGAGTCCCACTGTCAGGTGATACTCAGGATAAAAATATCTCTTTTAAGAGGCATTGAAAATCTAAATTGAGTACATCTGGCAATCCTCCTTTATTTACTCTTTGTTAAGCATCATAAAGTATCCTTTCAAGGCAGAGAGGGAATGATTTACATTTGCAAAGCTTAGGCTGATTTATTCCTAACGAATTTTGTTCACCCCGATGATTTGTGTTCCACTTTCCAAGATCTTTTAAACTAGTTTTCCAGGTGCCGAGGTGAGAGTTGCCAGTGTATAATTTTTGGATTATCCTAAACTCCCTTCTGCAAGATGTTCAACACTCTGGCTACACTCCAATCTCCAGCTACAGTCTCTGCCTGAAAGGATAAATTACATATTTTTGTAATTATATAGAAATAAAAACACATTTTGCCAGTAAGGATGCCAAATCTGCCAACTATCTTAAAACATCTTTATTCTCATGCACTTGAATCTAAAAATAAGCTCTATTTCAAATTAGATCTCTTTTGCAGGGTTTTACCAGCTTAGAATGAATCTTAAAACACAAGGGCCCTAAATTTAAAATATATAGAATTAGATAGTATAATTAATGATCATTTAAGGAAAGACAGAGCAGAGGAATTGTTTTAGACACCAGACCTAGACCAAGCCCCAGAAGAAGCAATTGTACACAGTTATTCTATAGGACCTCTCTTTCATCTTTAATCTTTAGTTTACCAAGACACTAAAATAAAGCTCCCATCTATGATTCTCAACTTAACCAATTATAAAATACACGATTCCTAAAAGTTTTTATTAGTGCTTACAATATCAATAGAAGGTAGATATAGCACATGTAGACAAAGTGTTTAAGGTGGGCTGCCAAGGTATGCCTAAGTAGCGCTACATTAGGTGGCCAGAGAAACAATATTTGGAGATCTTGTCTACAAACTCCAGATGTGTTCTTCTTTTATATAAAGCTCTCCTGCAGTAGTTCTTTAATTACTCAACATCAATGCATTGGTACACTTGAGCAATAAAATAATAGAACATTATCCTAGGGGCATTTGAATAGAGCATGTTTGAAACGGCATGCAGGATGAGAGCTTTGTATTAAGATTTGATCTTTCCTGAATTTTATCCTGGAAAATAATGTTATCTTTCTGTACAAAATCTTTGAGAGTAATCAAATGGAACAAAATTGTTACTAGAAGGAAAATTAAAGCCAAGAAACTAAAATCACACAAGAATTAAATCAATGATAGTTAATAATGATAGATAAAAATATTGATGTTAGTCAATAGTAGAATAAACAGAGATATTACCACGAGAGAAGTAAATGAACATTTAGCCTTATTAATTTTCATTGATCAATGTGTAAATGTATACCTAGCCCTAATGCATTTGAGCAAGTAGCCTCTCCCAACCTAAAAACCCAAATGCATGACCTCACATTTTAAATACTTTCTTAAAATGGATATAGAGAATAATTGGAATTAACCATCACTTTCTCCATGTGCTCATATAGAACCTTGTATAGACATCAATATTCCAGAACTTTTCATATTACAATTACTTCTTTTAATTTATTTTATCAAAGTAACACAGAAAAGTTTGAAAAATCAGATACTGCTGTAGAATGTGCAATAAAATTAACATTGCCTCAATATCCCTCACAGCCACTTCCCCTACCCAGAAGCAACTATTGAAAAACATTTCTAGATTTAATTAGTCTGATAAATACCCACAGAATTATAAACAGTAAAACAAAGTTTAAATTTCTGCTCTGAGTTATCAAATTTACACATTGCCTATTGATATCTTGGTCTAAAAGACCAGGATTTTAACACACCACTCATATTTCCAAACACCTCCTCCCCAAATATTTATCCCACAATTCTAAGGTTCTCTCTACACTAGTCTCATATGCAAATTCAAATAACTATTTATGTTTTATCAGTCTTAATTACTATGGCTTGACACCCACTTTGTAAGATGAGGACATAAGTGCCTCCCTTCCTTCAAACTCACCCCTCATCGTATCTTTGCTTTTATATTCTCTTAAAGCAAAATTAAATTGTTCATAATTTGTCTGTAGGTTAATTAAAAAGTATAATGCAAATATAAATTAGAGTTCAGAGTAGAGCCAAACACTGTGTTAATTACATTTTCTTCTCTGGTTCCCCTGTAATAGTGTAATGGTCACTGGGTTTTATAAAGAGAATACATATATATGTGTGTGTGTGTGTGCATATATATATAAAGTTTCTTTTATATATTTCCTTCTGATCTAAACTTAACTGTAGGCTGGGTACAAAGTTATAATATTGGAACTTCCCCACTTTTTCCCCCTCTTGGTTTACTCTTTTTTGTGTGTGAGGAAGATTGTCCCTTAGCTAACATCTGTGCCAATCTTCCTCTACTTTGTATCCAGCATGCCACCATAGGAAGGCTTGACGAGTGATGTGCATGTCCGTGCCTGGGATCCGAACCTGCAAACCTCTGGCTGCCGAAGCGGAGTGCACGAATTTAACCACTACACCACCAGGCTGGCCCCTTGATTTAGTCTTTTAATTTTCTGAAACATACCCTTAATAAATTTCCTAAGGAAGATTTTTTTTTACCAAGTATACTTTCTGAATTCTTTCAAATTTTGAAATATTTTATTCATTCCTCACATTTTAGTGAAAGTTGGCCTGAATATATAAATCTACATAAAAAATAATTTCCGCTAAGAACTTTGAAACCATTTTTCCATTTTCATCTATGATGCTAAGTTAATGATGGTCTGATTATCTGTCATTTTACAGGTGATTTTAGGATCTTTGATTTTTTTTTTTTTATATTTCACAATAATGTGTCTAGATATTTTAAGGTACAGTGCTTAGAAAGCCTTTTTAATTAGATTAGTTTCTCCCTTCAGCTTTGAATGATTTTTGGGACTTTACCTTTGATCATTTCAGCACTGTTCTCTTCATTTTTTTTACCAAGAACTCCTATTAGTCAAACGTTAGATATCCTGAACTGATCTTATCTTTTCTCTTCTATTTTTCTTTGTTTTTATTGTAGTATATGAAATGAGCAATTACCTCATATTTATCTTTAAACCTTCCTATTGAATATATCATTCCAATAATGACTTTTAATTTTCAAGATTTTTTTCTTCCTTCTTGTTATTATTTTTTTCTTTTCCAGCATTCTGTTAGTTTGTACATAAAGAGCCTTCTCAAATTCACCTGAGGATGGTTACGAGATTTTTAAAACTGATTTTGGTTCTCTAAATTACTCCTATTTCATCACTATTAGTTTTTACTTAGCATATCTTCATCATTTTTTTTCATGTTGCAGTATTTTCATAAATTTCTGGTGAGTCATGGTAGCCAATTGACACTTAATAATAAGGGACTCAGGAGACTGAGAGACTTTGCATTCAGAGGAAAATGCTTTAGAGTGAGAAATCATGGGTGTGACTCCTCTACTGGGGGACTCGTACATGACTGGATAAGAAAAATTCCACTCTGGTCTCTACTAGTTAAACTAATTACTCTTATTTTCCTCAGACAGGTTTGTTAACTTTGTGCCTGGCGTAAAGTGCCTCACTATTGAGTATCCAGCATAAGTCATGGTAGGAAGAGGTGTGGGCAGTTTACTTCTGCCACATATGTCCTCCATTAACCATCTTGTTCTTAGATCTATTTCTTCCTCCCACCCATCAAAGCACCTGCCATGTGTAGTCTGCGGCCCCTTTGGAGTTTCTGTTGGAAAAGTTTGTTTTTCATCAGTTACAACTCCCTCTGCAAGTGTTCTAGATTGTGTCTTTCTGTTCTTTGATTAATCATTTACCCATCCATCTCTTTTTTTCTACCAGAAATTTGTTGAAATCTGTCTTTCAGTGATGACCCCCTATGCTCTTAGTTGTGAATTTATTTCTTCTTTACCTTCATTTTAATTGTGTGTTGGGACTTGAGAAGAGGGAAGTGCAAATGCTCTGTCTGCCCTCTTACCCTGACAAACCTGTCTCCCAGGCTAAACAGTGAGTCCCTGAAGTACACTGATTGGGCCTTCTTTTCTTTGCATTTGTATTGCCTATCATGGTGCCTAGAATGCATTATGTGTTCAAAAAGAATGTGATGAAAGAAAACAAAGTAAATTCTATCCTAGGCAAAGTGTGGTATATAAATGTTGTTGTGTGTCTACTGTACTGTTCTTCCAGAAAGCAAGGCTATGCTGTGTAAAGAAAAATGTCCGAGGGAAGTGTGCCACTATTTCAAATCCTTCCCATGAAAATTTCTGAGTTAACATGTTATGGTAATGAGGAAATGATAAATTTCCTTAATAAGGAACATGATAAAACCATGAGCATGTTAAATTAATAAGACTTTTTATAAATGAAATATATTTACAGTGGAAAGCTCATTCAAGGGAAATAATTTACATGAAATCCTTGCACAGAACAGCAATGATAAATAAATTTGGATTTAATGGCATGTACTCATCAAATACTCGTGTCTGTGCATCATATAAAACATTTATATTCAATTATGTTTGTCACCAATGCAGGCTGTTGATAGCTCAGTAGCTCATTCTACATTATTGCTTCAGAACACTGATCTTTAAATATCACCCACATGGTAGCTCTTGAAGGGTTTTAAATGGATAACATTATTATAACTCCTAGAGTGTTTATGGGGAACATACAATTTAGTTTAACATCATAGTGAAATGCTTTCTTTTTTTTTAAAGACAAAGCAAACCAGAAACAGTGTGTTTTCTTTTAAAAACTCAGTGAACATTTTTCAAAATGCCATCTCATATCTTGCTTTCATGAAAGAGAAAAGAAAAATTCCTACCTAAAAGTTAGCTGACACTTTGATGCTATACAATTATCACTCCATTACACTAGTTTTTCAGATGAGGAAATAGAGTCCTAAGGATAGCTTAATGTGCACCCAGTATTGCAAAGTTATTTTCCATGTTAGAACTAGAAATCAGGGCACCTGGGATCTAGTTCAATCTACTATTCTTTACATCATACAGTTTATAGGACATATACCCATATGTGGGGGAAAAGTGAGGAAGCAGGAAACAATTCGAAAGATACTAGCTTAGGTGGACCTCTGCTTTTAAGGATTGGACTCCAGATCCTAGAAGAACCAGAGCACAGTTCCCCACAAACAACTTCCACAAAGAATTCCAGGGAACAAAGCACTTCAAAGCAACCTGGACCTGGGAGGAGGAAATTAGAGATGTCTGGTGATTTCACATTTAGAGTTACTGAAATGACTGAAAGTGGATCGCTGCCAGTCAGGGCTTGTGTTATCTTGCTGAAGGACCCATCCCTGTTGCTATCCACCTAGCACTCCTACTGACCTATGTCTAGATGAAAAGCACTATAAGAACCATACCTTCTTGGGTCAGACGATGAAAGACTTGGGAGCACAGATGGTGCTGTCATCACACTGTCTTCCCAAGAGTTAGGACCTGAGAAAGAAAGATCTAGGATGTGAACAATAGACTGTGCAGATGGTATCAATAAACAGGATTTTGATTCCTGGATAATGGAATTACATGGCAAAATATGAGCTCATAGCCAGGGGTGAAGTTCATCTCGAAGATAGGAAAAATTGTTTTTACTAGAGCCTGGAAGACCTGCTCAAGAGGCTTTTGGGCTAAATATAGATAAGTGAGGGAGAAAAATGTAATAAATGTCAAGCAACCACTAGCAAATGAGCAAAGCTCAAAGAAAGGGAAGATGAATGATTTAGATGATGTCACATATTCTCACAAAATGTCTAGCTGGGGTTACCTGGTTGCGCCTCTCGCTGCTTGCCCAGGAATGTACCTGGACAACCACGTATTCATCTCGCTCTGAGGCCTTAGTGGCCTTGTAAAAACACTTGAAACAGTAGTCTGAAAAATGTAACATGATTAATAAAAGATCAATTGCTGTTGGTTTCCCTATGAGATCCTTTTAGGCAGAGGACTGTTATTTTCTACAACAGGAGGATTCTACTCAAACATTATAAAGCATTTTCTGAGACTCAATAAGCAGTAGAATGCACCATCCTAAAACATGAAAGCTAATATTTTCCTAAATATTTCCATGGAGGGGCACATCATCAGTAGACGTAGTACAGAATAGAGGCACTAGGATCCACTGGACAACCTCTACAAGTCCTTTCCAGCAGTGTCTCATTTCCGGCAGTGATATACGTTAGTGATACAGAGAGCAAGGACTGTGACATTCATCTTATTTTACAGAGGATCTGTCCTTTGGATATGTGTAACTATTTTAAGCCCTATATCCTAGTTCCCCCGAGTTTTTACCTCTGCCTACAGTGTCTCTGCTTGGAAGACTAATAATTAGCTCTGTAATGCTTTGATATTCACATATGTAATGATTACTTTACATTCTTTGAGCTCTAAAAATTTCTGTCCTCTACTTTAAAGGTATTAGATTGCAAAAAGAAATACATTTCATTTGGAGAGAACACACACACACAGACACACACACACACACACACACACACACAGAGGAATGTACATAAAATTACCTTAAAGAGGCTGGAAATGGAGGATAAAGGTGCGTGCCATGGACTAGAAGTCAACAGGTACAAGAGATTCAAAATCTTTGAATGGATCATGAGATTGTATCTTTTCCCTCTCATGAAAAGTAATTAAATCAAGAAAATCAGCATACATTGGTGTATTGCGAGTGCAAGAGCTGAGAGAAATGAAAAAGACATGAGAAAGGAGGTATTGGAAATAAAAGGAAATTAAAGTGATATAATTTTTAAGAGGATTGTGGAAAAGGAATGAAGGGTATTCATATTTCTCCAAATGTGATAGATAGTAAGGTTCACTTTGAAGAGATTGGTGAAATGAGTCTAATTCTTGGTAAGCACAGAATGCAAATGCTGCACATGATGGTTAATTTTATGTATCCACTTGGCTAGGCCATGTTAGCCAAATACTTGATCTAAAAACACTGTAGATGCTATTGTGAAAGTAATTTGTAGATTAGATTAACATTTAAATCAGTAGAGTTTGAGTAAAGCCGATTACTGTCCATAATGTGGGTGGGCCTCATCCAATCAGTTGAAAGCCTTTAGAGAAAAAGACTGAGGTCTCCCAAGAAAGAGAGAATTCTGCAACCAGACTGCCATCAGACTTGAGCTGCAACCTTAACTCTTCCCTGGGTCTCCAACCTACCAGGTTGGTCTGCAGATTTTGGATTTACCAGTCTTCAAATTGTGATTGTGTGAGCCAACTCTTTCAAGTCTCTCATCTCTCATCTCTCTGTCTCTCTCTCTCTCTCTATGTATATATAGAATGTGTGTATATATTTACACACAAACATACTCACACACACACATACTTTGCACACATACCCTATTGGATTCGTTCTGTTTCTATAATACACTCCATCAGTAACTATTTTTGCATTCCAGGGTTGTTGTCACTTTACTTACATCAGTCTTGACATTGAAAAAAAGTTTCATCAACCATTTCAGACACTAAGCTACTAGCCTTTCTTGTATAAATGAAAATACAATCCATATGTTTCTGATTCACTTATTGCTATCCATAAAATTTATGTCCAAGATGGTTTAAAAATTCTATGTACATTTTTTTCCTCTAAATATGTTTAAAAATCTCCAAAACAAACCCAACAAACAAACGGTAATGTTTTCCACCAGATCCATATACAGAGCTTAAAATCTGTTTCTTAATTCAGATCCTCCAAGGTATCCTTAGATTCAAAGTTGACAAAACATGTTAAGATTGAAAAAACTAACTGCCACGAACACTGTCCTTGCACTATACAATATATTACTGAGTCTGATTTAGGTCAATGGGAAAAAAAATCTATTGTCAAAAAAGCTGTATATATGTATAAAGAAACTTGCACTATATACATTGGATATGAATACATAACTGAGAAAGATATATATTTCAAAGTATAAACATGATGTGGATCAATTAAATCTGACACCAAGCCATACTCTTTTCCACAAAAGAACTTATTTTTTAAAGAATAGCTTTCTATTCTTGCCTAGCCATTCAAACAACATACTGAATGCGGGCCTCAAAGTGTCAATTAAAAAATGCCTTCTTGCAGAATGCCCTGTGCGAGGTGTCAAGCAGTGAAAGGTTACTAGCTGGCATTAGGGAAAAAGAATAATTTTCTAAGAGAAAAATGTTGTTGTGATTTAGTCTTATTCTATATTTAATGAGATTATTTCAATAGAATGTTATCTGAAGAAGTAATAGCAAGCAAATATCCAAGGAATTATTGGCGATTTAAAATGTGTTTTTGTTCTCTTTTAGAGTAAAAACATCTGGGGGAAAAAAGTAAAAACGGGGCTATTTTTATTTTCTTCCTGATAGCAGATTGGGAATTTCTGAGCAAGTCTTACTGTGTCTGGTGTTTTATTTACTATTATTGTGTGTCACAACATCATATAAAACATGACATGCTATAAATGAGGGAGAAAATAGTATCAGTACCAAATATTTGGGAAACAGAAGCTGCAGCTAGGCAGTCTGGCCTTTCATCTTGTATAATATCATTTGGAAGCCTGATAGACGTGGGTTGGCCTCTTCAGTCCCATACATCACCAAAGGCCACACTTATGATGTTATTAACGTAGTTAACATTTCAATTCACTTATTTCAAGGGCCCAGAATGCCGTATGCCATGAAAAGATCAAGAGGTGGCTGCCACTTTTCTGACCTATGGCAATTATTTTTGATCCTGAAGATTGTTGAAGAATTTAACCATCTGTTTTTTTAATGATAATTCAAGAGCATTTGAAAAGGGCCAGCATAATCTGTAAAAAGAGGCTACATATTTGGAATCTCATGATGACTTCTCATAAAATCAATAATGGAAGGCAAGGCATGAGTGGTTTTTGCCTCTGCTTCAGCAAAACATCAAATAGGGATAGGACACATGCATACCAATTGATTTTGAACATTGGATGATCTGCACAGAATATTTTTGGATGATGTATCATAATATTTATCTAGCATTGTTCAGTATTTGATGGGCTATTTGAAGCTCTAGAAAGTTTTGTAAAATTTACAGAAGTCAGAGGAAAGAATTGTAAATATGCAATGTCTTTTAAAATAAGTCTAAGGAAGAAGACAGCTAGCTGTTCAGGAATATTCAAAAAAAGAGAAGTTTAAGAAATATTGGAGTAAGGAGATGAACAGAGTATGATCCAGTGAGAACTGGAACAGGAACACGGAAGCTCCACTCTCCTTCCTTTAGGGGAGAATACAGCCTACACTGGCCATAGGGAGTTCACATTAACTTTGCCAAGGCGGAGGTGTTGAAGGGCAAGGTAACTACAGAAACCCAGCTCCCAATTAGCTATGAGGAAAGAGCACATGCTTTGACTTCAATGTTTTTCAAGCTGACTGCTGCCCAGAAGAGCAGGAACTTGATGAGACAGAGATGCTACTGTGATGTCTCACTCCAAGTGATCATATCATATTTCAAAGCTCATATCATAGAGGGCACAAAGCATTCTTGTGACCAGGGACACTTGAAATAATAAATGAATCATTCAGCAGGACAGCCATAGGTAAGATTCTTAAAGAAAAAAAAAAGTTATAAAGACAAAGAAGGTCCACTCCCTTACACCAGGGAGATGGATGGGGACATTGATGTTGCTTAACTGTGAAAATATAGTATCCAGGTGAATAACAGAATTCAAGCATATGGAAGTCAACGTCTTCCATTTCACATTTTACTAATCAGGTTTCTTAGATTCAGACTAGAGAGTCCACTCCAGCTAGTCTGAGCAGAAATTGGTATATTACAGGACATTTTAGCTTAGGGATTATATACCCAGAAGCAAGGAAGCCAGAGAAATGCCTAACTTAACAGCTTGAGCTGTTTCAGTAGAAATCCTACTGTTACTGCTTGCTAGTCAACTTCACAAAGCCAGAATCCATACCATATCTACCAAAGCAAAGAAAAATGAAATGCCTCCACGACTATGTTTGTCAGAAAGGCGTTCCTCTTCCAATTCCTATATGGATGTATCTGCTAGGAAATTCCTAGTAACAAGCAGAGCCCTAGCTGCAAGGGAGCCTGGGATATGTAGTCTTTAGCATTTCAGACTATGAATACTCATAAAGATAAGTCAAGATAGAATGGCCATCAAATGTTGGAGGGAAATTAGGAGGTTGTTAGGAGAGGTACTAGGGGAGTTATAGCCATACTTTCTCTGACTGTTTTTAAGAGTTTGAAAGAATTATCTCTTGTGATCACATAAATAAATCGTATTACTCCTAGTCCAACAATTACATATTTTACACTGCATTGTAATGGCTGTCCTTTTACTTTTTTAAATAATTTTCTTAAGAATGTGATACATGAAGAAAATTGAAAAATATCCATATTAATATTTTATCTGCTTGTGTTAGAGATTCTTTTCAGTCAACTGGTGGAACTGCTAAATCCTGAAACTTACCAATAAGTCTTTATAAAAAATGGTTTCTTTTTACTACTTTTCACAGAAGAAATGACAGTATTTCCATGCTAGATGACATGAGGTCGTTTAGAGTCATTTTAACTCATGCCATTTACAATTGAACAAACAACTACACTTTCACTTTCGAAGTCATTTGTTACAGGAACTGAAAAACATAATCTACAATATGATGTGAGGTATATATCATAAACTTTAAACTTCATAACATATGAGTAGACATGCGAGAGCAAACCAGTTTGATTTATAAGCATTTTGAAAATAAAATAAATTATGAAATACTTGTGTGTGAAAAATCTCATAGTAGCATAATCAGCTGAGTGATTCACATTTTCCTGATGCTTAAAACTACTTTGCCATCCTAACATTGTTGTTCCTTGTACATATCAATCATTCTCCACCCCATTTACCTAGTCCTGAGACCAGGAGAGGCACACACACGCACCTCACTTGCAACTTCATCCTATTGTTATCATTGACAGATATCATTGTTTAGTCTGAAAACACTGCTTCTGGAACTAATGAAATGTCGTGATTTGCATTCACTTGCATAGAAAGAAAAACTCTACTTACAAAACAGAGGAGTGGAACGCACATTTTTTTCCAGAATTGTAATTATCTTGAGCCTTAGGCCCCTCATATTTTTCTACTTCATTTGTGTACACACTCTGTTATGCTTCAGTATTTGTGACCAGAGTCTCTGAAAATTACAGATGTAAGTGTATAGAAACTTCTCTTTACACCTCCTTAAATGGCAGTAAACCAAGAAAAAGAAGGCATGAAGCCATGTTTATGCGTCTTAATCTCAGAGTTAAAATAAAAAAGTTCTTGTTTTAAAGATTTATCTGGGACTGGATTTAAATGAATAGTCTAGCTTCTAAGTGGGATCTGTTCCTGAATTGACGCCATAAACAATTTTGCTCGCAAGGGGTTTCCTCCTCATAGTTAGAGAAATGGAGACTGGACATATTTTGTATTAACTGATTATTTTTATCTTTGGAAAAACCTCACAGAATGTTGTGTTTCACAGTACATTGAAATGTAAAACAGCTTCCTTTTACCAAGAAGTGTAGCCGTTGTTGGTTAACACCTCATCAGTGAGTTTCACAGAAAGATGTTTTGCTTCCTTTCTGCACACTAAAACCTAGTGTTTTGAGGACTAAAGATCTTGGTCCTGTCACATTAAACTATGACAGGCCCTGAGCCATCCAGCTGATATGAAGACTCAAACAGCTTTATTTAATTCTGAATATACCGAAGGGATTGGAGAGCGGGGGAGACCATGGAAATTGTAATTTGAGCCAGCTGCGAAGTTTCCAGAGAATTCCTCCGCAGTCAACGCAGGGCTAAGATTAAACCAGGCAAAATGCCTGAAGAGATACTGAATAGGTTTGATACAAATTACATTGTCCTGCTGGTTTGAAAGTGCACATTACTGGAGTCATTAACCATAATCATCCTCAATTACAAGCACTGTACGCGTGCGTACAGCAGCCCAGCAAATGCAGCCATTGTTTGCACGACGTGCATAATCTGCAAAGACGTTGCCTCCTCTCACTGGACTTAAAGCCACCTCCTCTCTGCCCCTTTCTTCTCTCCTGTCCTGTAGTCCCAATTTCTCAAGCCTTATCTCCAAAATAGTGACATTTGTTAAAGTATTTTTTTTCCTCTGACAGTTCAATATTGTTGAAGATATTACTTTCCCTTATTCCAGGCTACGTAGTGTGCGTTAGTGATGATAAGCTTCAGATCAGTGCTAGTTTGTACTATTAGTTTGGACAGTTTTTTAAAAAATAATAGTTGCCTAATTACTATGCAATGAGACCATAAAACTTCATATCACGATGTGGTAGTAAAAGAGGGAAACTAATAGGAAATATGCTTTATAACTATCAGATCACAACCTTTCATTATTGGAATCTACATGCTTCCAGCTAAGGCTGAACTGAGCAAGAGTTTGGCGATATATTTTTAACTGTGCTTTTGAAATAATTTCAAACTAGTATCATAAAAAGTACAAAGAAGCACAAAAATAGTACAAAGAATTCTCAGATACCTTTCGCCTACATTCCATGAACGTTAACATTTTTTCACACATGCTTCATCATTCTCTTTCAACCTCTCTCTGTCTCTTTGCGTCTATGTGTGTTTATATTTTTACATTTTTGCAAGTTTCAAATTTTACATCTAAATACTCCTTTACCTCTAAATACTTCAGTGTATTTATAAATGCAGTATGTTTTTAAAACCAGGATGTTTCCTTACATAGCCAGAATACAATGATCAAAAGCAGGAAAATAGCACTGATAATGCAATATTATCTAATCTACAGACATTATTCAGATTTTGCCCATTGTGCCACCAATGTCTTTTCCTGTTTCAGGATCCAGTCTAGGATGGCACATTACCTTTAGTTTTTATATCTGTCAAATTTAACATTATATTATGTTATTGAAGAGTTCAGGCCAATTATCTTCTAGAATGTCTCTCATTTTGAGTTTGAGTCATGATTCCATATTCTTAGATGCAAGGTATATAATACAGCAGAGGTGATATTGTGTCTTTCTCAGTATAGCATATCAGAAGGCACCTGCTATTGATTTGCCCCATCACTGATGATGTACATTTCTAACCATGGTGAAGGTTGTGTCTGCCACGTTTTTTCACTGTAAAGTTACTGTTTTTCCCTTTTTAACTAATAAGCGTCTGTAAAGAGATACACTCAAGACTATGTAAATATTCTGTTTCTCAGCATACTTTCCCCACTAATTTTAATTAGCATCCTTTGATGCTTCTCGCCTGAAACTATTATTACCATGGTTGCAACAAATGGTAATTTTTCTAATTTCCTGATTCTTTTTACATTTATTGCTTGAAATTTTACTTTAAAAGTTCTCCATTCTCTCCATTTATTCTTTCATTTCTTCATATAAGTATGGAATCTTTGATTCCTATTTTATTTTATGGGTTATAATTTGTTATCATTATATTTTTCTTCCAGCAAATTGTCCCAGATTTGGCCAGTGGGAAAAACTTCAAGCTGGCTCTTGTGTCCATTGGACATATCCTCATTATTTTTTGAGGGTGTCTGTACCTCCTAGCACCATAAACATGCTCCAAGTGAATCCTGTATGTTCCATGTTTTAGTCTTGGAATCAGCCATATCTACAAGAAGTCCTGTGTACCTTTTATTAGAGAATGGTCTTTAGAAATAAAAATCTGGGCATGAGGTTTGCTCATTGGCACTAGACAGTCATTGCTTTCAAGATCTCTCAGAGCTAGGAAATATGCATGTACATATGTACATTGTGTGTGTGCATGACTATACCTATTTATCACTATGTGTGTGTGTACAACTATATCTATCAGTCAACATATTAAAAACCATAGGTTTATACTAACACTCCAATTGCAATCTAGCTTCATAATAGTCATTTTCTTCTCTACTTTTTCCATATTGGTAATTTCTTTATCTGACAATGGAAAGTCTGGCTCTTCTTCTCCGCAAGTTGTTGTATGTTTCCTTACGTAGTTTCAGAATTGCTCACCCACACCACTATAGAAACAGGCCTGCTAACAGATTCTGTTTTTTTCTTTTCTACATTTCCTTCCCAAGTTCGATCAACTCTTTTAAAAATTTTGTTTTAAATTTTTAAATTTCTGATTCAATTTTTTATGTCTACTGCTTGTTTCCATATAGTTAATTCATTTTGGAGTTTTGTCTTACTGTTTTCTTCTGCTTTTTTTTTTTTTTCCTCTCTGAGGGAAATGTTCATCAACTGAGGTGTTTTAATTTTCATTTTATAGTCTTTGCTAGTAACTTTCTATAGACTTATTCACTTTCCTTTTACCCATTTTGTAACTTTCGAATTGTTTACAGGGTTCCTAGTTCCGTGGCTTCCTCTTCTGTTAGTGTCAAAAAGTCCAATTTCTTTAATGGATGTGTGTGTGTATGAGGAGAAGGATGTGCTTGTTTCACAGGACCCTAAATTTTTCTCTTTTCCATTATTTCTCCTCACCCAATTGCAGAAGGACACTTCTCATCTATTTTTTCCTTTTTCCCCCCAAAGCTCTTCCTTTTGAAGTCAGCCGCCTCAAATTACTTTTTCGATATTTTCACTTTTTCAGCATTTTCACTCTTGTAGTAGACTTTTTCCTCCTGAGAGTGGTTTTAGAGCAATTCCAAGTTTGCCACTGGATCCATTTGTGTCTTTAGCACATCATTTTTCTCAGAATGCCCTCTCACATGGCTCAGGCTATGGCTGGAGTGCAGAGGTGACCTGCTAGGATTTGATGGTTTTTTTCTTTTTTTTAGAAGATAATTTGTAATTTTGGAATTCTCTGTCTTTTGACCACATTATTTTCACGTAATTTTCTTTGGTCTTCTTATTTTTCTGCAGTTTTTGGAGAACTGTGGGGCAACATGGATTTAGGTGGCTGCCCTTGTCTATGGCTGTGTGAAAGTATAAGTGGATCTGTTTTCATAGAAAAGTATTTAAAATTATAAGTATAATTCCATGTCTATGTTTTACTGGTTTACACATTTTGCACTTGGAATTTTTTTTAACAAGTAAATACTAGGCAGTATAAGAAATGCTTGAGATACTTGCTATTTGAAGGAAAGATAAGTACAGCATGGGACAAGTAAAAATTGTTATCAGGAATATAGAGAATCACATATAATCAAGTTAGTTCTTATTAGGTTTTTGCTATACAGTCACTTCCATGGCTTTTGTTTTGGACTCTGACAGTAAATCTCATTGGATTTCCTGCCCCATTTTAATCTTTCCAGTGGGCAAGGTGCAGACTGCATGGGAAGTTCACTCAAACCCAAGTGGATTCAGTTTTGTATGTATAGTTGTTGCTGACATTTCTTGCCAGCCCTCTTTCAGTCAAACAAAACCAACTCAGCAATGTATGAAATTATTTTGAGCCTGTTTAATAACTCTTTTCACACAATGAGAGAAATACTGATAGATTTTTTTTGCTAGTCCTTGATTCAATAAATAGTTATTTCAAAGAATGATCCCTGTATTCTTTTAAATATTGCTGTAAATTTACAAATTAAATTATGTATTACTCACTAAAAATTATTTTATTCCAGAATTTAGCTAATAATGAGGCTATTAATACAAATTTCATCTAAAGCTTCATAAGTTTGTTTTTATGTTTGGTATTTTTAAATTCTAATATTTTTCTTTTGAGTAAGGGAAATGGTATTTAATAACATTCCCTTTGGATATGAGGCACAGAATCTGTTATTCAGATTTCACACTTTATCATTTGTCATTTAATGTGTGTGAATTAGAGTGGAAATAAGCCCCAAGAAGCATCCTAGAAGTCAAAGACAATTGTCAGATAGCTGGAAATAAAAGAAAAAAATAATTAATTGATAACTTGATGTTATGGACCAAATGTTTTTGTTCCCTTCTTCTCAAATTCATATGTTAAAATCCTAACCTCCAATGTAATGGTATTAGGAGGTAGGAGGTGGGCCTTTGGGAGGTAATTAGGTCATGAGGGTAGAGCCCTTATGAATGAGATTAGTGCCCTTATAAAAGAGACCACAGAGAGCTCTCTCTCATCCTTTAATGCCATGTGAGGATACAACAGGGCAGTCTGCAACCCAGAAGTGGCCCTCACCTGAACCCAACCATGCTGGCACCATGATCTCAAACTTCCAACCTCCAGAACTGCGAGAAATAAATTTCTGCTGCTTATAAGCCACCCTGTCTGTGGTACTTTGTCAGCCCAAACTGACTAAGGTACTTGGTTATGTAATTTATCTGTCTTATTTGGAATAATTTCTCTAAGTTACCAGTGAAGCAGGAAACCCCACATAATACAGAAGAATCTTCTTTCGTGAAAACTAAAGCAAAAAATCTGAGCATATTTTATTTCTGAAATGCAAGCAATAACTTTCCACAATATTTACCATACTCTGGGACAGGTAGAATATTTTTGCCTACCTTCTCCACAAACACTACCTGGAATCCCCTGTTCCAAGTGATCCTAAAAATAATAGATGCATTTATATAGTGTTTACCACATGCCAAGCTCTGTCTTAGCTGCTTTAAATAAACAAACTTCTTATCCTTCCCACGCCCTATGAATTAGGTTCTGATAGCACACCAGTTTTAAAGATGAGGAAACTGAGGCAAAGAGTTTAAGTAAATTGTCTAAGGTTATCCACCTAGTGAGTAGAAGAACAATAAACAACAGGCATGCGATTGTAGCAGAGAAAGACTTCTTTACTGAGGGACATCTGGGTTTAGCTTCAGTTCATGCCCTTTGTCTAGCAACATCGAAAATTGTGATGTATAATTTGAGAAGTTGGCATTTTGACATCTGACGTATACACAGAAAACTTAATATTTTAAATGGCTATTAAAAATCCATAACAAAAACAATGCTGTAAAACAACAAATTAACCAATTCATTGTTGAACGTTTTTGAATTTTACATTTCAGCTTACAGTGTTTGGTTGATAAAACTCACACTTTGGAGATTAAAATGTTACGTGTATAGTACGTACTAAAAATAACATTTCCTACCTAGCACTTTTAGTGAAATACAAGCTGCAATCTTTTAAAGAGCAAACACTTTGCCAGACATTTGAACTCACAAAATGTGATATTTTAAAACTGTGTGATACCCTACGATCTTACCAGATTGACACAAATAGAATTACAACAGCAATGAAAACAAGTAGAATTAGATGTATAAAAAATTACTCACATGGCATGCAGTGATTCTGTTCTGAGTAGGAGGCCTAGGAATCTGGGATGGCAAATTCCAGGTAAAGATCTCGCAGCATCAGTAGTTGCATCAAGCTGCTGGAGGTGCAAAGGGACATTGCAAGCAAATCTTACTACCCTAAGACCTTAGAGAAAAAGCTAATAATGTTTGAACAGGGAAAATGTCTGGAAAAAGTTATTCTTATAATTAAAAATATGTATAAGCAGATTAAAGGAGAACATATAATTAAAACGAGTCATAAGGAGTTCTGTGCACGTTGGTAAGCTATCTTGTAGACCTATTTTCCCTCTTTTCAGCATCTGTTTTTTACCGTATGGAATAAAAATTATAAAACTTTTTGAAGCTTACAATGTTTGCAAAAATGCAGTGCACAGAATTCTTGCATCAAATCATTTTGGGTGTTTATTAGAAATGCAACTTTTTGGGTCCTATCACATACCTACTGAATAAGAATCTCAAGTGGTTGAGTCTAGACAGATTTTAAAACATCACAGTGAATTTTATGCATCTAAAAATTTAGGAGCCACTGGAATAGAGACAATGTATGACCCAGGAAACATAAGAATACATTATTCTTATTCATGGTTTAGGCTCAATTAGAAGGTTCAGCAAAATCCTAATGGTTGAAATCACAAGCTAAAAGAGGCAGGATGGTATAACCACCTCATTTTCAGGATGCACCACCTTGGCATAGTGCTCCCTCCCCAGGCAGCATCAGCATATTCAAATCAAAATGGTAGTACAGAGGAAGGGAGAGGAGAAAAGAGAAGAGAAGGCAAATAGGGAAACTGGAGGAAAACAAATATATATGTTTAAAATTTAAACTGCTGGAATTAAAAAAGTAAATTATGAAGTTATAAAATATCACAATAATACATAAAAACGTAGCATACTTTTTTTGCAAGCTACTAGTCTGGGAAAAGGGAAATGAGAGAACATATAAATTATATGAGACATATTCACATATACCCCTCAGCATACATGATAACAAACCCAAATGTTCCTTTCTGAGTTCAGCTTCCCCATCCCCAATGACTGCCTCTAGTATTAACACCCAAACCCCAGTATTCACTCCCACTCCACCATTCTCCTTAAAAAAAACACAGAAATTACACTGGACTCGTCACATCTCCTTGCTGAAAGCAATCACTGGCAGGAAACCAAAAAGCCAAATAACACCAAATACCACTCGAGTCTTGGAAATTCTTTTTATTTAGGTTCTCTAGAGCTCACCCAGACAATGTTGTTGGGCATCTCTTCTTTCACCCTTAACTGCAGTCACTGGCCGTCCTCACACCATCATCATTCCTCCTATGGCAGAGTATCTTGTGATTTCCTTGAGTCTTAACCAGAAGTTCAACCATAAGTTTTGCATCCTGATTCAAAGCCTTTGATGAATATACAAGAGACACTAAACAATAGATTATCCATTGGGGAAACTTGGGGAAGAAACACAAAATATTCATTCTAAGCCAAATAAGTCAACATTTAGTGAAGCCTCATTAATTAATACCCTATAAAGAAGCAAATACCGTAGTGTTTTTTCCTGATTTGTTCAGTATTTGGGTGGTGAAAATTTTTTACTAATAATAACAACAGCTTGTATTTATATAGTGTTTGACAGTTTTGAAAATACTTTCAAATATATTTATTTATTTGATCCAAAGTAGAACCAAGTGAGGGAAGCAATGACTGCAATATCACCATTTCACAAATAAGGAAAATGAATAAGATAGTTCTCTTAGTTCACACAGCTTATAGGAATAATTATTCCTTATTCAAAACCAGATTCCCTATCCAGAAACTTTCCCTGGAATTTGTATCTTAAGTGCTGACTCTTAGGACAAAAATAGAGGTAGTAGTCAAGATAATCATAGCTGAAAGAAAACGTGATTTTGGCAAACACATTATACTCATTTTCTGATATCATATTGTATCAGCTGAATTAATTGTTCACTGACCTTGAAAAGTAGTTGTAACAACCTTTCTCCAGGGTGTGCTTGAAGTCCAAGATGACAATCGCGAGTGAGATAAGTATCTTTACCCTCTAGGTCTCTTTGAAACACAAAATCCACTAAATAGATTTTTAACCCTACATAATGCACTGTACTGGATGATTTTTGGAAATGTAGAACCAAAACAATAACAAGTGCTATAATAAGAGGTCAACATTTTGAAGCTCAGAAGACATGGTGAAAAGTTTCCAGCTTTACCTATACCATCCAAAAGTACAACATAAGATATTGTAGACATAAAAACTTAGCAATATCTAGAGTTCAAGGGCTAATCAGGAAAAAACTAAGGAGATTATTCCAATTAAAGATATTTTTATGTAACGAAATAGATACTTTTAAAAAGCAATGACTTAAAATTAGAGCATAATTCAAGTGCAGTAGGAGGTTGAGATTGACGAAATGTTTCATACATACGAATCATTCTTTGTACTGCTGCCTCATCTCTAAAAGAGAAGAGAGAATCGAGCCGTATGAAAGCTGTAGAAAACTAGATCAAGGAATCTTTTTTTGGAATGATATGTATTCAGCAATATGACTGAAATACTTTACAAACTCAGCAAACCGCTAAGCTTTCCACCTTTTTTTTTTATTTAGTATGAGTGGATCCTTGTATTGATGGAAAATTGCACTACTGAAATATTTTATACTATAGTCTATTTCAGAATTCCTGGAGGTTTAAATAACTTAAAGTTCTTTTGGAAGAATAGAAATTGACCTCTGAATAGGTCTTACTTTACAGTGTTCTTTACTCCCAAAAGAAATCAGAGCACTGGAACAATTTAGAAAGTCAATCGATTTCTATAGAAAAATAAAACAATAATTTGTCCAACAGTTTATGCCAATAGTCAAAAATAAGAGATGATCTATGTCAAATTTCAACTGAAATATAGGACTCTCAGTTTATGTGAAGGCTAACTTGAATCACACATAACCCCACTGAAATAATATAGAGATTCATGGGTTTATGCACATTATGGAAATAGAATCATTGTGCAAATCATGTGAACATTTTCACGGAGTGAAAATAATATTGTATCTCTGAGAATTTCACTAGTCTCACTCGCAAATCCACATAATCCATTTCTTATCGAATGTGACATTTATGGTAGGATTTTTGGATGTGAAGTAAGGGGAGCCAAATTGGTTTTTGGCAAGTGACATTTCAAAGTAGGAAATTAAATTACAAAGAGGCTAAATGTTGCACCACAGAACCAAAGGTTTTGGCAGCAGCAGAGGCTCCAAAGTCATTTTCAGTCTATTCTCTCAAGGATCATTTCACAGTTTATGCAGAAAACCCAACGTTTCAGTGGTAATTAACAGAAGCTAATCCAGATGACTGTTTGTGGAATAGTCTTCATAAACTTACAGAATGTGAATTAACTGTCCATCATGAAGAAAAAAGGACTATTGTAGAAGTAGATTCATCATACTGACAACAAATAGCACTATTTTACACTGATCAGCTGCAAAGTCATTTCACTTCAGCAAATGTCAAAGAGAATGCACTAACAATAAATACTAATACAGAATGTTCGTAATCAATTTTGTTTCACAATTTAAAAAAATTGTCTAGCCAACTTATCTCTTATCTCTGTAATATCCACCAGAAAGGAGGGCTTCATCATTGTCAACATCAAGTCCTCGATAACCTGGCCATGCATGCAGCACTGTGTTTTCTAAATTAATTAAAGAAAAGATAGATTTTAGGCCTGTTGGAACCATAGTACCAAACAATGATATGAACAGACATGCAAAGTTACATTTAGACCTAAATAAGCAATGCAAATATTTTAATAAAATGATGAATAAAAAAGTATGCTCCATGGGAAATTTCTACCCATCATTTTCGTGATCTATCATAAGCCCCTACTTTCTTTTTAAATCCACATTAACAGAATATTGTTAAGATTACTTTAACTTAGAATCTTTCCTCAGAGTTTAAATTATGTGATTCTGCTACCGATTAATTGTCTAACCTTGGGCAAGTCAATTGAATTTCTTTGTCTTGATTTTTTTCAGCTTATTATAAAACAAGTGTATTGGCTTAGATGATTTTCAAGGACACATCTAGATTTCTTGTACTAAAAGCTTTTGATTATCTCAACTATCATAAAACCTTCTTAAGTAACATTGTATAAAATCATACTTTGAAATTTATTCAATTTCAGAATTTAGAAAGTGCTGATTTTGTAATCTATACCATCATGATGCTACAAGTCTCAAATACTTTGACATTTATAATGTCACACATACTCTGATACTATAAATATTGCATAAGACCAAATTTAATATTTGAAGATCTAGAAAAGGAGGTGTGCATTCTGGAAGCAGATAGATGATAGCAGACTCACGTTCATTCTCCCTAATTCTGATCTTTCTTCTATAGCTCTTTTCTTGTTGCCATTGCTACCAGTCACCTAGACCTCCAAATCAAGAAACTTACTCACCCTATATATTTCTGTATTCATTTCCCACATATAATCAGTCAGCAAATCCTGTCAATTAGACCTCTATAATGTGACACAAATCTATTCAATATTCTCTTACTACCTCATTTATAAGTTTGTCATCTTCCACTGAACTATCCCAATAGAGCAACCTAATAGTTCTCCTTATTCCTCCTTCTAATTTTTCCTTTGTATACTTATTCACCAAAATGTGATTCTCCAAAATAGCCTCATGTTGATGGTTTTCTGAATTCCAGATCTTAGATAATCATTGCCTACCAATCTATTATTAACCACTACTTTCCTGAAACTTGACACCAAAGCTAGTGACACAAAAGAGCAAATCTAATAAATCTGGCCTAAAGATGCATTTTGTTTAATTATTGTAAAGTGTATATATGTGCATGTGTGTATCTATTGTACAGCAATAACCAAATAGATTTATACTTATTTAAGATGGATATGAATCTTATAGTTCACCATAGTCCCCACCACTCACTGTTGTCTTATTCCCAGTCGCTTTATATTTAATAGGCAAAAAAACAATTGAATGCTTGAATCCAGCTACTTAGAGGTCTCCAGACTCATAAATCAATGTCATTGCACAGGCTATTCCCACTACTTTAACACACTCACCCAATTTGTCTATGCTTAAAATTTCCATTTGCTTTCCAAAACTTAGCTCAGGCATTGAATTTCTAGGAACTCTACCATGAAATCTTCTCTGTCTCAGTGCTTTGTCAATTCCTTAATACATGGAGTTGTCTCTATACTTGCATGTGCTCAACTTCTTTTTCTTCAAACTGTATTACAAATTTTCGCATTTCTAAACATCTCTCTGTATCAATAAAACATAAGCAAGTTGAACATGAAGACTGTGTTCTTTTCATCTCTTAATTCTATCAATAAGCTTTACACGGTACATGGTAGATGCTCAATGAATGAATAGAATCAATGCATTTCTTTACACCAAAGGTTCATAAATAGATTTTACCCTGAAACACCTTAAAACGTACAAGGGATTTATAAAATATTAGTAGGAAATATAATGTGCATTTAGATTAACAAAATTAGAGCAAAAGAATTAATCACTAAGAGAAATGTTCAAAATCTGATTCATGTTTAACCTACAATAAGTATTCAGTACATCCAATAATATATTTTAATATATATTTAATGCAAAATTTACATTTTGAAATTAGACATAATATTGACTAGTAATTATTATTATTTTTTGTGTGTGTGAGGAAGACTAGCCCTGAGCTAATATCTGTTGCAAATCCTCCTCTTTTTGCTGAGGAAGATTGGCCCTGGGCTATCATCAGTGCCCATCTTCCTCTACTTTATATGTGGGACGCCTGCTACAGGATGGCTTGATAAGCGGTACGTAGGTCCACGCCCAGGATCTGAAACTGTGAACTTAACTGCTAGGCCACTGGGCTGGCCCGTTGACTAGTAATTATTAAATGGCATTTTACTCCTCTGTTTACAATCCTCCAGTGACTCCCCTCCTCATTCAGAATAAAATCCCAAGTCCTTACCATGTCTATAAGCCTCCCACTCTCCAAACACCTTTGGCTTTATCTTCTATTCCTCTCCAGCCATGCTGGCCTCCTTGACCTTCCTATAATTTTCCAAGGACATTAACACCTCCTGGGTTTTGAGTTTGCTCTTCTTTGCTTTTCCTACAACACTCTCTTCCTAGATATCCCATGCCTGCCTCACTCTGTATTATGTCTCTGCTCAAATAACCCCTTATCTGAGAGGTCTGCCTTGAATATCCTGTGTAAATGGCAGGCACTCAGACCACTGTACTCCATCGTCTTAGGCTGCCTAGTTCTTCTTCCTAGCACTTCTCATAATTTCACATATCGTGCACAGTATGTTTGTTTCTTTGTGTGAGATCCTAGTCCCTCAACAGAACATAAGCTAGACAAGGACAAGCACTTTATTTTGTCCCTACCAGGCACACCACAGGCGCTGAGAATATATATTGATTGAATCTATTAGGATTTCACATAAACTTAATACTTCACGGAACTCATTTTCGGAACTGCAGCCCTAAGCAGTTTTCTAAAACAAATAAAACAATTTTGACCTTATCTTATTTAGTCATATTTCCACTAAATAAAACTCCCCATCCTGACTAAATAGTTACACTTAATACATATGCAACACAATTTGAAGCAAGAAAGAAATGTAAATGTATACAAAAATCTTCAAGTAAATTTTGAAAATGTTTGAAGCTCTGCTGAATCTCTTAACCACACTCATACTTATTTGCATGAAACTATTCTCTAACTATCCCCCAAAAGATGAGGATCTTTTTTAGTGTATAATTTAGCAATATTTTTTAAAGTACAAATACTTTATTTCAAACTTAATGTACCAATAAGTAGTACCATAGGCAGATTCTGCTTCTGGTAGATATATTCTGAAATCTCTTTTAGACGTATATGCTTTTATTAGAATAAAGCTTCTGAGCATTTAACTATTTTTTAATATTCACAGTCTTTTCATCATAAATTACTATCTCAAAAGAGTTTAATTGGAATAGATTTTAACTATCCAATGTCATAGAATGGAATAATAATTTAGGGGCTCATTTGTACCTTAAAATACATTTCCACTCATAATGTCCTCTATTTGATATTGCATTAAGCTACAGAAAAGGTGAATCAGACATGCCATTAAGGTTGCCAAGGCTCAAAATCAGTAGAGCGGATAGAAAAGGTATTACTCAAATGTGTCAAAATGGAACCCAACCATACCTGATCTTAATAAGTCCATTACAAGCTATATTGATTAAGACAGCTTGCCAATCATTACAAGACATACCACAGGATGTTTAATGTGTTAGAATACTTTAAGATATGAACAATTGAAATAAGCTGTCAGCATATGTTTAAGTGACAATCAATCAACTATTGTTTATGGAGTAAAATCACTAAATTAAGGACCACCAGAAAATACGAAGATAAATGGATATAGTTCTGGCTCTAAAAAGCCCAGCACTCAAGTTGGGGTATAGAATATGCACGCTTGTATAAGTTATCTAAGTCGGTCTAAGTTTCTTTATTTGTAAACAAAAAGGTTAATCTAGTTAATTTATAAGCTCCCTTTTTTTGCTTTTTCCTATCTTTTTTAAATTTCATTTTTGAATTTATAGGCTTGAAATAGCAACAAAGGTAAAGATACAAGGCATTGAGAAGTTCCTTAAAATCTGTCCGCGTAGGTAACAGCATTATTAATTTCTTAGATATGTTTCCATGTAATTCATCTATGTAAAGCAAGCACATATGAATATATATTCCTTCTCTTTTTCAAAACAAAAGATATCATACCACATGCACTGTATTTAACCTTGAATTTTTCTATGAAAAATAAGTTCTATAAATATAATGCTTAACCATTCTTTCCTATAGCTGCATGTGTTTCAAAATATTTATTTAATCAAGCCCTTGTAGTGGACACTTAGGATTTTTCTTTTGTCTTCTATAAGAAACAATATTGCAATGAATATTTGAGTGTTTACGAAAGGCCTCTCATGGCCAGGTGTATCTGTGGGATAAGTTCCCAGAAGTAGGACCACCAAGTCAAAAGGCAAATACAAATGTAGTGTTGCTGCAGATTGTTTCCTTTCCCTCCAGAGGGTTGATAATATATTTCATTCCCATCAGCAGTGGATGGGAGCTTATTTCCACTGTGTAAACTGAAGTTCTATGTGTTTCTTAAAAAACAAAAACAAAATAAAACCACAGTCTTTATGGCTAAAATAAGATATATTTCTGCATTAGTTAAGAAAAATATATTTTTTCCTTTTTATATAAACATAATCTCATAAAAGGTACATTTAGTCATAGAAACCAGTTTTGGTGCCCATCACCAAAAGCAGAAGGAAGCTTGCTCTTCAACGGAAGGCAAAGGCTCACCATCCATCCTAGGATGCTTTCCTCTGTCTTTTGGCATGTTATCTCCTAGCACCTTTCCCATTCAACTAGCCATTCTTATTTTCCCACTTAGCAATTTTGTGCAGCCAATGGAAAAATAGCTTTTTAGTTTGTAAAAATCCTTTTTCCCATGTGTGATGTTTTTTAAATTTTCAGATTTGACCAATAAAGGACTCTCTGATTCTGAAATCCATCAAGATTCCACCAGATAAAGAATGTTTCTGTCCAAGTGGATAAGCAATCATGAACCTTCAACACGACTCCACAAAACGCATTTTAGAATCATTCTGTTATGAACCTTTGTCAGGCACGTTATCTCATTGTCAAGAGCTCTGACTATTCTCATACCATTAGCTGACTGCATTTGTGACTGACAGGAAAACTCAGATTCAGCAGCTGCAGAAAAAGGTTCTTGGAGCGATTAGTACAGCTAAACAGATGAGAGGGGCGTAAATTGCCTTGGTCAGATCTAGGTGTCAGATTCTTATTATATCATTTTCCTTTATGATTTAGCTCAGCAAATCATTTATTTTTCATTTAAGTCAAAGTATTTGGAGATATTTTCATTTTAGTTAACCAACTGAGAGCTAGATTTCCTAGTTCCAGAGATGAAAGAAAAAGGATATTAGACTCATCTAGGAGTCTGTGCTCCTCTGCAATTGATCTTCCTTAGACTTACGGTGGTTGCAGAAGGCCAGTACCTCCCCCCTCTTTTTGAGGAAACTGAATTAGATTTTTCTCTTAGTTGGAAAGAATTCTGGTTTAGTTCTGAACCCTTTAGAAGCATTGGAAACATCAAATAGTCAGTCTTTGAAGAATAAAGATGCCCTACTTCCTCAAATAGTCAAAGGACATGCATACAGTGTTCTAGAATCTTTATATATTCTTTAGCACCTTGAATACATCCCCCAAAAGTTAGGAGGTATTATTTGCACCTTCTTAAATATAATGAAAATATAGCTGAAAGAGATAAAATAACTTCTAAAAATTAAACATCTGATTAGTAGCATCAATGAATTTGAAATCTAGTTCTTACACCATAGCCTTGTTCTTCTGGAAGCAAAAATAGGAGGCTCCCTCATATTTTGTTTTACATGTATATACAGTTGATTCTCACTATTCATGTAGTTATGTTCTATAAAATCAATGCAAACACTTAATTAGCAAATACTGAACCATTACTGCCAGGGGCAATACAGGGTTAGGATCCTGCAACTATCAAGTCAAAATCCTGTGACTTTGGTCACAACATTTCATCAAACGATTAATAACCTTGTTTTATGTGTGTTTCTGCTTAAAGACATCTTATTTAATATAGACTATTGGTTCTTTAACATTGAATGGACAGCCAACACCACTATAACTTAAGCCTGAATGAAACTTATCTAAAGCACATATTTTCTCTGTAAGGCTCGCCATAGCTTTCTTGAACTTTGGAGTATAGGCAGCACTTCAACACTGTGGTTGAGGGCCATATTAAAAGCAAAATCACCAACAAAATGCACAAAAAGGTGAAAAATTGGATAGACCATACAAAGGAAACTTGTTTACAGTACAAGAGCTAATACGAGAAGGCAGAGCATCACCTTGTCAGGCCTCAGCTGGGAACATGTGCATCAGGCAGCTCGAATTTTTTGATGTTCTGCCCATCTTCATGAATGACCATAAAGTCACTTGTGAGTATTGATTTGGGGATTAAAAATAAATTTTAGTGAATGAATGGATTCACAAATATGGAATCCATGAATAATCACTATGCTGGTTAATTTTATGTGTCAACTTGACTGGATCACAGGGTGCCCAAATATTTAGCTAAATGCTTTTTGTGTGTATCTGTGAGGATGTTTCCAGATGAGATTAGCGTTTGAATCCATAGATTCAGCAAAGCAGTTTGCCCTCACCAGTGTGAGTGGACATCATCCAATTCATGATGGCCTGAATAGAACAAGAAGGTGGAGGAATTAGCCACTGCTTTCTGCCTCATTGCTGAAGCTGGGACATACATGTCCTCCTGAACTTGAAGCTTCTGGTTCTCAGGTCTTCAGACTCAGACTGGAATCTACACCATCAGCTCCCCTGGTTCTCAGGCCACTAGACTTGTATTGAATTATACCACTGGATTTCCTGGGTCTCCAGCTTGCAGACAACAAATTGTGGGACTTTTCAGCCTCTATAATTGTATAAGCCAATTCCTTATAATAAACCTCTTTCTATATATATATTGGTTCTGTTTCTCCGGAGAACCCTGACTAATACAATGATACAATGAAGATCAAATATATATATATTCACACATTCACATATACAGACACATATATGTGTATGTAGGTATTAATTTTAAGCCTTTGTTCTCTAATCTATACAAGAGGAAAGAATACTAACAAGTATTAGTATTAACATGGGTGTTTGAAGGGCCTAATAATTAACACCTTTCCAACGAATTGAGTATGGAAGTGATTAAAAGAGAAACTAAGACAATAGGCAGATGAAAATTAAAATAGCAGTTTAATTATTAACAAACTCTTAACTGTGATGGTTTAATTTAATGCAAAAATGAACTCCCTAACACTAAACCCCTAAATTAGACATAGCCACCCAACCAGGCAATGCAGGCTCAAGTGGCGGCCTGGCTCTGTAAAACTTGTAGCATGAAGGTTCAAACTAAAAGGATGCTTCAGAGTCAAGAAAGTGGATAAGGAGATAGACACATGCTGATGTGTGACATTAATGTATGCTTTTCCTTTCAGAAACAAATACCAGAAGCAATGAATTAGTGCTCTTGACTGCTAGGTAATGATCCCTGTCATTTTCTAGGAATCTGCCAAGGCATATATATTACCTCATATAATTCTCAACATAATTCTGAGACGTATATACAAAAATTCCCATATTTCAGATGAGTAAATTGATGGGCAGAAAGATTAAAATTTTGGCCCAAATTCCACAATTAGAAATGATAGAGATTGGATCTTTACAAAGATCTATAAGATTTCTAAGTCCACAAGCAGGACTGCTTTGCAGATAGTCTATATAAAAATTCACTCACCCTCTAAAATCAAATACAAAGTCAATGAAATATTTTCTCTTCATATGGATATGATTTCTCGGGTCGTTCAATCTTCAGATGTCTGGCTCAGCTTATTTAAATTCATCACAGTGGCAGTTCTGGGCTCACTGATATCATCTGACTTGTGTATTTCCCCATCATTTTCTCACTTTATCTTCTGATTGACATTTATGTTTTATTCTAGGCCAGATAGACCAGAATTGGAAATTAAGAAGTTCTAATTCTTCAAACACACTACTAAGTATTATTTGGCATAATTATTTGGCATATAACTTGGCAGTGGTATGATAGTCCCAGAACAATATAAGTCAAATTCAACTTCATTCAAGAAATAATTATTGTGCCCTTTGTTTTAGTGTATTTCAGCTTCCCAATAGTTTTACATCTTCATTGGTGGTTCTCTGAAGCACATCCCCTAAGTAATTCGGTAGAGTTACACCTTTAAAATCTTTCCAATACAGTAAAGAGCCTACCTATGAAGTGGATACATTTAAATCACTGTCATGATATTTTCTCTTACCTCCAAAAATATCCAGCCATTCTATGATGAGGGAGCATTCTAAAAATTTACATATATTCTAACTCTGTCTCTCTCTCTCAATAGATAGAGAGATAGACAGATAGAGATAGAGATATAATATAGATATATAACACATACATAATCATACACATATATATCATACATTTCAAAGGTTATCTGAGCATTTGGTGCAGACTATCTCATTGAAAATTGTTGTAAGTTCCATTTTTTAGCAAAAGCCATGCTTTATATTTCTTGATACTTCTTTCAAGACTGTCATGTAGAGAACACACTGAAGAACTAAGCATGAAGGAAGGGAGAGGGTCTGGGCTAGGGATCTGGGCCCAAAACTACCAAGGCCTAATTGTTCTTTGAGGACTGTTAAGGCCTTCCTCGAAGAATCCCTCCAGTCTCTGAGGCCTAGGACAGCAGTTATAGATTAAGAAAAATCTATGACTATGTGACTCAAAAATATAAGAGCTATCCCTTAGGGTTTAAGTATGGGTCACCACCACTGCAATCTTTGGGACACTGCCAACCAGGTCATCATGACAGCAGTGTACAAGCAGCTGTCCTACACTGAAGGACAAGTTCCACTGCGGAATTCATATGGCGGTAAAGAAGGAAAGGGAAAAGTAACTGATCTCTCTGTCTAGTTCTTGCTTCTCATGTTGGAAGTTGGGGGCAACCCTGAGGACTAAGTGAGATGATAGGGGCTGTCTTAGTCAGGTTGGGCTGCCATAACAAAATATCATAGACTAGGTGGCTTAAACACAGAAATTTATTTTCTCTCAGTTCTGGAGGCTAGAAGTCCAAGATCAAGGTGCTGGCTGATTTGGTTCCTTGTGAAGGCTCACCTCCTGGCTTTCAGATGGCCACCTTCTGGCTGTGTCTTCACACAGCAGAGAGAGACTGCAAACTCTTTAGATTCTTATCTTATATGGACACTAATTCTATTGGATCAGGACTCCACTCCACTTTATGGCTTCATTTAACCTTAATTACCTCCATAAAAGTCCTATCTCCAATATAGTCACATTGAATGTTAGGGCTTCAACACAAGAATTTGGGGTGGGGAGGACTCACAAGCATTCAGTACATAACAGGGGAAAAGTTAATGGATCAAGGAGGAGACTTGAAGATGGAAGTAGAGGATTTCCTGATCATTTGGAGAGGTGGTGACAATAGCAGTTAATTGGAGAAATCAAAGTTCAACATCACATTTGTACGCCAGGCTGGTGGCATAGCTCATAGTATCAACATATCTATAAAAAGAAAACAAAGACTTAAATATTATTACTTTATAAGTTAGTGAAATTAGACTAATATTGATACAAATAAGTCCATTTGGCTGTTCACAGATATAGATATAGAATCTTTTGAACAGTAATCAGATGTTTTGATTTGCATCAAGCTTTTTTACATCAAAGATAGAAACAGCATCCAACTAGGGATGGTGTGTGCATAAATAAAATATTTCAGCATTCATCTCAACAAAAACATAACAAACGAACAAGGTTTCTAAACAAGAAAAAGACTTGCTTATTATTTAATACAGACAATTTTTTCCTAGTGTTTATCTTTTCAACGTAGCATGAAATAAAATAGACTCATGTAGTAAAGGACACTGTCTTTAGAAGACTTATGCCAATGTTCTTATTAGCTAACGAATTGACGTGTAGACCCTTGGCCTTTTTCTTTTCTTCCACATAATCTTTCCATTTCCAATCACCACCGACAATTTCATCAGCAGTTGTATCCTTTGAAGAGCATTTTTCTCTTGCTGGGATGTGTGGAAACGTAGGAGGACTACCTCTCAGAAAAGGTGGCAACTCCCTGAAAGCCAAGAATAAATAAAATGTCGAAGAAGAGAAAGTGAAAGAAAATAAATCATGCTTCTTATAAAATCTTTAGCTTTTTATAAAGTGCATGAGATCTATACATGTGTAAATCTACATAAATGCTTAAAGTATTAAATATACATAAATATATTGCATAAGATTTAAATTTAAAATTTTTCCATCAGGCTTCATACATCCTTTTATCCTCTGTGTGGTCATTAAAGAAGACCATAAAATTTGTTTGCAAAAAGTGAAAGGAGAATGGTAGAAAACATAGTAAATGAAATATTTAAAATGCCACTAAGACAGCCAACAATGTCAATTCTGTTTTGCAAAAACCTTCACCTATACTTATATAAACCTAGGGAATTTCCAATTTGTGAAATATCCTACTGTCAGTGTATCTGATGGAATTAATAAAGTGGTATTAATAGAAGCAGAAATTTATTTATCTCATATAATTACTAAAAACTATATTTTAAAACTTGCTTATGTTAATTTTACTAAATGGAGCAATCATATTATAAGATTTGCCTTTCATATGGTTCAATTTAGTTAAGTCTTTACATGTGTATCCTGCTCCGGAAATGTATTTATATCTTTTCCATTCACACCCTAAATAACGCTTGATAAATCTAAAGAGCTGCTATGTATTCTGAGACACGTATGCAAGCAAATTTAGAATGCATGGTAAGACTTCCATTGTACCTGATTTCAAATGAATTTTAAAATATTTTCCAGGTGGTTTTGTAATTTTTATAAGCTGATCATAATGCAGAAGCTTTCTTTTTTTCAGTTAGCTTTGGTGTTTTTGAGGTGAAGAACGACTAAAAAAACTCCACACCTTTATATTTATCCGTTAAAATACTTATAATAGATCATAATTCAAATATGCCAAAATGGCTGACAGGAAATGAGCTTAAGCTTGCACAAGTTGACAATATATTTCTCTTAGAGAAATATAAAATAATTCAAAATTTTGAATATGTACCTAACTGCGGTGATCAGCTTATAAATGGCTCCCCATGACTCCTGCCTCAGGGTGTTCATAGCCTTGGGTAATCTCCTCCCCTGGAGTGTGGGCTGGACCTAATACTCGCTTTTTTTTTTTTTTTTTTTTTTTGTGAGGAGATCAGCCCTGAGCTAACATCCGCCAATCCTCCTCTTTTTTTTTTTTGCTGAGGAAGACGGCCCTGGGCTAACATCGGTGCCCATCTTCCTCCACTTTATATGGGACGCCGCCACAGCATGGCTTACCAAGCAGTGCGTCGGTGCGCGCCCGGGATCCGAACCAGCGAACCCCGGGCCGCCGCAGCGGAGCGCGCGCACTTGACCGCTTGCGCCACCGGGCCGGCCCCCTAATACTCGCTTTTAATGACATTAAAATACTACAAAAATGAGGTGATGTCACTTCTGATACTAGATTATGAAACACTGTGATTTCCGTCTTGTTGGAGCTCTCTCTTGCTGGTTCTGATGAAGCCAGTTGCAGTGTTTGGTACTGTCCTATGGAGATGCCCAATGGCGAGGAAGAGAGAGCAGCTTGCTTACCAAGGAACTAAGCCATAGTCAGCAAGGAACTAAGGCCCTTACTCAGTCCAACAGCCTGCAAGACACTGAATCCTATCAACAACCACTCAGAGGGCCTGGAAGTGGATCCTACCTGCCATTGAACCTTGGGATGACTGTAGTGGGCCAAAATCTTGATTGCAGCCTTGTGGAAGACCCTGAACCCAAGGACCAGTATAAGCCCAACCCAGATTCCTGATCCACAGAATCTGTGAAATAATACATGTGATGTTTTAAGCTGATAAATTGTGGATAACTTGTGCAGCAATGGATAACTAAACCAATATTAATATAAAGACTTTTTACTTTAGGGCAATAATACTGTCCTATTACATAAAATGGTTATATGCTGTTATGTTTCAATGTTCTCTATTCTCTATTCCTTTGTTTCCAGGTTTGCAAAACGAGAACGCTGAGAAAGAATACCTCTACTATTGTTTCCAGATCTAAATTTTATCTTATGTACATAATTCTATTAGTAAATTCACATTTAGTTTTGATGTCAAAATAGAAAATGAGATTACATTGTAGATTATATTATACAATTAAAGATTACATTATATTATGCATAGAAAATTACCTTGCTTAATGCTGTTCACCTTGAAAATGCTCAGAAGGTATGAGAAAACAGATGTTTGCCACACAATGGTATGCAGGAATGCGAGCCTGGGCTTCCAGTTGAGCTGTTTCTTGGTCAACTGGGGTTTTTCAGATGAAGTAGAGAGGAATAGTTTGAGGCTAGAGGCCTGATAGGCCCAATAGAAAATTTTCAGTCCTTCAGCATCTTTCATAGACATTTATTTTAGATTTACTTATTTTTAAATTTTTTTTTTTAAGATCGGTTCTTAAACTTTCTGTAGGAAAATGTTTAGGATGTCAGAATAAAAATAAAAGTGTGAAATACACATTCACAGGCTTACATTTTCAAGTTTAATAAGCACATGATTTTAACAGGGATACAAGCTGAAAAGCTGAAAACAGGTGGGGGGATGAGGAGGGAGTAGCTGAGCTATTTGATTTTTTATATTTTAAGATTCAAAACTTTAGAAGCACTGGTTCCCATGGCTTTCATGACTTCTCAGATACACTCTGATCAGGATCCTTCTGATATACATAATATAATGTAATAGTTATGTGAAAAACCAATTTTGCAATATTATTGTAGTATACTAAAGATGGCTGCAAATTCTTGGCTACTCCTCCTATTGAGAAGTAGATAAAAAAATTCTCCTCCCTTTGAATCAAGGCTGGACTTACTAACTTGCTTGGCAAATGGAATGTGATAGATGCTGTGAGAGACTTCCAATGGCAAGAAGCCTTTCAGCTTCCAGCTGGACCCCTTATAATGCATACTCTGGGTGAAACCAACAACCGTGTAAGAAGTCTAGGTACCCTGAGACCACCAGAGTGGAGAGGCCACAAGTAGGTCCACAGTGTGAGCTGAGTCCAGCCTTCTAGCTATCTCCACCAGAGACTAGACACGTGAATTAAGCCAAATTGGACCCTACCACCATGAGAACCAGAATTACCCAGCTGAACTCTCCCCTAATTCTTAATGAACTATGGGAAAATGGTTTCTGTTTTAGCTCAGTTAATTTTGGGGTAGTTTGATATACAGTAATCATTAACTAGAAACATCATCATACTCACCTAGTTTTTAACCTTAGTGTTTAATGTCCAACAAAATGCATAGTAGTCTCAAAGTATAAAAAATATTTTGCAAATTTATCTAGAAGTGATAATTTAGGCCCCAAATTATATTGGACAAGGGTGTCATGGGACACCTAAAGGAAAATCACAAAGAAAAAGAATAAATAAAACAGAACTGAGGAATTTTCATATTGGAAGCATATTTTGTGACTTTATAGAAAATCTATAAATTCTATAATCTATAACTCTGCTTGAGTCACTATGAAACAAAATATAAAATATAAAACAAAATAAAGAAATAAATATATACATGTATATGTGTGATTATGTTTGTTCTTACATATATACTTATACATTTATGTATATACTTACATATACATTATATGCATATATTTATATATAGAAGTTCCGAGTTTAAAAAGAACTCCATTTATTATTCTATGTAAATAACTAAATTGAATGAAATTTACTAATTTATTGCAGTAAAGTTTCTTACATTCAGAATAGATAAAATTGGGTAAAGAATGTTCCTGAAAGAACTCTGTCTTTAAAAGACTCTAGCTCTCTATGTATCATATACTTTAACACAGAAATAATTACTTAACTTCCCCACCAAAGAGGAAAAAAACCCACATCTTATTCAGGTTAATATTGAAAATAAAGTGATAGCTTTTCTAACAAATTCCTACTGAATTTCTTTCTCAAAAACGGCAAGTTTACAAAGCCTCTGTCTTGTATACTGAGCAGTACTTAAGATAGGGATCCTCAACTGATAAAAGTCTATTGGCTGGGCTGGCCCCGTGGCTTAGTGGTTAAGTGCACGCGCTCCGCTACTGGCGGCCTGGGTTCGGATCCTGGGCACGCACCGACGCACTGCTTCTCCTGCCATGCTGAGGCTACATCCCACATACGGCAACTAGAAGGATGTGCAGCTATGACATACAACTATCTACTGGGGCTTTGGGGAAAAAAAGGAGGATTGGCAATAGATGTTAGCTCAGAGCCAGTCTTCCTCAGCAAAAAGAGGAGGATTAGCATGGATGTTAGCTCAGGGCTGATCATCCTCACACACACACAAAAAAAAGTCTAGTGGCGATTTTCCACAGTGATGCATAAACATGGTTTTCAAAAAAAGGGAAGGAAAATGAAGGTATACAGAAGATTTAATGAAAAGCGTTTATCTGACAGCGGACTCAACTATAGTTCTTTTTCCAGGCAACTACATTCACTTTCTAATTTATCAAATTTTCTTATGTTTCTCTCCAAATCCTCAATATCAGGCTTATACTGCTACTTCATGATTTATAGTCATTAGATACTGACAACATTTAGATATTTTCTGTTGATATTTTTCACTGACATTCAACCATGAGAGAGAATGATTTAGTTCCCTTATGCCATCCAGCCACTTTCCTTTCTCCTCAATTCTTCTTCATTCCATAATTCCACTATGCAAACTCAAACTCTGCACTTATTTTTGTACGCCTTACAGCAATAATATTACATTTTAATACAAAACCCTAATTAACTCACTTTTGATAATTCAATATACTATTAAATGGTTTTTGTGAAGATGTATCAGTTTAAACATTAAAGAGTTCTCACATATACTTAAAATTATTCTAAACATGTTTTGACATAAATTTTTGACACTATATCGATCAGCTATATCTATTTAAGCTGAATTGTTCCCTTTCAGCCCCAAGTGTAAGTTCTTGAGTAGTGAGGTGCTTGACATATACTTTTCAGAAGAGGCATATAGGAAAAAAAACAATAAAAGAGATTTTACACTGAATAACATTCCTTGATATGGCTTGTTAAGGATGCTGTGTCTCCTCAAATCCCAGAGGCAGACACATTCTGGTGTGATATCTTTTCTCCAGCTCTGTGAGTCAGCATGATGCCTCAGTACAGAAATCTACAATGACATAATATTCCCTAAATGCCATCAGACACGTAATTGTTGAGTTAAGGAGAGAAAAAAGCACATTTTTGTTAGGAAAAAAGATATTTGAAATGCGCTTAAATATTTATCCTCTGATTTTTATGGTAATTAATAATAAATAAAAGCCTTAAAAATATCTTTGGAGAACTAGGTAATAGACATTGCAGGTTTCGCACAGTGAGAGGTTTCTATTGCCTATTCTAATTTCCTTGTTTGCTGCCCAGGAGAAGCTTCAGAGAACCCTATCTGTAAAGAAGGATTCTCCTTTCTCCTCCAGTTTAAGGGCAGACATTTAACTTTTAGTAACTGAAGATTATGCTATATTCATATTCCAGTCAATGGTTTTCCTTTTGTTGCAAAAACATACAAATATGTTTCTATGTATTCCTCAAAAAATGAAGATGAAACTCCGTTGCTGAATTGTCATTCTGAGGTGTTTAATATCCAACTGAAGACACTGCTTTCTTGGAGAGGTTATATGTGCTTGATTATAAAACTATTAATTGTTTCTCTCCTGTTTTAGCTTTTAGAGAATGACCTTTCCTTAATTGCTTTTGTTACATTATAGTTTTATAAATGCTTTACACACAAAACAATTTCTAATATTAAATTTAGTGATTGGAATTGTAATTTCTGGCAATAACACAGATAGATATCCTGAAAATATTCTCCAAAAAAAAACCCCACCAAAATAAGCTGAAAAGCATAGAATAAACCTACTTGAAATAAGTAACTGAGGTTATAAGTCATTAAAGTAGTTCTATTTGGGGCGGAACCACAAAGATTCCAAAAAATGACAAATAAAGACAATGAGAAAAACCTACCTACTCCTCAATAGATGGTACTAAAACTATAAAGAACCAAAGCTAACAAGGAGATCTTCAACACCCTTAGAGAGGAAGGAAAGATTACCAGGACTAATAACAAGCTTCCGAACAGTTATTTTCAGAAGAGAGTGAAATTACACCTTTCAAACTATGAGAAACTAATAAATTACAACCTATAATTGTAAGTGACAACTTATCATTTTATACATAGCTAATGTATTATTATAGAAAAAAGCTGAACAGAGACATTTTCAAAGAGATAAGATTAAAATCTCAGGTAAATCTCAATGATATCTTTCAGTAGCAAGGAAACCGAATTTAGAAAGATAAAGAAGATACAAGGAAGAATAATCATCAAAGAAATTAGTAAACATGTAGCTAAATATATAAAGTATTGATTTAAAAATAACAATAATAATAATTAGTTTGGAAGTAAACATAAGAGAAATCATTTTCTGGGCAACAATAAAACAGGAATGAAGAGGATAAAATTTTTTTTGTAGTGTCATATTGGTATTGTGGTTGTGGGTTTGTTGGGTTTTTTTTTTTGAGTAACATTGGTTTATAACATTACATAAATTTCAGGTGTACATTATTATATTTTCACTTCTGTTTATACTACATTGTTTCACCACCAAAAGCCTAGATGCCATCTCTTACTGTATACACGTACCCCTATGCCCCTTTCACCCTCCTCCCCACCCCCTTCTCTGGAAACCACCCACCAATCTGTTCCCTGTATCTAAGTGTTTGTTTGATTGTTTATCTTCCACATATGAGTGAAATCAGACAGTATTTTCTTTCTCCTTCTGACTTATTTTGCTTTCCATAATATTCTTAAGGTCCATCCACATTGCCACAAATGGCAAGATTTCATGTCTTTTACAGTTGAGTAGTATTCAGCTGTGTATATATATCGCAGCTTCTTATCCATTTATCCGTTGATGGGCACTTAGGTTGTTTCTAAGTCTTCACTATTATGAATAATGCTGCAATGAACATAGGGGTGCATATATCTTTTTGAATTAGCGTTTTTGTGTTCTTTGGATAAATACCAAAAGGGGAATAGCTGGATCATATGGTAGTTCTATTTTTAATTTTTTGAGGAATCTCCATACTGTTTTCCAAAGTGGTTGCACCAATTTACATTCCCATCTGCAGTATACAAGGCTTCCTTTTAATCCACATTCTCTCTAACATTTGTTTCTTGTCTTTTTAATAATAGCCATTTTGATGGGTGTGAGGTGATATCTCATTGTGGTTTTGATTTGCATTTCTCTAATAATTAGTGATGTTGCACATCTTTTTATGTGCCTGTTGGTCATCTGTATATCTTCTTTGGAAAAATGTCTGTTCAGATCTTCTGCCCATTTTTTAATTGAATTGTTTGGTTTTTTTGTTGTTGTTGAGTTGTGTGAGTTCTCAATATATTTTGGATATTAACCCCTTATCGGATATATGATTTGCAATTATCTTCTCTCAATTGGTAGGTTATCTTTTCAATTTGTTGATGGTTTCTTTGTCATGCAGAACCTTTTTAATTTGATGTAGTCCTATTTTTTATATTTTTTCTTTTATTTCCCTTGCCTGAGGAAACATATTCAAAAAGATATTGCTAAGACTGATGTCAAAGAGTGTACTGCCTATGTTTTCTTCTAGGATTTTTAAGGTTTCAGGTCTTACATTCAAGTCTTTAGTCCATTTTGACTTAACTTTTCTATATAGTGTAAGATAATGGTCTACTTTCATTCTTTTGCATGTGGCTGTCCAGTTTTCCCAACACCATTTATTGAAGAGACTTTCCTTTCTCCATTTTATGTTCTTGGCTCCTTTGTTGAAAATTAGCTCTTCATAAATGTGTGTGTTTATTTTGGGGCTCCTTATTCTGTTCCTTTGATCTAGAAGTCTATTTTTCTGCTAGTACCATGCTGTTTTCATTACCACAGCTTTGTGGTGTATTTTGAAATCAGGAAGCATGATACCTCCAGCTTTGTCTGTTTTTCTCAGGATTGCTTTTTCTATTTGGGGTGTTTTGTAGTTCCATATACATTTTAGGATTCTTTGTTCTATTTTTGTGAAAAATGTCACTGGGATTCTGATTGGGGTTGCACTGAACCTATAGATTACCTTAGGTAATATGGACATTTTACTATGTTAATTCTTCCAACCCATGAGCACAGAATATGTTTCCATTTCTTTGTGTCTTCTGTGATTTCTTTCAACAATGTTTTATAGTTTTCAGTGCACAAGTCTTTCACCTCCTTGGTTAAATTTATTCCTAAGTATTTTATTATTTTTGCTGTGATTATAAATGGGATTGTATTCTTGATTTCTCTTTCTGCTATTTCATTGTTAGTGTATAGAATTGCAGTTTTTATCATAAATAGATGCTCAATCTTGTCAAATGCTTTCTCTGCATCTATTAAGTTGATCATGTGATTTTTATTATTCATTTTGTTAATGTGGTATATAACCTTGATTATTTTGTAGGGTTGAACCATCCTTGCATCCCTGGAATAAATCCCACTTGATCGTGGTGTGTGATCCCTTTAATGTATTGTCATATTCGATTTGCTCATATTTTCTTGAGGATTTTTGCATCTATGTTCGTCTGCAATATTGGCCTGTAATTTTCCTTTTTTGTGTTGTCCTTGTTTGGTTTGGTAATGTTGGCCTCATAAAATGAGATAAAAAGTGTTTTTTCCTTTTCAATTTTTTGGAAGTTTGAGAAGGTATTAAATCTTTGAATGTTTGGCAGAATTCACCAGAGAAGCTGCCTGGTCCTAGACTTTTATTTTTGGGGAGGTTCTTGATTACTATTTCAATCTCTTTACTAGTGACTGGTCTATTCAGATTCTTGATTTCTTCTTGATTCAGTTTTGGAAGGTTCTATGATTCTAAGAATTTATCCATTTCTTCTAGGTTATTCAATTTGTTGGTGTATGGTTTTTCATTGTATTCTCTTATAATCCTTTGTATTTCTGTGGTATCTGTTGTAATTTCTCCTTTTTTATTTCTGATTTTATTTATTTGAGCTTTCTCTGTTTTTTTCTTAGTGATTCTGGATGAAGGTTTGTCTATTGTGCTTATCTTTTCAAAGAACCAGCTCTTAGTTTCATTGATCTTTTCTTTTGTCCTTTTAGTCTGCATTTCATTTATTTCTGCTTGAATTTTTATTGTTTCCTTTCTTCTTCTGACGTTGGGCTTCATTTGTTCTTCTTTTACTACTTCTTTTAGGTGCAGTGTTAGATGTTTATTTGAGATTTTCTTATTTCTTGAAGTAGGCCTGTATTGCCATATCCTTCCTTCTTAGTACCACTTTTGCTGCATCCCATAGTATTTGGTATGTTGTTTTTTGTTTTTGTTTGCCTTCAGGTATATTTTGATTTCATCTTTGATTTCTTTGTTGATCCAATAATTGTTCAGTAACATGTTGTTTAGTCTCCACATATTTGTGAATTTTTCAGCTTTCTTCTTCTAGTTGATTTCTAGTTTCATAACATTGTGGTCACAAATGATGTTTAATATGATTTCAATCTTCTTAAATTAATTGAGACTTGTCTCCCAACATGTGGTTTACCTTTCAGAATGTTCCACGTGCACTTGAGAAGAATGTGTACTCTGCTACTCTTGGATGGAATGTTTGTCTGATATAAATATGGCTATACCTCCCTTGCTTTTGGTTGCCATTTGCTTAGAGTATTATCTTCCATTCCATCACTTTGAACCTACGCTTGTCTTAGAGCTGAGATGTGTTTTCTGGAGCCAAAGTATTGTTGGGTCTTGTTTTTTAATCCATCCAGTCACTCTGTGTTTTTTGATTGGTGAATTTAATCCATTTATATTTAGCATCATTATTGATATTATGAGGGCTTAATATTGCCATTATGTCTTTTGTTGTCTGGTTGCTCTGTATTTTTCTTTTTCTTTTTCCTTGTGTTTCTGTCTGCCATTTCAGTTTAGTGGTTTTCTGTGGTGTATTTCTCAGTTTTTTCTTTTTTTATGTTTTGTGACTGTGTTCTGAATTTTCGTCTTGTGGTTACCATGAGGTTTGTATAAAAAATCTCATAGCTGAGCTGGTCCTTTCTCTGCTGATAGCATTTTATCTCCATTTTCCTATGCAGGTTCCATCCTTTCCCTCTTCCCCTCCTATGTTTTTTGTTGTCACAAATTATCGTCTTTTGTGTTGTGAGTCTGTGATCAAATTGAATTGCTTATAGTTATTTTCGATGCTTTCTTTCCCTTTAGCCTTTATGTTATAATTGTTTACTAACCTATTCTGATATAGAGTTGCAATTTTCTGATTCTGTCTGTCTACTTATCACCTTGCTCAAGGCTTTGTAAATGTTTGTCTTTTTGTTTCAGGTAGGAGGATTCCTTTCAACTTTTCTTGTAAGGCAGGTCTAGTGACAGTGAACACCCTCAGCTTTTGTTTGTCTGGGAAAGGTTTTATTTCTACTTTATATCTGAAGGATAACTTTCCTATATAGCATATTCTTGGCTGACAGTTTTTATCTTTCAGTATTTTGAATATATCATTCCACTCTCTCCCCATCTGTAGACTTTCTGCCTAATGAAGTTTCCTTTGTAGGTTATTGTTTTTTTCTCTCTGGCTGCTCTTAAAATTATTTCTTTGTCATTGACTTTTAACAGTTTTAATATGATGTGCCTTGGAGAAGGTCCTTTTGCATTGAGATAATTAGGTATTCTGTTAGCTATATGTAATTATACACCCAATTCCTTCCCAAGGTTTGAGAAGTTCTCAGTTATTTTTTTCTTTAAATAAGCTTTCTACTACTTTTTCCCCTTCTTTTTCTTCTTGGATACCCATTATCTTTATGTTGCTTTTCCTAATTGGGTCAGATATTTCTCATAGAATTTCTCCATTTTTAAAAAATCTTAATTCTCTCTCTTCTTCCACCTGAATCATTTCTAGATTTATTTCTTTGAACTCACTAATTCTCTCTTCCATATTGTCTGCTTTATGTTGAATGCTTTCTGCCTTATTTTTCATCTCATTAATTGTGTTCTTCATCTCCAGAATTTCTGTTTGGTTTTTTTTAGAGTTTCAGTCTCTTTGGTGAAGTACTCCTTCTGTTCATTAATTTTGTTCCTGAGCTCACTGTACTATCTTTCTGACTTTTCTTGTCACTCATTGAGTTTCTTCATGACAGCTATTTTGAATTCTCTATCAGTTAGATGGCAATATTTCATGACTTCAAGTTTGGTTTCTGGAGAATTGTCGTTTTCTTTACGTGATACTGTGTTACTGTAATTTTTCATGGTGCTTGATGAGTTGTTCCTCTGCTGATGCATTTGTAGTAGCAAACATCTTTCACCTTTCTTATTTAGGTAAGGCTTTGTTTTCTTTGATTCTGAGCTGCTTCTGGTTGTATTTGAGAGCCTGTGCTTTCCACCCTCCACTGTCTCTGCCAGAGGTGTTGTTAGTCCCCTCGTTGTGCTGCTTGTGCCTCCAAGGTTGCCAGTGCCTTGCATCTTACAGTGTTACTGGAGTCACAGGCATTGTCACTGGGGTCACAGGACTAGTAAGAACCCCTGCTACTTCCAGAGTTATCTGCATTGTAAGTCCCTGCACCGTGGTGGGGGGTGGGGCAGCAGTTGGGGTCACAGGCACCTCTGCCACATCTGAGTTTGTTGGGTCTGCAAGCTTAGTTGCCGTAGGTGAGAGGGCTGTAGCTGTGGGCACCGCTGCAGCTGTGGGGGACCAGGGTCATGGGCTTTGTGGGCTCTGTTGTCACTGTTACCAGGCTCTCCATGGCCTTGGGTGCTGCTGCTGTGAGTGCCACCTGTGCTACTGCTCCTGGGTTTTCTGGCACTGCTGCTGCCAGGGGTGCTGCTTTCACAAGTGTCACCACTATTGTCAGGTCGGCCAAAGTTGCAGGCACCACCATCACCACCACCACAAGGGAGGGACAGGTGGGTCGCAGAAGCCACTGTGGTTCCTGGAGCCTGTGGTCTCAGGTGATGGTGTGGTTCCTGGAACTTCAGGTCACAGGCACAGCCACTGCTGCCAGGAGTACCAGGGTCTTGGATGTAACCCCCACTGCTGTAAGGGCTGGTGTCAGCAGTGCCACCACAGCGGGAGGCGCAAGGGGCTAAGTCACAGACACACTGTGGTTCTTCAAGCCTTTGATCGTGGGTGCTGTGGCGGTTCTTAGAGCCCCCGGGTGCCTGGGGCCTCTGTTCACAGGCATTACCACTGTTCCTGGATCCTCTGGTCTCAGGAGCTGCTGCTGCCACCGCTCCACTGGTTCCACCACCTCCACTAGTTCCAGTCCACTCAGCTCCAGATGTATAGATGTATGGATCTCGCAGGCATTCTGCTGTGCTAAGCAGAGAATCCTTTGCTCGTCTTTGAATGTCCTCCTGGTTGTAACTTAGAGGAGAGAGACAAAGGGAGCAACTCACTCCTCCATGAGGCCAACATCAGTCGACAAAGTGCTTTTAATGCTTTAAAATTCTTGTATATTTTTGTCAGAGGTTATAAGTATTGTTTTACTCTACATTTTGTTACACATGTATGTAAAATGTTAGGTATTGTGTGCAAAATACTATAGATTAAGTATATATCAGAACTGAAAAAGTTTTAAAATTAAATACCTTAGTAATCAACTTCAGAAATGAAAAAGAACAGGATAAGCTGAAATAAAGAAGAAAAATGAAAATAAGGTAAGAGTAGAAGATAATTAAACAGAAAATTTTTTGAATAGAACTAATAAACCAAAAGTAGATTCTATATGAAACCTGATAATATAGATACACTTCTGTCTAGATTGATATGGAAAAGAAAAAATGTCGGTATTGAACATCATTGGGTCCCAAAAGAGGAGACAATGTTAGAGACATAGAATAGATTAAAAATGATATAAAAGTACAATGAATATATTTATCCAAAAGAATATAAAACTTAAATGACTTGGAAAATTTCCAAGAAAGGGTAATTTAACAAATAACTCAAGAAGAAAAATTTTAATATAATAATAGCTATTATAATATTCCATCAGAAGTTTGAAATCTATCCCCAACACACACACTTACAAGACAACCAGAAAAAATTGATTTTAAAATTTAATTGTTAAAACATTCAAGAAATTGATAATTACTTTAAAAAATTCTTATGGGAAGTAGAAGAAAGATATGACCAAACCCATTTCATAGCTAGTTTACCCTAGAGTAGTGTTATCAAATTAGCCAGTCAGCTGTTTGTTATTGATCAGCAATCAAATAAGGCATTTGCACTAGAAAAGAAATCAATGTGCTGCCTCCTTCATTGAGAAAGACTTGCTTCAAAAAATAGCTGAACTAAACTTGTCATGCATAATGATATAGTTAATTCATATTCTGGCTCTAGGTCCTTATTTTATTGTGACCCAGTAATAAACAGTTCAAAACCAGAACCACAAAACCGGCACCAATTCATACATTACACTTTGAGTAGCATTGTTCTAGAAACCAAAAGAGGACAAGGATAGACCAAAAAAATTTGGACCACATTTTTGTATGTTGAAGTAAGTGTCCAAACCAATATATTCTCAAACTGAATTTATTAGAGAACTAAAACAAAAAAGCCAAAGTCAAGTTTATCCCAAGAATTTCATAAAACAGAGATCTTCTTTAATCTGATATAGGATACCTAAATAAAACCAAAAAACAGAGCAACTAATGATGGTATTTAGCACTTCTTGGTAAAAATCATAACCCATCCTTTAAAATCTGAAAGTAAACAAGATTGATAATTAACATGGTTTATATCCAACATATACCTTGAAAGGAATAATCAGCTAACTAAAAAAAAAGTAAAAAGAAATATAAAAGTTTGTAAATAAAGAATGTCAGTGGTACAATTACACAGAACATCTAATAGACACTAAGGACAATTTATGCGAATTATTAAGCTTGTGCGATAAGACTTCTAGATGTCATTTCTATAAATCACTCCTACTAGAAATGTAATTTTTTAAAGATAATTTTAATTGTAGCCCAGTATAAAAGATACATAGAATATATGTAAAAATATAAAAATATATAAAATTTGTATCGAAAGAGTTTAATGAAGAATTAATTAAATGAAGAGATATAAATGAAGAGTTTATGGATAGGAAGGCTCAAAATATTAAGGATGCCACTTCTCCCCAAATTAATTTTTAAACGAATTGCCAGTTAGCACAGTGTTTTAAGGAACACAATGTTTTAAGTAAGGTGGTTAAAAACAGGTATATTAAAAAAAGAGACCAAGAAGAGCAAAGATGATTCTGACAGACAAATCTACAGATGAGGTTTTAATAATTATAAAGATATAATGTTAGAAATAATTCAGATTGTGTTGTATTGGCCCAGTCACAAAGAGGTGAACAGGACAGGATAGGATGGGATAGGCTAGAGCAGACAGGAATATAGGACAGGATTGGATAAGATGTTAGGATAGATGAGGAGAAGACAAGATGGACTACGATAGGCAAGAATAGAATAGAATAGAATAGAATAGAATAGAATAGAATAGAATAGAATAGAACTGAATTGAAATTGATAGCAAAGCGTTTAGTAACGCATCCAGCAATGTATGTAAATATTATTTTAAATAAGTGGTATTGCTGATGAGGGATGAAACAATGGCATATTTAATTCAAGACACTGAAAAAATTGTCACTCATTTGGAAAAAAAATCAAGTCCAAACACAAAGGTTTTAATGGGAAAATCAAAACCTAAATTTTGACATAAATATAGAATATATTTATGACTTCAGGATCAGAGTGGACTCCTTTAAAAAGATACATAATGTGCAAACCATAAAATATACTTTGTAAAAGTATTTACATCAAATTACACACACACATAAAAAGGCAATCTGGAGATTGGGAGAAATACTGGCAAGGCATAAAACAGACAAATAGCTAGTGTGCAGAATATAAAATAAACTGTGGTAAATCTGGTAGGAAAAAAAAAATGAAGGAAGGAAGGGAAATAAAAATTTTAAAAAGTGGACAAAATATAACAACAAGGAATGCAAAGGACAGGAAATGTGATTGGTGTTTAAAAATATTCAACCTCAGTAGTAACAAGAGGAATGCAAGGTAAAACTACAGTAAGGAAAAATTTCACGCTCAGACTGGCAACGTTTAGTCTGAAAATAACATGTTTTGACAAGGATGTGGAGCAAATATATTTTTACAACCTGCTGGTAGGAATGTAGATGGGTACAACCAATTTGAAGGGTAATTTGACAATACATAGAAAAACGAAGATGTACATACTCTAAGACCCAGCAGTTTTTCTCTAGGGAGGCAATCGCATGCAAGTACACAAGTAGGTATGTACATAGAAATGCTTATATAAAGAAATTTAGCAACAATCTAAATTTCTAAGAAGTGAAAAACAGATGCAAATATTGTATTTATTCAATAGCTGTGAGATGGCTGTACATGAGTTATATGTTCCAAGATGTATTCTGCTCAAAAATACACTGAACAAAAATAGCAGTTTGCAAAATAATGCAGACAACATATCATTTGACCAGACATCAATAAAATGAAAAAAATATATATATATCTATTTTTTTTTTGGTGAGGAAGACTAGCCCTGAGCTAACATCTGTCGCCAATCCTCCTCTTTTTGCTGAGGAACATTGGCCCTGGGCTAACATCCGTGCCCATCTTCCTTTACTTTGTATGTGGGACGCCTGCCACGGCATGGCTTGATAAGTGGTGCGTAGGTCCACGCCCAGGATCCAAACCTGCGAACCCCGGGCCACCAAAGCGGAGCACCTGAACTTAACCACTACGCCACTGGGCCAGCTCCAAAAATATACTTTTTAGGGATAAAACATATATGCTATAAAATGTAATACTTTCCAAAATCTAAGAATACCAAGTTAAGCCCAGTGCTTACTTATTAGAAAAGATTTCAATGGAATGGAAATGTTTTATTTCTTAAGTAGGTGGTAGAAAGAAAAGTGTACAAAGGATTATTCTTTTAACCTTTTAAGGTCTAAAATTTTTCACAGGAATAAATATATTATATGGTCATCAAAGTATGCCAAACTTCATACACAGGGGGCCATTCAGGGAAAATGGGAAAGATGGAAATCTTCTAATTAGAAAAATGTTGATATTAAACAAGCTATGAGTATGGAAAGTATGTTTTGAGAGCTTCATCTGCTTAGTAACAGAGCCTAATTAGTGTGCAATCCAGAATTACAGTAGGAGAAGTTGACTTTCACCAAAATCTAGAATCTATATATAACTGAAGCTATTGAGACTTTTTTTTTTCTTTAAAAATAGGTCTTTCAGTTTTGTTTTTTTTTTTCCTTTATTTTTTTTTTATTGGTTTATAACATTGTAAAAATTTCAGGTGTACATCATTGTACTTCTATTTCTACATGGACTACATCATGTTCACCACCAAAATACTAATTACAACCCATCACCACACACATGTACCGAATTATCCCTTTCACCCTCCTCCCTCCCCCCTTCCCCTCTGGTAACCACCAATCCAATCTCTGTCCCTATGTGTTTGTTTATTGTTGTTATTATCTACTACTTAATGAAGGAAATCATACGGTATTTGACCTTCTCCCTCTGACTTATTTCACTTTGCGTTATACCCTCAATGTCCATCCATGTTGTCACAAATGGCTGGATTTCATCGTTTCTTATGGCTGAGTAGTATTCCATTGTGTATATATACCACATCTTCTTTATCCATTCGTCCCTTGATGGGCACTTAGGTTGCTTCCAAGTCTTGGCTATTGTGAATAATGCTGCAATGAACACAGGGGTGCATGTACCTTTGCAAATTGGTGTTTTCAAGTTCTTTGGATAAATACCCAACAGTGGAATAGCTGGATCATATGGTAGTTCTATCCTTGATTTTTTGAGGAATCTCCATAATGTTTTCCATAGTGGCTGCACCAGTTTGCACTCCCACCAGCAGTGTATGAGAGTTCCCTTCTCTCCACATCCTCTCCAACACATATTGTTTCCTGTCTTGTTAATTATAGCCATTCTGACAGGCGTGAGGTGATATCTCATTGTAGTTTTGATTTGCATTTCCCTGATAGTTAGTGATTTTGAACATCTTTTCATGTGTCTGTTGGCCATCTGTATATCTTCTTTGGAGAAACATCTGTTCAGGTCTTTTGCCCATTTTTTAATTGGGTTGGTAGTTTTTTTGTTGTTGAGATGCGTGAGTTCTTTATATATTTTGGAGATTAAGCCCTTATCAGATGTATGGTTTGCAAATATCTTCTCCCAATTGTTAGGTTGTCTTTTCGTTTTGTTGATGGTTTCCTTTGCTGTGCAGAAGCTTTTTAGTTTGATGTAGTCCCATTTGTTTATTTTTTCTATTGTTTCTCTTGCCCGGTCAGATGTGGTGTTTGAAAAGATGTTGCTAAGACCGATGTGGAAGAGCATACTGCCTATGTTTTCTTCTAGAAGTTTCATAGTTTCAGGTCTTACATTCAAGTCTTTAATCCATTTGGAGTTAATTTTTGTGCATGGTGTAAGGTAAGGGTCTACTTTCATTTTTTTGCATGTGGCTATCCAGTTTTCCCAACACCATTTGTTGAAGAGACTTTCTTTTCCCCATTGTATGTTCTTGGCTCCTTTGTCAAAGATTAGCTGTCCATAGATGTGTGGGTTTATTTCTGGGCTTTCGATTCTATTCCATTGATCTGTGTGTCTGTTTTTGTGCCAGTACCATGCTGTTTTGGTTACTATAGCTTTGTAGTATATTTTGAAATCAGGGAGTGTGATACCTCCAGCTTTGTTCTTTTTTCTCAGGATTCCTTTAGCTATTCGGGGTCTTTTGTTGCTCCATATAAATTTTAGGATTCTTTGTTCTATTTCTGTGAAAAATGTTGTTGGAACTTTGATAGAGATTGCATTGAATCTATAGATGGCTTTAGGAAGTATGGACATCTTAACTATGTTAATTCTTCCAATCCAAGGGCACGGAATATCTTTCCATTTCTTTGTGTCTTCTTCAATTTCTTTCAGAAATGTTTTATAGTTTTCGGTGTACAGATCTTTCACCTCTTTGGTTAAGTTTATTCCTAGGTATTTTATTCTTTTTGTTGCAACTGTAAATGGGATGGTACTCTTAATTTCTCTTTCTGCTACTTTGTTGTTAGTGTACAGAAATGCAACTGATTTTTGTATGTTGATTTTGTATCCTGCAACTTTACCATATTCATTTATTACTTCTAAAAGTTTTCTGGTGGATTCTTTAGGGTTTTCTATATATAAAATCATGTCATCTGCAAATAGTGACAGTTTCACTTCTTCCTTTCCAATTTGGATCCCTTTTATTTCTTTCTCTTGCCTGATTGCTCTGGCTAGGACTTCCAATACTATGTTAAATAGGAGTGGTGACAGTGGGCATCCTTGTCTGGTTCCTGTTCTTAGAGGGATAGCTTTCAGTTTTTCACCATTGAGGATGATATTAGCTGTGGGTTTCTCATATATGGTCTTTATTATGTTGAGGTACTTTCCTTCTATACCCATTTTATTCAGAGTTTTTATCATAAATGGATGCTGTATCTTGTCAAATGCTTTCTCTGCATCTATTGAGATGATCATGTGATTTTTGTTCTTCATTTTATTAATGTGGTGTATTACATTGATTGATTTGCGAATGTTAAACCATCCCTGCATACCTGGAATAAATCCCACTTGATCATGGTGTATAATCTTTTTAATGTATTGTTGTATGCGATTTGCTAGTATTTTGTTGAGGATTTTCGCATCGATGTTCATCAGTGATATTGGCCTGTAATTTTCTTTTTTTTTTGTGTTGTCCTTGTCTGGTTTTGGTATCAGGGTAATGTCAGCTTCGTAGAATGAGTTAGGGAGCTTCCCACCCTCCTCGATTTTTTGGAAGAGTTTGAGAAGGATAGGTATTAAGTCTTCTTTGAACGTTTGGTAGAATTCACCAGGGAAGCCGTCTGGTCCTGGACTTTTATTTTTGGGGAGGTTTTTGATTACTGTTTCGATCTCCTTACTGGTGATTGGTTTATTCAAATTCTCTACTTCTTCTTGATCCAGTTTTGGAAGGTTGTATGATTCTAAGAATTTATCCATTTCTTCCAGATTGTCAAATTGGTTGGCATATAGCTTTTCATAGTATTCTCTTATAATCTTTTGTATTTCTGAGGTGTCCGTTGTAACCTCTCCTCTTTCATTTCTGATTTTACTTATTTGTGCCTTCTCTCTTTTTTTCTTGGTGAGTCTAGCTAAAGGTTTGTCTATTTTGTTGATCTTTTCAAAGAACCAGCTCTTGGTTTTATTAATTTTTTCTATTGTTTTTTTAGTCTCTATTTCATTTATTTCTGCTCTGATTTTTATTATTTCCCTTCTTCTACTGATTTTGGGCTTGGTTTGTTTTTCTTTTTCCAGTTCCTTTAGGTGCATTGTTAGATTGTTTATTTGAGATTTTTCTTGTTTGTTGAGATAGGCCTGTATCGCTATATACTTCCCTCTTAGAACCGCTTTTGCTGTATCCCATCAATTCTGGCATGTCGTATTTTCATTTTCATTTGTCTCCAGGTATTTTTTGATTTCTTCTTTGATTTCTTCGTTAACCCAGTTGTTGTTCAGTAGCATTTTGTTTAATCTCCATGTATTTGTGGCTTTTCTGATTTTCTTCCTATAGTTGATTTCTAGTTTCATACCGTTGTGGTCAGAAAAGATGCTTGGTATTATTTCAATCTTCTTAAATTTATGGAGACTTGTTTTGTGGCCTAATATGTGATCAATCCTGGAGAATGTCCCATGTGCATTTGAAAAGAACGTGTATTCTTCGGTTTTTGGATGGAATGCTCTGTATATATCTACTAGGTCCGTCTGTTCTAGTGTGTCGTTTAAGGCCAATGGTTCCTTATTGATCTTCTGTTTGGATAATCTATCCGTTGGTGTAAGTGGAGTGTTAAAGTCCCCTACTATTATTGTGTTACTGTCTATTTCTGTTTTTATGTCTGTTAATAATTGCTTTATATATTTAGGTGCACCTACATTGGGTGCGTAGATATTTACAAGTGTTATATCCTGTTGTTGGATTGTTCCCTTGATCATTATGTAATGCCCTTCTTTGTCTCTTTTTACAGTTTTTGTTTGAAAGTCTATTTTGTCTGATATGAGTACTGCTACCCCAGCTTTCTTTTCATTGCCATTTGCATGGAGTATCTTTTTCCATCCCTTCACTTTCAGTTTGTGAGTGTCTTTAGGTCTGAAGTGTGTCTCTTGTATGCAGCATATATATGGGTCTTGTTTTTTTATCCAGTCAGCCACCCTATGCCTTTTAATTGGAGCATTTAGTCCATTGACGTTTAAAGTAGCTATTGATAAGTATGTACTTACTGCCATTTTTTAACTTTTTTTTTTTTCCCAGTGTTTTAGTAGTCCTTCTCTGTTCCTTACTTCTTCTATACAGAATTGATGGTCACTTTAGTTTGACCTCTGTCTGAAAGCTGTACTCTTTAACTCCCCTCCTCCCTCCTTTTATGTTTTTGATATCATATCTAACCTCTTTTTTGTACATTTGTATCCATTACGTTCTAATCATGGAAATAAATAATTTTTCCTATTTATGGTCTTCTCTTTTCCCATTAAATCAGTCCCTTTAACATTTCTTGTAGCACAGGTTTCTTGGTGACAAACTCCTTTAATTTTTGCTTATCTGGGAAAATTTTGATCTCTCCTTCCATTTTGAATGATAACCTTGCTGGGTAGAGTATTCTTGGCTGTAAGTTTTTTCCTTTTAGCACTTTAAATATATCGTGCCATTCTCTTCTAGCCTGTAAGGTTTCTGCTGAGAAGTCAGCTGATAGCCTTATGGGGTTTCCTTTATATGTAACTTGACATTCTCTTGCGGCTTTTAGGATTCTCTCTTTATCTTTAATTCTGGACATTTTGATTATGATGTGTCTTGGTGTGGGCCTCTTTGGGTTTATCTTGTTTGGGGCTCTCTGTGCTTCCTGTACCTGGATGTCTGTTTCCTTCCTTAGGTTTGGGAAGTTTTCATCTATTATTTCTTGAAATAGATTCTCTGCCCCCTTGTCTCGCTCTTCTCCTTCTGGGACACCTATAACACGGATGTTAGTGCGCTTGATGTTGTCCCAGAGGTCCCTTAGACTGTCCTCACTCTTTTTAATTCTTTTCTCTTTTACCTGTTCACCTTGGGTAATTTCTTCTAGTCTTTCTTCTAGCTCACAGATCCGTTCTTCTGTATCCTCTACTCTGCTTTTGAGTCCCTCTAATGAATTTTTCATTTCCAGTATTGTATTTGTCATTTCTGATTGGTTCTTTTTTATATCTTCCATTTCTTTGTTGACATTCTCACTGAGTTCATCTATTCTTCTCCCCAGATCAGTGAGCATCCTTAACACTCTTACTTTGAACTCTCTGTCAGGTAGGTTGCTCATTTCTGTTTCAGTTAGTTCCTTTTCTGGGGTTTTGTCCTGTTCCCTTACTTGGAATGTATTCTTTTGCCTCCTCATTTTGCCTCTTTCCCTGTGCTTGTTTCTACGTATTAGGTAGGTCAGCTACGTCTCCTGCTCTTGGATAGGTGACCTTATGTAAGTGATGCCTTAGGAGGCTTCCAGTGTGCTTCCTTCAGTTCTCAATGTTCCAGGGGTGACCCCTATGTGGGCTACATGTGTCCTTCTATTGTGGCCTGTTAGCTCTCCCTATAGGCACCCAGGGAGGCTGAGTTATGCTCCTGGCCAGCTGTTGTTATGCTCAGCTGCTTGTAGTTGTTGTGGGCCCTTCCGTCTCTTTATCAGGTGTGGGGAACCCCAGCATGGTTGGCTGTAAGTTCTAATATCACATTTGTGTTGCAGTATTTCTTTTAACTGAGTAGGCCCCCAGCGTGGCAGGTTGTTAGGCTCAGGGCCTTACAATTGCTGTAAGCCTCTAGCCTATTAGGTCTCTTGTCAGCTCTCTGAGGATTGCAGCTGGGTGGGGCTGGCCTCAGGCACAGGAGCACCCAATTGTTTCAGGCTTTGGAAGGTGGGGCAAACCTCCTATGTGGGTCTTTGAGAAGCACAAGTCTTCTGCAGCTGACAAGCCCTATTGCCCACAGGTCCACACCACTGCCAACACAGTCCTGCCCCGTGTGAGCGCCCCGACCTCCCCAAGCGGACCCAGTCTCTCCAAGGCGGGAGCCCCACGCACTCCGCCACCGCCCCACACTCTCCACCCACTCCTTGTGCACACCCTGCCTGCTCAAGTCGGCTCAGTTGCCAGGCTGCAGAGAATCCAGTCACCAATCTATGCAGGCCCACAAGTTGCCTGAGGGCTTGTTGTTGGGTGGGGCCAGTCTCTAGGGTGGGCTGCCTGCCCTGGCTGAGCTGGATTAAATCGGTGCTCTTAGTGGATGGAGCAGACCCTGGGCTAGCAGGCCTCAGGGAGAACTCCAATGGCGTCTGTGTCAGCACGCTCACACCAGGCCACAACAATGGCCGCCGCCAATGTCCCAGTCCCTGGAGAGGTCTCACCCCTCACCGAGATGCACTCAGGGCCTATTAGGTGAGTCTCTTGTCACCAAAGCACTGTGCACCTTTCTTTCTGGTGATTTTAGGATGCTTTCTGGAACGGGTGAGTTTGTGCGTGGGCCCTTTAAGAGCCAGTTTTAGTTTCTTTGTGAACCGGGTTTTCTGGGGGTGCTCCCCAATGCTTTAGTAGCAGGCAAAGTCAGGTATTATGCCGCTGGTCTCGATTTTGCTGGGTCCACAAAATGCCCACAGCGGGGGCGCTCCCCGGCTCAGGACCCCGCGCCTCCAGGGAGGGTGCGTACCTGTGAGCTGCTCCCGGCAACCGTGAAGCTGGCGGCTTGTGAAGGCGGTGTTTTTCCTCTCCGGAAGGGGGTCTCTGCCTCTTCTACCCCAGCTAGGATTGTCCGTTGTTGCAGGAGTTCCTCTTATCCAGTTTTCAGTTCTGTCTCAGGGGTAATTTTTCCACGAGTAGTTGTAAATTGGCTGTGTCCGCGGGAGGAGGTGAGTTCAGAGTCTGCCTACGCCGCCATCTTGACTCCGCCTCTCCTATTGAGACTTCAGGTAGACAAATGAAACAAGGTAAACAAAGGAAAGGGAATATGGACCTTCAATCTCAACCTTAGCTTCATTTACTTCAGCAGTTAAAAAAATCTGTTATCCAAACTTAAGCCTTTATGTGATACACTACACCTTTTTGACTCTTAATTATATTTTTCACAAAAAGTTTCAAAGGGAAAATTATTAGTATCTATGTCTGTATCTCTATGTACTTGTGTGTATTATGTATGTATGTGTATATACACATATGTATTTGCACTAACTTTCTAAGAATGTATGAGGGTGCACAATGACCCCAATATTCTGAAAGTAATTAAAAATTAGGAAAATGATCAGAAAAATCAGCTATGCTAGGGATAGAAAAATAAGATGGAATAGAATTGAATGGATACTCATCACTTCTCAAGGAACACTCATAACTTCTCAAAGAACTTCTTTCATTTTGTTTGTATCTTATGGGGTGGGGCTAATTTCTGATAGGTAGACAATCCTATCATGGTAAATCTAGATGCATTTTCAACAATCCCTATGACTAAGTATAGTTCAAGATTGAGGTAAAGCCCAATAATCTACTTCAGTCAATAATTCCCCAGGAATAGTATAATAATTGGCAGTACCACTTCTTATAATGGGCACATAAAATATTATCACAATTCTCATAATAAGCCAGCAATGAAAATTGCATCATTCTTATTTTAAAGATTAAAAGACTGAGGCTCAGAAAGTGTAGATAAAATTTTCTTACAAAAAAAAAGTGTAATAAATAAAGGGCTTTTTTCCAAACGATGAAGTATCAGAGCCAGAGTTCAAAATCAGGTGTATCTGATTTTATATACCGTATGATATGTTGCCATGTTAAATGGGGTTACTATAATCATGGCAGGACCTCCTGGGATGGGAGCTATATTACCAGATACAGTGAAAAGAGACCCAAAGCCCAGTCTGCAGCCACTCGGAGGGGACTGCCAAATTTCCCCATTACTTGAAACATTACTATCAGTTAGATATGATACCTTCCAAGAGGTACATAAACATAACTGGATGGGAGCTCAAATTAAGATTTTAACTTCTATTAAATCAATAGGAATTAAGTTTTTATATTAGTTTGCCATCTTCCAAAGGAAAAAAAAGTCTAAGGAAAAGGATTCTTGAAAGGTAAGGAAGACAGAGACTCCTCTGGGCAAGAAGGGTTTGCCTCTGGCAACCAAGCTGAAAGAGATCCTGGACAAAGGGGCCTGGGAGAGTGGCAAAGAGGAAATGAACATCATCTTTGCATATTCAAGCCAAGTTTCCATGATGATCTGATACACTATATATTGGTGAGAAATCCATATACATTTAACGTTTATAAACCTGTTATATAGTGCTTAACAAGACTCTGAAATTTTTAGGTACCTTATTTCTGACAGACCCAAGACCAGTGTGGGAAGAACATGGTGTCATTTACTTCTGGGTAGAAGCTAGTGTGTCACAATCTTTAGTTTGATTAGCTTGGTGGTGTCCCTAGATCAAAATGTCTAATCAGGACATTGTTTCCTCACTATCTTCATCATCATTAGTACCATCACCATTGCCAATATGATACAGTTCATTCAAGGTTCAGAAAGTATTTACACATGCTTACATACCCCTATGTATGAGTATGTGTGTGTACAGGTTGGTGGATGATGTATGTCTTTCTGAAGGAGACGTTAGGTCTGAGATAGATGAATTTTATTCTCATTGCAATAGGAGTAACAGGGTTTTAGAAGGGGAGCAAGAATTGTTTAAGGCTTCAGAAATATCAGTCTGGTTGGTTTGTGGAGAGTATATTACAGAGCAGCAAAAGATGACACAAGGAGACCAGTATGCAGGCACTTGAAGGATTTCACTTTTGAGATGGTTTGTACTTAGATGACAGATAATGGGCAAAAATATAGATTTGAGATTCATTAGCATGTAAAATGCTGTCTAAAACCACAGGATTTAAAAGTGCATCTAAAGACAGAATAGAAAGAAAAGAGGAGAGGGGCAGGGGTCTAGGGGCATTGCAACATTTAGAGGACTAGTAGATCAGGAACCAGTGATGGAAACTGATGAGTATTGAGTAGCAGAATAAGGTGGTATGACACACTTCTAGAGAAGTAAGGATTCCAAGGAGGTGGCTGTGGCCGACAGACAACTAACCATTGACTTTGGCAAAATAGGGCTCACTGGCACCCCTTGATATAGACATTTTATTGCTGTCTTGGAGAAGAAAGCTAGAACACACCAGATTTAGTAGAAAAAGTAAAGTCAGGAAGTGGGGTCAGAGATATGACTAGCTGCAGTCTCGTCAACTCCCAATGCGATGTCGCTGCTTCTGATCTCCGATTTTCTGCATGTCCTCTGAGGTTCTATAATTCACTTTTCTGGGAAGAAGCTTTATGCATTAAGTTTAGAATATTTACAACTAGATACCACTACTGGTCCTATATAATTCTATTTAATACTCCCTCTGATTGTGATTGCCCGAGCTTTATCTCTTAATAACTTCAGGTCCAATGATGGGTTATAAAATCTTTACTTCAAGTTTTGCAGTACAAAGCAAAAGAAAATTTTTAATTAACATTATAGCAAATGTTCCTTGATGTATATGTGAAGTTTATTTCTAATTTATATTAGCTTAATTCCTCCTGGATGAATTTTAGCATGAATAAGAAAATAAATAAATAAGTAAATAAATCTGACTTCCATTATCTGTTCAAGTATTTTAGATAAATTCAATTTATTAATTTGATTTGTTTTCTTTAATATACTCCAAACTCTCATTGAGACATGTAATTCATTATTATAAGAAATATAATTGTAGGTAAATGCAAAGAAGAAAATATCCACCTTGCTTCTTTGTCTGTATCTATACTGTATCTACAGTATGATTTATCCTCTAAAAATATAAATATTTTAGTACCATTTGTTCTTATATTTAGCAATCCCAGATTTTAAATTTTATCAAATAATATTGACCTTTTTAATCACACACAAGCACACACACAAACAATTGTAATGTTAATGTGCTGACAGGCAAACCCTATAAGAATGCTTCCTTTTACTTGAAGTTTGGATGTAAATTGATATAGCTCTTCTAAAGTGTTTGTTTAGTGTCTAAAGTTTCACATCTCCTTCAATTCATCTAACACTTTAAAGTATCACTACTGCAAAGTTTACAACTGGGTAAAACTCTTTGCAAAGTCTGAAATATACTCCACATAGTCTTGCCTTTGATTTATTTAATGGAAATTTGACATAGTTTATTACCTATAAAAATTTCTCAAATAAACTTCTCAATGGTCGGTAACTCTTATAACCCCACTATCTACTTATTGATAAAGACGCCGTCCCCTGGCCAACCTCTCTTTAAATACACCCACAAACACCCCCACACACGGATGCACACAGACACACAAACACCAGACCCTTCTTTACCATATTCAAGTTCCTAGCTCTGCAAACAACAGTGGACACTCTGAAACCATCTGTTCTTTTACTTCCAGAAAGAGTAACTACAAACCTTAACCTAACAGGTTGCTCCCTCCCAACTGCTAACACATCTTTTGAAAGACACAGTCCCAGCCTTTCTTCATAACATAAATTTAGAATCAATTCCCAAAGTAAGTTTTATTTACGTGAAATATGAACAAAATTATGTCTCAACCAGAAACCAGACCTCAAATATTAACGGGCTTGCTTCACTCCTGCTGTTATAAGTAGTCCCCATTTGTAAGATAAGGGATTTAACATTGTAAATGAGTGTAAATTAAAAGACACTGAAAGCAAGAATGTATTCTAATGATGAAATGAAAAATCTGCAGTGAATGATAATAGTATAATCATAAACTTTAAGGGATTTTTATTGGTTTTTAGAAGACTCATCCCATTGACAAAACATGAAACACTTGATTTAAGGATTACAGTGCAAGTGTTTAATATTGCGCCCCTATAAAAGCAATAGCAGAAATGACAAAAAGGAGAAAGAATAAGTGGCCGGGAATGTGGGCCTGCTAATTTACTCACAGTACGTAATACAGAGTCATAACTATGCAGTGAGAAATACAGATTCAAGCATAGCTTCTAAGTTATAAAGGTAACACAGAATGATTCAAAATTATGTACCTATCAAAATCAGATGGTGGTAGGGAAGAAAGCAGGAAAGTAATATATGTCTAGTGAATTCCTGAGCAAATAAAGGTGAGGGTATGTTATTTTTAACATTACAATGGTGAATGGTGACCTACAAAAGAAATAACAATAGAAATATTTAGAAGTCACTATCTCTGTGAAATAAGTCTAAATTTGGAGAAAAGGAGAGAATTACTTCTGCACTGCTTGAATATTTTTTCCTTATGCATATATTAGTATTATTTATGTATAATTAATAACATATTTGATAATTTGGTAAATCGTTTTAAAGACTCAGCTAAACTTTTCGTTTAATATGAGAAAGCATAGCTCAGAATCAATAAACTGAAATGAAAAATCAGCATCTTTGGTACACATTCTTCTGCACCCAGATTGATAATACTAAGCAATTCTACTTAAAGATTTAATTATCAGAGGGTGTATTTTGTGGCTAACTCATCCTGGTGGACTCATTGGGTTGCAGTTTTGCACAAAAGTGTGCTTTAAGAACTATATTAAGATTTCTTTATGACAGAGGCAGGCAATTAGCTACTCCCACCTAAAATATCTCCCAGGCTAAGATAATCTTATATGTTTGTGATACAAAATCCTAGGCCTTCATCAAAGTGCATTTTTGAAAAATATATATCACAAAATGCTTTTTGAGAAACTACTGACTATGCCTGTGGGTATTCTTGCATTCAACCTCCAAACAAAATGGGGTGGCCCATCAAGACTTGAGGGTAGTTTTTAAAAAATTATATAACAAAATATTAAATTTTATAACTACATGATTTTTATGTAAAATATTTTTTCCTTTTTTAAAATTACACCAAATTTCTCTAGTTTAGACACCCACCAATGGCTTAACTGTTAATTGTGGTCTATTTATTTCTCATCATAAAACTCCACTGAGTCAAATAATATTAAAGGTAGGTATATTATTACCAGATGACAGCATTGGTTTCAAGGAAACAATGAAATGAGGGATTATATTTCTCATAGGATCTCAGTTTGACTTTCTGTATCCAAAACTCTGGACAGTTTTTCTAGTGAAATACCCATCTATGAGCTTTATCAGTCTATGACTCACTCTTTCATCACAGGAACAAACAAATATTTATTACTACAGAAAAAAAAAAAAAAGAGCAGAAACTCAAAGAGTAATGTATTTTTGAATATATGTATTTTGAACAAAAGATAAAAGCCCACTATCTGTGTTTTAAATGTGGTCTAAAAAATTAAAAGTTGGTTTGAAGTAACTCTTGGCACCAAAAAGAGGATATTCGGCCAATGCACTCTGATTTATTTAAGCATCTAATGTTATTTTTCACCCTTGTAGCCTGCAGAGTCACAATGACCCTGTTCCAAGCAAACAGACAAACTCTTATCTCTAAGACGATTCAGAGCTGAGCTGAGGCATAATTTTTATAAACACACCCTGACTACAGACATATTATTACATTACTAATTGAAATATTTCTTTGAAATTGCTGGTTGAGAGCCAATAAAATCTCTACTGAATTATACTCAAGCCTGCTGAAGAACTACCTCCAATCAGAATGTAGATAGAGCTATTAATAATCTTTCAGAAACTGCTTCATACGTACTGAGGTAACCAGGCAGCTGCTGTAAAAAAGAGGAGCAAACTTTCCCCTCCCCCAATTTCTCAATTATGACAGTGTAATTTGAGTCTCATTAATCTGCAATGGTATCTTCCTCCCGTCAGCATGCATGGCAGAAATGGTTTTAGTCTAGCCCAATACTAAAGTGGTGGTAGTAAAGTCTGACCCATTTCCATTGAGCTTTATTGCGACACTTGAGGTATGTGTAAGTGAAGGCTCGACCATCTTTTTATTAGGAGAAATGTAAGGACCATCTATCAGTGCCAAAGGCAGGAAGGTGATACCATATATCAAGCATCATCTAGCACTTGCACATCATTCAGAAAGATCAATTATTACAGTATTTATTTTAAACTGCCCAAGTTGTAGCCACAACAGTAAGACATCCATCTTTATCAGTTACATACCTTTAATTCCCACCATTGTTAACTGGGTATTGCAGACTACAGCCAGCCGCTCTCAGAATTCTGAGAAAGCAATAATTTTTAATTTCGTTTAGACATTTCTCAATTTATCTTCATCATTCCTTTCTTTGAATTCAATAAATTCTTGTTTTATGAATCCGATCTGTAAGCCCTTGCTGAATAAACTGTAATAACAGCAAGATGTTGTTAAGTGAAAGGTGGCTGTGCTGCCTCATTACTTAAAACTAGGGGGACAAGATTGGGTAGAATGAACTTGACTCAATTATCTCATACTTGAAATTTCAGAATCTTTGCTTTCTATAATACTCCTGTGAACAAGAACCAGTAAGGAAAGAAAGGGAGAGCATTTGTAAACAAAGATTCAATTCCTCGTGACATGTTACCAATTGAATATCCTTAATCTATTTAAACCTCCTTAAGTTTTCCTCTTTCTGGGGCTGAAATTGTGTGCCAGGGAACCGCTGGCTTTGATGTTAATAATTTATAGAAGTTGGCAATAGATATAATCACTTTAAGTGTTATGGGAATAGCAGCTGTGAATAACTTAAATGTCTGGAATGAGGACTGGGGAAAGAGAAGCAGCATTCCTATTACATATTTAAAGTATCTTTATTTACAGTGCAGAATTAAATTTGCTCCCCTAAATAAAACCAGAGGGTTGTGATGAATTTGCATTTAACTATACTGAGAAAATGGACAACATATGGATCTTAAAATTAAATATCTAAATAAGCCAATCAATGTGGAATGGAAAAAGGAAAATAACAAGTACCTTGAAAACAAAACTAAAACACGTATAAGACAGGAGAGGGAGGCTACTATTGAATAATTATAGTATTTATATATATAAACACTGCAATATATAATATATATATAACTATTAAAATGTAGTAAGCAACATTTTGTGAGATTGCTGATTTCACAAAATTTATGTTTTATTACTATTTGAAACTCTTTTTCACAATTCCTAAAAACTCTAAAAGAAAAATAATAATATTTAACATTCAGCATTTAGCTTCAATTCACTGGCAAAGTATTCCTATTTCTAATATGTAAAGTCCTCTTTGCCAGGAATTAACATTTACTCTCTCTCCTTTAAAAAAATTCAAGTTGGCTCCTCCAAGCAGATGAATTCATTGCCTTATAACACAATGGCCAACTTTGTGCCACTAACCTACCTGGCAGCCCTCCTTTCTCTGCTTTCTATGTCAATCTGAATCCTAACCAGGGACTACAGGGAAGATGCTTTAAAAAAATGCTTAAAAACCTTTCTACACCAACCACAACCTATAATAATTTTTTTTGTTACCTAAATGATTTTCATCCTTTTATTGCTCAAATAGATAGCTTGGTTTGGTGATTGAGTAGTCATTGTGTGACCAGACTGCCTAGACTCAAATCTTGCCAACTCCCCATATGGGTTGTGCCACCTTGAACAAATTACTAAACTCTGTGCCTCATGTCTTCATCTATAAGATGGGAATAAAAATAGTACCTTCTCAAAGGGATGTTGTAAGGATTACATGAGGTAAGAAATGATACATGTAAAATTCTTAGAAAAGTGCATGGCGCATAGAATGCAAATAATAATAACATAAAATCAACTATTTTATTTCAGATTTTTTGTGAGGAAGATTGGCTCTGAGCTAACATCTGTGCCCATCTTCCTCTGTTTTGTATGTGGGACGCTGCTACAGCATGGCTTGATGAGCACTGCATTGGTCTACACCCGGGATCAGAACCTGTGAACCCCAGGCTGCCAAAGCAGAGTGCATGACTTAACACCACCAGTCCAGAGCTAAGAGCTACTATTTTAGTGCACATTTGAGGGATTCTCTCTGTTAGGCACACTTCTAAGCACTTTATATGTATTAACATAGTTAATTCCAATGACAACCCTGTGAAACAGATACTATCATCTCCATGCGGGGGCACTGGATTCTACAATACTTGCTCAAGCTACAATATGTTGCTGGTCTTAGTCGCACTATAATTAATGTGATTTGACATGTAATAATTCTGAAATATCTAGATTCAAAACAAATTAGTCTATAAAGTTTCATGTACAGGATAACACATTCAGGAAAGTTCTCATAGTCATTTATTATCACCTGTTAGGTTCAAATTACTGTTCTAGGTAACTCTTCAAAAATTAAGGCTAGAAATTGATCCTCATAGAAATTAAATAGCTTCCTCAAGTTACTGAGGCAGCAAATAGCATAGCCAAGATATAAACCAGGAAATTCTGGCCTTCACACCCCTGACATGCCTTCTGGAAATGAATATTTAGGACTTCTGCAAAGGCATGACAATAGGTATGAAAGATTACTATTCCCAGGCAAAAGGTTTGGTTTTGCAGCACAGGAATTTTGCACATTTGAGAAAAAAAATGTTTTGTTCAAACAAATTTAACTTGTAAATAGTTTTATTTGCTCATTTTTTACTTTATTTTTTATATATTTGTTATTACAAAAATCCTGAACAAGTTCTAAAATACAGCTCACTACAAGAATGCAGAGCAGGGGGCCGGCCCTGTGGCTTAGCGGTTAAGTGCGCGCGCTCTGCTACCGGCGGCCCGGGTTCGGATCCCAGGCGCGCGCCAATGCACCACTTGTCGGATCATGCTGAGGTGGCGTCCCACATACAGCAACTAGCAGGATGTGCAGCTATGACATACAACTATCTACTGGGGCTTTGGGAGAAAAAGGGAAATAAAAAGGAGGAGGATTGGCAACAGATGTTAGCTCAGGGCCAGTCTTCCTCAGCAAAAAGAGGAGGATTGGCATGGATGTTAGCTCAGGGCTGAACTTCCTCACACACACACACAAAAAGAATGCAGAGCAGATCTCAGCGTGCTCAGATACAGAGATAGACCAGACTTGCATTATTGAGTAGATCATGAGAGGGAAACTGATCCTTGAAGTAATTATTCACATACACTTATCCCCTCTCCCAAGGAAAATCCCACTAAACTTGTACTGAAGGAAAATAGAGGCATAAATATGATGATAAAGAGACAGGAGAGAGAGAAACAGATAGAGAAAAACAAAGAAAACTGAAGAATCTTGCTGAAGGAATCCAAAATCTAATAAGACCTAGCTAAGAGTAATGACAAGGATGAAACTCTGCCTGAAAGAACTCCAAAGTCTCTAGCTTTGTAAATTCAGTGGGCAGGAAAAAGGAAAGGTTAGATTACACTGTGAAAGACAACTAACCCACCCAGAACTATACACACTCACTCTTACACAGATGCACACACACGCACACTCTCGTATAGATGCTTCTGCTTGTGCGCAGAACACTGAAGAAGTCTATCCGCTGTTAAACTAGGAAAGTAACAAAACCAAGAGTTCTCTCCTCTGGAATATGAACAGGCACTCCATCTGAAATTTGGGACTTCCCAAGTGAAGATCACCCCCTGTCCAAACACTCACAAGCAAAGACCATCTGTTCACAAGTCCCACCATGTAAGCAGTTGCCAAATTATTATCTATTCACTCAATTGTAAATGTGAATTTATAAGGCAAGATGCATGAGATATTTGGGGAATTCTAAGTAAAAGAAACAAAGATAAACTGATAAAATTACTCCCAAAGTAAGAGATATGTGAAAAAATATACATCCATAAAACAAAATATACTGTAAAAGAAACAATTAGAGGACAAAAGTGTTTTTTGTTAAACTTAAATATGTGCAATAAATATAAAAATTTAAAAATTCAATAGATAGAATCTAGGTGGTGGGTATACAGTTTTCACTATGAATTTCTTTCAACCGCTCTATGTTGGAAAATTTTTGTAATAAAATGTTGGGAAAAATCAATAGAAATATTAGAGAATCAAGTTTGACGTCTCCTCAAAAGAGCTGAAAACAAAGAAAAAGAAATTAAAAAGACGTGAAAAAAGTGAAGAACATAAAGAAACAATTCAGAAGCCTCAATATGTGACTAATAGCTGTTTCAGAAAGTCCAGAGAAACTGGAGCAGAGAAAAGAATCAAGGAAATATGTAAAAAGTTTTCTCCAAATTAACACACGTCTCTAGATTGAAAGAGCCCACCCAGCAAAACTTATTTTGGGGAAAATATGCACTTAATTACAAAGTAATAAAGTTTCAGAATTGTAGGTATAAAGAGATTGCATAAATTGTGGAGAAAAATGAGGTAGTGGAGGTACAGACACAGGAATGAGACCAGAACAGCATGACTCTCAACAACAACAGTGGATGCTAGAAGACAAGAGAGCAATTCCCTCCAGGCACCCAAGGGAAATTATTGTTACCTTAGAATTCTGTTCACACCCCAACTGTCAATCACGTATGAAGCAAGAACTCAGCTATTTTCAAACATGCAAGATCTCAAAAAAAACCCACCTCCAACAAACCCTTTAAACAGTTACTTGAAAACGCAGCTCTTTTGCTCTGGCAAAACAAACAAATAAACTAAGAATGAGGATCCAGTCAAAAAATGAATTGAATCCTGGAAAGCATTAAGTGGAAACAATCCCCAAGATGACCGTAGTTCAGAAGGGTCTCAAGAAGTCAATTTTTGCAAAGTTTGAGAATATACGAAAACAGGAAAGTGAAGCAAGTGAAAAAATGGCCTTAGAAAATATTTAGAGTGGGAACCACAAAAATGTGACGAAAACCAATGTCGTCATCATCATTTGTGACTTCGCTCTGCAGTGAATGTTTTTTATGTAATTCAAATAATACAAACATTGTTTATGTGAATGTTACCTACCTAGAAATTACAACTAGAGAAAGAAGAACAGGAATATAGTTAAAGGAAAGGGGAAAGAGTACAAATGCATGCATTTTACAAAGTGGGGGATTAAAAAATACTTTTTGATGGAACAAGAATTAAAAGTACATTGTTATAAAAGGTAACCAACAGAGTTAATAAAAGAAAGTGATATGACTATTGCGATAGCATTGCTAGGTGAAATAGAGAATGCTCAGTTACACTGGAATTTCAGATAAACAAAGAATTTATTTTTTTTGTGAGGAAGATCAGCCCTGAGCTAACATCTGATGCCAATCCTCCTTTTTATTTATTTATTTTTTTGCCAAGGAAGATTGGCCCTGAGCTAACACCCGTGCCCATCTTCCTCCATTTTATATGGGACACCGCCACAGCATGGCTCGACAAGCAGCGCGTCGGTGCATGGCTGGGATCCGAACCGGCGAATCCCAGGCCGCCGCAGTGGAACACGCGCACTTAACTGCTTGCACCACCAGGCCGGCCCCAACAAAGAATTTTTCTAGGATAAGTATGCGCCATGTTATCTTAGTCTGTTTTGCTTATTATAACAGAATATCATAGACTGGGTGGCTTATAAACAACAGAAATTTATTTCTCACGGTTCTGGAGGTGGAGAAGTCCAAAATTAAGGTGCCAGCAGATTCAGTGTGAGAGCCACTTTCTGGTTCATAGAGGACAGTCTTCTTGCTGTGTCCTCACATAGCAGAGAGGAGTGAGGCAGCACTCTCCAGCCTCTTTTATAAAGGCATTAATCCTATTCATGAGGGCTCCACCTTTGTGACCTAGTCACTTCCCAAAGCCCCCACCTCCAAATACCTCACATTGGGGATTAGGTGCCAACATAAATGAATTTTGGATAAACACATATGAATAAACACATTTGGTCTATAGCATATATAATATATGAGACATACTTTTTTGAAAGTATTATTCTTTGTTTACAGGAAATTCCAATTGAATTGGGCATCATGTATTTTTATTTGTGAGATATGGCAATCCTATATTGTTAGGATGGGGAGGAAAGTTCGAGCTTGGTGTAAGGTAGCTAAATCCTTGCCTATTAAAGCAGAAAATTAATGTGTAATCTCTAAAGCAAATAAATTTTAAAATGTTGTGGAAACATAATACTTAGGGATATTGCGATATCAGAAGAAAAAAATTAAGAAGCTAATAATCCTTCCTCTGGGGACAGAGTTGGAGAAAAGAAGGAGTTCAGCACAGTACTGTTGGCTTAGTCACATGCCTCTGTTAGTTTAATAATATTATAAATCTTTGAAAATTAAGTAATTAGTGGGTCACATTTCAGTGAGTGTATTAGAGAAAAGCAAAACTACAATGATGGAGAACAGGGAAAACTCTTGATAGTGAAACTGTGAGTAATTATAGATTGGAAATGAGAATAGTCAGTACTAATAATCCCAAAATTAGAACATGACTGTTCAGAGTATAGTGGCAGGGACAAGAATACTGCGGGACATAGCACTACAGCAGAAAGGTAGATGCCAGATTTAGACCAGTATAGGTTTAAGAACAAGAAAAAAGCATTCCTGAGCTGTATATGGCAACCACTCACCATGTTCCTACTGAAGATAAAACATGGGTCCATATGTACGATTATAATTAGATAGATTGTTTGTAAATAGTTCACACGTTCTGTTACATGGTGTGGGTTCAATCGGTCACCCTGTAATCTTCCTGTATCTTTACATAGCTCTGGATGAACACTCTCTCAGGCTTTGTTATGTGCAAATATCTGACCTGGGACGATCCTACCTCAGAGTTGGGGGTAAGTGTCTTGATGTCTAGGATCTTGATGTCTAAGATAGACAAACCAGGGAGGGGGTGTCCATTAGGAGACTGATTTTACAAGGATTATGTTTGATCTATTTGTAGGAGGAAGATATTAGGAAACTTCTCCCTGCTGGTTTTATTAAAAACCTAATAAAAAGAATATTCTCGGCAATAAGGAGTCTGCCACTGCAGTGTGCAATCTGAGGTCTTGGAGTCTGGGAGAAAAAGTTGAAAAAAATTAATTCAGAACCTACCTAAAATTTAGAAATAATTGAATTAAGTTGCTAAATACAAGCGTAGCTATTCTCAAGACAACCTAGGTCCTAAGTGATTTCCACCTGTAGCTTCGGCGTGGCCTCCATTCATATACCGCACCGTTGATTTGGGGGGTATAAAAGGCTATTATCTGCAGGGTAAGAACTCCGACGTTCATGGATATCCTTTCTTCTTCCATGGTCTGATTGGATTACAGATCATCGGAGAAAAGTGCTAAGTGTAATGATCAATGAAACTCAGGAAAGTTCTAGAGAAAAGTAAATATCTATACTATCGGCTCTATGTTTCCTTCAAATTATTCTGGCCTTATTCCTAAATAGGCTTGTAATTCAAAATTCATGCTGAAAGTCCAGATGTCCAGAATGTAGAAGTGACATTATTTTAAGATCTCGCTATACAACGTAAGAGCCAAATAAATCTAACCACCTTACCCACAAAGTGGATGATAGGATATCAGAGGCAAGTTTTTGTTATTTCTGCACAAGATTAGTGAAAAGTAAATAAGAAATTTTAAGGAGAGTTAGCATAAGAAAACATATCTGAGTGCCCTTTTTAGACTTCTGCCACATAAGTTCAACTATGTAAGACCTCAGAAGTCTTCCCTTAGAATACATTAATCGTCTAAAGACAAATTTAGAAAACAGCTGCAATTTTTAATTATTAAATTTTAATTATTAAATTATTTCATTTTATTAAATAGTAAATTAATTATTTTAATTATTAAATAAAGCAAAGAAATCTTGAAATAAAAGGCAGCTGTACAACTACTCTGGAAAACAATTTGGCTGTTTTTTATAAAATTAAGCATAAACTTTCCAGATGACCCAGCAATCTCACTCTTAGATATATACACAAGAGAAAAATATATTTCACATAAAGACTTGTATGCAAAAGTTTATAGTAGCTTTAGTCATAATAAACAAAACCTGGAAATAATCTAAATGTCCTTCAATGGGTATATGGACGTACTGTGGCATATCCACAAAATGGAATATTATTCAGCAATAAAAAAGGACTCTTGATTCATCTAACTCACACAGGAATGAATCTCAAACACTTTATACTAAGTGAAAGAATCCAGTTTCAACAGGTTAAATGCTGCATGATTCCATTTATTCTGGAAAAGGCCAAAATACAGGCAGGGAACAGATCAGGCCAGGGCTTGGGATGGGTCAGGATCTAAATATAAAGGGGCAACATGTGGTAATTCTTTGGGATAATGGAATTATTCTGTATTCTGACTGTGCTGGTTGTTACAAGAATCATTTCATGTAACAACTCATAGACCTGTACACCAAAAAAAAAAAAAAAAGTGAATTTCATTGGGTACAAATTTTGAAAAAATAACATACAATAACAAATTCCATCAAGGTTAAATCAAAGGGCTGGAATATAGATTTCAAAGGAGATAAAATAGGGGAGATAGAAATGTCAAATGCCAAGCAAGATCATGTTTAGGCAAATCTAACCAAAATGAGTCTGAACTCAAGGAAACACAGCTGATCCTAACTAGAGATAAATATGGGTCTAAACCAATAGTGATATACACGCATATATAAAATGTTCTACTGGTTACCAACCACAACAAAGTAGAAAACCCAGAGAACTGACAAATCCAATCAGAAGGAAGCGTAGCCACACACTGCCTACTTAATGGGAGGTGTTCATGGAGTTGCTTTCTAAAATGTTAAAATTCTGAAAGCAGACAATTACCCACATACAACAAAAACAAAACCCTATTTTAGCTATAAAGAGAGCTACAGATACTGTGCTTTAATAGCCTTTGTTAGCTGTTCGGGAATGAAGACAAGGAGCAAACTACTAGCTGCTGCTTACAAACATCCAAGAGAAGGCTGGGGAGGGTGTGGGGCAGTTGAAAGCCAATATATTCAATAGTTAATGTAATACTTTAGGGAAAAATTTATATTCTTAGCACCTGGTTAAATAATTCTCTCAGGAAAAACTTTTTTTTTGAGAATAAAACCTCTGCAAGATAAATGCAAGAATCAAAGGGGGTGGGGGTTGAAGTGGGTACTCCATTTTCCCGAGGAAAAGGGAAGCTAATCTTCATGAGGTATAGGAGAGAAATTTGATATTTCAAAAGGGAAAATGTGAGATGGAGGTAGAATACAGGAGCATGGTTAAACAGTTAATGGAGAGAAGCGTTGGGGGAAAAAGCACCACTTCTGTATATAGGGCTATACGGCTTAAAGGGAATTTTAAAAAGAGAAGAAATATGTTTGTGTGTATGTGTATAAAATGAGGTATTATCTTGTGGGAGATAAGGAATATTACCACCAACGCAATCTCCATCCTCAGCCTCATCCTCAACACAACACCATTTCCCCTGCAAAACATCTACCACAATCCACAAATACATGACACACAGAAAGATAGAAGAGACCAGATCTCCACATAAGTTAGCACAAGGTTAAACAGAGTTGGTCTGTGAAGCCTGGGCTACAGCTGGTATTTAAGTTACCTAAACATTTGAACTGTCTCTGCTAACGCTTTCAAAAAAAATCAATAAATAAATGACTGCTACAACATTTCTCTAAATTACTTTCTGCAGCTGTCCTGATGGATTGCACCAACTGAAACATATAACCTCTGTCTTTACAGGGGAGGGAGGTGGGGGTGGAGGTGCTCTTCTGGGATAAATTTTGCATGGAAGATTCTCCCGTTCTATTCAGAAATCCTTTTATTCAGGAACAATTCTCTTTCACCACCAAATGCCTCTAGCTGCAGCCTGGGAGATCAAAAGGATTCTGCTCGCTGCCTTGCTCAAGGTATTAATCTGCGTTTTTTCTTTATATTCTGTTTGCCCTTTTCATATTATATTGCCTCATTTGATACTAACAAGAATCAAAATAAATTAGTAGAGCAGGCCTTCTTGTTATCAACTAAAATATGAGAAAATTGAGGGTCAAGTATCAATGTGTTCAGGGTCACACTGCTTGTAATTGGTAGAGGCACAAATTAAATTCAGGGTTTTTATTTTTTTCTTTTCCTGTTCTTTTTTCTTTGTTGTGGTTGTTTTGTTTTGTTTTATTTACATCAGGATAACATTCAATTATCATGACAAGCCATTAAAATTTAGAAAACAGGTTCAAAAATGAAATCCAAAGTTTCTAAAAGTGGAAAAAATTGGGGGAGGGGTTATCAATAATCTGTGATATAAGAATAGCAGCATATCTTTATTCAAACATATCCAGGAGATAAAAAAAATAGCGTAACATATATAGTATTACATTCTTGGGCTAAGCATAAATAACTACAAGGAAAAATTCTTCCTTTAAAATGAGGAGAAATATTATGCTTGCATTTTACTTCAGTTAAGTAGGTGTTTTTGCTGCAGCTTTAGTTTTTTTAAGACTTTATTTTTTAAGTTCAGAGAAGTTTTAGGTTCACAGCAAACTTGAGAGGAAGGTACAGAGATTTCCCATATACTCTCCTCCCCTACACGTGCACAGCCTTGCCTGTTGTCAACCTTCCCCTCCAGAGTGGTACGTTTGTTAAAATGGATGAATCTACATTGACACATCATTATCAAAGTCCATAATTTGCCTTAGGGTCCATTATTACAGTATCATACAGAGTATTTTCACTTCCCTATAAATCCTCTGTGCACCACATATTCTTCCTTCCCCCCAAATACTGATCTTTTTAGTGTCTCCATAGTTTCCTTTTCCAGAATGTCATATAATTGGAATCATACAGTATGCAGCCTTTTCAGATGGGCTTATTTCACTTAGTAATACACATTTAAGATTACTCCATGTCTTTTCATGGCTTGACAACTCATTTCTCTTTAGTGCTAAGTAAAATTACATTGGCTGGATGTACCACATTTTATTTACCCATTCACTTCTGAAGGACGTGTTGGTTGCTTTCAAGTGTTGGCAGTTATGAATAAAGCTGCTATAAACGGCCGTGTGCAGGTTTTTGCGTAGACATAATAAATGTAAACATCAGGGAGTCTGCTGGATTTTATGGTAAGTGTAAGTTTAGTTTTGGTAAGAAACTGACAAACTGTCTTCTAAAGTGGCTGTACCATATTGCCTTCCCTCCCGCAATGAATGAGAGTTCCTGTAGCTCCACATCTTAGCCAGCCTTTGGTGTTGACATTGCTTTGGATTGTGACCATTCTAGTGTGTAGTTGTATCTCATGGTTGTTTTAATTTGTGTTTCCCTGATGACTAATCATGTGGAGCATCTTTTCATATGCTTATTTGCAATTGATAATCTTCTTTGGTGAGGTATCTGTTATGGACTTAGGCTCATTTTTTAATTGGGTTGAATGTTTTGTTTTTGTTGAGTTTTAAGAGTTCTTTGTCTATTTTGGAGACCAGTCCTTTATCCAATATGTCTTTTGCAAATATTTTCTCCCAGTCTGTGGCTTGTCTTATTCATTTGACATTGCCTTTCACAGAGCAGAAATTTTTAGTTTTAATTATGTCCAGCTTATCCCTTATTTCTTTCATGGATCATGCTTTGGTGTTGTATCTAAAAAGTCATCACCATACCCAAGGTCATCTAGGCTTTCTCCTGTGTTATCTTCTAGGAGTTTTATAGTTTTGCATTTTACATTTAGGTTTGTAATCCATTTTTAGTTGGTGTAAGGTCTGTATCTAGTTGCATTTTTTTGCATGTAGACAACCAGTTTTTGCAGAACCATTTGTTGAAAAGACTATTTTTGCTCCATTGTATTGTTTTTGCTGTTAAATATCAGTTGACTATATTTATATGGGTATTTCAGGGCTCTGCATTCTATTCCATTGATCTATTTATTTGTATATTCTTTCACCAGTACTACTTTGTCTTGCTTACTGTAGCTTTATAATGAGTCTTGAAGTTGAGTAGTGTCCTCCAACTTTGTTCTTTTTCAATATTGTATTGGCTATTCTGGGTCTTATGCCTTTCCATAAATATTTTAGATTCAATTTGTCAACATCCACAAAATAACTTGATGAGATTTTTATTGGGATTGCATTAAATCTATAGTTCAAGTTGGGAAGAACTGACATCTTGATAATATTGTCTTCCTAATGGAATATCCCTCCATTTATTTAGTTCTTCTTTGATTTCATTTCTCAGAGTTTTGTAGTTTTCCTCACATAGATCTTGTATGTATTTTCAAATTTACACCTAAGTATTTCATTTTTTGGAGTGCTAATGTAACGGTGTTATGTTTTTAATTTCAGATTCTATTTGTTCATTGCTGATATACAGGAAAACAATTGACTTCTTATATTAACCTTGTATCCTGCAACCACGCTATAATCACTTGTTAGTTCCAGGATACTTTAATTTTTGCAATGGAGCGAAGAATCTGTTTTCATATAGAAATCATTACTTAAATCAATATTATAAGAATTTAAAATTATTCCACAAACATTTTGAATAATATTTTTGATTTTTTTAAAAAGAATATCCCTTTCAGATAGTACTTGATGTGACTCATTAAAATTTATTATTGTTTTATTACTTATAAAATGCCTTTATTAAACTTGCAAAAATCACATTTCCCATTCCCTTGTTCTATTTCATTGCCTTTATTTTTCCTTTTCCTTTTCTTGAGTATCCTATGAAAATATACATTCTTTTATTTAAGTATGAAAATATTAACTATTTTGTCTGTGCCGTATGCTATCCTTCTTCTGAGAACTGCATCTTTCTTTTGGGAAATTGTTCCTTTCCCACTTTAATCAAGTGGCTCTAAGGTGGTGTGAGTCAAATTGTACTAGAGGCCATCTTTACAGAGACGTGATGTTGGCTGATTTGTGAAAATCTAGCCATTTTTAAAAGAGCATTTGAGATAAGAGACAAAGAGAACCACATCCTGGTGGTGTGCAAATCTCTTATTCCAGTTGTAAAAACTAGCTTCCTGTTTCTTTCAATCCTGAGCTGTATTCCAGTCATTACCAACTACAAAAAAACCAATACAGACACAGACGCATACATACACAAGCCAGACTTTCATACAAACACGTCTATACACACATACACACTATCACACTGGTAGGAACATGTAGAAGCAAGACAACTTTCTCAATCTGTGGCTTTTTAAACAAAAATTTTTTGTCTGTGTTTAGTTTTATGCTTTTATTTGTAAAATAACAATTACCACTTTAATTTACAATATCTGCTTTCAGGATTGTTAGACTATTTTCTTTACATTTTTATTTTGAAACAATTTTAAATTTAAAGAAGGGCTGAAAAATATTACAGAGAATTCTTATGTATGCTCCACATAGCTTCCACTACATAAGCAGAGTGCCAAACCAAGAAAATAACATTAGTACAATACTATTAACTAAACTACAGACTTTATTTTTATTTCACCAGTTTTTCCACCAATAACTTTTGGGTTGTTTTTTCCAGCATCCTTATCCCTTTAGTTTGCATTGCATTTGGTTTCATGTCTCCTTAGCCTCCGCCAATCTCTGACTCTTCCTCCGTCTTCCCTTGACTTTCATGACCTTGACACTTTTGAAGATTATTGGTCAATTTTTTTTATTTTCCCTCAATTAGGGTTTGTTTGATGTCTTCTTATGACTAAGTTCAGGTCGTGCATAGGCAAGAATACCACAGAAGTGATATACCCTTCTCATTGCATCATATCAAGGGCTACATTACGTAGATATGTCTTATCAATGGTAAGCTTAACCTTGACCACTTGGTTAAGATGGTACATGCCAGTTTTCTTCACTGTAAAGTTATCATTTTTCCTCTTGAAATAAATAATTATTTGGAGGAAGTTGCTTTTAGACTATGCAAATATACTGTCTCAAATTAAACTTTCATCCATAAATTTTAGCATCCATCAATATATCATGCCTGCAACAATTATTACTGTGATGTTCTAACAGTGATTTCCTACTTCTCTCATTCGTTTCACATCCGTTAATTGGAATTCTTCTGTAAGAAAGAGCTGCTCCGTCTCCCTCTTAATTTATTCAATTATTTACTTATGTTACTATTGACTCATAGATATTAATTTTATTCTGTACGTTATAATCCAATAATATTGTTATTTACTTTGGTGCTCAAATTATCAGAGTTTTTGGCCATTTGCAGTGCCTTTCAGATTGGTTCCTATGCCCTCTCAACATGCCTCCATCCTCTTATGAGCACTCTCTTACTTTCTTGGAATAGAAAAGGTCCCAGACTCCTCTTATGTTTTTCCTGCCCCTCCCTGGAAATAATGACTTTCCTGGTTTCTTCTGTTGGAGAATGATATTTAGAAACCAAGCACTGGGCACTATTTTATTGCTACTGAGGTGTCATTTCTACTTGGTTTTCTCAACATATGGAGCTGGAAAATATAGGTGTGTATACTACCCCATGCATACACACATCTATATTTACTTCTGTATCTATATGTATAGGTACTTGTACATTAAAAAAATGAATTAACACTAATACCTCCAGTTGAACTTTCAATGAACACCACAGGGTTTATTCAAGTCTTCCAAGATTTCATTATTTGTAATTTCTTTCTCCATCAGTGAGAAACTTGACTGTCAATATCAACAATATATTTACTTATTTCTTCAATCCTAATATACATATAAAGTAATTTCAGAATTGCTAAGACAAATTTACTATCTAGGGAGTATAGCATTTGTGTGTTATAGTTCTTTATATCTTTATCCTTGCAGTATCCAGCCAACATACTGTTCTCATTTTGGTGTGTTGACTTTGTATCCTACAATCTTACATCCTATGACCTTGCTAAACTCATTAATTATTTCTTGGGGCTTTTTTGTACTTTGGGATTTTCTACATAGTCAATCATGTTGTGTGCCAAAAGAGACAATTTTATTTCTTACTCTCCAATCTGTAAGTATTTGTTTTTTTTCTTGCCTAATGCACTCGTTAGGACTTCCAGCAGAGTGTTGGATGGGACTTATGAGAGCACATTTTTGTCTTGTTCCCAATCTTAAGGGAATTCAGTCTGTCACAAGTAAGTATGATGTTAACTATAGATTTTTACAGATGCCCATTTTTAGGTTAAAGATGTTCTCTGCTACAAAGATTACTCAGGTTCTGGTATTTTAAATGACTCACAAGATATCACAGAACATACTCAGATAAAATTTTTGATAAAAGCAAAGTATTGTGTTACAGCAACAGAAAGAGAGTGCAGGCAAGTGTAAGGGGTTTGAGAGACATCAAGGCACAGTTCTGCAGGCTGCTTTCTATTCACACAAGATGCACTTTGTCTCCAGATTAAACAACCAAAATTTGTGCAATGAACCTTGGTCTCAGAAGAGTTCATGGTAGAATTTTCCAACAGTGTCTCTAATGGCCCACTGGTCATGTAACCAAATTAAGTTGTCTAAAAGATTACACAAGTTAAAAGCAAACACACTGGGTCTGGGTGACACCAAGGGAGCTTCAGAGTTTAAACAGCACCTCATAAATCTCTAGGTAATTGGTTAGTGGGTCCATGAACTTTATTTTCGCTAAGAATCAAAGTCAGATATCTAGGCATGCCTGAAGACAAACATAGAGCTGACTCAGTCTAGGCGTGAAACAGCTCCATCCTATGAACATTATATTTGTAGAATAGACTTTTCTTTTTTATCACTAATGGATGTTAATTTTATTAAAGCATTTCTGCATCTGTTAAGATGATCATATGTTTTTTCTTCTCTAGAATTTTTAGGGTGAATTATATTAATTGATTTTTGAAGGTTAAACCAGCTTTGAATTCCTGGGATAAAAATCTACTTGATCATGATGTATTGTTGAAGGTGATATGCCAGTGTTTTGTTAAGGATTTTAGTGTCTATGTCAATGAGGGATCACAATCTGTAGTTTTATTTTCTTGTAATATCTTTACCTGATTTTGTTATTATGATAATTTCATCCTGATATAATAAATTGAGAAGAATTCTTTTCCATTGGAATTTTTCTTTTAAATGTATAGTAAAATTCTCCAGTGAAATTTTTTTTTTTTTTTAAGATATTTTTACTGTGATTTCAATTTCTTTAATAGGCGTAGTGTCATTCATGGTATTTATTTCTTAAGTGACTTTTGGTAGTTCCTCCATTTCAAAGAATTGATCCCTTTCAACTAGCTGTTTAATTTCTGGGCATAGAGTTGTTCATAGCATTCCCTTATTATCCTTGGAATGTCCGTGGGGTCCATAGTGTTATCAGTCTTTCCTTCATAATCAGTAAATTGAGTCTTCTCTCTCTCTTTTTTTTTGCCAGAATGTTTAGCAATTTTACTGATATTTTCAAAGTACTAGATTTTGGTTTTGTTGGTTTTCTGTCTTCGATTTCTTTGATTTCTGCTCTTGTCTTGGTGTTTTCCTTCCTCATTCTTATTTGGGGTTTAATTTGCTCTTCTTTAGTTTCTTAAAGTTGAAGCTTGGGTTACTTCTTCTAAAATTTCTTATTTTCTAATAAAAGTATAAAATGCTGTACATTTTACCACAAGCCATCCATTATCTGCATACCATAATTTTTAATCGTTTTTTTATTTTTATAAAATTTATATTTTATATAATTAAGACTATGTTTTAATATCCCTTGAGATTACCTATTTAACCCATGGGTTATTTAGAAGTATGATCTTTAATTTCCAAATGGAGATTATACAGATATCTTTCTGTTATTGATTTCTAGTTTAATTCTCTTTATGTTCTGAGAATATACTTTGTATAATTTCTATTGTTTTACATTTGTTAAACAGTGTTTTAAGGCCCAGAAAATGGTCTCTCTTGGTTTATGTTACATTTGTACTTGAAAAGGAGTGTTCTGCTGTTGTTGCATGGAGTTTTCAATAAATGTCAATTAGCTCAAATTGGTTAATAGTGTTTTTCAGGTCTCCTATGTCCTGCTGATTTTGCGTCTACATGTTTTATCAATTACTGAGAGAGCCCTGTTGCAGTCTCCAATTATAATTATGAATATGTCTCTTTCTTCTTTCAGTCTTATCAGTTTTTGCTTCATTTATTTTGAAGCTCTGTTGGTAGATGCACACACATTTATATTTGTTATACCCTCTTGATTAATTGAGTTGTTTTCATTATGAAATTATCTAGTTTATCCCTGATGATATCTTGGTTCTGAAGTCTACTTCATCTGATATTAATACAGTTATCCAGCTTTTTTGATTAGTGCTTGAATAATATATCTTCCTTCATCTTTAAAATTTATTGAAAAGCTTTGTTGAGATATAATTAACATCAATTAAATTTACTTACATAAAATGTACACTGTAGGTGTTTTAGTATAGTCATACAGTTCTGCGAATATTTAGTATATTCACCACAATCTAATTTTAGAACATTCTTCTCCCTAAAAAACCCTCATACCCATTAGCAGTCATTCCCATTCCTGTCCTCAGTCACCAGTGCCAGGCAACCTCTAATCTATTTTCTGTCTCTATAAATTTGTCTGTCTTGGACATTTCATATAAACTGAACCATACAATACATGCTATTTTTGACTTGCTTCTTTCAATAAGCATAATGTTTTCAAGGTTTATTCATGTTGTAGAATGTATCAGACCTTCATTCCTTTTAATGACTGAATAATATTCCACTAGTTGGATATATTGCATTTTGTTTACCTTTTCATTAGTTGATAGATATTTGTGTTTTGTCCACTTTTTGGCAATTAGGAATAATGCTTTCATGAACATTCATGTACAGGTTTTTAGTGGATATATGTTTTCATCTCTTGGATATATACCTAGGAGAGGAATTGCTGAGTCATATGGTAACTCCATTTTGAGGAACTGCTAAACATTTTCCAAAACAGATGTACCATTTTACCATCCCACCAGCAGTGTGTGAGGCTTCTAATTTCTCCACATCCTCACCAACACTATTTATCATCTGTCTTTTTTATCTTATCTGTTCTAATGGGTAAGTGGTGATATTTCCTTGTGGCTTTAATTTGCATTACCCTAATAACTAATAATGTTGAGCATCTTTTTATGTTCTTGTTAGCCATTTGTGTATCTTCTTTAGAGAAATGTCTATTCAAATTGCTTGCCCATTTTTAAATTGGGTTTTTGTCTTTTTATTCTTGAATTGTAATTGTTAATATTATTATTATTATTATTTGGTGAGGAAGATTTGCCCTGAGCTAACATCCATTGCCAATCTTCCTCTTTGTTGCTTTAGGAAGATTAGCTCTGAGCTAACATCTGTGCCAATCTTCCTCTATTTTGTATGTGGGTTGCTGCCACAGCATGGCTGAGTGGTGTAGGTCCGGGCCTGGGATCTGAACCCGTGAACCTGGGCTGCTGAAGTGGAGTGCACCAAACTTAACCACTATGCCACGGGGCCAGCCCCTGTAATAATTCTTTATATATTTTAGATACAAATCTCTTCTGAGATATATTTTTTGCAAATATTTTCTCCCATTCTTTCAGTTGTCTTTTCACTTTTGTGATGATATCTTTTGAATCATAAAAGTTTTCTTTTTAATAAAGTCCACTGTATCTGTTCTTTGGTTGTCACTTGTGCTTTTTGGTGTCGTACTTAAGAAACCATTGCCTAACCCAAGATTATGAAAATCTTCTATGTTGTCTTCTATAGTGTTAGTTCTTACATTAAGATCTATGATACAATTTTGAGTTAATTTTTGTATATGGTTGTGAGGTAGGGGTACAACTTCATGCTTTGGCATGTAGATAACCAGTTTCCCTGGTACCATTCATTGAAAAGACTAGTCTTTTCACATTAACCTGTCTTGGTACCCTTGTTGAAAATCATCTTTATGCTGATTATTTATATCTTTACATTAAAAAGAATTTCTTGTTGAAGAATAGATTTATGCCTTGCTTTTCTATCCAATCTGACAATTTCTGCCTTTTAGTTGGTGGTTTAGTTGGTTCACATTTAATGTGACTATTTTGATACTGTTGGATTCAAATCTTGGTAGCTCATCTCTATTTATCCCTTCTGTTCTTTGTTACTCTCCTCCACCTTTTCCTGCCTTCTCTTCAGTTAAATGAGCATTTTTTCATTGTTTTATATTATCTCTTCTATTGACATTCTTAATATTTCTTTCAAAAAAAGATATTGCCTGCCTTAGGTTTATAATATACATCTTTACTTAATGTTTTTTACCTGCACCTTCACATTACATTATACCACTTTGTGTATTGTAAAGAACTTTAAAAAATATATTGCAAATTCCTTTTTTTATCTTTTGTGCTAATTTTCTCATAAGATTTTTTTTAATATGTGACAAACATGATACATTGCTATTACTTTTGTATCATATAGTCAGTTATGTTTCAGAGTAATTAAAAATTTGAAGACAAAATAAAGTTTAATTTACCATCACTTATTGTATTTCCAATGCACTTTATTTCTTTGTGAACATTAAAGTCTTGGTATGGTATCACATTCCTTTTACTGAAAAACTTCTTTCAAAATTTCTTGTAGAGTAAATCTGCTGGCAACAAGTTCCCTCAGTTTTTCTTTGCTGAGACTGCCTATTACTACTTCACTTTTGAAGGTTATTTTACTGGGTATAAAACTCTAGGTTGACCACTTTACTGGGTATAAAACTCTTGGTTGATTTTTTTTTTTTTTTTTTTTTGCTGTTCAACCCTTTAGAGATGTCACTCCAAGTCTGTTGTAATTTTTACATTTATTCCTCCTTATGTAATTTGTCTTTTTAATATGGCTGCCTATGAGATTTTTTTAATAGCATTTGCTTTTTAATTGTTTGAGCATGGTGTACTTAGGTATAGCTTATTTGATATTTATCTTGTTTGGTGTTTCCTTAGCTTCTTCTATCTATGGTTTGATATCTGTCATTAATTATAGAAATTTCCTGGCCATTAATTCTTCAAATATTTCTTCTGCCTTGTATTCTTTCTTTCCTCTTTTTGGGATGTCAATTACCTGTATTAGACCATTTATTATCGACTTAGAGTTCTAGGATTCTCTCTTTTGTTTTTTTTTTTTTTGTCTATTTTTATTCCTCTTTGTGGTTTTGTTTAGCTAATTTTTATCTTCAAGTTTCCATCTTCAAGTTCACTGGTTGTTTATTCAGCTGTATTGGGTCTACTTATGAGCCCATAAAAGATGGTCTGAATTTTTTTACTGCTTTTTTTATTCCTCACATTTCCATTTGATCCTTTCCTATAGTTTCCATCTCTCTGCTGAATTAACTTATCTATTATTTCATGTTGTCCTCTTCTTCATTAGAACATTTAACATACTAATTTTCATTATATTAAATTTTCTGCCAAATAGTTCCAACATCTGTCATATATGAATCCAGTCCTGTTGATTTCATTCTCTCTTAGCAGTGTCATTTTTTCTTATCTTCTATAAGTCTAGTAATTTTTGGATGAAAGAGGGTCATCATGTGCAAAATAATAAAGGTAGAGGTAAGTAGTTTTTGTTTTGCTTTGTTTGTATATGTGTATTTTTTTTTTTTGGTATGCCTGGAAATGTGCATACCTTTACATCTTAGTATGGGGATTTGAGTTAATGTAGAGATGGTCTGGGTTTGAGGTTTGTTATTGATAGAGTCAACCTTACAGCACTACTGTCTTCAAACTTCTCTAGCACCATCTTTGGTTTGAGGTGGGCGCAAGTTTGCAAGAGTTTTTCTTAATGTTTATTCTACCCTTAGCTTTAAATGTTCCCTTTGCACTGTGCCTTAGGGTTGGTCTATCTTCATGCTCTGGAAACTCTTCTGGCCATATTCATTGTTCTTTTTTACTTGATGTTTGATAGGCTGGTGATGGTGGTTGGGTTGGGGGGAAGGGAATTATTTTTGTGTTGATTAAGCCTCAGTATTAAGTAGGCAATATTTCCCTGCTTGTCAGGACTGTGATCTTTTCAGTTCTTCTAACCCTCCCTTAGCTGTATCTGTACCCAGCATGTATTTCTGCCCTCCCCCACACCCCTGAAGTGAGTTTTCCGCCCCCATTACCTTCACCCAGCTGCAGTGGCATTTCACAAATACACTAAATGTGATGGTTTTGATAGCCATCCTCTGACACAGATTGACTTTTGTTCCATAAAAGAAAAGGATTTGTGTCCAATTTCATGCCCCTCCCATAGCAGTTGCTTTTCCCCTCCCCCAGGTCTGATCAAGAAGGGACACTTCATCACAACTCCAGGCAATTAGGTTTCATGGAGGAAAAAACCTGCAAGAGGATGTGAACTCCCCTTACGTCTACTGACCCCAAGGCTCCACACTCTTTCACCAGTCTATACTTGGTCTCCACCAGTTTGTTAAATATTCTAGCTCACTTCTTAGTGTTGTCCAGCTATATCTGCTTCAAAGACTGGGTACTCATTTCTCCCTGAGGTGCACGTATTTCCTTAGATTTAAGGCTAGTTCTCTGCACTGTGACCCCAACTCTGATTAGTCCCAAAAAAGTCATGAACTTGCAGTTTGTCCAACCATTTTTCCTCTAAATATGGAAGTGATGCTATTTCCAGTTCTCTGCATCACTAGGAAGTACCAGAAGTATACCTCAATTTTTGCTATATTTTTATACGATTTCTTAATGATTAGGAAATTGCAATTGATTTAAATAAATTGAGCAAAACGTCAGTAATCTCATCTCCAGCTCTCTCTGTAAACTATTTTATCCCTATTCACAAAGCTGAAACAAACCTCTGTCTAGTTTTCAAAGTCATTCTTCTGTCTCGATAGTTTCATCAGTCAAATTCTGCTAAGTAGTAAAGATGTGCTGTAAGCTAAGGGCTCTCAAACTTTTTGCTTCAATCCTTAAAAATTATCTGAGGGTGCTTATTAAAAAGAAACTTGCAGGGCCGGCCCTGTGGCATAGCAGTTAAGTGCATGTGCTCCGCTGCTGGCGGCCCGGGGTTTGGATCCCGGGCACGCACCGATGCACCACTTGTCAGGCCATGCTGTGGCGGCATCCATATAAAGTGGAGGAAGATGGGCACCGATGTTAGCTCAGAGCCAGTATTCCTCAGCGAAAAGAGGAGGATTGGCATGGATGTTAGCTCAGGGCTGAACTTCCTCACAAAAAACAAAAAAGAAAAAAAAGAAACTTGCTTAGTTTTACCCATAAGAAATCAGATTTCCTAGATTTGAGGTGGAGCTAAGAAATCTGCATTTCTAATAAGCTGATACACGTGCTTCCTTGACCATTCTCTAAAACGTTCTGTCCTAAGCATTTATCCTAGTAGGCTACTACTTTTGAATTTCTTCCATTTGCATTTTACTTGGTCTCACAGTTCTTTCTCCAAATTTTGCTCTTCTTTCAAAGACTTTTTTCTACTGCAAATCTCTATCTGGAAGCAAGGGTCATGAACAAATACTTAATAACTGGTAAAGCCTCTGCACTAACCAATCAGAACAGAGACCACCCCAATCAGAATAGATGTCAAGAGTAAAGAACTGTACAGCTGTGTCTGTACCTATTAGCTGATACCAGCCCTCAAAGGATCCACTTTGATCAGTCATGTTTTTGTAAATATCAGTTTGCACACAGTGTTTTTTAACAGATTTATTGAGATATAATTCATATACTACAAATTCACTCATTTAAAGTGTACAATTTAATTGCACAGTGCTTTCCATCTTACACTTTACTGATTTGTGAAAGTATATTATCTTTACCACAAAATAGTTTAAATTACTTTTTTAAAAAGAAATTTGTCTTCTTATCTTACATTTTCCACAGTCACTTGCCTAGTCCCTCCACCTAGTACATGTTCAATAAGCATACCTTTATTGAATAAGTGAGCAAATAATGTTGATTCCTAAATATTCCCAATCTACTTGAGTGTATATTTATGTTCCAACAGCTGTGATATTCAGGGGTCTGAATACATGAAAATAGAACAACAGCTACAATAATTTAAAAAAAAAAACCTGATTACTAAGTTTAACGATGTAGTTCTATAAAGATTTGAATGAGTCTAGGAACAGGATATTACCATTCTAATAAAAACAAACAAAAAATTCAAAAATAAAAACAGTGAAATATATACATATATTATGCATACAGCTTCACGTATAATAAGTATATAAAGTATTCTGCGTACTCAGCTGAGAATTCAACTAAGCAAAATATATGCTCCCTCTAGTCAGTGTTTAAAATAGATTTTCTTTTAGACATTTTGATATACCACAAATCTTCTGGAAACATCAATATTACAACATAAACAATCTCAAGAATGCCATTTTGTTACAATACCCACACAACATTTAAAAAAAAATACCCCAGTGGGCAGCACTGAGAAAGAAGATAGCATATTTTGCAGTTTAGCAGATATTTTCTTTTCGCTTCCAATTCTCTAAGGTAATTATAAGACTGAACTATTTGGTATACACTCTTATAAATCTAGGACACATTCCTTAATTTCCATAACTCTGTTCTTACCAGTGCTTCTGGTTATAACTCTGCTGTCAAGTATACTTTATTCCACTGAGACTTGAAATCCTTTACATGATCTGTGTTAAAAATATTCATAAATCTTCTAAAACACAGCTGCCTGTATTTTCAGTCAGGAATGACAAAAATACTCCAGACGTGGCTTATATTTTTGTGTCTACTAAGTTAAGAGAAAATAGGGTTAATCAAAGCAAGTCAATGAAGTTTGTCTTCCGTGTCACTAAATCCACAATTCTCTTGTTTCTCCTCTCAATATTTACTTCCCTCCATCATTCAGGTCTTCAATTTTCTTCATCCTTTATCATTTTCCCTTTGTCATATCTAGTAGAACTACAATATCACTCATTTAGATGTTAGAGAAAATTAATTTCAAATGAAGACCATTGTTTCCCCTTTGGTTATGTAGACACCCCTGAAGTCCTACCTGACCTACACACCCTGAAGATGAATGCTTTAATCCTGTTAGGATCATGTACAACAATAGTGTAGAGACTCTTATCAAAGAAAAAACCTTTAGGAGGATGAGCTTTGGAATAGTTGGGCTTCAGCTCATTACTAAAAGCTGCCAAGGGTATGGAAAGAGCCCTGTGTTATTTTTCACAGCTTTTTCCAAGATCTGAAGCATATCATTTCTTAATTCAACAAATAGTAAGTCAAGCATCAGTCCTTCATTAAGAATGCAGCAGTGATTATGATAGACAAGGTCTCTACTTTCATTTGCTTTACAAAGATAGCAAGGAAATAGATCTTATCAAAGTGAATAAATATGCAAGATAATTTCAAATACTGATGAGAACTATGCTGACACCATTCCCCCAGCTCCCACCTCAGTATTAATGTAATAAATTGCGTTTGGGAAGGACTTAGGGAAAAGCATGGCTACCTTACAGAAAACAGTCAAGAAAGCCCTTTCTATGAAGTTGACATTGGCAATGAGCCTGCAAAATGAGAAAGAGCTAAGTAATCTGAGAGAGGAGTGTTCCTTTCAGAAGTCCTGACTCCAGGGACAGCAATTACAAAGGCTTTTAAGGAGAATAAACTCAATGTATTGGAGAACAGACTGGTGTGGATCAAGCACAGTGAATCCTGGGCAGGATAGAATGGTGCATGGATGGGAAGTAAAGCATGGGGGAAGATCTTTTAGGGTCTTATAAATCAGGGTAAGAACTTAGATTTTTCTTTTCCAAGTAGGATGACAAGCCATAGGAAGATTTTAATTAGGGAAATAGCATAATTTGATTTACATTTTGAAGTATCACTCAGATTACTTCATGGAAAATGTATTGCAGATAAGGGAATTGGAAACAGGAAGATTTAATTTTCTGACATTCTATTCAGGCAACTGAGCCGTCATGAGCAGTACCAACGTATGATAGATTATAAAAATGATGACAAATTCTCATCTCTGTGTCTATCCATCTATGTGATTTTCCAGGTCTTCTTATCAAGAGGTACAGCCTGTTAATTCATGCCTTGAATCTGGGTTGGCCATGTCACTTTTATCGGCCAATAGAACACTAGCATTATGATACAAGCGGAGACTTAAAAGTTGTTGCACAATGAGGTTTTTCCTCTACTTATGCTCTTTGCTCCCTGCCACCACCACTGTGTGACAAAGCCCTGGTTGGTGTGCTGTTTGATGAGTGACACAAGTGACACAGTCACTTCTGTCATCACAGCCTACAGCCAGCCAATCCCCAGAAACAGAGCCTTCCACTGACTGGCAGTTGACTCTATTTACATAAGTGATCTTGGTTGAGGCCAACCGAAGAACTGTCCAGCTGAGGCCAACCCAAACTGCTAACCCACATAATTATGAGTTAAATAAATGGTTGTTTCAAGGCACTAGACTTTAGGGTGGTTTGTTATAAAGTAATAGGTAACCGATACAGAGTCAGTGATTAATAGGGTTGGAGATGATTAAACACTAATTAGAGTTTGTGAATGGAAACACTGGAAATGTAAAATTCTCCGTGATGCTTTACAATATGTATTAGAAGATGACAATGAATCATTATATTTGGTTTGAAAGTCAAGGGAAATAGCTCAGCTGGATTATAACAGAAAGAAAGGGCATCCCTTTTAAGATCGTGAAGGAATCTATATGCTATGCTAAGGATCTTGAAATATATATTTTTGGGCCAATGGTTCATAAAACCGACATATAGTCTGGTCAACTGACTTAAAACACAATTCCAGTATAGACACATATTATAGAATGTCAACCTACAAAACATACTAGAAATTTTATTCATTGCTGCTATTTAAATTTATAATAAAACATTTTAGATTTAAACTTTTTCTTCTAAATTTATATGAATTGAAAAGTTTTACCAGTCATCTTTCCAATTGCAGAAGGAAAGACGGGTTTTTGGCATGAAAACTTTTATGGATCTACCTTTTGTAAGTAAAATTCCATTTCTGGTAAAATAGAATCCAAATTCCAGAAAACCAACTCATAGAATATCTTTTGCAATAGAAATATTATATTAATTTTATATAGATATATATATATATAAGGGTGTGTGTGTGATTTCTAGTATTACATATATATATCAGAAACTAAAAGAATATTATCTTGGTTTCTAGACATAGATATAACCTATTGTTTTGGCTTGATCAAATAATTTATCTGCTCTGCATCTTTGTTTCCACATCTGTAAAATGAGTGTTGAATTAAGGTCTCTAAGGTATCTTTTGCTTCTAAGAGTCTATGATTTATGACACAGCTTCCTATTTTCAATTTCATATAATCCAACATATACTAACCATTTAATTTAACAATGCCACTACTCTCACATGAGTATTTCTTGTTTGCTTATGTAATTATGTACACATAAGAGAACTAATTTATTAAGTCTCAATCTTCTTTGTGGCTGTAAGCAGTGAATGGCCCAGACATCAGCTTATCCCATCTATTCAATATAAGCTTCTTCCCAATCAATATTATGTGGTCACCTGTCAGGAGAATGCAACCAAGACTGATCACCACAGTTGTAACTTCAACCTTGTTATTGATTTGCCATCTTTGATTTATAAAATATATCATGAGTTCCAATTAACGTTATTCAGATGTGTTTGATTGCTTCAATGTTTGAAGGGTTTCATTATCGATTTGTTTTCATGGCAATCATATTAAGCATTTAATCTATGCTATGCATTTTTTTTTAGAACATGTAAATATATTTGTTTCCAGTTTTTTTCATAATGGAACAAAAGGCTGCAAAACCATTTTCATTCAGACATAACATTTTGACTCTTGTATTGCTTGGTATTATTAAAAAAGGCAAAGATTAAATTACCCCAAGTAGAGAATTATTATATAATACCAAATAATTGAAGTAGGCTTCTTAAAGGATGTAGTCTTTAAAAGTGAAAACAGATTAGCCATGCACAAATGTAGAATAGATCAATTTCTGAATCTGATTTGATGGATCCAAAAACTCTAATCAATATAAAAGAATCACTTCAACAGTCTAGTTCAAAACCTGGAATTCTCTTTATTAATGTAATCTTTTACTTAAAATGTTTTCTCAGAAAAAATTAAAAGGCATCTGCCTATCCCACAATGATATAATATTAACTAATTCACACCTATTCTTTTAGTAGTATGCATAAATTAAATTTCTTAGCTGGAAATTCTGTATGATTTAATGGTTATCAAAAGGGAACAAATAAACTCTATGAATTAATGGCAATGTACACGTTTAGCTATTAGGAGTAGAAATTTGGACTGGCAGGGTTAGGTCTATTAAGAAGCCAAAGTTAAAGCCCGTGTAGCCAGGGGCAGCAAAATTTGCAGGCAGATGTATCCTTCTTAGGAATGTGAACAAGTCTAAGAGCACCAGAGCTTACCTGGACACTCCTGATGGTGCACCCTGTGCTTCCCATGCCTAGATCCCATTCAAGATCTGACTCAGACACTCTAAGACATGGCTACAGCAGCTGTGTTTTTAAGAAGATCCATGGAAGATTCAGATATTCACCAGGGTTTAAGAACCACTAAATTGGACTAACTATCAAAAACAAACCAGAGGAAAGGGATGCATGAAAGGCCAGACTCAGAGAAGAAGTAAAAATAGAGCTCTTTATTAACCCAGCACCTTTCTGTGATGTACTTCCAAGAAGTAACTATAGCAGTAAAAATTCAAACCACAGGAAGAGGATGTTAAATGGGAGTTTAAATGAATAATCAAAATGCAACCAGAGGCGGGAGCAGATATGAAGGAAATAGGTATTGTTAAGAAGTAAATATTACGAGTTAGTGAAAAAAAAAAGGAGGACAATTCTTTTTTGGTTAGAAGTTGGAAAAAAAACCTTTAAGCCTGAACAAATGGGGTACCATTCTCTAAGTATTTAAGACTATCTCAGTTCATTTATTTCCTAGTTGGAAAAACTGTCTTTGATATGACTGGGGAAATTATAATTTAAATGAAATAAATTAATGTAATGTAATAATATGATAATCTGAATTCATGAATTATTTGCCACTTTTTTCTGCTTGTTTTTCCTATTTTGTTTGTTTTACATTTTAGTATATCTACAGTGGAAATTCATCTAACACTAATTATGTCTTTGTGTCTTACAATTGCTATCAACCAGGTAGCATTTTTTTTTTTTTTTTTTTGGTGAGGAAGATCAGCCCTGAGCTAACATCCATGCTAATCCTCCTCTTTTTGCTGAGGAAGACCAGCTCTGAGCTAATATCTATTGCCAATGCTCCTCCTTTTTTTCCCCCAAAGCCCCAGTAGATAGTTGTACATCATAGTTGCACATCCTTCTAGTTGCTGTATGTGGGACGCGGCCTCAGCATGGCCGGAGAAGCAGTGCATCGGTGCGCGCCCAAGATGCGAACCCGGGTCGCCAGTAGCGGAGCGCGCGCACTTAACCGCTAAGCCACCGAGCCGGCCCCAGGTAGCCGTTTTAATGTGGCTGCTAAAAATTTTCTGTTGATGCCTTCTGGTAAGATCAAGAAAGCACTAGAATCAATAGGTCTCAAATCTGAGTATATTAAATGTTTTACAGCAATTACTGGCACCTTCTTACAAGCAAGCCAAGACTGTCCTGCTTCACTGGGTAAAGGGATCCATCTATTCCAACTTCAAAATGGTTTTTACCCCACTAGCCAAACCAGTTTGATACTGTATGTTAGTAGGTATCCAGGTTAACTGAAAGTATGCAAGGGCCAGTGCAGTAGAGCAGACATTGTCTCTTCCAATTTTTCATATTCCTAGCCAGATAGAAAGTACCTTCGTGACAAGGACTCTGCCATGTTTAGAACTAAGAATATTTGAGGAACCAAATAAATACAGTTGATCCTATTATTTGTGGATTCCGTATTTGCAAATTTGCTTACTTGGTAAAATTTATTTGTAACCTCGAAATCAGTACTTGAGGCACTTCTGCAGTCATTCCTGGACATGTGCAGAGTGTTGAAAAAATTTGACTTGTCTGATGTGCCCATTCCTAGGGGAGGTTGAATGAGGCGATGCTCTGCCTTCTTGTTTCAGCTCTCATACTACAAACAAGTGCCCTTTCCACATTTTGCATATTTGTGTTTTTTATTGGTGATTTCACTGTTTAAAATAGCCCCCAAATGTAATGCTGAATTGCTGTCTTGTGTTCATTAGCGCAAGAAGGCTCTGATGTGCCTTATGGAGAAAATATATGTTAGATAAGCTTTGTTCAGGCCTGAGTTACAGTGATGTTAGCTGTAAGTTCAATGTAAATGAATCAACAGTATATATTAAATAAGGTTAAACAGAAACACACATAAAACAAGATTATATATTGATCAGTTGATGAAAATGTAACCAGAAGCTTGCAAGAACCCAACTCTGTTTCCCCTAGGAGCAATGGTTCAGTATTCACTAATTCAGTGTTTGCAGTGACTTTGTAGAACATGAATGAGAATCAACCATATCTGTGGAGTATTCGTCTTTGCAGTGATAGGAAGGGAGGAGAAAAAATTCTGACCCAAATGAAACAGGCTAAAACGTGGTTGTGCAACTGTGTCCTGCTCTCCCCAAATACTCCAACCCTCTATCAAGCAGGGGCTTTAAGTTGGAGGCCCCATTTTTCAGGATAGTCTGGTACCAGATTATTCAGGTTTCCTTCCTCTGAGATGGGGATGAAAGCAGATGCTCAGCCCTATAATCTGGGCCAACATGAAAGGTAGGGAAGGCTACTCTCAGTAGTTTTACAAAAACCTAAGTATCAACTCTAGAGCATTGAATCCAAGATGTAGGAAGTATGTCTTAACGCCAAGCTCTGAAAAGAAGAGAAGGCTGAGTAAAGAGGTCATACTACGAGTATATGTTATGCTTGTATTAAGTTATCTACTGCTATGTAACAAATCACCCCAAAATGTAGCAGCTTGTAACAATAAAGATTTATTATCTCATACAGTTTCTGAGAGTCAAGAATTCAGAAACAGCTTAGTTGGATGGTTCTGCTCAGGGTCTCTCACAAGGTTACATGTAGTCAAGGGTTTACTTATCTCAAGACTCAACTGAGACTGGAGAATCACTTTCCAAGTTCACCCAAGTTGTTGTTGGTAAGCCTCTACTCTTAGCAGCTATTGGCCAGAAGCCACCATTCTTCACTATGTTCTCCACAGACGGCCTGAGTGTCCTTATTATATGGCAGCTCACCTCTTTTGGAGCAAGTGACCACACACACACACACACACGCTGAAACACAGACACACAGACAGAATCAAGATAGAAACTGTAGTCTTTCAGAACCAAATCTTGGTCATGATATACCATCACTTCTGCCATATTCTATTGATCACACAAACAAACTCTGGTACCATCTGGGAGGAAACTACACAGAAGTGAGAACACAAGGAGGTGAAGATAAATGGATAACATCTCCGAGACTAGCTACTACAATGCAGGTTTATGAATGTTTCAATAAAATCAGATCTAAACCTGAAGGTGGGGACCATCAGTGGAAAAATGTAGTAACAAGTAAAGAGAAGAGAGCAATATCAGATACATAGCACAGAACTAGGACAGAGAGGAACTCCATTGGCAAATACTTTAGTCAGTGACCTGATGAGCCTGAGGAAATAAGTTGCCTGCTAGTGGTGGTTGAAATGGGAGGAGGAAGACAGAAAAAGTGAAGAAAAATAGGTAATATTGGTACGCGACTTAGGGAAAATCTGATCCATGGAGAATCACTTGTCCTTGCCAAGCCCAGTTAAAAAAAACAAAACAAAACAAAAACCCACAAAAAAACAGAGGTTGCTTTTTTTTTTAAGTCAGTGAGTAAATGGTTTAAAATTCTAAGAGATTAAAATCAATGCTTAAAGTTTTTTAGTCAAATACTTCTACTTTTATTCAAGAAAACGTTACATAATTACCATGTTTATCTAGTTACCCAACACTTAGATGAAGAAGTCTCCCCATTTAATTTCTGGATTCTTCCAACGGTCTGAAGAAACATTTGGTACTTTCCCTTGTGCTCAGAGAGGAGGGCTGAAAGATGTTTTTGACTTTGATAGAACATGTTAGAAATTATTTGGTTCCAACTTCCTTACCTGAAACCCCTCCCTCTCTCTTTTGTATCAAAGATGCTATCCAATTATACTTTCCTTTCTCATTTGGGACTTTGAAGGGGTGCTTCCTGAATTCTTTTACAGAGTTATTACAAAATAACCAGGTGAAGAAAATGTAACCCATAAAGATCTAGAAAGTACTCAATGCTTAGTTCCACCACTTTGTATGTTATAACTTACATGAATTTCCTGAAGTAATGGCCTTGCTCTACAACAATTTCCTAGGTTGTTTTCCAAATTCTTGTTCATAAGGAAGCACTGCATTAGCAAATGGCCAAGAAGCCCCCATCCTGATTCTGCAAGATTGTGCATTGTTGACCTTTTATGAGATGGCAAGCATTATGCTAAATGATAGGTAAACATTTAAATACATTACAACTCTACCAGGGAGGTATAATAAGTGTAATTTGCCAAGGACATATATTTACAGCCTTGTCTTGAAATATGGTTTGAAACTTCTCTATAATGTTGCCTGGGGCATGGTGACAGTTTGTTCTGCCGTCACTCATTATAGCCACATATTTTAGAAGGAAGATAGCATTTCTCTCTCTCATGCATTGCAAGATCGGAAGCTTTTAGACGTCAGAGATGTTAGCTTTGCTCTCTCTTTCACAGCCTACTAGTATATAGTAGGTGATCCACAAATATTGAGTAATTGCCACAAACCTCCTCTTCCCTGTCATAACACTAATTGTATCCAGTTGTGTTCAATTCAAATCAATTCGATTCAATGAACATGTATTGACAACTTCTCATCTTGCTGGCATGAAACCAGTTATAACTTGAGCTTTCTGCCCAAGGCAAATTCTAAAATATGTCTCCAAACTGAAAGTAAAACAGTATCAGATCCCTTTGCCAGTGATCAGCAGGAGCCAAGTTGGAATTAGCAGTAACAATGACAGCAGCCCCGAGAGTCAAGAAAATATTGCTTTCTGAGAGCTGAGGTTTCCACTTCTGGCGTTCTTTCACATTACTTCTTGTCCAGGCAAACATAAGCAAGCCAAGGCGTTAGATTGGCTAAAACTGCAGCTTCCAGCCAGACTCTGGTGAAATGTCTCCACTGCGCATGAGTAAGTAGATGCCTCTTATATGGTAAGAGTTCTAATAATTTACTATTTTTCCCAGGCTTGTCTTTAGTAATTTGCATACTCTTCGACAAGACTTATGTATGCAAATAAATATATTCATACTAGTAAATAACGACTCTGAAAGTCACTGGTTATTCTGATGTCAGTACCTTTTGAAAACTCTTTTTCTGAAATTACTTTCAGAACCAGTTTATGAACTCCAAAAAGAAAGTAAAACAGACACATCCTTTGTTATCAATCATATAAGAAAATCAGTTTCCCTGCTCTACTATCATAGTTACTTTATTTTCCTTAATGACTATTGCCGTGTGTGATTCACAACCTCACTCACCCACCTTGGCTGATAAAAAACACTTGGTTATTGGGGCCTGTCTGGTGGAGTTAAGTAGCACACTCTGCTTCGGCAGCATGGGGTACAGAGATTCGGATCCCGGATGTGCACCAACGCACCGCTTGTCAAGCCATGCTGTGGCGGCGTCCCTTATAAAGTAGAGGAGATAGGCACAGATGTTAGCCCAGGGCCAGTCTTCCTCAGCAAAAAGAGGAGGATTGGTGATGGTTGTTAGCTCAGACTAGCTTTGCTAGTCTTCCTCGCAAAAACAAACAAACAAACACACACTTGGCTATTAAAAAACAACAATAACAATAACAAAACTGTTCTCAAAAGATGTAGATTTTGGACATATCATTGTATGATTCTTAGCGATGGATATCTATTTACCACTTGACCCTCGTAAATATAGCTGGTGCCACCAGAAGAGACAGAAATGGTTAGAATTTATTCAGGCACTATACAAATAAAAAACTAAGCATAGAATTGAGGAAACAATTAGGAAAATGAAAATTTAGTCAGTTTAGCACAAACCAGTAAATACAGAAAACCATAAACTGATGATTCTTAGACAGAATCAATATGATGAGATCTGTTAATCCTTGACTGGATTTCTTACGAAAAAACTCAAATCATGGTTTAGAGCAGGGTGGAAACAGAAATAATTTCTCAGGGACTCAAGGAAAGAGGACCCTGTACAAATAACAGGTTAGACATGTGTTGATATAAGGCTAGTCAGTACAAAAACATGAAAGTTGTTAGAGGACTACAGACGAAAAGATAAGGTCAACGTGAAGCAGGGCCACTCTGTGCAAGGAAGACTAACAAGAGTCATCGTAGAACAGATAGGCGGAAATCTCAGAAGGCACCCAGAGCAAATACTTTTGGCTCGTTCTCTCTTTCTGTGTTTGTAACCAGTGTGACCACACCACCCTATTTACACCACTGCTTGAAGCTGATGTTTCCTTTCCATTCCCAGCATCAGGGCCTGTCATATCCAGACTGGATAACTGTAATCTCCTCTCCCCTAGACTTCCTAGTGTGAGCAGATGCTGCGATATCTCAAATGGTTATCTGTTACAATCAGAAAAAAATATAGTTTATGAAATATACTTTGCTGAGGGAAAAGAAATTCCAGGTCCTTTTCTTTACCAACCGAAGAACTCTATGAAAGCTGGGACCATTAGTAAGTCTTACTTGAGCAGACTTCTGGTAAACTAAAACCTCATATATGAAGACTTGCTAAATAATCTTAATTATGGAAGAGAGAGAAATAAACATAATCTATACATAAGTGTTCACAGGGATGCTGAATCAGGGAGGGAATAAAAAGAAGTCACATTTAGAAAATATTTATTGAGATTCTACTATTTGCAGAGAGGAACATCAACATGAATGAAATATCATTCCTGCGATCAAGAAGCATTCACTTTAATTGAACAATATTTTTTTTTAAAGTCCAAAGTGATACATGATTTCATCTAATAGATAATAAAAATTTTATCAGGAAATGTCTGGGAAAAAAAACAAACAAACAGTAGAATTAGGCTTCTTCAGTTGTCAGAGGAAAAGACAGTTTCAAAATAAAGCAATAACAACCAAAATATCACAGTGCTATATGAATCTATTTTTGAAGAAAAATCTCTCAGGTACCTTGTATATGGTTTACCACAGTGGGGAATGGTCTGGGACTGGCTATGATGTAAGGCTAAGAGGTGTGGAGAAGACAAGAAAGTAAATAGAAAGTAATCTAAAAAGAGAAACAAACAAACAAATGAATTAGAAAAAAACATTTTTTTTTTTTACTTTTGAAAAGGTGCTACATGGTCAAATAAGTTTACAAAATGCAATATACATGCTTTCTCCATCCTTGTGGAAATTTAATGCTTATAGCAAATTAAAATCTCAAGAAATCTTAGTAAAGAAACCAAATAGGTTTCTTAGATCCAACATATTTTTCAAACTTAGAGTGGAATCGTTTTTCCCTTTTTCTGTCTATTTATAGTCGATGAAACTAATTTATGCAGAGCATACATTTTAGGCACAATGGTCCTGAGTTGTGAGGAGCAAAGACTTGCCATCAGCCAGCACAAGGTTGAGATGCCAGGCCTGGCTCTTATTAGCAGTTTGACCTGAGAAAGTTTCAGTCTCAAGCCTTTGTTCCTTTTCTTTCAAAGGGTGAAAGTAGCATCCATGCTGGGTGGAGAAGGGGTGCTGAGCTCAGTTCCTGTCACAATGAACACCGATTATTATATTAACACACAAACTACTTACTTTTCGTTAATTTAAAAGTGTATAAAAATCGCGTAGAAGCCTGGCTCTATGGAAATCATACTATTTTACTCTTTTTACAAATTTTACCCTTGCATGAGCAGTAATGAGGACATCTCATTAGTGGACAATCTGCAACAAAACGCTGAGAAAGAAGGTGCTCGACTCCACTAGTCAATCTCCTTCCCTCTCATAGAACTCGTTGTCTCTCCCACCCTCCCATTATCACATTTCCTCCTCGGTTTTATAACTCCAGTATAAACTCTTGCCTTACACTTTCCTCGTTGACTCCTCCCCTCAACAAACTAAACACTTTTTAAACAAATTCTTACCATGCACCAGCCACTGTATTCACAATCCTGAAGACAAAAGCAATGAAGGATTGGACTATTTCAGATCTTCCCAATTGCGTGAAGTCTGGCCTCACCCAGAATGGTGTGGTGAGCCCCATCGCTAGATCCAGGATTCTTGAGACAGCCCTTGCATTGTCACTCTTGAATCTTGGGAAAGCTATTTGGTGTATGTGAGCCATAGATTCCTCACATATAATATAAAGCTATCTATGTTCACCATTCAAATTCATAACAAATGTCAATACCCCTCTGCTTCTCTTGGTAGGAAAATAGTTGACTTTTCCTTAAAAACTTGTGCCCTGATTATTGACCAGAGATTCTACATCTAAAAATTCTATCCTTAGAATATGAAACTAAGTCTCTTTTACTCATAATTTTACAAAGTGCATATGTCTGGCTCTGTATGATGATGGTATGTATTTGTGGACGCCAAGTACTACAGTGAGACTTTAAGCTTATGAAAAGCAGTCAATGATTGCTTTTCTCTGAATTTCATAGCACTCTAACTAGTATCATAATTTTGGGGAGTCTTGATAAAGGAATAGGAAAATTAGCAAAATAGAAACTATTAAGAAGGGCTTTTAAAATTCAGAACATTTTTTGCAGTGAGTTTTTTCTATTTATACTGCCATAAAGCTCTTATCTCGTATTAGAAGTTGAGATATCATAGTAACTTAAGATTCAAAATTGTAATTCAAATTTTATCATGGTAGAAGGCACTGTACATAACAAATAAAAATATATTATTTTTTAGGATATATTTAGAATATGTTTTAAAATATAGTCTAGCTTTAGGCTATCTAAAAAATAATCTGTTTCAGGGCCAGCCCGGTGGTGTAGCAACTAAGTGCGCACGCTCTGCTGGGGTGGCCCAGGGTTTGCAGGTTCGGATCCTGGGCGTGCACCAACGCACTGCTTGTCAAGCCATGCTGTGGCGGCGTCCCATGTAAAGTAGAGGAAGATGGGCACGGATGTTAGCCCAGGGCCAGTCTTCCTCAGCAAAAAGAGGAGGACTGGCATCGGATGTTAGCTCAGGGCTGATCTTCCTCACACAAAAAAAATAATAAAATAACAATAATTTTCTGTCATTGCCCATTATAACAAATACAGTTTCACTTTTAATTGTGAATTAAAAGAATGTCTTTCCAGTATAATAATTATTTATTCCTTTAATTCTTAGATGAATAAAATTCATTAACTATTTGATTAAAGACATTCAAAGGTGCTGAAAAAATGTAAGATCGACAATAATCATAGTGTGAGCTCTCAGATGCTGGCATCACACTATGCTTATTCAGTATACACAAACTCTGGGAATTATCAGTATTTATATGAAGAAATCAAGCCCTCAGAAAAATATTACATTTCTGGATTCCTCCTCCATAAAAAAAATCATTGTTGTGGATCATAAAATGAAGATGCATTATAATAACAAAACTATCACAGAGTAACCCTTGCTCAGAAGAGTAATTGACTTGTAGTTTAACCAAATAATATCCCCTGAGAGAGGGTAGAAATTTAAAGAACCAAACCAACTGCTTCTTTTGCAGACTAAACCCAGAGAGCCTTCCCAAGACCCCTGGTAACTAGTGGACTTGGAAGTGGAATCTCTGTCTCCTGGCTTCCTAATCTATCTGCTATAATTTGCTGCTTTACTTAAAATATTTTGCTCCTTTGATTTACAGCCTTTTGAATTTAAATTTTCTACCTGTAGGTATATCTGTCCAACTCTTGAAATAATATTTTATTTTTATTTTTTTAATATATATATATATATTTTTTGATGTGAAAGATTAGCCCTGAGCTGATATCTGTTGCCAATCTTCCTTATTTTTTTTCTCCCCAAAGCCCCAGTGCATGGTTGCATATTCTAGTTGTAAGTCCTTCTAGTTCTTCTATGTGAGCTGCCACCATAGCATGGATACTGACTGACGAGTGGTGTGGTTCCACCATTGGGAACTCAACCCAGGTCACTGAAGCGGAGCGCACCAGACTTTAACGGCTAGGCCGTCAGGCTGGCTCTTGAAATAATATTTTAGATCATACAGTTCCCCATGCTTCAGGTTTCCATTTACATGGCTATTAAAAAGTAATATATTTCTCCTTCAGCATTCCCCATTGGTAGAGCTCATAATACTTCCCATTTAAATACAAACTCTGTAATAGCCAAAATATTTATTATAGAAAAACCACTTTCTACTCCACTGTGATATTATATTCATACATTGAGGTTTTTCTCCTCAGGCAAAAAGAGTTAACAATTCTGATAGAGAGAATGCAATTTAAAGACCATTTAAAGTGATTTAACCTTTTTTTTAATGTTCAGTTTAAATATGAAAGGGAAAAACTCATTCCCTAAAACTTGTATTTTAATTAGGGCAAATTGAGAATTTTGTTCCAGCTATTAGGAGAGAAGTTCCTTTAAATTGGCAATGATGTTTAAAAACTTTCGTTTCGCGAAACAAAAGATGTCACTGTATAGTAGCCTAGAAAATGCGCTAAACTCACTAAAGCAGCATTTCTCTGTCCCTCTGTCTCTGTCTCTCTCTCTCCATCTGTCTCTTCTTCACAGCTGCTTCATCAGCTGTTATGAGCTGATCATGTACACAAGGTGTGCATGAAACGATGTTTTTTGGTTTTACAATGAAATGAATTCCTTCAGTGACTTTCAACAGTGTACTGTAGACTGGCAGCTTGCCATCTGGAAAAACTGACGCTTGCCTCCCCTGGGCCCACCGAACAGCATTGCTGTGAGATAGCATTAGCAGAAGAAGAAAATGGAAATAGGAAGCAAAGACTACTTGACACAAATAAAATGGCACAGCTAGTCTGCTTTTAAAGTAGAAAAGCCAAAAAACAGGAACTGTTGGCCTTTCAAAAGAGTTTTATTCAACATCTTTTCTCAAGGAACTTTAGAATTTGAGCAAGAATGAAACTATTTACTTATTATTGAGTTGCTTAAAGGAACAAACTGAGTAGTTTATTAATGAGGAATGATCTAAACTGAACAGTGTAGGTGCAGTAGAGTTCAAGATCATATCAAGAACTGTGGGTAGTTGGTTGTTCTTTTCTACCATGAGAAGTGCTTAAATTTTGATTTATTGATGGATTAACTTAATACAGTGTTGTTTTTATCTTTTATACTTCCAAACAGGTTTTAGTTTTTCATGAATCATTTTACTCAAAGATAAAAATGTAGCATTTAAATGTTTCTTTTAAAAAACTTTTTAAAATAAAAACTTGCTTATTTTTAAAATGTGCAAGAAATCCATTATTTGCTTAAACAAAAAAAAAAACTATTTGACAATCAAATTAAAAGTTCTACAAAGTACTGAAATGTAGACATTGCAGTACTTTTTGCCTAATTAATTTCGTTCAAAATTTGCTTATTTCTTGAATTTTGCAAAATCATTGTCATGGATAACTATTGTTTATACTGCTAAAATTAATCAAACTATGAATTCCCCTTTGATTAAATACTCACTACTACAGAGGCAGAAATACTATAATATATGACATACTACATTACATCTAGATGTAGATCCTGGTCTTTATATTTAGAAATACTATAATGTATGACATGCTATATTATATCTAGATGTAGAGTCTGGATGTTATATTTAGGGCCCCAATGTTAAAAGCATGTTGTTGTTTTATAATGCTTTAAAGTTTACAAGCGATTTAATGATATTTAGTTCTTGCTGAGTACTTGTGATATTCTAAATGCTTAAAATTGATTAAGTAAGTTAACTTCCCCGATGATCCTACGAAATTGTAAATAGTATGTATGTAAGCTAAGGTAACTCTCCTAGAATACTTAAGAAATAGGCAGAAATAGGAATCCAAGCCAGATAGTTTGACCCTGACTCTTAATATCTCTCTCTCTATATATATATGTATATAATTATGTCTATATAATTGAATGCCTGCTATATACCTTTCCAAGTGCTCCTTCTCCCTGGTTACCACTTTTACAAATGAAGAATACAAGATCAATTTAAGAGCTACAAATACAAAAGTTCCCAAATCTCTAAGAAGTAGCACACTCCAAGATTATGTTTTATACTCAAAATTGAATTAGCATTTTCCAATCTAGTGTGTGCTTCTATAATTTTTCCAAAGCTTATGAGCTCATGTTTACTTTGGAATTCACTTTTACTCATTACTAATCTTTCGTTTCTATCTTTAAAACCATGATAACTTTGTACAGCAAAAGGGGAGCGCTCCTCATTCCAAATAACTTTATGCAATTTGTATTCAATAATAATATAAATAATGAGTGCATTCAGAAACACAAGAATTTCTTCCTTTCTGGAGAATTCTTTCATTCTTCAAGCTCTATAGGAGTTTTGAGTCATATTTTGAATAACATTTATATATATGATCTGTATTATTTCAAAGTTCCACATGCAATCTAGTGGAAATACTCTTAAGTGAAGATTAATTGATGCCTCTGTGGGATACCTCTCAACCTCTAATTCAGTGGACCATAGCCTTGGCTGCATTGATATGACTTGGGGAGCTTTTAAAATCCCAAGGCTCAGGCCACACCCCGTTTCTATTATATCAGAATCTGTGGAGGTGGGACCTATTTTTAAAAATCTCCCCTAGATGATTCCCAATATACAGCCAAGATTGAGAACCATTATCTAACTTGACTTAACTCTGCTCACTCCATTTCCGCAATATTACCTTAATTAGGCCATTACTTCCAGGTTCCTATCTTAGGACGAAAGAAGCAAAGCAGCAATGAGCCACCTGACAGGTAGTAGAGCAGCTACTACTTGGAAAGCTAAGATGTTTGCTAACGTCACCCGTAGCTATTAAGCGACTGGCTTAGCTGCTTAAACCCTTAGGATTCTAGATATACTGGGGTTTTTTTTTTTTAACATTTTGTAAGGCGCCAAAAGTAACTTAATGGGAAATTTCAGAAGTGATGCTATACATTTTTTTGTTTATGGTTAGGTAATATGTATATGTGTGTACATATGGGTATACAGTGCATTACATAGATTGCTAACATGACATTTTCATGCTAAGTCAATAAGTATATTTTCACGTTCTTAATTTTAAGCCCCCAGAAAGTCTGGAAAACAATCTCTGAGCACTGTATAGCTGGCAATAATCACTTTGAAGCATAACCTCTTAACCTCAGATTACCTCAATATGGAACAATTTTTTAAGAAAGGGCATAAAGTTTGAGAGGAGAGCGCTAATGAAGAGAGAGTAAAGGAAGAGAGGAATTTGAAATATGTTAGAAAAAACAGATATAAAACTAGATACAAGCTTCCTTGCGTATTTCATCATCTTCCCTCTGTTCTCAGATCACCATTACTGCTGAGCTGCTCCATATTTTCTGAAAGGAGTCAGGTGAGTAGTAGGGAATATTTGTTAGACCTATGACTTGATGAAAAGGCTAAGACCAGGAATCACTGGTATTTAGCCTCATGGATTGCTGATAGGAGTAGAGTATAAGAAAGCAGGACATTGTGGGATAGTGCATCTTTTATTATGCCAAGCTTGGATCTCAGATGATACCTTGGAGTTCCTCCTGTCTAGTCTAGATTCAGGTTTAAGTGGTTTTCCCCAATTCACCTTTCCCTGACCCCATCATGGTTCACTTTAGGCCTTCTATGGGCAGTGGTCATCAATCCCCAACAGGATATTTCCCCAAGCTTGGCTGTGACACAGGCTACAAGGAGACTGGTTGATCAAAGGCCTTGTGGAAGTCATCTAAGGGACACCTATCCAGACCTGTTCCATCTATGCTCCGATTTCTCCATCTAACAGCTTCCTCTAGCAGAGTGGTACATATGCTCCTGTGCCTAGAATAGAAATCATGCACTTGAATATAATCAGATTTCCTTCTCCCTGTGGACAGAATAAGCTTGAACTTCCCCAGAGTTTTGAGTGTGCTACTAGTAGTATCTGTGTTAGCTGTTAGTCAATTTACTTTGGTAACACATATTGGCAACAAACAGAGGAAAATGACCCAAATTAGTTAGATATGGCTTTATGTAACGCAAACAACAAAAATAGAAAACATTCAAGAAAAGTAGGTTCTTTCTTTCCCACGTGAGCAATTCATTATGGAATCTTGTTCTTTCAACAGTTTCTAGCTTCAATCTATTTCAACTCAAAAATATAAGTTGAAAAATACAGTGTGCAAGAAGATAAGTATGAATAACAAAATTAATGTTAAAAACCAAAAAACAACCTGCCCTTGAGGAGCTTCCAGTATAGTAATGCACAAATAATTGTATGTCATGGTAAAATGGGAAATTGAAGACAGTTTAAAAGCAGCAAAATTTAAAGACAAGGACTATCAAATGAACTGTCTGCAAGGATCGGTGAATTTAAACATTGTGCTTTGGCTCACCTCCTGAATTCTCAAAGGAATACTGAGGACGTAGAATCTAGGTAGGCTCTATTTTTCTCAAGTCCAAACTCCTCATTTAACATGAAGAGAGAAAGCTTTCACCATAATGGTTGAATGTGCATTATAAGTTGTGTGGCAGACGATCTATGAGGTCGACACCAGGAAGCCTAAGTTCTTTCTGTATGCACATCATTTATTAATTTCCTACCAAAGTGTCTGTCTTTCCTTACTTATTGCAAAATGACCCAATGTCAAATATTACCTTTCTTACTGACAAATCAATAGGCATTTAGTCTAGGATGGGATCACTGAATGAAGACGGTATTTTAGTTTCTAGACAATTTAATGAGAAAAAATCCTAACTTTTCAGTAATGTCTTCTTGTCAACCACTTACTAGAGCATTTGAAGGTTGATCAAGTTTTGGAGGTGGAGATATGTATTTTTTAGGACCTGGATTTAGGATTTACTCATGACCTACCAAAATGTCTCGAAATGTCTTTTGGCTACATGAGGAAAAATGTGTTAGTTAAAAATAACCTAAAAAAAACCCCAAAAACCCTGGATTATAGGAAAAGTTCTGGCTCTAACTATCAATTCTTAGGCAAGTTTCTGGTGGTATGTTGAGATTACATTAAGGAATTTATAATTTGTAAGGTAAAAGGAGAAAGACTGCAGAATGGTTAATATTGATTCTAGGAAACAGATTCTAGTTCCAAAGTAAAAGTCATCCTGCCCAAAGAGAAGTTGGGCAGAGGGGAAGCCAATGGTTACAGCAGCTGAAAACTGTCCTCATGTTAAATGTACAAGGCTCAGTTGGAAAAGGATGACATAAAATATTGTACAAAGTTAACAAAAAATGTAGTAATTTATATCCTCATAACCTTCTTTCCCTGGGCAATACATTCATCCCAAATATTAATCAAGAGATTCACATCATGTGACTATGAATGTAATGAGACAGACTGGGAGTGCTGGTGATAGAAATGGGACTGGGCATAGCTCTGTGGCATCATAAGAAGAGGGAGATAATAGGTATATGTGGTCCTGAAAGACATCTGATAATTTGAGGGAGCCTGTATTGCACCCCACTCCCTTTCACACTTGCCAGGAGATGTGGCAAAATAGTTTGTCTGATAAGCCTTAAAACATATCCTTGAATACCCAGGGTGGTTACAACTCCTACGTCAAAAGATCCTGATACTAATGGCTCCAGATATACAACTCAAATAATACGAACCAGGTAACATTTGCAACACAAACAGCTTAAACAATGAAAAAGCATCCCAGGATTGCTCAATGGAAGAAAATTATTTGTAATGATATGAAGTCCTGATTCTTTCTCTCCCATTCAAAAGTGGAAGTATGCAGAGAAGAAAACCCTCTCATTGTTTCATGGAAATATTGTCCCAGTGCACACGTGATTCTAAAGAATCAAAAGATGAAATCTGCAATATCTACCTTGTGAAAGCCTTTTTCCAAGAGTTGCAAACTGCTAGAGGGCCATGTTTTGCTTGTTATTTCGAAAAATGCCATCACAGTCCCAGGAGCTCTCTTGTTTTTCTATCATCCCTTTGCTTAACCGGCACCCTCAGTGGGCAGGCACAGTGCCGTTTAGCTGCAATCTCTTGCCTTCCCCATTCATATTTGACATTGTCTGAACTTCTCCATCATCTCAAGTAGCCAACAGCAGGATTTGTTACATAAGCAGTGAAACTGTGTGTATTCGAATGACTATCACAGAGGCCCGTTATTTGTCTGGTGACAGAGACTTGTGATAAATGTTTCTGAAATGACATTTGAGATGACAGGGGATGAAAATCCCCAAGTCAGAGACAGTAGTTCTCGGGGTCTCCAGAGCAGTGTTGTCACTAAGGCTGGGTATGTGCAGATGTTGCAATACGGACAGCCCCAAATCAATTTATCATCAGAGCCTAGGAAACTCACTTGTGGCAAAATCAATACAGAATTTCAGGCTCCCTGATAAAGAATCACAGAGAATTTTATTTACTCTTTTACTTTGCAAATGTTACCTTTAAAGCCTATGAAGAAAGCCGTATGTCGGACTTTCAAATAAAGTTGAACTACAACAAAAACAGTATCCAAATACTATTAAAGAAGTAATCTAGGATGTTTTCAGGGCCTAGGAACTCACCATTTCAGTCTGATGTTTTGACAGAGAAATAAAGATAGGTTTAAAATGATAGGTAAAACAATCCTGATAGGTTAAAAATTGTACAGTTCCAAAATGGAAAATATCTGAAAAGTAGCATTTATATAAAATGAAAATATTATTGTGTTTACTTCATGCTCATGAATTTCAAGTATTTTAACCACTGCAAATAGTTATTATATAAAGTCCAAGGAAAATATAGTGTGGGAAGTTCTGATTTCTGAGAGGAGCCTGTCATTATAATAATTTGGTTAAATAATAACAAAAACTGACAATATCTATTTAAGAGTCAATATTTATCTTGCCAGGCACTGTGCTAAGGGCTGTACGTGTATTTATAAATTAGTCTGTACAGTAACCAATGAGATAGATGCTTTTAATATCCTGATTTTACAAAAGTAATTGAAGGACGAGAGTAAATAATGGCACAAAGATGCAAAGCTAGTAAGTAGTTGAGCTAAAATAGGAACCCAGGAAACCTAATTCCAGAGCATGTGCTCGTAAACACTATGCAATACTCACGAAACACGGAAGGAAGCCATTTTTCTTCCACAGTCAACTGTAAGATTTGCTGTCTAAATTCAAGGATTTGGGGGAAATTACCTATAAGATGGCCAGATCTTCTTCTAATAGCATTTAGTATCATTATTAAAACTACAACTGTAGCCATAATCATACTATGTGTTAGCTGTGAGAGCTCCTTGAAATTGCTCAAGTACTAATGAAATTAATGAGCGAGTTCTCTAAAACAAAACATTTGTATCTACGGTACTCACTATCATTAATTTAGCTAATTCCAGAAATATTCCAAACCATTCTCATCCACGCCTTGATATCCTATAGTTCCCAGAATTAATTTCAGTGGAAATTAATTAAAAAAAGAAAGAAAATACCAATTTGTTTTAATTTTGGCAGCCTTGGCAATTACGCACACACACGCACAAATTGAATCTAAATTCTGGAGTTGTTCTGGCAATGCTATATAAGTTCCATTCCTCAAATTAATCTAAACTTGACTTACTATTATATTAATGCCCCTTTCACTTTGAAGCTTGCAATGTAATTGTACTTATTTACTAAATTAAAGACAGTTTTCATGGAGACAATGTTTAGAAAACAGATGGATTCATATCCTACAGAAAGCACTTCAAATTTATTCTGGCAGTCTCCTTAGAATGAATGAAGAACACAACATAAAATGCATACTATGCTATGTAAAAACAAATCAACGCACTTCTCATAAGACATCAGCCTGGAATTTGTGATCAGAGAATTTCCACAGAGCAAATCACCTCTCCCATCCTAACAAGGGTTTTAGGGGTACTAGAAGAATACTGTATCCTAACTGGACATATCACTATATTCAGAGGTCTAGCTTTATGCTTAATACTACTCCAAATTTTGTAGAAATTCAAACATTGGACATTAGTCCTTTACAAAAAAATTGTGTTTTAAATATAGCTTGCTAGTAACATATGGAGACAAAAGAACACTACTAACCCACGATCAGATTGCTGTCTCTTGTTTTATAACACAAGGTTATAGCTGAGCAGAATTTAAAATACTAAAGTCAAGAACTTATCTACTCTGAGCAGGTTTGAGGTATAGAAAATTTACAAACTTGCTGCCGTTTCGATTCCGAGTTCTTTTAGGCCAAGATTCAGCCACAGGTTTGATGGGGTTTTTTTTGTTTTGGTTTTTACAGTAAAAAATTGGAAAGTATGTATACAGTACATACATAGAATAAATTCACTGAGATATGACTTCTTTCAATGTGGACATACACAACAGGGTTCTGAAAAATATAAAGAAAAATATCCCTTCTCTATGTATCAAAAAATTCCAATCTGTTATTGAGAACCTAGATAAAAAATACATATTTTTTGTATTTTCTATTTATAATATATATTTTTTATATCTTAATATGTATTGCAGAATAATTAGGTAAAAGAAAGAGTACCATTACCTCACCCTCTAATAAACGTAAGCAGATGTACATTGATGTTTATTTGCTTTCTTTCCTCCTAGAAGCTCAGGTCAAGTGTTCTTGACAGCTCATCTACAAACCCCCACTGGTAAAGCAGCATGAAGATTGCCTCTGTTATTTCATTTCAGAATTTCTTCCTGCAGGGATATGCCAGTACAGCTGGGGATCATGTATGCAATATCTGCCGCCTCATATCTTTTACCTAGGATGCTTTTAACTCTCTTCAGGGATAATTTATTTTAGTTTTTGCCAGTGAGGGGGCCCACTTCTGTTGCCCATACTTATAGATTATTGTTAAGGATTAAACTTGGTATAATGAAATATTAACACGGTTTCAGCTTCTCCGTTGCTATGATCAAAATAAAGTGCATTGATAAGATCAGGGTATAGGATTAGTCCAAAATTGGGCCAAAGAACAAAGTTGATTGTATGGTTTAAAGGATTCTTGGGAATCTATATACCATCAAATCTTAGCAACGAGAACCAATCATTTTAGTCAAGTTGCTGAGAAAAGAATTAATAGCAGAAAACTATAGATAATATAGTCCTACATATACAGGAACTAGCCATGCAAATTCACACGAATTTCTTTAATATATTTCGTATATAGGATAAGGCAAGCAACTGTGTATGTCGAATCAGATTAAGATTTTAGGTGATTGCAAGCTTTAGATTCAACAGTCTTTATGATGTGACAACCAAAAACAGAACAAAAACTTAAAGCTATTATTCATTCATTTATTCAATGTGTGCATTATATTTGTTTCATAAGACAAATGGTAATCGCATATTTACTATTTATAGAAATTTTAGTAGGCACCAAGTATACAGCAATAAACATGATAGATATATTTTTGGCCTCGTGGAGTTTATAGTTTAGCAAGGAAGACAAACAATTAAGTAGGATATGGCAATGATAGTTGGTTAGTTTTAAGATAAAGAAGCACAGCACGTGGATTATGAAAACTCCATGCTAGAGGAACTGACATAGTTAGGAAGGATCTAAAAAACAGTAAACAAGAAAGAAAGAATGCTGGGGATTGAGAAGGAGTTAAGAGTTGTGTTAGGAAGGGAAGGGGAAAGGAATGATCTATGAAGTAGAGACAGCCGTATAAAGACTCAGAAGCCAGAAGACGACGACGAAACAAAAAGATGTCAAACACTGGCTGGCATAGAGAGTGTGAAGTTGAAGATAAAAAGATATCATCAGGAAGAAGAGATAAGCAGTAGCACGACCTGGAAAGACCTCATAAGCAAAGCTGAAAATGTTTAGCTTTATCTGAGGAGGAACAGGAAGCTTGTTAAAACTGTTTAAACACAGGTTTAAAACTGTGGTAAGATGATCACCATGTTTTATAAAGATCATTTTAGACCTGGCTATAGGCTTTAAGAATCTTTAAGAATCTGGGATTCCCATTTGGGAAGAGGATATGTAAATTTTGATCTGAGCACAGTAGAAAAACTTAAAGTTGAGATCCAGGAAAGATATCCCATCCCTAAAGTAACGAAAAAATGAATAATTGCTTTCACTATCACTGGAAACTTGTCTCTGCCCCAAACTCCAATTGAAAAAGAAATATAAAAGCTAACGTTATGCCAGACATGGAATAGGTCCCAAAGTTACACAAGGGCATGGACACTAAAATCTTAAAATGATAATTTATTTTTTAAACAGATGCCAAGCAAGTGAAAACTCTGGAGTGTACACAATAATAAAAAGAAAAAAAGTAAATTCAATCTATAACTTTTAAAAAAACATCTGGGCCCGGCCCCGGGGCGTAGCAGTTAAGTGCACGCGCTCAGCTGCTGGAGGCCTGAGCTTGGATCCCGGGCGCGCACCGATGTACCACTTGTCAGGCCATGCTGTGGCGGTGTCTCACGTAAAGTAGAGGAAGATGGGCACGGATGTTAGCCCAGGGCCAGTCTTACTCAGCAAAAAGAGGAGGATTGACATGGATGTTAGCTCAGGGTTGATCTTCCTCACAAACACACACAAAAATCTAACCAAAAATTAGCTCAAAAGAAAAACTTGAAATCACACGAGCAAAACATCCAAAGGCTGAGAGGCAGCGTGTGTAGAAACATGTACGTTTAGATTCCCAGCAATTTCATTTGGGCCATCTGAAAAAGATTGCAAAATACGTGTATTTAAAGTGACTGAGGAGATAAAAGAAGGATTAGAAACGATAAAGAAATATTTTTAAAAAGGGAAAAATATAAGCAAGTTTAGAAAAGAATTAAAACGATCTTTTAGAAATGAAATATACCATTGTAATTAAACACATAATGGATAAAAAATGAGAAAATTACCCACAAATCAGCACAAAGAAACAAAGATGAAAGATATAAAAGATCAACTAAGATATAGAAACCAGAATGAGAAATCACCACAAAAATTAAATATGTGGTTCAGGGAGAAGGAAAAGAAAGAAATAGGAAGAAGAACTATTAATGAGAAAATTCCTGAGAATTTTTCAGAAATGATGAAAGTCATAAATGTTAGAAAACCATGAGTTCCCATAAAATAAAGTAGGAACAAAACACATTGTAGTGAAACTACGAAATAGTATAGCAAAGAAGAAAATCTACAGAGCAGAAACAACAACAAAAACACAGATTACCTCCAAAGAAGCAAAAATTGCATTGAGAGGAGTCTTTCTAAAAGCAACACAAGAGGCCATGGGAATACGACCTTCAGTGTGCTTCAGCTGTCAGTATAGATCCAATATCCTATAAATTTTCATAAAAATGGAGGTCAAATTGTATTTTCAAACAAAAAAAAGAAAAGAGAGCTTATGTGTTTTCCAGTCATATAAATCCAGTTACATAACAACTCAATGTAAATTTCTGCAGAAAGGAAATTAAACCTTAAAATGACAGAGCGTTACACAAGAAACAATGGTAAGGCAGTTATGAAAATTGTGGGTCAATGAAATTTACAACTAATTGGGGAGCATTAAAATCAAGGATCTAAAATACCAGATGAGAATATAATGGGAAATGAAAGGGGTATAATTACAGCTAAAATGTTCTAAGGTTTGTATGTTCTTTATAAGAAAGGTAGAAATATTGGTAAATTTTAAATTTAATTTAATTACGTAGGTTAGAAAATTATACTCACTATAGAATAGAAGTATACTCCTAATTAGTAGAAAGGGAAAAAGGAAATAAATAAAAATTCATAAACTCAATAGAAGAAAGAAAAGGCTAAGAAGTAGCAAAGAAAACTCATCATAACAGAAGATAGAAAATAAAATGGTAGAATTAATTTAAATATATCAGTATTCATGACATAGCTAAGTGAGTTAAGGACACTACTTAAAAGGTAAGAATTCTCAGGTTGGATTTTAAAAAATCCCCCATTATACTGTTTATAAATGTCACATTCAAACATAATGACACAGAAATTTTGAAAGCAAAGGGATGGAAAAATATATCAGACATATACTAGCCAAAAAGAAAAAAGAAACTGAACACGAATAGTTATGCAAACAAACTAGACTTTAATTAAAAACAAACAAAAAAACAAAGAAAAAAACATATTTAGGGTAACCAAAGAAACCAAGAACTAAGATGATATTTCTGAACCTGGAGACTTGAAAAACATAGCCTTCAAAAACAAAGAGTAAAAAAGTTGAAGGTACAAATATGCATGGCAAGTCGCCTTCTGAGTACATACCTTCCAGAAAGTGTTACATATATGCACAAGGAGACATGTACAAGGTTGTTCATGGGAACAGGGTTTACACACAATTGGAAACAGTCTAACTGTCCTCAAATAGGGAAATGGATAAAGAAGTGATGGTGTGTTTATAAAATGGAAAACTAAATTTTTGGTAAAAAAATAAATAAAATAACATACTATATATATATATATATGTCAATATGAGTAAATCTCAATAACAATGTTTGTTAAAGAAAAGTATGTTGGGCCATCCCCAGTGGCCTGGTGGTTAAGTTCAGCATGCTCTGCTGCAGCAGCCCAGGTTCAATTCCTGGGCTCAGACCTACATAGCTCTGTTAGTGACCATGCTGTGCTGACAGCCCACAGCATAATAGAGGAAGATTGGTATGGATATTAGCTCAGGGCGAATCTTCCTCAGCAAAAAAATAAAAAGTATGTTCATTATGATATCTCTGTAACTTTGAAACATATACTGTATGTTGTTCATGGATATATATACACATAGGTGGGGAAGGGAGGGAAAGAATATAAAACAGCTTCAGGATGGTTTTTATGTCTGGAGAGTAAGTAAACTATTTTGGGGAGGACTGACAAACCACCAAATTCTTGCTGAACCTTTTCATCCTGTGTCGCATTTGGACACATAGCATCAAGCTGTCTTATGAGCCATCATGTTTAGGAAATCTTACCTTATCAAGGAACTAAAGTTAAAACAAAAACTAAACTTTTTTAATCTTTGCCTTTCCAGAGACTAATCCCAAAATAGCCAATGATGGAGACTCTAGCAGTAGTCAATGAAATGCCTCAGGATTTACATTGTCACAGCACTGTCTCAGAGCATCAAATTGATAGCAGATTTACTCTGTCAGAGACAATCACACTTGCTTTGAAAGCACATTAACATTAAAATCCTTAGAAGTGAATTGATTGCAAACCTAATCTAAAACAGTTAATTTAAAGCACATTTAAAGGATAGTGAGTGTGTTTTCATTTACTGTTTGGCTTCAGCATCCTGGCAAAGGATGAGGAAAAAAGAGGAAGAAAGACTTGGTCTCTAGTTCTTAGGCAACCAGCTTGTTCCAAAAGAGTTTAGCTGTTAACCATTCTCAGCTCAGCATGGTCCGCAGATTCTAATCAACATTAAGCGGCCCTTGATGAATGAGGAATGTAGCCTGACCTACCCTTATAGGTATAAACTTATTTCCACCTCATCTTTAAATAAAGCCTGGGGGCTAATGGTTTGGTAGAATTAACAGGATACTTTCAAAGTTAAGTGTTTCAAAAATTTGTCCCAATTACCAAAAAATAAAAATTTAAATGTGGCAGTACAATGCTGCCTACCTTTGCTCTGCAAAAGCCTCACCTGGCCAGCTTCTCAATGAGGCACATAAACAACCAAGGATTGCTCATTTAATTAGAACTAATGTAGCGCTTTTGCAGGAAATTTTCACAATAGAGGATTTTCCTGCTCACTCTACCTTAGTACTTTTCATTGATGTTTTCTTTTTTTTTTTTTTTTACTTTAGAGAGCCTTTTGAACCAAGTATACACCAATCCTTCATGTTTTGGCAGAACATGGAAGGAGGACATCTAATAAAAATTTTTGTTGACACCTTTGTCTCACACCTGGAGGTGAGGCGGTAGGGGTGGGGAGAGGGGAGGCCCTGGCAGTACTCTGCTGGAAAGGAGATTTGATTATGAAGGCATTTTAACATTCAAAGTGTTGCCAATAACCACAAGCTACTGCTCAATTGATGGAGAATATCATCAACATTATTACGGAAGTTTATCTTTTCACATTTATATTATGTCAATTTCCTTCATCATCTGACTACCATATTGATTTGTTGAGAATTATCACTTTATTCCATTTGACTATTACCCCCATGAGGTGTGAACTATGTTTAGCTTATTTATTATTGTATCCCATGGCATTTGATATCTCTGGTGGTGAATGGAAAGGAAGAGAAGGGAACAGCCAGTAAATGAGAGGAAGAAGAAAGGAGTTGTGAATGAAGACACCTGGTTCAATGATAGGCATGTTGAATTAGAAAGGCCTGATGAATACTTAAGAAAGATGCTTAGTACGTACTTTGCAATGTATTTTGGAGCTCAGAAGAGAGCTACAGTTATCTGTAAAACTGAAGGCCATAAGAATAGAGGTGAGACTAGAAATATAGGAATTAAATGGCCAGCCAGGAAAACTATGGCATGAGAAGAGGCCTGGGAATAGAAAGCCTAGCAAATATCAATATCTAATAAATATTTGCAGGCAGAAGAGAATGTGAAAGAGGTAAAAGAAAACTTATAAATCATTGTGGAAGACACGGAAGAAAGAATGTAATACAATTGTCATCTTGCAGAGTAAAACTCTAAGTTATGAGACACAAGGCAGAAAATATTGGTGGTGGTAGTAATGGTAAGTAAATTGAAAATATGAATCTAAAGAGGTGGAATTAAGGATGACTTAGTGAAGAGTTGGAATTAATGGATGCAAAATATTATAGGACATGAGGCAATATGGGAGGATTGTGGAGGTCTTTGCTAGAACCGCAGTAATCCAGGCAGATCATGAAGTTCACTTGATAGATTACGGCTTTATCCATTTTTTAAAATTTTCGTTGTATCTAAAAGGCATTCCAGCTTGATGGAAGCATTTCTCTCTTTTTATTTTGAAGGACAAAGGGGATTTCATATGACTAATGATAGCTCACAGAAAATTAACTAATGAACAAAGAACAATTCATGCAAATATTGTCAAAATGGATTTGTTTCAAATTGTTCATAGAACTATGCTTTTACTTACATTTAATATATTAAATATACATTTAGGCTATGGAGTTGTTAGTAAAATAGAAATATATTTAATTATCCCACTACTGCTCTGTGAAGTGTTCATATAAAATTAAAATAATATAATTTGAAGGAGTGCAGTTCTTTTCAAAATGTGTCCTTGTTTTCAAGAAAATAAGTTAAAAATTGCTATAAGCTTCACCTTGGTCAAACAAATATTGAATTTAAACAACTACAATAACTAGAAGTAATCCAACTTTTGCTGATTTTTAATTTACTTCATTCATATTCCTTTACTTATTTCCCTAAACATAAATTTTTCCATAGGTATCACTTTAAAAGTCACTTTTGTGCTATATAAAAGTTTTAAATAATGCAGCATAATTGTACCCTTCTTCCTTTCTATGACTAATCATTAAAGCATTTTAATATTCCCCCAATCAAAATAACACCTTAAGGATCTTAGGTTGTGTTTCATGGTACTTAAAATGTTTACATTTCCCGTCCTCTCAGTGAACCAGTCCCTTCATCTTCTGGCCCCCACCACACAGCACTACACCGTGCCATCCCGGGCATCCTTCTCTCCCACCTGTAAAATGCATCCTTATATTCCTCTTAACAAATTGGATCTCTGGCCACAAATCTCTCATCCCTGCTGCCGTTAATCAAACTTTCCTCAAACTCTTTCTGAGCTCATCCATCATGCCCTACTCTTGCAATTGGCTGTTTCCTGAAGACGCTAACCTTTAATGTTCTTTCTCATGCAGGCCTCACATTTCCTTATTTTAGGTAAAGAGGAGTACGTGAGACTTCTCAATTTCAAATACTACTTTCTAACACTAAAACTACAACATTCCTCATTTCCGCCATATTGAATCGTCACCAGGTAACTCTCTCCTCAAAAACTTTCATCAGCTCCCCCTTTGTCTTTTGAATATGATGCATTTGAAGTGAAACATCCTGTAAAGTATTCCAGAAGTTAGTTGGATGAATGGGTGAGGCATTCAGGAGGGAGATCTAACCTTCACATCTTAAGGTTAAGTCAAAAATGTGACTTATTCTTTTCTCAATTCTTCTAACAGCAATTATCTTCCTGACACATCTGTTCCAGTCAAACGGTGCTGTTCAGTGTATCAAAAGGTGTGTTCCGATTCTGTCTGCAATGCTTTGTTAATGCCAACTCAGACTCCTTTTCCACTCTTGCCTCTACTGAGCAATCTTTATGCTTAAATTACATCCTCTGATTACCTTGATGAATAGTGATCTTTCCCTTCTTTGCATTTCTCCCCTACTGATTGTGTTTTGTTCCAAAATAAAGAAAGGAAGGAAGGGGAGAGAGGGAGAGAAGAAAGAAAGAAAGGAAGGTAGGCCATACATAACCACACAATACGTAATGTCTTGCACCGTAGCTGTGTGTGGGTCACGTCTCAGTTGTCCTATTGGATGAAAAACTGGAGAACAGAGGCCATTTCCTATTCATCTCTGTATACTGGGAGGACACAGCGCTGTGATTTGCCACACTATAAGCTCTTCAGTAGTTTTATTTTTTTAATCAAATTTCTAAACGTGGGGAGATTGACAGGCAAAAGTTTCTTGTACTTTTTCTACGTTAATACATTTATTTTGTTTTTTTCATAAATCATGAAATTAATTCATATATTTATTAGGTATGTATTGAGCATCTGCTCCTTGCCAGTAACAATTTGTGTCGGGGATATAGAGTTGGAAAAGGCAATGTGAAGCGAGTTGTGATGGAAGTACTTTCAGAGTTCTAGTGCCTTCACAGAAGGGGTATGTAAATTAGACTAAGAATTTAGGAGACTCTCCAAACCAAGCTGAGGCATGAAAAGCTAGCATATACTCAAAGCTAGTAGCAGAAATTCATGTATATCATTGCACAGTGGAAAATACACAATTTGTTCATTTACTATATTTCTAATAATTATTTAATTTATTTAGCTTGACTGAGGTGGTCTAGTAAAGATTTGGCATGCTCACCGCCCCAGTGGGGTTTGTTTCCCTAACAGGGAACCACAGTACCCATCTGTCAGTTGTCATATTGTTGTGGCTGTGTGTTGTTGTGATGCTGAAAGCTATGCCACTGGTATTTCAAATACCAGCAGGGTCCCCCATAGTGGACAGACTTCCAAACTATGCTTCCAGACTAAGACAGACTAGGAAAAAGGACCTAGCCACCCACTTCGGAAAAAGTTGGCCATGAAAACCCTATAAAGAGGAGTGGAGCATTGTCTGCTAAAGCAGTGGAAGGTGAGAGGATGACGCAAAAAGACGAGGCAGCGTTCCGCTCTGCTGTACACAGGGTCACCAGGAGTCAGAATCTACTGGACAGCACTAACAATAAAAGCTCGACTGAACCAATAATCTTAGCTTTATATTTCCACTGCCTAGAGGAATCTCACTTTTTTTCTTTAAACTAACAGGAAGACTTCTGCCAATATAAAAAAAATTGCATTCTATGATCCAGCTTTGATTAATGTTTGCAACTTTTTAAAACACATTTTTACTTCTCACAGCAGCTATTTCTAAAGTAAAGAAAAATGCTAAGAATACTTGAATTATGTATTCTCCTAAAGCCATTCACACTATAGCAGCAAAAAATTGAAATAGCTAATACGAGATTAATGTACATCAATGTACCAAGTTATAATATCTTATTTATCTTAAAAACAGAGCAGTAAAATGTGTGTGCACTCCTAAAATTGAAATTAAATAAATTTATAATAGGTGTTGCAACATTTTTTGACAAAGAAACATGAAGTCTATAGTTTATTCTAAAAAGAGTTCTTAACAGCTTCCCCAAAATGGTTATGATAAAAATCTGCTCATATGCTACATGAGAGTAATGTCAATTCATCAACACTTCAGTGATGACTTACATTTGCAAATTAATCTAGAGTTAAACACTGAGTTTTTATGTGATTAAGTAAATGTTCAAGTGTTGACAAGACAAAGGCCAGGTGTCATTATCCCCAATACTGATTGAGAAACTGAGACTCAGAGAAGTTCATTGATCTCTACAAGTTCACAAAGCTAATAAATTATAGAGCTAACAGAAACTGTCTTTAATAGTATGTAACATCAACTTTTAATATCCTTTCCCCATTGATATAAGCCTCAGCCCAAAACACTTTCCAAAATTCCATACTGCTTTTGAAGAAAGATAGTAAACTTCTCCTAAGGCAAGTAAGCAGATGTTCTCACTGTTCAGTATCCAGCAAGCCCAAGCCTCTTGCAGCTGAGTTCCCTTCTCATCATTCATTTGTTCTGAGGGACTCTATGTATAGTATGACCCACTGGATAAGGTTGAGGCTACAGAGGTAGAGCGGACAATTAAAGCACTATGAGAGATTGTTCAAGATAATAATGTTGAACAGTCGAAGTCTTCATGCTTCTCACAGAAGTAGAGATAGAACATTTAGGACAGAACTGTAGTAAACCATAATTTTAATATAGTTAGCATTCAGGGTAGCAATAGGGTTGAAAGAAAGAAATAGGATTGGATCCAGTGAATTTTCCTTCTGAATAATCTGTCCTTGGTAAATAGAATGTATTGACTTGGAATGCATGTTTATATGGAATGGTTTGAGGGTTGGGTTATTGGGATTATGTATGGAGTGGGTAGAGTGAAGATGAGATAGATAACTTAGTTATTTGTGAAACAGAAATAAATTCTTAGCCAATTAGACTAATCCTAGAAGCCTTTTGCAGACTCTGTAATCTAGTTATTATTTTACTTATATAATAATCATTTGCTGAGCATGATTATATGAAAGGACAAGTGCAAGAAGCTCTGAGAGATAAAAATTTATGTAATAAATGAGTTAATTTAATGAAGAGGATCTTACAACATTATACAGGGGAAATAAATGTAAACCCAAATAACCGTAAGATAGAACCATAGAAGTATATATGACTAATATAATCTGAAATTCTTTCAAAGTTTATTAGAAGGAGAGAGTGTAGGCCAGAACGGCCACTTCTAGCTATCAAAAGATGACATTGGTTCTGGGCCTTGAGGTAGCTATGGAATGATAAGACATTGATACGGTAAGACAAAAAGCAAACAGTAGGATTTTGAAATGCATAAACTATATGAGTGGATGTGAACAGATGAACTTGGATGGATTCCAAGGAATGCATTGAAAGATAAGATTGAAAATACACATGGGAGGCACTCTTGAAGGTCCTTAAGGACTATGTTTAGGCATTTGGCTTGGATTTAGTAAGCATAGGGATAAGGATTTGGGGAAAAAGTAAAGCAGGATTGTAGGCACCCTTAAGAAGAGTGGTCTGTCAGCAGAAATGGAAATTAGATTGGAAGAGAAACAGTGCAAAAAGTGGGGAAAACATCAAGGCAGCCACTACAAAACTTAAGATGAGAAGTAACAGGTCAGAGCTTTACTTCTGAAGTCTTGCACGTTCAGCAAATCTCTTCTAGGGAGCTCCCCTTTCTAAAAAAGAAAAGTAACACCTGGATAAAACATCTCTACATTTACAGAGGTTCTCACTTGCGAGTGTGCACAGGGATCATCTGGGTATCTTTTAAAAATGGCATATTCAGGATCTTACCATCAGAAATGGTTACCAAGCAAGGGTTCACCAACTGACATGCATAAAGAGCCAATTATTACAGCATCAGCCTTTGGGAAAAGAAAAGTAGCTTTATTTGTGAGATTGATCTACAAGGAGATAGGAGGCATATGCTCTCAGATCTGTCTCCTAGATCCAGGGCTTGGGGCAAAATTTATGAGATGAAAGACATGGCGGTCTGAAGTGTGGAGACAGAAGATTGGAGGTATGGAGAAGTGAGGTAATTGATGATCTGCACAAGCGTAGTTAAGCTTTATGGCTCTTCCTAGGGCGCATGTTCACAAAATGGTGGTGTTAGCATGACTTGAGGGTGGAGTTTTCAGCCCTTTGACGTCAAAACAGTTACTTATTGGATATTTGTGCAGGCCCAGCACTGACAGTGTCAACCTGGCCTGAACTGGACAAGGGATCTCAGTTCCTAAAAAACCACTCTTAATTACTCTGTTGATAAGATGAGGTCAGTTGAACCGGTCCTGGAGGGCCCGTGGTTACAAAATTTGTATCAGAAGTTCTAGGATAGGACTCATGGAGTTTTCAACAATTCTCCAAGAAATTCTAATGTAGGTGACCCAGGGATTATAATCTAAAAAACATTGCTTTAAAGAATCTAAGGGTTTAAAAAAATTTTTTCCTTAATTGCATCCTCCCTCTAGGAGACCTTCCAAAAATAACCAATTGCAAAAAGTTCTCTATTATGGGACTTCTGACCAACGCTATTTATAAGGAAAGTAGAAGTTTATTGTAAAATGAACAAATTATTGACTCAACCATTACATATAATAAACGAATAGGAAAATATTCACAAATTGTAAAGGGTTGGCATTATATATAACATACTGTTCTTAATGAAGACTCTGCTTGTCCTAAGTGGAAAAATAGATTTTTCTGTCATTTTTCTCCTTTTATCATTCTTCTCGGGAACACACAGAAAAATGTAAAGCCTTTATGTAAGACTTGTAAATGGATGATGTTCACTTGGCAACAAAACCAATGAATGCTTTTTGTATTTAATTTTAAAACAGTACTAACAGGAAATGCGCTTGGTACCCTATTGAATCTTTACTGACTCCATGTAATTCACAAAAACCTCATCCTCTTAGCTACTGTGTGCTTTGCTTCCTTCAGCCTACACCTTTAACTTTTTTTGGAGGAATGTCCTTGGGCTACCAGAGCTGCTTTGACTACAAGCACAGGGAGCCACAGGTGCCTGGGAATTGATGTCCCTCCAGGATAGCTCTTAGCCAATGACTGACTGGTAAGAATTATAAAAGCCCAGCTTCCTTGACTGAACTTGGGACAGATTCTGCGGCTTGATCTACACTCCAGAGCTTCCCTGAGGAATCAGGCTGACTGGGACTTTGCCTGAAGCCTCACCTTTGGCTTCTTTCTATTTCATGTCCTGCTTTCCCCACTCCTAAGTGGATTTCTCCTGGGAGCACTTTTTTAACAAACAACATGTAGCTGATTCCTTATCTTGGGGTGTGAGTCTAGGGAACCAAGTCTAAGGCACAATGTTAACCACATTTCCAACTAACGATCCCTCTAGGAGAAAAACAAGTAAAAAGACAAATGTATCAACATTTTGATATTTTGCTGTAAACAAGAAAGTCCTAGTCAGAAATGGTCTCTGATCCCACTTTGAAAGGGCAAGGAGTTATTCGTGAAATTTATATAGGAAGGTATGTTTATTCTACCTACCCACCTCCAGATTTTTTTCACCAGATTCAAAATCCTTCCCTTATATATTCCTGTGGATTAATATTAAAGACAGATTTGGCAGAATCACAACATGTTGCCAATTAACCTGAAAATACCTTAAAATTTTTGATTTGTCAGTCCCATCATCTATCTATCCTGGAAGAATCACAACTGAGGACAGAAACACATATAGAAAGAGAGGGGATCCAGGAGAGTCATGTAATGCTTACAACTTTGTCTGAAACCTATTTTTTTATTCAACATTGAATGAACTTAAAAACTTCAGAGGTGTCTGTCTTATCAAAACTCAGTAGAAGGCTGTTGGTTCTAACTCCTGAAGGTATCATTTGATTTTAGTGATCAGAATATGCATAAATCAAGCTATGTTCATGGTATAAATACATTTCTCAGAAAAATTGATCAAACAATTGTAAATTCTAGAAGTATGTATGATAAATGCAAATCTTTTTAAAAGTAAGCCATCTTTCAGTATACGCTCTAAGTTTTATTTAAGTCTTCTCTCAAATACAATCACTTTTCTGACTACCCACAGGTCTTATTCTGGTTAAATCTGGAATAGAACCCTTTCCTTTCAAAAATATCTTAAGTATCCTTAGATCTATTGTCCCAGCAATATTTTTCTGTCCAATTTATCATTTCTTTCTAATTTCTGTGACTATCTTGGATACTAAACTTCTGGAACTTATTTGTCATCCTGTGATTAACTTTGTTGCTAATACATATTTGGACCTATTACCATCACCCAAACATACATCCAACTAAAGAATCCCACAGAATCTCCCCTCTGGTATGGGATTAGAGCATTATTCTCTCCAGCCCTGCACTCAATACTCCTGGCTACATTCTCCATATCTGTGATCCACAATCAGACAATGTTCCATTGCTTATAGCTCAAGATCAGTGTTTTCTAAAGCGAGATCTGTGGAATCCTGGCACTTGAGGATAATTATAGGTAACATGTGAAAAGGAAAAATGTCAGATAAAGGATCCCAATATAAAATGCTTTTGGGAAATTCTAGTTTAAACAAAGTAAAACAGGCTATTTGATGCAGGATATTTCAAACATTTAATATAATAATGCTCCTTGTAAATCTTTAATAAAGGGCTAGAAAAAGCCTTACTTACATATCCTATTCAATAATCAAACTCTTTTCCTTAACTTTTTACAGATTAAATGAGGTATAATTGACATGTAAAAAAATGCACATACGTATATACCAATAAAACCATTGCCACAGTCAATTTAATGAATCTATTCATTACCCCCAGAAGTCTCCTTGTACCGTTTTATAATCCGTTCCTCCAAAACCTCTGGCCCCCACATCCCTAAGCAACCACCAATCTTCTTTCTGATACTATAGATGAATTAGAATTTTCTATAAATGGAATCATAAGATGTGTAATCTTTTATATCTGTAAGATTTTGTCTTACATTTGCTTCTAAATATTTTATTCTTTTAGCTTTTACATGTATGTCTATGATCCATTTTGAGTTAATTTTTGTATATCTTGCAAAGTATGGATAGAAGTTCATATTTTTGCACACGGATATCCAATTTTTTTAACACTATTAATTAAAAGGACTATAATTTCTCCACTGAGTTATCTATGTACCTTTGTTGAAAATCAATTTAGCATATGTGTGGTGGTCTATTTCTGAATTCTATTCTATTTCTTTTATCTATTTGTCTATCTTGACAAAATCTTGATTACTGAAGGTTTACAATAAGTCTTGAAATCAGTGTAAGTTCCCCTTTTCAAAGTTGCTTTGGATATTCATTCCAAAATATTTCATATTTCTTATGCTAGTACATATGGGTATTATTTATTTTATTTTTTGTTTTTTTATTATGGTAAAATATATATACATAAAATTTATCATTTCAAGCATCTGTAACCATACAGTTCAGCAACACTAAGTACATTCACATTGTTGTGCAACCATCACCACCATCTAACTACAGAACATTTTTCATCTTCCCAAACTGAAAATCTGTAGCCATTAAACAATAACTCCCCATTCTTCCTCCCCCCAGTACCGAGCCACCATCATTCTACCTTCTGTCTCTATGAATTTGACTCTTCTAGGTGTCTCATTAATGTGGAATCATAGAGTATTTGTCCTTACAAATGCAGATGCTTCATGAATTTGTAGTGTCTTTTATTTCAAGCTTAAGTTGATGTTAACTATATATGTTTTATAACTGCCCTTTATGAGGTTGAGAAAGTCTTTTTCTATGTCTAGGACGCTGAGTGTTTTATTAGAATGTATATTCTACTGTGGTTAGGCGATGTGTTCTCTAAATGTTAATTAGGTCAAGTTGGTTGATAACGATGGGTAATAATTCTATATATATAGTGATTTTTAGTCTATTATTTTATTAACTATTGAGGTAGGGAAGTTGAAATCTCTGACTTTAATTGTGGATTTTCTATTTCTCTTTAGAGTTCCAACAGTTTTTGCATTATGTGTTTAAAGCTCTGTTATTAGGTTCATAAACATTTAGGGTTGTTATTTCCTCTTGCTAAATTAACTGCTTTACCATTATAAAGTGACTCTATTTATCCCAGATAATATGCTTTGTTCTGAAATCAACTCTGTATGATAGAAGTGCAGCTAATTCAGATTTCTTTTCCTAAATATTTACATGGTATATATTTATCCATCCTTTTATTTTAACTATTTTTATCTTCATATTTAAAGCAGGTTTCTTGTAGACAGCATATGGTTAGGTCTTTCTTTTTTATCCAATTTGACAATCTCTTTAATTGGAGTATCTGGACTATATAAATATAATACAATTTTCTATATGGATGATTTATTATCTATTATTGATATGGTTGCTATTTGGTTTCTATTTCTCCTATCTGTTTCTTTGTTCTTGTTTTTCTCTTTTCTTCTTTCTTTGGATGACTTGAACTTTTTATTTAATAATGCTATTTTATCATCTATGTTGACTTTTTAACTATAATTCTTTGTTGTGTTATTTTAGTATGCACACACTTTTAACTCACCACAGTCAGCCATCAAATAATTTACCAATTCACATGTAGTTTAATAACCTTTCAACAGTATACTTCCTCTACTATTTGATGGGACTTTGTGCTACTGTTGTCATACATTTTAATCCCACACATTTTATAAACCCCATAACATATTGTTATTATTTTCAGTTATACAGACAATTATGTTTAAAAGATGTTAAATCATTTTAAAAATCCTTTTTATTTAATCATGTGATTATTGTGTACAGTGATCTTTATTTCTTTGTGTAGATCTGGTTTTCCATCTGGTATCATATTACCCCCTTTTTTTGTGTGTGTGAAGGGATCAGCCCTGAGCTAACATCCACGCAGATCCTCCTCTTTTTACTGAGGAAGACTGGCCCTGAGCTAACATCCAGCAGATCTTCCTCCACTTTATGTGGGATGCCATCACAGCATGGCCTGACAAGCTGAGCGTCAGTGCGTGGCCGGGATCCGAACCAGGGCAGCCAGCAGCAGAGAACGCGTGCTTAATCACTACGCCATGGGGCTGGCCCCTCATATTCCCCTTTTTGAAGGACTTCCTTCCACCTGTCTTATAGAGCTAGTCAGTTGATGATGAATACTTTCAGTCTTTGTGTTTCTGAAAGATTCTGTAGTTTTTGTCTTTGTTTCTGCAAGATATTTTTGCTGGGTAGTGGGTTTCAAGTTAATATCTTCTTTATTCAGTACCTTAAAGATATTGTTCCACTGACTGCTTGTTTGCATTTTTTTCAGTGAGAAATCTGTTTTAATTCTCTTTTGTATTCTTCTGTATGTAATGAGTCTTTTTCCTCTGGCTATTTTTAATACTTTTCTTCCTATCACTGGTTTTAAGCAATATGATTATGATGTTTTTGGAATAGTTTTCTTCATTTTTTTTGTGCTGAGGTTTATTGTTCTTTTGGATCTGTAGTTATATGGTTTTAATAAAATTTTAAAATTTATCAGCCTTTAATCCGTCAAATATTTTTCTGAATGCTCCCACTCTTCCTCAGGGATTCCAATTAAACATATAGGAGGCCAATACAGATGTCCCACAGCTCATTGAAGTTCTGTTTAAAGTGTTTTTCAGTCTTTCTTTCTTTGTGTGTTTCCTTTTGAATAGTTTCTATTGTTATATTTTTAAGTTTACTAATATTTTCTTCTGCAATATCTAATATGCCATTAATCCTTTCCGTGTATTTTTCATCTCAGAAATTATAGTGTCTAAATATAATTTGACTTCAGCCACGTTGGTAGCTTTCATGTCTTTACTTAACATGTTTAAAATGTCTCTAGCTTCTCCACTATATGAAAGACAGTCATAATTATTTTAATATCTTTGTCTATTAATTTTCTCATCTTTGTTAATTCTGGCTCAGGTTTGACTGTTTCATTTTTTCCTTCATTACGAGCAATGTTTTCTTGTATCTTTGCATGTCTGGAAATTTTTAACTGGATGAAAGACATTGTGATTTTACTTTGTTGGGTGAGGAATTTTTTATTCATATATATATATAAGTTCTGTTCTGGGAAACAGTTAAGCTATTTATAAAGAACTTTATCTTCTCAAGCGTTGTTTCTATGCTGTGTCATGAGGAGCTAGTGAGGCATTTAGTCTAGTGTTACTTATCCCCACTACTGCAGCAAAACCTCAATGAGAACTCTACTCAATGCCCCATGTTAGTGAGAATAGGCATTATTCCTGACCCTGTCTGAGTTGTGGTGGTTATTACCTATAATACTTGTGGCTGGTTCTTTCCCCAGCCTCGGGCAGTTTTCGCACATTCATCTGCTGATCAGTAATCATCTGAATATTTGAAGGGAAACCCTTACAGATCCTAGTAGTTTTTGGGCTAGAAAACTCTGTTTCCTCTGGTACTCTCGCCTGTAAAGTCAAGCTGCCTTGTCCTCTCCAGAATCCCAGTTCCATCTCCTCAATTCAGGGAGACCACTGAGATTAGCCTGAGCTCCCCCTCTTGGTAATGCATCCTTGAAAATTACTTTAGTTAGTAAGCTAGAGCAATTGTACAGCTAAACTCTTTTGTTTCCTATCTCTTAGCAATTACTGTCTTAAGTTACCTGATTTCCAATATTTTGAGAACCATTGTTTCTCGTATTTTTTCCTTTTTTTTCTTTTGTTTTGTTTTAGTTGTTTCAGACAGGAGGGTAAATTTGGTCCCTGCTACTCTATCTTGATCAGAAGTAGAAGTGTCCTTATCTGATAAGCTTAATATTTCATATAACACACCAAATTGAACATTCCATGGAATAAAGCAGTTGCTCCTAAAAAATGCTACTTTAATGCCTGGTATCACAGAAACCATAGGAGCTTAGAGAGTAAAACAGTATTTATGAGTTAATTAATCATCATGAGTGTTGATCAAACATTTTTTACATCTGTTTACAAAATTTGTTAATTTATTTACTTAAATACCTATGAATAACACAAATTATATTATTTTTTAGTTAATAAGATCCATTTTTCAGTATTGATACTATAGAAAGATACTCCTATGTGTGTGATTATAATGAAAAAGTATGGAGAGTGATTAATATCAATATCAATAATAATTTCAAATTCATTGTAATGATTTGTTTTGCAATTTGAGCTCATATTTTAGGTGCTTTGAAGTGTGCTAACATCAAGAGAATGTTTATAAAGATAATAGGCAAAATGTGGAGTTTTTACAATTATAAAATAACCAAAAGTGTTAAAAATCAGAATATTTTAGGAATTTTATAGTAATTTTACAAACTATAAAAAAAAATAATTTGATGAATTTCAAGGACAAATTATGATATTCAGTATGCAATGAAATAAAACGGAAGACCTTCAATTTCTACGTTTTGCAACAATAGAAGTCTTCTTTCAGACATAAAAAGTTTTTTTTGCAATATATTGATGAATTTACTATCATTATATCAGGAAGTTATCTTTGAATTGACTACTGTTAACAATAAATATCTGTTAGTGTAATTGAATCATTTTGTATGCCCTTGGATATCTTTGTTGATCTAAGTAGCTGAGATTTCATTTCAAGATACTTAACCATGCCAGATGCAACTCAGGAGTATCATGACCCTAATACTTGACTTCATCAGTGTCTATCAATTTACAAAATTAAGAAAACGATGAATCTTTTTTCTAAGGCATTGAACTATCCATTTATTTTTTTATGCATCCTTATCAGTCTAAGGGTTTTTACAAGAACTGTCTTTCTATGTATTTAATTAATTATAACTTAAGCCTTTAAACTGATATAGTCATGTATTATGTAATTAAAAATTTATGATAAAAATAAAAATTTTAAAGTTCTAATATAGTTTCCTTCCCCTATGTTACATTTTTTTGCATACTCCTTAGAGTGCATATGCCCTGTTTTGTTGACCACTGCTCAGACAAAGAAGGAACCAGCACTTGTTCAATGTACCCATCATTAGGGTTGTGCTTTTACGTTCATTATTTCAAATCAACCTCACAAGAATTCTGAGAGCTGAAGTGCATACCGTCTTATACAAAACAATGTTTATCTTAGATAACAACTGGAGCATAACAAAACTAGATAAAAACTGAAATCTGTATAAAGTATGGACTTTAGTTAATAATAATTAACTGGTTCATTAATTATGACTAATGTACCATACTAATGTAAAGATGTTGATAACAGAAGACATTAGAGGTGGGTTATATAGGAACCTTATGTACTATCTTCACACTTTTTCTGTAAATATAAAACCATTCTAAAAGAAAGTTTATTAAACAAAATCAATCAGTGACTACTGTATGGTTTCTTTAACTGATATATTATATATGAGGTCCTAAAGGAAGGAATGAATGGAAAATGGAAAATATAGAATTTCCCTTTTAAGCCCCTGGAAGAGGAAGAGGAGCTTTTCCAGAATGCAGAGTGTCTCTAAAAGTACAAAATATGAAAAGAACAAAGAAGAAAATATTTTACATAAACAACAAAGAAAAAAGATTAAACATATGGATAATTGAAAATCCTGATCAAGTTTGTAGAAGAAATGGACCATAAGAAAGGATAAAATTGCAGGAGAAAAGTATTTATTTTCTGACTTAAAAAGTGAATCTTGAGAGTATCTATCAAACATCTTTACTGAGTAACAGTCATACAAAAGAAGGTTCACATCTAGAAATATGTAACAAGGATTTTCAATCACATAATAAAGAAGTACAAGCCCCACTAAAATCCAAACAAGAAAAAGACTTTGAAAAGTTACAAAATAAAATAAAATTAAAAATAAATAAAAGGAAATAAGGCTTATCTTCTGCAAGACCAAATATTTTGAACCCTCAGAATTCTATAGCCACTTGAATTGTCCTTTGTGTGTGAAGTCAATAAAAATATTTACAGAAATATCTTTGTGGAAAAGAAAAAACAATACTTCATGATCTACAAAAATGAAATACAATTAAGAGTTCAAAGTGGACAAGGCATGAGGTAGACATCAAAAGCAGTTTAGAATCAGCTTAATAGGAATAATTTATATAAGTATTATAGGAGTCATATCTATAAAAATGTCAAAAATTATTGAAGGATAATATGTTTAATATTGTTAAAAATTAACAACAGAGATAGGATATTAAAATCTAATATTACATTAATAGAGACAAAAGAAAAGACTACAAAATTATGTGCCCTACTTAAGTAGGAGTTAATAATTTTCCTCTTAATGTTTCTAATTACTTAAATATACGTTCAAGATTGCTTTTGAATTATTTAAAGGAACCTCCTTGTAGAATTTAAAACAAATGAAAATACATGGAGAAGATACTAATGAGCAAAATATCCTACATAAAAACAGACAAAAACAAGATAAATGAAAAGAAAACTTTAAAATTTTAGAAAACAAACTAAAAAGATAGAAATAAGATAATAATATGCAATTAATATTCCATTATTTATTTAATCTACTCACAAAAACAATGTGAGAACAGCCGTATTATTTTCTCCATTTTATGGAAGATGAAGCTGAGATAACATGGAGGTCAATGTAAATGGCAAAATCAGAATTTGAACACATGTGCATACATGTCCATCTTAATCACCAGTACTGCTAATAATGAAAATTTTCAATAATACAAATTAATGTAAATGGTTAAATTTAAATATCAAATAATATAAATTTAAGTTAAAACTAAAATGTAAGAATAAGCTTTAGAGGAGTGATGTCAGCATTATGGCAAAATAAGACATCTCTCACATTTGCCTGCCCCCCCCAACAATAACAATAATTCAGCATTTATCTATGGACAAAAATGCCTTCATGGAAGCTGTGGGATCCAACAGCCTATGCCAAAGGACCAAGGAGAAGTCTCATGCATTTGTGTATTGGGTACTAGACATACCGATGTCAATCCTGGTTGTGGACCCAGCAATGGCCCATGAATCAGCTCCAGTCCCTCTTGGCCACAGTCCAGGAGCCCCTAGCAAACATTGTCTTAGACCATTACCCACAGATAAGTAAGCCTTCGTGGAAGTCAAGGTTTCCAGAGGAGGATTTCCAGCACACTGTTGGAGCAACAGATATATGAATTTGGATTCATTGGAGAGGGCAGTTTTGCTACTTCAAATGCAAAAACAGCAAAACTTCAAGGAATGTGAATAATCAAAAAAAATGACACCACAATAGAATCAAAATAAACTTCCAGTAACCAACTCCTAAGTTATGGAGATCTATAATTTATCCAACAAAGAATTCAAAATAGCTGTTTTAAGGAAACTCAATCAGCTAAAAGAAAACACAGAAAGACAATTCAATGAAATCAGGAAAACAATACAGAAACAATGAGAAATTTAACAAAGAGATAAAAATCATAAAAAAGAACAAAACGAATTCTGGAACTGAATAATACAATGAATGACATGAAAAAAGAAAACACAATAGAGAGCATCAAAAACAGAACAGATCAAACAGAAGAATCTGTGAGAGAGAAGACAGGATCTTTGAAATTATCCAGTTAGAGGAGAACAAAAAAAGATGAATGAAAAAGAGTGAGAGGAGTGATGTCAGCATTATAGTGGAACAAGTTATTCCCATTGTCTATCCCCTCTAAGTTACAACCAATTGAACGTCCATTGACCAACAGAAAATTCCCTACACAGCACAACAGGTGCCTAAGAGATCCATGTATCTACACACTGAAGGTACGTGGACTGGACACCTGGGAGGCAGTGGAACTAGGGGAACAGTTCCCCCACCCCAGCAGCAGCAATCCAGGGCACTGATCCTCACACTGGACTACATGCCTAGGAGAAAACAGACGTGGTGTGCTCCCTGCCCGTCTCCCAGTGGACCCAGCCTGCATGCCTGCTCACGACATGGGCAGAGAAGGCAGGTTAACATGCTCTCCACCCATCTCCCAGCAGACACAGCCTGCCAGGCTATGAGTGGTCCCAGTGGGGGCAGAAAAGGTGGGCTGGATTGCTTCCAGCCCCATCGTGGTGGGGGCAGACAAACTGGTCTAGCTTGCTCCCTGCCCATCTCCCAGCAGATCCAGCATGCGGGCCCCACAGTCCCCTGGCAGAGGCCAGATCTTCCCAACAGTGGGGATAGTATACAAAACTCAGATTTTTCCCACATGGGGCTAGGCACTCTGACCTGAGTTTTCAAAACACACTGGCTAGCAACAGAGACCAGAGGATGTAAGCGAACAGCAAAAAAACTCTCTTCCTGCTTAGCCCTTGCTCTGCCCTAGTGGTGACCGGGTGAAACCTGTGACCAGAGGCTTTAGGAACTATAGCAGAACCTGTGACCCAGCCTCCAGTGGCAGCACCCCCAACACCAGCTCCAACAGCAGCAGGGGCTGCATACAATTCCCCAGGTCCCAGGACCCTAGCAGTGACAGTGACACCCAGGAACCCAGCACCCCTGGCAGGGTGCAACCAATACCCCCAGACAACCCTGCTGCTCCACCAGAGCAGCAGCACAGGTGGGGCAAGGGGTAGCCAGCATCTGAGCCTGTGGAGAGCCCATGAAAAGCCAGTGGAGCAACACAAGGCCCAGGCAAACCCAGAAGCAGTAGAAGTGCTCACAGCCTGGTGATCCTAGTGACAACACCTGAGACTAAAGTGACACCATAAGCAGGAAGGCACCAGCAACCCCAGAGTCACAAGCAGCACAAGGAAGGCACTGATGATGCCCCTCGCAGAGGCAGTGAAGGGTGGAAAGTGTAGGCTCTCAAACAGAACCAGAAGCAGTTCAGAACCAAAGTAACCAAAGGCATACCCAAATAAGAAAGGTGGTTACTATCACAAAAGCACTGGCAGAGGATTAATTCATCAAACACCACGAAAAAATATAGTAACACAGCAACAGGAGAAGACAGCTCCCCAGAAACCAAATTGGAATTTACAGAAGATTAACATCTAACTGACAGAGAATTCAAAATAGCTGTCATAAAGAAACTTGATGAGTTACAAGAAAATTCAAAAAGGCAGTTCAATGAGCTCAGGAACAAAATTAACGAACAGAAGGGGTACTCCACCAAAGAGACTGAAACTCTAAAAAAAAAAACCAAGCAGAAGTTCTGGAGATGGAGAGCACATTTAATGAGATGAAAAATAGTATACAAAGCATTAAAAAGAGAGCAAATCATATGGAAGAGAGAATTAGTGAGCTTGAAGACAGAAACCTAGAAATTATTCAGGTGGCAGAGGAGAGGGAACTAAGATATAACAAAATTAAGAAATTCTTTGAGAAATATCCAACTCAATTAGGAAAAGTAACATAAGGATTACAGATGTCCCGGAAGGAGAAGAGAAGAAGAAAGGGCAGTGAGCTTATTCAAAGAAATAATAGCTGAGAACTTCCCAAACCTGGGGAAGGAACTGGACATGCAAGTACACAAAGCTAATAGAACTCCTAATTACCTCAATGCAAAAAGACATTTTCCAAGGCATATAATAGTAAAACTGTCAAAAGTCAATGACAAAGAGAAAATGCAAAGGCATCAAGAGAGAAAAAATAACTTACAAAGGAACCCCCATCGGGCTTTCAGAAGATTTCTCAGCAGAAACCCTACAGGCTAGGAGAGAGTGGAATGATACATTCAAAATATTGAAAGACAAAAACTATCAGCCAAGAGTACTCCATCCAGCAAAATTATCCTTCACATATGATGGAGAAATAAAAGCTTTCCCAGACAAACAAAAGCTGAGTGAGTTCATTGCCACTAGACCTGTCTTATAAGAAATGAAAGGAGCCTTATCTGAAACAAAAAAGCAAAGGTTTACAAAATCTTAAGCAAGGAGATAGACAGACAGAATCAGAAAATTGCAGCTCTATAACAGATTATATTACTAAAAAAATATAACATAAAATATAAATGTAAAGTAAGCATCAAAAATAACTATAAACACTTCAATTTAGTCACAAACTCACAAAACAAAAAAGAATAATCTGTGACAATAAATACATAAAAGAGGAAGAGGAAAGGGATAGAACCTGCTTAGGCTAATAGAGATAAGAGGCTATCAGAAAAAGGACTATCTCACCTATGAGATCTTTTATACAAACCTCATGGTAACCACAAAACAAAATGTCAGAGCAGAGTCACAAATCATAAATAAATAAAAAATAGGGAAAAAATCACAGAAAACCACCAAACTGAAATGGCAAAAGGAAATAGAAGGAAAAAGAAAAAAAATGGAAATATAGAACAACTGGAAAACAAAAGATAAAATGGCAGTATTAAGCACTCATATACCAGTAATCAGTCTAGATGTGAATTTTTGATTGAATTCACCAATCAAAAGACACAGGTTGCCTGGGTGGATTAAAAAACAAGACTCAAAAATATGCCACTTTCAGGAAACACATCTCAGCTCTAAAGGCAAAGGTAGGCTCAGAGCAAAGGAATGGAAGATGATACTCTAAGCAAATGGCAAGCGAAAGGAAGCTAGTGTAGCTATACCTATATCAGACAAAACAGACTTCAAGATAAAAAAGATAACAAGAGACAAAGCTGAACATTATATAATGATAAAAGGGACATTCCACCAAGAAGACACAAAACTTATGAATATATATGCACCTAACACAGGAGCACCAAAGTATATAAAGCAACTATTATCATACCTAAAAGGAGAAAATGACAGCAACACAATAATAGCAGGGGACCTTAACACCTCACTTACATCAATGGGTAGATCATCCAGACAGAAAGTCAACAAGAAAACAATGGACTTACATGAAACACTAGACCAGATGAACTTGATACATATATATAGAACATTCCATCCAAAAACAGCAAAATACACATTCTTCTCAAGAACACATGGAATGTTTTTCAAAGATAGACTGTATGTTGGGAAACAAAACAAGCCTCAGTAAATTTAAGAAGATTGAAATTATATCAAGCATCTTTTCCTACCACATGGTATAATACTAGAAATCAACTACAAGAGAAAACCTGGCAAAGTCACAAATATGTGGAGACCAAACAACAGGCTACTGAATAACCATTGGATCAATGGAGAAATCAAAGGAGAAATCAAAAAATACCTGGAGACAAATTAAAATGAAAATATAACATACCAACTCATGGGTTGCAGCAAAAGTGGTACTAAGAGAGAAGTATACAGTAATATAGGCCTACCTTAAGCAACAAGAAACATCCCAAATAAACAAGTCTACACTATACCTAAAAGAACTAAGAAAAAAAGAACAAACAAAGCCCAAAGTCAGTAGAAGAAAGGAAATAATAAAAATCAGAGCAGAAATAAATGAAATAGAGACAAAAAAAAAACAATAGATAGGATCGATGAAACTAAGAGCTTGTTCTTTGAGAACAAAAACAAAAATGACAAACCCTTAGCCAGACTCAATAAGAAAAAAAGAGAGAAGACCCAAATAAAATCAGAAACAAAAGAGAAGTTACAATGGACACCACAGAAGTACAAAAGATTATAAGAGAATACTATGAGAAGCTATATGCCAAAAAATTGGATAACCTAGCAAACATGGATAAATTCTTAGAATTGTACAATGTCCCAAAATTGAATCAAGAACAAATAGAGAATCTAAATAGATCAATCACAAGTAAAGAGATTGACATAGTAATAAAAAACCTCCCAAAGAACACATGTCCAGGACCAGATGGCTTCTCTTGTGAATTCTACCAAACATTCAAAGAAGATTTAATACCTATCCTTCTCAAACTCTTCCAAAAAATTGAAGAGGACAGGATGCTTCTTAACTCATTCTTCAAGGCCTCATTACCCTGATACCAAAAACAGAGAAGAACAACACAAAAAAGGACAATTACAGGCCAATATCACTGATGAACATGGAGGCAAAAATCCTCAACAAAATATTAGCAAATTGAATACAGCAACACGTTAAAAGGAGCATACAGCATGATCAAGTGGGATTTATTCCAGGGATACAGGGATGGTTCAACATCCACTAATCAATCAATGTGATAGCCCACATTACCAAAACAAAGAGTAAAAATCACATGATCATCTGAATAGATGCAGATAAGGCAGTTGACAAGATCCAACATCCGTTTATGATAACAACTCGCAATAAAATGGGTATAGAAAGAAAGTATCTCAACATAATAAAAGCCATATATTACAAACCCATAGCCAACATCATACTCAATGGTGAAAAACTGAAAGATATTTCTCTGAGAACAGGAGCAAGACGAGGTTGCCCACTCTCGCCACTGTTATTCAACATAGTACTGGAAGTTTCAGCCAGAGCAATTAGGTAAGAAAAAGAAATAAAAGGGATCCAAATAGGAAAGGAAGAAGTAAAACTGCCACTATTTGAGAATCATGATTCTATATATAGAAAATCCTACAGAAGCCACCAAAAAGCTATTAGAAATAACAAATACAGTAAAGTTGCAGGGTACAAAATCAACATAAAAATATCAGTTGCATTTCCATACACTTATAAGGAACTAGCAGAAAGAGAATTTAAGAATACAATCCCATTTACAATCGTAACAAAAACAGTAAAATACCTAGGAATAAATTTAACCAAGGAGGTGAAAGACCTATACACTGAAAACTATAAGACATTATTGAAAGAAAACAAAGAAGACATAAAGAAACGGAAAGATATCCTATGCTCACAGATTGGAAGAATAAACATAGTTAAAATGTCCATATTACCTAAAGCGATCTACAGATTCAATGCAATCCCAATCAGAATCCCAATGACATTCTTCACAAAAATAGAACAAAGAATCCTAAAAAAGACCCCAAATAGCTAATGCAATCCTAAGAAAAAAGAACAAAGCTGGAGGTATCACACTCTCTGAATTCAAAATATACTACAAAACTGTAGTCATCAAAACAACATGGTACTGCCAGAAAAACAGATACACAGACCAATGGAACAGAATTTCAAGCCCAGAAATAAAACCACACATCTGTGGACAGCTAATTTTCAACAAAGGAGCCAAGAACATACAATGGAGAATGGGAATTCTCTTCAATAAATGGTGTTAGGAAAACTGGACAGCCACATGCAAAAGACCATTATCTTATACCACACACAAAAAATAACTCAAAATTGATTAAAGACTTAAATGTAAGACCTGAAACTGTAAAATTCTTAGGAGAAAATATAGCCAGGACACTCTTTGACTTTGGTCTCACCTGTATCTTTTCAAATACTATGTACTTAGGCAAGGGAAACAATAGAAAAAATAAACAAATAGGACTGCATCAGACTAAAAAGCTTCTGCACAGCAAAGGAAACCATCAACAAAACGAAAAGACAACCTGTTAACTGGGAGAAAATATTTGCAAATCATATATTTTACAAGGGGTTAATTTCCAAAATATATAAAGAACTCATACAACTCAACAACAAAAAAATGAACAATCCAGTAAAAAATGAGCACAGGATATGAATAGACGTTTTTCCAAGGAAGATATACAGGTGGCCAACAGGCACATGAAAAGATGTTCAGCATCACTAATTATCAGGGAATTGCAAATCAAAACTACAATGAGATACCTCACGTCTTTCAGAATGGCTATAACTAACAAGACAAAAAAATAACAAGTGTTGGAGAGGATGTGGAGAAAAGGGAACCCTTGTGCACTCTTGGTGGGAATGGAAACTGGTGCAGCCACTATGGAAAACAGTATGGAGGTTCCTCAAAAAATTAAAAATACAAATACCATATGATCAAACTATCTCACTTCTGGGTACTTATTCAAAGGAAATAAAAACAGATTATTGAAGAGATTTCTGCATTCTCATGTTCATTGCAGCAATATTGATAATGCCAAGATATGAAAACAACCTAAATGTTTGTCAGTGGATAAATGGATAAAGATGTGGTGCATATATATATAATGGAATATTATTCAGCCATGATAAAGAAAGGAATCTTGCCATTTGCAACAACATGAAAGGACCTTGAGGGCATTAGGCTAATTGATACAAGTCAGACAGAGAAAGACAAATACTTTCTCTATATGGCATCACATATATGTGGAATCCAAAAAAGCTGAACTAGCAGAAACAGAGAAAAGAATGGTGGTTCTCAGAGATTGGGAGGTGGGGGAAATGGGGAGATGTTGATCAAAGGTACAAACTTCCACTTATAAGATGAACAAGTTCTGGGGATGTAAGGTATATACAGCATGGTGATTATAGTTAACAATACTGTATTATATAATTGAAAGTTGCTAAGAGAGTAGATCTTAAACATTCTCATCTCAAAAAAAAATGGTAATGATGTGAGATGATGGAGGTATTAGCTAATGCTATGGTGGTAATTATTTTGCATACATGTATACCAAATCAACATATTGTACACCTTAAACTTACACAATGTTATATGTCAATTATATCTCAATAAGCTGGGGGGAAAAAGAATAAGTTTTATATAAATGATAACCCTAAACAATATAGTGTATAACATTAACAATAATATTAACAAAAAAATAGTAAATAACGCTGTGATGTCAATATTAATTTCACACAAAGAGTAACACTAGGCTCAAAATTATTAAGAATAACTAAAATAAATAAATAGAATATAGTAGGTTATTTTAAACATACGCGTGAAAAATTAAACACCAAAATTGAGGAAACTTTTTGAGACTATATCATATGGTAAAAATATGTGGCAGAAATTCACATAGAAATTAATGGAATTGTCTATAATTTTGTAAAATATTATAATGTAATTCTATTAATCAGATATCTAAAAGTCGAAAACTAAATTATCACACAGAATTATAACTACAAAATTTTTATTAAAGTGAAGCCCAACAGTTAGAACAAAACTAGAGGATAGAAGAACTGGAGAACAGAGCATAGGAATAAATTGTGACCCTATTTGAAACTCCAAGCTATGGCTACTCTCTAGGGAGCAGGGAATAAATTCAGAGACAGCTTGTTGGGTGGAGCTGGGGAAAACATGGACATTCACACATGCCAGGTGGCCAGTTAGAGAGGTGGAGTCTGCTTTATCTGTCTTTGGGCTGCCAATGCACACTCAAAGAAGTGATTGTTTCTAAAAAAGGAAAAACTCTCTGCTCCAAAACTATTTTTTTCTGCTGAAAGCTAAACATTCCCAAGAGTATTTAATACTTAACATAAAAAAGATATCTTATAACATATCTAAATACTTAGACTTGTGACTGAAACTAAAGGGATTGATGAGTAATAACAATATTGGATAAGGACCCAACTCTCTACAAGTGTTAATATCTATAGACTTCTCTATATAAGTGTAAGGGGAAAAGGGGGAAAAATCCAGGAATACAAAAGCCTTCAGCATCAAAAAGAATAAGATAAGATAAAATGAGAATTGAGAGCAAATGATGCTTTGTGAAAATAGTTATTACAAGAAAATGAAGAGAATTCTTTTGTTTGGGGGAAAAATACAAAGCATGTTGCATAGGTAAATCTAGAGCTGGCTCTTGTGAAAATGGAGTAATAACAAAATAAAGGGAGTTCTTGGAAATTCAAATGATAATTCCGAGGTTTTTTGTTTTTTTTTTTTAAGCAGTCAATAATAGATTGAATAAAGCAGAAAAGCAAATTATTAAACTAAAAGAGAATTTCAGCAAATTCTCTGAACTCCAAGAAATAATAAAAAGGCAAAGAGATGGAAGTTAGGAAGAAAAAGAAGAAAGAGATGGGGAGGGCTAATTTGGGAAATTTCATATATAGAAGTCCATATGGAGAGAAGAGGAAAAAAGAAGTAAGCAAAAATATATTTTTAAAAATTTCCAAGTATAAGACATTTAAATTTTTATGTTAAAAACCTCACTAAGGGGGCTGGCCTGGTGCCTCAAGCGGTTAAGTGCACACACTCCACTGCGGTGGCCTGGGGTTCACTGGTTTGGATCCTGGGCGCGCACCAATGCACTGCTTGTCGAGCCATGCTGTGGCGGCATCCCATATAAAGTGGAGGAGGATGGGCACGGACGTTAGCTCAGGGCCAAGCTTCCTCAGAAAAAAGAGGAGGATTGGCATCAGATGTTAGCTCAGGGCTGATCTTCCTCAAAAAAAAAAGAAAACTCACTAAGTATCTGAAAAATAAGTCACAGCTTTGTAACATTTCTAAATGAAAAGGAGGAGAAAAATTATTGAACAATCATCCAGAATAAAAAATTAGGTTATCTATAAAGAGAAAATACTTGAAGACAAATTATAGACAAAATTAAATCCTAGAAGAAATGGGACAATTTCAAATATACATTGACTCAAAAAGTTTGCCATTCACATTCTTTTTATGACAAAAACTATATATAAGAAAATAATTATGTCTGCATTTGCCTGATTAATATTTCACATACTTGTGACACAACTGAACCTTCTCTTCTATGAAGTGCCTGTGCAAAACTCTTATCAATATTACTATTCGATTTTTATCTTTTCTGTATATAGACTCATAGAAGTTCTTTATATATTCTGAAAAATTTTTCTATGTTGCAAATGTGGCATGACTTTACACTGTTATTATCATATATTTTGATACTCAGAAATTCTTTATTTTAAAGAAGTTGAATTTACCAATTCTTTTCTTTATGATTTTCTGCTTGTTTCCTAGTTAAAAAAATCCATCCCTTTTTTGATGCTATGAAAATATTCTCCTATATCATCCTTTTAAACTTGTATTAATTTTCCTTTCATATTTGGGTTTTTAATCCACCAGGAATTTATGTTTGTGTATAGTGTAAAGAAAAAATTTAATCCCTCTCTCTCCTTTTTTACATACAGTCACGCACTGCATAACAACATTTCTGTCAAGGACAGACACCATATATGAAGGTGGTTCCATAAGATTAGTACCATATAGTCTAGCTATATAGTTGGCTATACCATCTAAGTTCGTTAAGTACTGTAGGGGAGGAAGAAATTTTCCTCTACCCTTCTAGGTCCTTCTGGCTGGTCTAAGAATTAAATTGACATTAGGCAGATTAACAGGAGAAAAACGAAGAAAATTTAATAACATGTATACATGGGAGAAACCCAGGAAAACCGAGTAACTCACCAAAATGGCCAAAGCCCTCACCTTAAATACCATCCTCAGCTAAAGACAAAAGAAGATGTTGGGGATGGGGAGAGTCAGGGACTTCAAAGCGAAGGAAGGCAACTCACATGTAGGTGACAAGGAGCAAATGGTTTGGAAAACAAGTGTTTGGCCTTACAGAAACAAGAACACAGAGGGGGGCCCAACAAACAGGCTTTTCTAGTTTCCTCCCTGTCTACCACTTAGTTCTTGTTTTGCTAAGGTGATAGCTCGCTTCCTGAGACAGGTTTTTTTTTTTATCTGAATTCTTTTAGGCAGTTAAGGGAGAGATAACAAGAAAAATTTTCAGTCTTTTGTTTCTTAAAAATAATCAGCCTAAAATAATCCTCATGTTAAAGAGACATATTTTGGAGTGGCAAATTTTGTTCTCCTTCAGTACACTGTGATGTTTGAACAATGACAAAATTGCCTAACGACACATTTCTTAGAATGTATCCCAGTGGTTAAGCAGTACATGACCGTAGATATAATCATTCATTCCAGCACAACGTGTTAAAAAGCCTCTTTTCCCCATTGATCCACTTACATGAAGTATGTGTGTGTGTGTGTGTGTGTGTGTGTGTGTATGTTTATATGTCTATCTCTGATGACTCTCTTCTGCTCCTTTTGTTTGTGTATCTCTGCACCAATACCACACTCTCTTGATTACTATAGCTTTATCATAGATCTTGATACCTGGTAAGGCAAGTCTTCCCAATGTGTTTTTCTTTAAAATTATCTTAGATATTCTTGGTTCTATTTACTCCATATAAACTTTAAGTTAAAATAATCAATTTAAATACACATACACACACTATCAGATTTCGATTAGAGTTGCATTGCATCAGATAAATTTTGAGAGAATTCATATTTCTTGATTATTGAATATTTCAAGCAATAAACCTGGCATATCCTCCATTTATTTAGGTTTCTTTTTAAAGAATTTTCAATTAGATTTTTTTCTAAAAATTAAATTATTTTTGTACAATAAATTCCTAGATAGCTTGTATTTTTATTTTCATTTGAAATGGGGTTTAATTTTTTTCACTATTTTTTTTAACTTTATGTAAATTTATTTATAATGCTTTTGATTTTTAACTATTAAGCCTATATTCAATGGTCTGGCTAAATTTAATAATTATTAATAAATTAATAAATAATTTATCTGTATATTCTATCAAATTGTCTTCATTCACAATGGTATGACCTGCAACTACTGGCAGGATTTTGGTTTTCATTTTTGTGTCCAAGTTGCATACAGTTTTTTCCTTTGCCTCTCTGTATTGGACACCCAAAATTGAAAAAAATTTGTGATAACAGTAACCTATTTCTTGTTCCTAACTTTAAAGGAAATTCTTCCAAGATTTCACCATAAAATATTGTGTTTACTGTATTTTTATATAGGTAATCTTTATCAGATTAAAGAATAAAATGGTAAGACATTTCTTCAAAGTAATATGGAAGGCAAAAAAATAAAAATGACCAATGAATCATGAACAATCATGTTTCTGCCAGAGGAGAAAAAAAAAAAAAACCTGTATGGTTGCTATAGTTACCGTGTCAAATAATAGATTATTGAAAATTATTCTTTTACTTATAGCTCTCATTAACTGGTTTTCTGGAATGGAGTTGACATATCTCTAGAGAGCATGTCTGTTAAGTATAGGTTACAGTGACTTGAATAAGGTTTTCCAAAAGTGAATTGTCAAAGCCTCACAGAGATTCGTTTATGTTTAAAGTCAGATCATTCAATCTCCAGCATCTCAAATTCTCACACCTACACAGATCCTACCACCATAATAAAGGCTGGAAGCTAGGACAAAAGCATCAATGTATGCTACCCACAAATTCTGACATCCCTCTTTTGGAAATTAACATTCCATATGCCTACTAATTAAAAATATTGTAAAGGCATCATTTTTGTTTAAATATTTACAAGATGTTTGGTGCAGTTTAGAACCTAAGATTATGTAAAGGCAGTATGCAACCTACTGAAATGAAAAAAAAAAGATATTTCAAATTAAAAGTTTTGCTCCCAGGAAGAATAACACATATATGTGGTCTCTAAACTAAAAGCATTATGAAAAGTAGAGATTTTATTTGCTTAATTAAAAAAAAAATTGACTGTGCTACTACTAATCATGTAAGTGGTGACCATGTCATAATTTATGTTTAAAAACATACAAGCAATCTACTTCTGTTAAGATGATTCTTTAGACACTGGCAGGCAGGAAGCACTTCTGTTATATCCCATTTTCATTTTCTATGTGTTTGGAGTGTTCATGAAACTGAAGTTAAATAAGTTAGTTATGTGAAAACAAACAAAAAATTAACTTTTTAGAAAAATGGTAAAGGAAAAGAATTTGCTTCCAGCTACTTCATTTCTTAAATTCAGTTCCTATGATACCCTGCTCTACTGGATTTCTTTACCATGGATTTTGTTGATATTGCCTGTTGATTCTTTATAAAAATCTCATCTCAGTTTTCAATTTGAGATGGTCAAGAGTGGGCTTCTATTCCTTATAAGTAATGCAAAGTAAAGTGCTGTTGGCAGAACACCATCTACAACATTCATTTAAATTGTTTGCCACATAAATGTTATTTTAATGGTGCTATTGAAATAGGACACTTATTTAGACTAAAAATATTTAGATAATACATTTTCAATTATTATGTAAGTAAATAATAATATAGTATCTGGTCAAACTTTATATTGAGATAAATAACCATACATTCAATACATTGAATTTTAGACAAATAAATAGTAGTATTTATTAGAAGGAAACATGTATAGAATGTGATAGAAGCCAATGGAGTTCACTTATTCTGCTTGAGTGTATTAATCTCAAAAGCCTTTTTGAAAATTCCAATGTTCTAATTATCCTTCTGCACTCTCCTACAATCTTTGACTATTGCATCTAAAATTCTAAATTATAATGACTGTAGTCAGGGTTCTTACATATTTTTAAATTTATTTATACTCTTCTCAATATTATATTGAAAATGCCTTCTTTAAGTTACCAGTGTCTTATCAACTAAAGTTCCAGGTATTCACTCCACTTCCTTTTATCTAGTTCAAGCAACCAATGTTGACAACTATGGTTTTTTTTTTCATCAAGAGTTCTACATCATCTTCTCAAGTACCATCCTATGTTGGTTTTCTCCTGATTATTGTCAACTCTTTGGTGATCCTCATTCTTCTCAAATAAATTAATAAGTAAAGGGCTTAAAATAGTGCTTGAATTAGAGTAAGAGTTCAATAAACTTTAGCTATTAGTAGTAGCAGCATCAAATCTTTCCCTCCTAATAAAGATTAGTGTCCTTTAGCTTCAGAGACTTCACCAATGTGGACTTTCAAATCACAAATGGACCCATGACTACCATCTTATCTCCTCTCTGGAAACCCCATTCTATTGTTGTGTATCCCTACTCATTAACAATGAATAAATAACAACTCTTGCATTTACTGAGTTAAATTTCACTTCCCTTGAATTTCTGTAAATGGGTCCTAATTATAGCCTCTGGATTTGTGTATTTAGGTTAAGTAATCCCTTTCTTACATGACACATCTTCCTTTATTTAAAGACAGTCATCGTGATACCTCTGAATCTTCTCTTCTCCAATCTTAGCACTGACAGTATATATGTATTTTCTCATTGCTTGTAAAAGATAAAATTGACAAGACAAAAATTTGTCAGATTGTCTGCTTTCAGAAAAATAGGGCTCCTGCAGATATCTGAAGAGTGAATTTCCTCAATCAATGTCATATCTTGTCTCTGCTCCTTCTCTGTTAGAGAAATAACATGCATTTTTCTAGCCTATTAGTTTGTAGCTTGCTCCCACATTTGTATTATTTCCACCCTCTGCCAAATTCTTTTCACTTGCTTCTACCATCTGGATTTTTAACCAATATTCAGACTTCTTAACCTTCTTCTTTCTACTATTTTCTACTGAAAACTACTAGTCTCCTTTTCCATTATAGCCTTTCTTTAAATTTTTTAATCATATATTGTTTTCTAAAATATCTTTTGTTTTGAATTTAATCCTACTAATTTCTTTCCTCTCTCCTTTTCCCATTTCAATGTAAAACCCTTTCAATTGACTGGCAAGTTCTTTTCAAATACATTCTTCTTCAAGGTGTGCTGTGATCCTTAGTTATTATGGGAATTCTGATATTTCACATGTCAAACCTTGTTTTCTGAAACACAATATGTGAATTCAACTAAAGCGTGATTGAGCAACAAAAGCTTCTAAGGTGATGGTATTTCACTTTACCGAACCCAGAGTTAATAAATGGCTTCCGCTGAATAGGTAGTATTTGTAAACTCAGCTGCAATAGTCAGAAGAGATGATAAGTATGGTATTAGTAATTTGAGTCAAGCAGGTGTGCTTCATTTCAAAACAGCCAAATACAAGCAACCTTGAAGCTGCAAATAGGTTGATTTTCTTTTTAAATTTAGGTTTGAATTATTTGTTTGAAATCTGATATGAATTTCTCCCAAAGGAACCATTCTTCTATGTGGCAGTTTGTCTCTGCAAATCAGCCCACAATTAGCATTTAACCTATTTTATAAATAGGTGTTTTATAAACACTGTACACTTCCGATGAGCAATAATAAAACTTTAAAAAAAATTGTCCAATCACAAATCTAGTGAATAAATTAAACCAAAAGAAATAGTAATTATTTCATTTATCTTAATGATTATTGAAGGAAATATTGAAGGAAAAGCTAATATTAAAGGAAAAGATTGACAGGTAACCCATTTTAGTAGTGACGATGTATAATATAAAAAATTTTTAAGCCATAGAACCTATACTTGAGGTATGCTTGTTGAACGTGGAAATAATTGAGTCCAGCAGGTCAGCTTAGGAATGAGGAACTATGGGTCAAATAAAACGAGGGTTTAGCCCGGTCCATTCCCAACTGTTGAGGCAGTGTAGGAAGCCAGGCTGTGTTGATATTTCAGTCTGTTATGATATTTCAGTCTGTTATGATATTTCAGAGTGGTAAGCAATGGGATATAAAGAATCCACGTGGTAGCAACAGAATTGGAAGGGAAATAAAAGAAAATTCCAGCAAGCCTTCTCATTCATGGGCAATTACACTATCCTCTCTTTCTACTATATATATTGTTAAGGCTCCATTGGAAAGGGACACACAACTTGTGGGAGGGTTCTCCAGGGCCCAGAATATGAGCAATAAGGGATGCAGGTGTGGAGCTAAGTGTGCGAAAAGGAGCTACATACTCCAAGCTCCAAGCTGCCATGCCCCCTAATAAGAAGATGGGCTAAATACTGCTGATGTTACCAAGAAGTAAGGTGGCTCCTCTCACTAATTAGTTCCCAACCACAGACTGTAACACATGGGACGTAAGAATACATTTTTACAAAACATGAAGGCAGTGGTGTACACAGAGAGAGAGAGAGAGAGAAAGAGCGAGATGGCCCAAGGTCTAGAGCTAACTTTTGGAAACCATGTGACATTGGGAACATATCTGTTTCTTTCTCAGCCTCTACTGCTTCCACAAAGCACACCTAATTATACTCACTTGTGTAACTTACAGAGTTATGAGATTCAAAGGCAACAATAGCAATACAAATGTTTATTTTAAATTGTAAAACTGCTATTAAAACATAGGGTCATACATTGAAGGACAAAATTCACATTTCTGATGACTTCATTTGATATTTTTTAAACGAGTATTTTTATCCATTTAAAATACAAGTCAATTTACTAAAACAATAATTATTCACATATGCATTTTTAAGCCTACATGTATTTCAACAGGTAGGAGTTATGACTGCAATTACATAAAAGAATGATACTCATGAGTTAAAGAAATATACACATTAATCTGAAATATTCCTAGTTTAAACTTCATTGTTTTAGACACTAAATATTAGCCATAAAGATTCTATTACTTTTTCCAGCTCCCCAGTAACTAGGTTCCACTGACTACTCTACACGTAGGACACTGTGGACTCAGTTTCTGAACTATTCCTGACTAAATCTAGAAGGAGCCCCAGGAGATGGGTATCTCTTTTAGAGGGCTGGCCATTCCCTCACCCTCCTTCTTCAGCTGGCCAGGGGCAGCTTCTATGTGGTTTCTGGATACAATTCTCCCAGGGCCTCGCCTCTTGGCTCTCCAGACCTGAGGAGCTCATCTCTCTAATTCACCAGGGCTTTGTCTCAAACCTTGTTTCAAACACAGTCCTGATTATCTGCATCTAGCACAGCATATGTTACAAAGCCCTCAATAACTGGCACTTTGCTTCTCATTCTCTACCTCATCCTCTGCCGAGGACCAAAACCCTGCCTAATTGGCAAACACCCTCTCTAGAGACTAAGATCTGACCTCGAAACCTAAGCTTTAGTCTTGTTATCCTCTTACAAATTTCTTGCACCTGTTTACCTGGAAGACAATAATTGGTAACACAACTTAGATTTCTGATGCTATATGAAATCTCTGTTTTTCCATCACAGTGACATAGTTAATATTTTCTTCTATATTGACCAGATTTCATAAAACTTAGACTATGCTCATGTTTCCACTTGTTTGAAACTCCACCGTTAGCATCTGTTTCAATTCCCCCAATCTCTTGGAGGATCTAATGCCAACCTCTCTAAGCCACCCTCCTAGACTTTTCAGACAAATTGCCATGCTTCTACATTGTCATTAAATATAATACCTAAATCCTATCTAATGCAAAAGATACACATATACACCCATGCATATGTATATATGCATGTACATATTCTTACAGACATATGTATATATACATACATATATTTATATACATATATACAAAAATATGTATATGTATATATATGCATATATTTCTATATTTGCATATATATTTTTTTCTTTCCTTATACACTTAGAACTCAGAAGATATCATATAATGTATTGTAATTACTAATTACGAGAAATCCAAGATTTAAAACAAAATATTATTTAAATCTGCTGAGTCTTAGAAGAATGATTCTTGGAAAGGCACCAAGTACAAGCCTACACTAGGCATAGCAATAACTAATGCTATCTGCCTGTCGTTTTAAAAATAACTAGAATTGATTGAATGTGCCCTGCAAGAAACAACACAGTGGCACATTTTCACAAAGGGCAATGTATGTAAAATTGTTAGTTCAAAATTAGTGAAACTTGGTTCTTCATTTTCATATTAGATACGCATAAAAATGTGGAAATGCCATCGTTTCTCCTCTGAAAGTGCTTTAACAGCAAAAGTTAACTGTTTTGCTATCTGACAAATGTAATATCATAAGAATAAAAGTTTTCTGAATATTTTACATAGATTTAGCCATCTGTTACATAGAACCCAAGATCTCTATTAGTCCATGAATTTAATCTGAATTGTTTTAAAAATGAATAACTAGCATATATTTAAGCAATAAGTTCGGTAATAAAAACAAGCAGAAAAATTGTTAGAGAACACTAAAATCACTGTGTCCTGACTAATAAATGGCAGTGATTTATTAAATGGCTCTATCAATCTGGAGATCTATAAAGATGCAATCAAAACTCATCTGTCTTCCTGGAAGACAGAATCTGAGGCAGTTCAAAATAAGGCAACAGAGAGTGGCGGGGCCTGTGGTGAACTGGAGAATGATGGGGTGAACACACCCCATTTAAAAACAGTTTACACATATTTATTTGTACATTTATATATACAAACATGGACACAGAGACACACACCAATTGTTGCGATCAAAAAAACAAAATACCTCTGTGAGCCAGATTCAACAGGTTTGCAGCAAAAGTAAGTAGCAAAGTCATCAAAATCATGTGGGAAAAACAGTGCTATCTATTGTAAACGGATATTTCCTTTTTAAAAACAGGTTTATTAAAATGTAGATGGAGTAATAAGATCTGTCAGATTGTGAAAGGAAAGTAATGATGAAAAATGCTGTCATTTTCCTCATAAGAAACAAAGAAAGTCAAAGAAAATATGGAAAAAAAATGAACACTAAAAATGTTTACAAAGGTCATTTTGCGATTTGATCCAGAAGCAGATGTGTTGCAGATTTGAATCTAGCCACATTTTCTCATTAGGAATAATTTCTGAATGTATCAAAACATTATAAAATTTTTATAAAATTGTGATGTGTCATTTCTTGAAGTTACTATAAGAACAGTTACGTCATGAAACAAGTATGCATGTATGTGTGTGTGTTTGTGCACACACGTGTATATGCATATCTTCCGCAATTCTAAGGGAATATTTATTCAAAAGGTATAAAACGGAACCATTGTTTGTATCCCTTAAATAAGAATGTAAGTTATTTGCCAGCTTCTAGTATTAAATAGATGATAAAATCTTTATAAAGTTGTAACAATGGTACTTTAATTCTTTGAAATATTCCATTTTAAAATCTATAGTAAGAGCTAATTTTTCTGAGTAACTCTTAAAAGTCAAGCCATTTCTATAAGGCTCAATAAATTGAATGTTTGTCATTACTATTCTATTTCACAAATAAAGAAAGTGGGCATTTGAAAGAATAAGAAGCATTTCAAACATCACCTCATGGGTAGGGGAAATGGTTTGAATTTAAAATATGATTTTTTTGATTTCCAAGTGCATGTTCTTTACCTATTCTGACTACCATGTAATATTTGTTTGATAGTCATTATATTAACTAATTTTTGTGGTGGATTTATTTTTTTCTTTCTCCTAGTTTGAACTAAATGAGCAATCATTAGCTCAGACAATAGGAATCTTTTTTGGTTGTTATATGTGTTGTATTCTAGATCTAATTAATTGGGTTTGACTTGACTCAATATTTTGTCATATTTGATAATTGTTGGAGCTTTCTAGGGTTCATATACATTTCTGAAATAATTAAATAGAAATAATTAACTTTGGAAACCTGAAACCAATGTTTAGTGATAGGATTATACAGAGGCTGTCGAGGAATGAAAAGATTGCTTTCTCTGGGGACAAATATGTCAGATTCAATGCAAAACTCCTCACCTCATTTGTGTGCCGGCAAAACGCAAACCTTAGGACAAATTTATTTGTACTAATTTTATAGTCAGCTCAGAATGTTGGGACCTGTTACCCTTCTCTGATCACTTTTATCATTAGAATTCATATTTTGGGCTAGGCAAGAAAAAATTATTTTCTTTTTGTTGGCACTCTGATAATAATCACCCCGGGATCTTTTCCTTTTTATTATAGGGCTGCTGATTTCAAGTGGTTAAAGAAAAAGATGGATGCTTCGTCATTACCGGTGAATGTTTTTTGCTGCTGCTTAAAAATACCTAAATTATATCTCAAGAGCTTTTTGAGATGGGTTTATACCTCTACCAAACTAAAATCAGCCTTACTGGGCAAATGTGAACTTCTCTCTCAAATTCATTGGGAAGAACCGGCTAACTCAACTGGCTAACTTTTCTTTCTATTTTTTCTTGTATTCATTTAATCAAGAGATGAATAGCAGCACTCCCACTCCCCATCCCCAAAAAAGAAATGTTCATAATTTACACCATGACCTTGATCACAGCAGATCAAACACAACTGCTCGATTATGGTCGTTTCTTTGCATTTCTGCTAATCATCTCAGAAGCTCAAAAACTGATTCAGAAATCTGTCTTCCAAAAGTTTCTAAGTGAACAGCTAGAAATTTAAAGAAAAAAAAATTCTCCAAAGCCTCTTGATGACTTTTCCTTGGAAAATAACTTGAGATTTAATCTCCAAAGTACTAATCCAGATGTAAACATTTTATATTTTCCACAGGTGATTGCCGCACAATTTTAGAATAAAAATAATCACAACCTAATCAAATTACGTCTCTCTCTCAGGTCAATATAATTGAAATAGAATCAAGCAAGGGAGTAAATGGGTTCAATTCTCATATTAAAAACAACCTTATGATGCCCACTCAGGTGTGGAATTTCCTAATGCAACAAGGAGCCCCAAGCTCAGAATTTCCATCTAGAAAAAGGAATGAGATGAACAGCAGATATTTCCCCACTTTTCACTATGTTTATTACTTCCATAATCTTATACTGGAAGGCTATATGAACTTTGAGGTTTTTAGTTTGATATGTTTGTTAATATGTGATTAATTACATTTGAATTCCAGTTCTCCTTGCTTTTCAAATTAATAAAAATCTCTCTATAGTAACTTTCTTCTGCAGAGACCAGAGTGCTTATAAACAAAATATGTTATCAATTGGTATATGTTATATATTTAAAAACATTTCTTTTTTTAAATGTTCAATATTTTTCTTTCCAAACAAATTATTTTAACTTATTTAGTATTGATATTCTTAATTATATTGTAGTTTCAACAGTCAAATGTTTTATCTTAGTCGTTTTAATATAATTTTTCCTAACATATAACACATGAGTAATAATTAATTGTTATCTAAAATATAAAAAAATGAATAACCCTACACTAACAGACTAAGTAAAAAAGAATGAAATCTTTTTACAAGTATCATTTAAATCAACAGGCTAAAGAAATACACCCTTAAGAAATAAGAAAGTTAATATTTGTTAGTTATTTCAATAAATATCCATGTGTAAATTATGGAAATACTATTTATACTTTATAAAATATTGATTTATAAACCACTTGGAGAAAGAAAATGTTCATTTATTATTTATTTATCAATGATAGAGTCAGAGTAGCATTTTAGACATTTCAGAAACAGTTTTCCACTTGAATGGTAATGGCAGTGGATGAAATTCTTGATTATATTTTCCTGCTTTCTGGCACTATGTGCTGTATTTATCTTTTGATGCATAGAAATGTAACTGCACAACAGCTTCTATTCGCCAATCATTTTTGTGACCTGTAATGCAGTTATACATTTTAATATGAAGGAAGGTAAGGAATCAGGTTCAATATTTCATGTTCCTGTATGATTCAGCAATTTCTATGAAAAGAGGCAGAATGAATAAAAAAGTAATTTGAGAAGCTACTGAATAAAACAGTGAAAAGGAGAAGGAAAGGGTTCAGGAAATAGGATTGAAAAAGAGCCGTAGTGAAAGAAAGCAAAGTTAAAGTTGAACTTGAGCAGGAGCAGAGGTTCATTTAGTCCTGATTAAAGTTATTTAATTTCTGGAAACTCTCCTCCTGTTACATACTATATCTGAATGCTGTCATCAATTTATTAAGATAGATCTATAGAGAGATGGATGGATGGATGGATGGATAGATAGATAGATAGATAGATAGATAGATAGATAGATAGATAGATAGACAGGCAGATACACATATGTATATTCATACACTTAGCAAATATTTTTTGAACTCCTATCATGCACAAGACATTGTCCTAAGCATTGGAGATATATTGGATGAAATCAATGAGAAATTAAAATAGATGAACAATAAAAAGTTGAAGATACAAAGAGGAAATGAGTGATAACTTTTCCAAGGATATCCACTTGACCTAGATAAAAATTTTAAAGCAATGTGCAGACTTAGGGAGTGATTTAGATATATAACTTTTTTATTATTTAATTTCTACTTGCTCTTTCAGTTAAAGGTATAAATACCATAATAAAAGCTTCCATCTTAATAACTCATTTATACTGGATTCTACAGAAAATTATAGTCCCTCACTTACTGTTCTCCAGAGGGTATTGTTTCCTTTATACTGTAGACAGAGGATTACTTCTTCATTGCTAGATCTCAAAAGAAAAAGAAACTGGTCTATCTAAGGTCATGGTTTAATAATAGTCAGAAAAATATTAGCTAAAAATTGCTGCTCTTGGTAAAAAGTTTTTCAACTTTACAAAGTTTCTGTTTTTAAAAAAGATCTTCTAATTACTAGCTAAATCTGGAAAATGTTTTTAAGAAGTCTAAGTCCAATTACTATAAATTTGCAAGGTCCAGAGAAGTCGCTATAGGTCTTCTTTATTCCAACAGACAAACTCAACTGTGTTTTGTTATTGAAAAACATTCTTTAAAAGTCTTTAAGGGGCCAGCACCATGGCCTAGTGGTTAAGTTCGGCCCACTCTGATTCAGTGGCCTGGGTTCTGTTCCCATGTACAGACCTACACCATTCATTGGCGGCCAGGCTGTGGCAGCGACCCACATACAAAATAGAGGAATATTGGCACAGATGTTAGCTCAGGGCAAATCTTCCTCAGCAAAAACAACAACAACAAAACCTTTCAGCTTAATGTTCAACAAGGAAAGAGAAATAATTAATTAGAGTTTTGTCTATGGCTTTATTATCAACCCAAGTAAGATTAAAAAAAAAAAATGATTGCTAAGCTCTTCTGACTTCATAGTGACTGATTCATGCCAACAAATGGTGATGTATGTACATTTCTGAAATATGTTTTAATTTTCAAGTTTGTATTTTATGCAACCAGTCACATACAGACAATCCTTCAGAGTGAAATTTGTAACTCAGAGATAAAATCAGTGATGTTCTGGTAAATATTTAGCAACCGGCTCTCACAGAGTAGGTGCTGATTTTTAATGTTTGCTAAATTATGTGGTGTTAAAACTCCCACTGTGGCTAACTTCGAGCCACAAATTTGATGTCACTGGGCATGGAGTTGGGAAGAAATGCACACATTCTACTTCGCGAGCCAGGAGGAGCTGGCTTCAGCATATCACTGGATGATTTGATCAAATGTAAATTGCTGTTGATCGTATAACATCATTTTAGGTACCAGTAAGAAGGGAGTAATGCTGCCAATTAAATTATGACAAAATGTTTTCTCATCATTTGTTTTGCACTTTGGAAAAGTTCTTTCAAATATCCTCTGGCCCCGGAAGGGCTCTCTATCCTCTAGTCAACTTGAGAGAATGAGAGAGACAGAAAGATATACAGAGAGACAGAGACAGAGACAGAGAGACAGAGAGGTCTGGATGGAAGCTGTCATAGCCAATAGATACCAGAACTGGACTGTGTCCCAAAGAAATCTAAGTTGCCTTGCAGTGTGCTTGCCAGGTGTAAAAGTCAGCCTAGGGATGTTAATGCTCATGCATGACATAGAGGGGCTGTTACAAAGGGACCACATTGACAGGGCCTGGGAGGTTCGTGGTGGAGAGGGGGCACTTGCTGAGATCTCCCTTGGGGCAGTCAGGGTCAGAAGCAGCAGGAATCACGTGCAAACAATGGTGAGACACCGCATCATGATTTCATGACTGTTGAAATCTGAAAAAACACAGCCCTGGAATTAATAAGATATGGTATATTAAATACAATAATAACAATAGCTAAAAATGATTGAAAACATAATACATGCAAGAATCTCTGCAAAGCTCTAAATTTCTTATGCATTAAAAGTATGCTTCAGAGACTTCCATTTTCTGGTCCAGCTTGTAAGGAACTGGGATGTCATCATCCCCATCTTTATGACAAGAAAAAAGTTGAACTAAAAATCAACTACTACTCTTAGGTTCATCAGAGAATTGAGGTCACAGGACAAACTGCTGCCCCCAAAATTAGAAAAACAGGCAGGGGATACAGAGATTCACAACTTACCAGAGCGAAACCTCCACCGGAACCAATATTGGGATAGGAAAACTTAAACTGTAATTGATGAATTGCTGTAGGCTCAGTGTAGACAAGTCTGAGAGTTAAAAACTCCAGGGGGGTCCCAGTCCTAGGGCAGCCCTACACTTCTGTGAGTTTTGCTTCCAGGAGCCCTACCAGGAATAAAACAGAAGGAATGGAGGAAAACGATGGTAGGAAGGGGAAGAAAGGATGGCAGGAAGGAGGGAAGAAAGAACAGTAGGAAAAAAAAATTGAAAGAAGGAGTAAAAATAAATCTGTTTCTAGTTCTGAAGACAATTCTAAAATTTTGGATGAAAGCTTTGCAGGGCAACCACCACACCAGTGAGATGAGAGCACAGCCTTTTAAGGTAACAGCATTCAAGCAACCAATACTTATTTGTTTAGATAGTTTTCACATGACTAGCAACAAAGCCAGCCTCTTGTGCAATATTCCTCCTATATGTTCAAAGGAAATGATCATGAAAAGGAAAAATTAGGGCACATGTCTTTCCTTTACCTCTACTGGTACTAACATCCATGTGCTTCAGGTTGCAAAACAAAACGTGATCACTAGGTAAATAGCAAGATTTTTGTCTTAGTTACTTTTACAGCTTTAAGATTTAAGAGAAATTGTCATCTAGGGGAATGAAACCACAAAAGAGAAATAGAAACACCCACTCTGACTCTATAAAATTAGACAACTCTGGAAAGCAATTTAATCTGAAAAACATTTAGAATCTTGATTCAAGTCATCGTTTACTGCCCAGCACAGATACCATTATATCAATGAGTTCAGGTTCACCATCAGCCACATCAGAACAACATTGCCTTCAGGGAAATTCTAGGAGACCTATCCAGGGATGCCCTAAAACAGTTTCAATACCCAGATTTCAAAATTATGATATAAATATACTGAAAAGGAAAATGTGTATAGCACACTGATGGAAGAATTCAAAACATTGCTGTCAGCTTCAAACCAATGAGCAGAAACAAACTGCAGTGCTCCAAGGAATTGCTAGAATAGCAGATAAAAGAAGGAAGAAGCTTCTGGAGAAAAAAAATTTCTAGAAAAAAATTGTCTAGTTTTATTCTTATGTGTATATCTTTTGCACTATTAATTGTTTGGTTTTTAAAAATGCACAAAAATGTTGTAGGTTTCCTTTTTTTGGTTTTGTTTTTCATCCTTTTTAACATCTCTCTCTCTTCAAAATGTTATACGCCCCAGGAAAAAAATACACAAATATATGAGTGCTTGGTATATATCCCAACACTGTGCCCCTTTGTTAATTAGATGAAATTTAAGATGACAAAATACAGAGATAAATATAAGCCTCATTAGCATTTGTATATGCAACTACTTCCAAATATATCATAAAATTAATTACTTCCAGTTAGCAGACGGAGCAGGTTAAAGTAATAATTTAAATTAAAGGCTAAAATCTAAAAGGCAAGGAAAGAAGAGAGCATTATGCGTTAAGAAGCAGATATTATAAAATAAAACACTATAGGTTGTTGAAATCAGGGTACATATACATAATTTATAGTCTAAATTAGACTTTTCCAAGTACAGCTTTATGAAAACTGTTATTTATGAAAAATGATTAAACACTTATTAACTAAATGTGCTTTTTCCAAAGTCTATATTAAATAGACCAGTAGCCAAGATGTGAAAAGTAAAGGACTGAAACTACCTCATTAAAAAATGTGGTCCCAGTGCCAGCTACAGGCACTGTATTGTGTGGAAATAGCATCCATCACTGCCACATCTAAACATAGGAAAAGAACAAAACAGACTAACTAGGCTAGATGGAGTCTTGATAATCCACGTACTCCCACCATACCTCCCCCTCACAAAGCTGCATTCTCACCATACCAGAGAGAGAAATGCTTAACTTTTTCTTCAAAATCTATGATATACTACCGAAGAGAACAAAGCAATCTGCTGCCTCTCCTAATACTGTTTCTTGACTTTTGACAACTCATATTTAGCAAAATTCTTAATAAATTTTAAATTCAATACATATTTTTTTCTGTATGCAACTCATGTTAATTGTAGAGAAATTTTTGTTTCAAAGTTTGCTTAATGGGCCAAAAATTACCATGACACCTCTGGAAGAAACTGGGTTATTTGATTGTCAAACTTTGGTCAAAGATGTTTGAATAGGTCAACCCTACCTATAAAGAAATCCCAATAAGACCTGGGTTATTGACTTGGAAAAGATTTGCCTTGCTTCTTGGGAAATCTGAGTAGAAATATTTCCCCAGAGAAAGTGAAAAATAGGGTACTTCAGAGGCAAGTCAGAAAGAATTCTCCTTCAGGGAATAGAGGGACCAAGAGCTGCTGTTAGAACAGGTAATGTTCAAATGCTAAAGATTCAGTACATGAGAGCAGCACTGATTGGTATAGATGCCTTCCTTGTCAGAACAGGTACTGGCTAGACACACCAGTGACCATACCAGTGAGCACTTGTTGACCTTCAGGCCAAAACATTACCTCCAGCATAACCCAGTTAGACATCTGGATGTGAACAGAGAGCAGCCCAGCCAACATCACAGGGAAAGTGGGATTAAGGGACACTCTGGAATACAAAGAAATCATTACATGAAAGTTTTTCAGAAAGCCTGGTTCCTGGACCTCTCACCTAGAATCATTTGAGGTGCTTGTTAAAAGTACAGATGCCTGATTCTCAATCAGACCTTTAGAATGAAAAACTATGGAGTTTCTTCAGGGAAGCTGAAATTTTACTGCACTTTGTGGATGATTTTGATATTCACAAAAGTAAGAGAACCAGAGTACTATACATATAGGTCAACTTAATGGAAGCATTCAGGAACAAAGTTTCCAGGTAAGTTATCTCTGAGGAGAAGAGTAATTGGTAATATTTAGGCAGAACTGATATAACTATGACAGAGCTAAAAGGGGCAAGCAACATGTAAGTTGAAGAAGGAGTCTTCATATTAGAACACTGAGAATGAAATTATATAGTGCCCTTTGAGTTGTTTCAAGATAAGGTATACCTCTATGAACTCTGCTTAGTACGATGTGTTTCCTAAATTTCTATGTAGCAACTTAAGCCAATTAAAGTATGACTCCTTAATCAATTACAAGGCTATAATCAATGCATGTAATTTAAGCTCATTCCCTTTTCAATCCTCTATGAAAACTGAAAATGTATATTTAGCATCATTCATTAATAATCCTTCTCCTACCTCCTGCTACACCTGGTGGACAAGAACTTTCTAGTCTCTGGAGATACATATTCTATTTTAACAGTGGGTAATTTATTCTAGATAAAAAAAGAACATCTCTAAGAGTTCTACTTTCTTTGTTCTGATCTCATACATACAAAGTAACTCCATAGTTACAAATTCAAGTTTTCTAAATTCTCTGATCCTGGGCAAGTCTGTGTAGAGATGTAATGTAAAACTATTCATTGGTATTGTTTTATACATGAGTTTCCTGTGATATTAGTTTGTGTAAATTCCATTACATTAATCAACTTTCAACAGCTGGGCAGTAACCATGTTTCTAGACTTCTAGTCTAGAATATCAAGTCCAATTGATGACCCAAGGAATATGCTGCTCAGGAATGATTTACACTGTTCAGTTAGTATCCCTAGATGAAATCGTGACCTCGCTACCTCTTTACTTTCAAAATGCATTATCTCGCCCATTGTTCAAGAAATTGGTAAAGACTTTATTGGTAAAAGCCTTTAATAGTACAAGATCAAAAACAACAGCTTGAAAATACTGTGACGTGGGTCCCCAGGCTAAGGCACCACTAATAATAAAATGAACCTTTTCAAAAGGAAACTATGTCTTTGCTCTCTTATCTTTACATTAGAAATATGATGTTACCTGTTTTCTAATATTTTAAAATTTATCCTAATCTTAATTTGTGTAACCTTAGCACAGCAATATGAAGTTATGAGATGCATTGTTTTATTATCATCCTACTTATCTAGGAATTGAAAAAAATCATGTGTGCTTCTTAAAGAATATAAAGAATGTATGTTTCATCTGTTCGGCACAGTATCACTTTCTTATCTCATCATGATGCATGTTAATATTTAGAATCTAGTGGCTATTTTTTTTATTCATTCATTCATTGATTTTTTCTTCTAATAACCATTCATTCATCCAATAAATATATTTATGCACTTACCAGAATGGCAGGCCCTGAAGATTGAGTCAAACTACTGGTGAGGACTCCCTTCTCTGTACAATCCAGAAAAGGAATAAGACTGACTTTTAAAAATTAAAGGCTAACTGCATTCATTTGTTCATCTAAAAGCATTTGTTGAGTCCTTACGAGGCTTCAGGCTCGTAAGGTATACGTGTGTTCTAGGTCTTAGGAGTGTACTAAACGTCAGGGTCATGTAACCTAGATATTTCTATACCCACCTCTGTTTCCTCAACACATGGTGGATTCTGATTATTTCTAGGGAAATCAGAAGATTTGGTCTCTTGCATGTGTCAGGTCTCTTGCATTATGTAATATTGTACATAGTATATGCAATATTTACATAGTGCTTATATATAGTACACTTTTGGAGTGTGGCCTTTATGATGATTTGCCAGTGAGGACCCCTGAAGTATACATTCTCATTTAGGACAATTCACTGCCCTTAGAGTTGAAATGTGAGTTATCTAGCACAAAAGATACCATAATGTCTATGTGTTAAAGTAAACAAGAGACATTATAAGTTGTCCTTATTCCTTCCACTCCTGAGCCTTCCTTCTCAGGTTTCACATTATCCATCCCATACAAAATGCCATACCCTTCTATAAGTCTCTGTGTTCCACAAACTCTACTGCTTCCCTGGGGAAAATTCAACCTCCTACTAACAATAGCAAGTCTATCCTACTGTTTCTTTCCAGCACCGTAGACCTAAAGTTGAACTCAAGACTTCAGTTGAACAGGCATGGCCGGTCAATTCCACCCAGACTTTTAGGTTGTAAGTGGAGCATGGACTTCAACCTATGAGCAGAGCTTCCTAATGAGATGAGTTATTAAACAACACACATCCCATAGATAAATATTTTCTCAGAGATGACAAAATCCAATCTCATATCAGAGATTCTAGTAATATAATATAGTTGCAATGGTCCTCCATTATTGTACAAAGCATTACTGGGCTCTTTTTTGCTCATTCTAAGGCCCAGTGGACCACAAAAAAGGCATTCACTCCAGCTTTCTGATGTTTTGTTCATTTACTCAGTCACACACTGAGCAAATAGAAATTGACAGCGTGTCAGACACTGTTCTAGGCTCTGGGTGTCAAGAGTATCTAAAACATATTAAAGTCATATTCTTGGAAGAAATTTCTTTGCATATCAAAAAAGAAGAGATATAGGCCTTATATCATGCCATGAAGATTTCTAAGATTTAATGGCAATAGAAGAGGTTGAGCTTGGAATGAAGAGTACAAACAGGTGAGAGGAATACCAGGAGAGTTTTGGGGGCATAGAGGCAAAGGGAAGAGAATGTTTCAGCATTTTTTAATGTAGGTAACAAAGCTCACAAGTATTGTACTAAACGCTGAGATGGAGAAATAGATATCACGCTATAAGAGCAGAGAGGAGGGAGCATCAATTCAAATTGGGCCAGCAAAAGCTTCCCAGAGATATTTCTGTTTGAAAGAGAAGTAAGTTTTATAGCCAAAAATAGGGCAATTGTGGGAGAAGGATAGTATGCATGAAGGCACTGAGATTTTTAAAAATATTATATATTCAGAAACTGGAAGTAAGTGGATGTAACTCATGCAAATTCCTATATCTGATGTGGAGAAAGAAAGAGTTTGGAAAGAAAGGAGGCAAAACCCTGTTAATGGAGTCATTTTTGGCATGAGCTATGGAGTTTGACCTCCATCTTGAAAAATCTGTGGAACCATTGAAGCATTTCAGCAGAATGACAGCATCATCACCATCATCATCATCATCCTCTCTATAAAAGCTAATGTATATTGAGGGCTTATTCTGTGCCATGCATACTTTTAAGCACTGTGCATGCATTACTCACTTAATTCTCTTAACCACCAAAAGAGGTAAGTATGAATTTTATCACAAAGTTAGTAATTTGGGAGTGAGTCTATTGCTTATACTATTGGTGCTTGGAACTGAACGCCAGAATCTTCACCAATGCAGCCCACAAAAGCCAGCCACCTTAACCACCATGCTGTCTCAAAGATGGGTCTGTGGGACCCTGACTGCTTCTTTACATTGCTCCCTTCTGTAGCAAAGTCTCACATTTGAACTTCTGGCTCCTGGCCACTAGAAAGGTTGGAAAGCAGGGTATAGTTCCTGTCTTAGGCAGGCAGGATTCATAAAGAAGGACGTTCTCCAAACAGAGGAGATTCAGAATATTCTGAGAGGCCACGCTGTGTGGCAAGTGGTCTCTAAAGCCCCCAAAAGATGATACACAAACATAAGACAAAATTTGGCACTATGATATCTTTCTTTCATAAAAGAATGGAATAGTATGAAAAAGATGTATATTTGGAGACGAATGATCCAAGGTGGGATCTGCCATGGAGTTCTGCCATGCAGTAACTATATGACTTAAAATGTTGAGGCTTAGCTTCCTCTTCTATAAAACAATTTAGTGACGTGGTCTAGATGTGATGTATAGATACGGCAGGGGAAAAACAGTGCTGATTTTTAAAAAACAACAGTTTCTTCATTCTAGGGTCTAAACTGAAATTTGTCTTGGTTGAGCCTTCATGTGAATACTTAGTAGTGCAGAGGTAAGGTAAGGATCTAGCACTGTTCTCTTAGAAAGTAGGTATACAGAGAGTAACCCACACGTACTTTCTTGAGACTGGACTCTGTAAGAATTCTGTTTAATAAATAAGATGGTATGATGGTCTTTCTTTTCCTCTGAAAAGATAATTACAACCTTTTTTTTTTTTAACATCTTGTAGTGCCTTAGATAGGGTTTGTAAAATGTGCCAAGTAAAAGGAAGATTCTTATCTTATTTGGGGGCGGGTTAGATCTCAAGAACAGGGAGAGAGCCAAGGGGGGTTACTCTAAGGAATGAGTAGCCAGTTAAGTTTTCCTTTTCTGCTTTGTAATTCTATGATGTTATCTTAAAGATTTACTGAAGTCTATTCACTGCACAGCCTTGTATTCTGTGTGTTACTGTGATTAAAGAGAAAGTCCTGTGCCCACGCTTAGGGCAAAGTGGACTAGGGAAGCAGGGTCACAGGTTCGAGTAGCAGTCACCTGATGGTCAGAGGGGCAGACTGACATAACCACAGGAATCACAGTGAGGGGACAGGAAACAAGCAACAGCCAGGAAAAGATAAACCCTTGCTGGGATTCCTCAGAAATAACTGAGCGGGAACTGGACCTTCTGTGCTCATGCAAGCTGGGGCTGCAGCAACACAAGTGGTGCCCTTCGAATCCCCTCAGACTCCTTGGACAACCTCTGTGCAACCACCTCCCAGCTTCAGTGCATTTTGCAGCTGACTGCTTGTACCTGCCTCTCTAGAGGACTGGCGCTCGCCCCTGTGGAGAGCCGGAAGTGCGGGGGAATTTATACCCCCTGCCCAGCCATGATGCCTAACATTGACTGTCTGGTATGAGAGCACAGAAGCTTGTCTCCTTTGCTTCAAGTCTGACAAACTGGGGTGTTATGACACTATAGAGCTCCCTGAGAGCTCAGGCTGAGTCTGGGATTCAACTGAAATCACACAGTTATTTGGCTGTTGCTTCCCTCTCTGCCTCTCCTGCTCTCTCCTGGGGGAACGTCCTTAACAAATCACTTGCACCTGAATCCTTGCCTCAGGGACTGCTTCTGGAGGACTAATGGAAGACCTGGCTCTGCTCAGCGTGATGAGGAGAGTGAAGGGAAGTTAGACCCCATTACCCGGAGAACCCAGGGACCTTGGGTTTAATTACATAAAGACAGCTAACATACCGTTGACAATTGCTAATCCATCTCCTTTCTCGCCCCTTTACCTCCAAGTTCCTGTGTGGAAACTTAATTGTCTGCTCTTCCTCAATAAAATGGTCATAGTTTTTGGACTGACTGTTTTGTAGGAACAAAAGGAGACCATATCTGCAAAAGCTTGTTAAGTGCTACTTTAAAACAAAGACAGAAATTTACAAATGCAGATATTTAAATCATATTTAAATAGATTGTAGGTAAGACAATACTTCAGAAATAGGAACTAGGAGAAAGTTTTTCAAAATGTAAAGAATTTAAAAAATTTAAAAGCTCACTTTATGGTATTTACTGTATATTAGTTGTATTTTTAATTATAATGACCCTTCTTTGTATAATGTTTATCTGAAGATCTAGACTTGAAGTTCTTGTTATTTCAAGGAAAGCAAATGTAATGTTTGCCAAATAAATAGACACAACAGTCTGTATACCATTTTATACTAAAAAAAAGACATTTTCTTTTCTTCCTGCCAAAAATTGACTAGCTCTTATATTAATCACGTTTGAATATCTGTAGTCAGTAATTATATATGTAAACTTTACTTTTTATTAACAATATGTTTATATCAACTACTTTGCAAAGCTGAACTTTAAAAGCAGTGTCCTTAATATATCCTCTCTCTCTTCATGTACAATACCACAAACATTAAGTATAGATTCTTTGAGTGATATAGTATTCCCTTTTTCAATACATTGGTTTACTATTACTCGTTATCAATACAATTATTAATAAAAAAGAAGCTTTCATTTCAACCTGCTTATCAGCCATCATTTTGTGTGAGTTGGTCTGCACCATAAATATTTTTAACGTTATCAGATTATGACAAAACACAATCCTTTATTATAAGTTTTCATCATCCTAGAAAAAAAAATTACTAAAAGCTTTCAAGTTAAAAATAAAAATTACCGGGGCCAGCACTGTGGCGCAGCAGTTAGGTGCGTGCTCTCTGCTTCAGGGGCCTAGGGTTCACAGGTTCAGATCCCGGGCGTGGACCAACGCACTGCTTGTCAAGCCATGCTGTGGCGGCATCCCATATAAAGTAGAGGAAGATGCGCACAGAAGTTAGCCCAGGGCCAATCTTCCTCAGCAAAAAAGAGAAGGATGGACATTGGATGTTAGTTCAGGACTGATCTTCCTCACAAAAATAAATAAATAAATAAATAAAATAAAAATTACCAATGGAACTTAGTATGAATGTAAATGTTAAACAAACCCACAAGTATATCTTACACTTTGAAAGTGGTTTTAAAGGTATATAAGGATTACTTTGATGTTCTCCTATTTCTTTAGGATAGAGTAAGAAGGAAAGGCATCTGTATCGCTACATGTTGTATTAAATTAATACCATTACCTGTGACGTTAAACACTTAATACCACTACCTGTGATATAAAATTCTTATCTCTAGCTGTGGCATTAAATGTTACCGACTACGGGTGCTACCACAAAAGTGTGCTTGCTGGCTCTAGCAACAGTTCATGCTGTTCCTAGAAATAACATTTCCTGGACTGCCAAAATAGCACATGGCCCAGTGATGGATAGGATGGACTTGACAATTAAGCCATCTGCTTGCTGGTTTCTCTGATTTCTCTGCTTCTTCCTCTGCTTTGCTGCACAGCTCAAGCATGGCTGCCATTTAGAAGGAAGATTAGACAAGGAGACTAATCTCTACCATATTTCCTGGATAATTTTAACCAATAACTTCCCAGGCTGACAGGGAAAGATTTGCACATGGTATCCTTTGCTAGGCCGCTAATGCTGGAGGATGTTAAATACATCTAAACAAGCTAATAACATAGAAAAACACTGGGCTGGGAATTCAGATAAAGATTCTTCTTGTAGGACAAAAACTAATGAGTCACTTAGATCCAGTTCTACTGACAAAATGTCTGTCTGCCTCATGGAGCAATTTCAAATCAACTACGACTAGAAGAAACAGCAAGATAACTCCTCCAATTTATTTTGTAGACTGAACTACACCAAAAAACAAACAAACAAAACCTAGAAAATATGTTTACTTTGTTATATTGACTTATTGAGAGTTAGCAATATGATGCTTGAAGATTGCATTTAATATATCTTATTTTCTCCCATGATGTGGAATTACTTAGCTGATTGATTATCTTTTTTTCTATTTTTAAAACATTTTTCTAGCCCACTGGCCTGTTCTCTGATTGTTTCCATGGCAAAGATTGACAGCCATTGATGCACTCTAGAGTAGTACCTATCAATCCATTGGAATTCAGTAATTTGGGGCTATGATTATGTATTGATTTAGAGATTAAGGTAAAATTACCACTTTCTCTTAGGTTTCTTTTTTGCCACTGGCAAAGGAAAAGTTCATGGGCTTTGGAAAAGCACTTTAGCTTTAGTTATTTTTGAAAATTCAAGAATATTTTGAAAATGTTCGTTTACTCTAAAGGCAATAACAGAGGTACTTATATTACACAGAACAAAAAATATTCCTGCACCTAGGAAATGATAGATTTGTAATGTAATCAAGCAAAAATCAATATTAAAGGTATCATTTTATAGATTAAATGCAAAAACAGAGATTCTGACTACTTACTATTACATAATGTGGAAAAATGGAAATGGCATATTCTTCATTTAGACCACGAACACTTAACAAGCACCTACTTTGTGTACAAAGTTACTCTAAGGTTGAGAGATACAAAAATAAATTGGACACAGATGCCTCTCCACACAAAGAACCTAGACACAGTCAAGCAGTAGAAATGAAATTGGTATAAGTACATTCAAAATGCAAGGTAGAAAAGGAGAATGTATAAATGCTAATCTGGAATTAGCATAACATATAGTCTATTTGATTAACTTTCTCCCGTGATTCAAAAGTCACATATATGAAATTCTCCTATTTTCTGCTCCAAATATGTAGTATGTCTCATTATTCACTTTAGGAGAGAAAATATATTCTGTAGAGTCTCTAAGATAAAGTTTGAGCCCTGAAATTAAAAGCTGTGGGAAGAGAAGCCTTGTTACATTGGCTGTGGTTAGATTATTCTCAGATTACATACCATTTCTTTTCAGCCAACCTTTATTATATTAAGAGAGTAGGTCCTGCATAAGGTGGAGATAACATGTAGTAATGAAGAACAGACATGTGTACATCACTTATAAAAACGTTTTTTTCCCTAAACAGTTCAACTACTATTTTTTGACTGTTGATTATCAAAAGATCTACAATAACAATTCATATTTATTCATAAATTCATGGACAGATTAAAAAATGAATGGTTAATCCAGAGAAGCTAGACATAACAGAGTGTTTGCTATATGATTCTCTTTTTATAAAGTTTAAAATCAGGCAAGTTCCTATGATATTAGATGTCATGATGGAGATCACACCTGGAGGAGAGCAGTGATTGGGAGGGGCGCTGACAGGGGTTTTCTAGGGTCCTGGTAATATTCTATTTTCTGATATGCTTATGGGGTGCATTCACTTTGTATACTTATGATTTGTGCCATTTTCCAGAAAAGGAAGAGAGAAGGAAACAAGCAAAACCCAAATGTTTCCAAAAATTTTTGCTAAACTAACACTGCAGGTCTTTAAAAGTAAATCATACTAAATTTAGAGTTTTAATGATTTAGCATACTTATGACCAAGTTTTATTACCTAAAGTCCTAAAAAGCAAAATGGGAAATAAAAATGCTAAGTTTTATGGTTATAAAAATCCACAAAGCAATAAACGCAGAGAATCATATATTTTGAGAAAAGAAAATATACTCCATATTTTTATAAAATGTGTGCAACAAACTTTTTTCAGAGACAATTGTAAATTTGGTAAGTAATGAAACTGCAAATTATGAAGAACCAAAATTTTTTTTAATTGTAGAGTAATATGGGAAAGATAATTGGACACCTTCGAAAGGTTTATGAATTTTCTAAATTCTTTCAGTCCTACAGAAGCTAGTAACTCCTTACGATGCTATTAATAGTTCACCAGGCCTGAAAAACTCTTAGTTAAGAATGAAATAATCCTAGTCACAAACTCTGTTCACAGGAAACAAACATGAGGGTATTTATAAATATCTGAGTGATTGAAAGTTTAATTTTGCATACAGATATTAGATGTCATGTTGAATAACAGTAAGTGTTATGTGAGGTAATTATTTATTAATAATATAGGAAAACTGAGGTATAATATAATCCTCAAAGAACAAATGCAACTTGTTTGTGATCATTGGTGTTAATTTCATTAAAAATTTTTATTTCCAAGTTAGAGCTAATTTGAGTGATCCAACCTTCTTTTTTTCACAGATGTTGAGCCTTAGACCCAAAAGTTCACATATTAGGTAAATACAAAATCAGATGTTTAACTTGAGTCTTCTAATGACTTGTCTAACACTCATATGTTTCCAAAGAGAAATGTTTTAAGATACTGAAATGAATGTATGTTATACCATGACTTTTCCTCTATTTATTATTCTAACTCAGGGGATTTAAAGGTTTTTGTGTTTGGTTCTGTTTTTTTAGCTCTCTGTTCAAATAAAGTCTGATTTGGCAGCCCGCTATGAACAGGGACAGGGTAGTTGTTTGTCCACCCATCTTAGGCAGCCCCTCGTGGTCCACCTTGAGCCTCTAGATCTCTTTAGAACATAGTTCAAAAACAAGTTTATTCTAAAAGTAATGGCTGGAATTCTAGTATTCTAAGGAAATAAACTGACCAGCAGTTATAACATAACTCTTTTAAATCACAAGGTCATAAACATGAGAAAGTGATTCACTAAATAGAGTTTGGTGTCCAAGAGTATGAATTAGTCTCCACAGAAACCAATTATTTTACATGACAACCAAGTACTTGTTTATGGGGCAAAATGTTGGTTGTTTCAAGACAATTGGAAATATTTACTTAATTATATTTTTAACTGTAATAAATGAGGTCCATCTGTCTCCTAAAAGTAGATTCTATGCTTTCCAAGTACCCGACGGTCTCCCAGCAGAACAGATATTACAGTAGGGGGACATTGCAGTTACTTCTATTTGAAATTGCACCTTTTATTCCTTGAACCACAACACTGAAATTCCATGTTTATCAACGATTTGAGTTTTACTAGGAAGATACTAGTCTACTGGATAGAGCTCTGATTTTTTATAAAGAAGCCCATTTAAAATTTGTGTTTGAGATCAGTACAACTTTAGATATGTCCAATTGAATTTAATCTGTTTTTTGTTACCTTCAGCATGGTATACCTCACATGTTCTTTATCAACAGGGAGTAAAACCTAGCTTACTGATGCCACAATTAGGACACAGTTCTTTGTTAAACAGATTTACAACAGATTCCAGAGTCTTTGGAAGGAAAATGGAATTAGACAATTTGATTTGTTACATACCATGGTGATATCTGGAGTAGATGCCATTAGCAATACATTCTAAATATTCAACTCAAGCAGATGGTGTGACATTTAGAGAAGGAAAGAGTATACTATTCCAGTGCATAACGTATAACAGTATTATGGTCTAATTAATCAGAAATAATGATAACTAATGATTAATCTGTTACACTTGAAAAGGGAAGCATTATATAAGTATGTACACCATCAACCCAAATGTTAGGCTCTTATTTAGATTCAATCTTCCTAAGTGCCACCTCTTTTGCTATATTGTTTTAATCCAGGTAGGTTGTTTGGTTCAATGTGCCACCCGATCCTGTTATTATCTTTTTTTTAAGTAAAGATTTGTCATGAAAAAAATTTGATTTGTTACTAGCAGTTTTCAGTAAACCTCTCACTAAAGTTATACAGGCTATTTTTAATATCCAAACTAAAGTAAAGAAAAACTCAAAAACTTGATTAAACTCGGAATTATACCAAAACAAGTTGACACCCAAAGAGTTAAATCCAGGTCGCAAATGCATCACAGATACGCACACTAAGTGTGTCCTTACAGGATTTCCAAAATACTTGCTAAGTCTTCTCAAAGTTCAGCAAATTCTAGAAAAGCTCCAATGCATACTTTGAAGCAATTTTCATGGACTCAGAAGACATCAAGACATATTAAAATTCTATATTAAAATACCATTATTTTATCTTGGTGAACTTCTGGGATTCATCTGATTCAAATATAAATAAGGTTGATAACACAAAGTTTTCCATTGTTGCAGAAAATGCTGAGTTATTATCTGGTAGACAAATTCTAAGACTTTGCACCTTTCTTTGTATTTTTATTCTAATTAGGTTTTAGAAGATTGTTTATTGTATCTATTTGGAGGAATGTGTTTCACGCTGTGTCCTTCATTAAAAAGATTAAGTACTTGATCAATCCTTAACCTCTTAGTGTGTCTCATTAGCTTGGTAATTTATTCATCAAAAATACACTCTGAGATGTGTTGGGATTGAAGAGCTGGTGGTGATCCAAGAAAGCATGCTGTGTAGTGCCATGAACCTCATTACTTAGAGTAATGTGTCTGCACAAGGAAAAGGAGTGGGATTTCTTTATAACACGAGAAGTATAGAAATGTTTCTATCTCTCTGCTACCAATCCAAATGAAATCTTTTGAGATTTGCCTATCTGTAAATCTTGTAGAGGTAAAAATGCTGTAGAGCTGTAGCATGTGGAGAGTTAAATTGATAGTAACCAAGAATTCTAGTAACTGAATCATCATTTTTTAATGGATTACTTTTATAGATTAAAGGAATATTAAAAAAAGAATAATTCTCAAGCTAGAAGAACTTCATTAAAACTGAAACCATCTTAAAATTTTTAATATATTGAATTGCCCCTCAAGTTGATAAAAGAGTTAGATACTTTACATGTGATCGTGTGTGTTACACACACACACACACAGATATATACATATATATACTTAATAATTAAGTTACACTATTTTGGGCCTCTTTAATCTGAGGGACCTTACATAGGAAATAAATATGTATCAAACACACACACACATTCACATATGTAATTTTATTTAAGTTGACAACTTTGAACTTCAATTATTCTGAGGGATTTATAATCAGGAATCTCAAATCCAAGGTTTCCTAATGATGAATCCAAATTAAACTCTTCTATCATAACTGCTATGTGGTCCTTAAAATGCTATTCAGCTCAGCAGCATTATCTTTTTAGTATGCAATTAATCTTTTCTTTTCCCATTTTAGTAGACACATGCCCATCTGCTACTCATCATTCTTACTGTTTAGCAAGGCAAGGGAAGTGTCTTCTCAGTGTTTCAAGCCTCACCTTGAATAAAACCTGAGAAACCCTGTGGATATACAATTAAAGAGAAGGGACAAACAGAAACAGAAGGAGAAGAGGAAGAAGAATGGAAGGCGTGTCAAAGACAGAAACCAAACAAGTAAAGAGATCCATTTTATTCAGGCTTTTACAATAGGGAGATACAAAAATCAGTGTCTGAGCAGCACAGTTTTGCCTTAGACTTTTATAGGGAGGAGCAGACAAGTTAAAGGTGGGGTGATTTATAGTTGGGATTTTTTTTTTCTTTCAGAGAAGTCTCAATCAGTTAGCTGAAATTGAAATGTTTATCCCTGTGTCTAGCTAGTTTCATGGGGGACAAACAGTTCTAATCTCAGCTATTCATTCATGAGACAAGGACTGGGAAGTAGGAGAGTCTATGTCTGGCTTTGTCAGCAGGTTCAGGCAAAAGGGGGAAAGGTCTGTGTTTGGCCTTGTCACAGGTAAGCAAGAGAGTCATCTGCAAATCTCCCAGGAATCACGAGAAAGGGTGGACAGCGAGTCTTATCTAATTCACGTGGGAAAGGGTGGTTCTTTGACATAAGCTATTTCCCATAAAACAAAAGAGGAATTTTGGATAACAAAAACTTGGGGGGGAGTTCTTAACCATCATTCTTTTCCAGAGCATGGGGCTAGGTAAGGTTCTATATTGTCAGCAGAAGGGTAAGAAAAAAGAAAGAAAAACACTCCCAGATTTCTATTTAGAAACATTGCATTTTTTCCCTATATTAAATTTGCTCAAAATTAACTTCATTTTACAAACTAAAGTTTTTTCTTCAAGTGTTTCCTTAAATATTTAAATTTCTATTAATTTTTAATCTGATTTTTTAATTTTAATTTGACCTTGAGTTTCTTTTTCATATTTTATATATAAATCCATTACACATCCTATAACCAGCAATACATTAAAAGCATCATGTTTCAACCTATTTATTTTCTTAAAATCCTTTTCTACGTGCAATCTAATTTACTATGGATATTTTATAATTAAAGCTAAATTAAACTTTTATTAACATGGGAAAATTTTAATCAACCAAATAGCCCAACACCTTCAACCAGCCTTCTGTTCAAGTGAAAAACTTTAGGCCCATAGAGCTTTCCTAAATTTATACACTTAGTTGTTTTGAGAGCCAGGACTAGAACTCAGATTGCCTGACTCCTACGGTGGTTCTCACTGCATTGCAACACTCTTATTATAGTCACCTTTTGGAAATGAATGGCAATGATCTCTTAACATGATCATTAGAACAGGTTAAACTAGAATAGACTGGGCATAAACTATCAAAAAGCTATTTGTAGTTAAAGGACTGAAGAGGAAAACAAAAGTCAGCAACACTGCTGAAAATATGCAAAAAAGAAAAAATACAATTAAATGTTGCAGTCAATGAAAAATAGTGACAAAAGAAGATCAAGCCAAAAGTTTTAGTGCTCTTAACAGATTAATATCAGCTTCAATGTCCTAAATGTTTGTTTTTAAAGTTCTTACACAAATCAGCCTAATATTGATAATTGCTCACCTAGAGTAACACAGTGGTCTCAGTCCAAGGTGAGGCAGCTTTGACAAGAGTTGGAAGGCAGCTAGAGTCGATCTAGTTCTCTTAACAGTTTTCCTAACCTAATGCCAATTTGTTTTCGAGTCAAGTAAAAGAAGGCCACAGGTGTTCTTGGCACATCAATTTCAGCTCAAGGGCAGCCTCTGGGTAATTTTCTAAAGCTGAGAGTCTGAGGCAAAGAAACTTGAATTCTTCATTTTCCTTACTTACAGGAAGTCATTCTTTTTTTTTTTTTTTTGAGGAAGATTGGCCCTGAGCTAACATCTGTTGCCAATCTCCCTCCTTTTTCCCTTTTATTTCCCCAAAGCCCCAGTAGATAGTTGTATGTCATGGTCATACATTCTTCTAGTTGCTTTATGTGGGGTGCTGCCTCAGCATGGCTTGACGAATGGTGCGTAGGTCAGCGCCCAGGATCTGAACCGGCAAACCCCAGGCCACACCGCCAAGCAGAGTGAGTAAACTTAACCGATATGCCACCGGGCTGTCCCAAGGAAATCATTCTTATGGCAAGATCATATCTAGTCAAAAGCAAAAAACCAAAATCAATCACAAATACCAGAGTTCTCAAGATTATGCTCCTTATCATTGAATTTGTTATTCCCTCTCTCACAGGTTTTCTAGAAGTCAAGACATTCAAGAAAAAGAAGAAATATTGTTAAAAAATCAGTGTATAGAAACATGAAATATCAGTATGGCTAGTAGAAATGGAAAATTATTTAGATTATTTGATGGTGTAGGCATCACATTTTCATGTAAATGATAAGATTAGGCTTTTGTTTCCTTTCTTATTAAATGGACTATTGCTAAATAACTTCCAACTTCCCTACAGCAGTGACTTATTAGAAAGAAAAAAATAAAGTTCAACTGAGAACTGAAATCACCATACTTTCCTGTTATTAATAGATTAGTTCCATGCTAGTCTATTCTGGAACAAAACATAAACACCTGATTTTGTGCTACACAATCTAAGCAACACAGGGATCAGGTAAAAATAGCCTAGCTACTTTCTCAAGAAATACTTGTTCAACAGTGACTTACTAGCATAGCTTACACATTAGTATGCACTTGAAGACTTTCTTCTCGCTATGCCTGCCAGTCCAAAGCCACCATGTCACAAACTTTGCCATGCTCAACCTACATCAAACTCTGCAATATCCACTCTAAAATCACCCAGCCCAGATACTAAACCCCTTAAAAGTATTCAGCCAAGGCCCTAACCATGATAAATATCCTCTCCAGAGTTCTCACTTCTGAAATACTACAAAGACGCTGTCAAGGGAGTGTTCACCCTTACTGTACTATGTCTAACTAACTTAGCATTTTTGCATCAACAGATTTTCCTGGGGATATTTTTGGAGAGTTATCAGTCAACCCAGCAGTACTATTTACCACACTTAATATATCTGAACCTCAAGTTCTCACATGAAATTGTGTATTATGATCATTCTTTGAACAGATAACTCATGGCTTTGCACATTTTAAACAATGATTAAAGTATTTTCAATTAAAAAATTGCAAGAGTTTACAAACTTTTAAAAAAGTTACGTAAGTTTATAAATTCCTGGTTTGTGCTTTCATTAAAAACAAGTTCAGAATATCAAATTAATTTGTATTTCAGAATCATGATCAAGAAGCAGTTCATAATATGATGGTAACATTTATTTTTCTTTATTTTTACTGGCTTTAAAAAAATTGTTATCTACTTGAAAGAGTGCTTTCTCCTATGTACAATAAATTAATTGCAAAAATTTTCCCAGCTGGAATTTTTACTATCTTAGGGATGTTTCCATATATCCAATTGAAGAAAGTCAAATGAAAACTATAGCCAACAATGAAAGAAACTGAATTGCTCATCAATGGATATGTTCAAGCCAACCTCAGACAGCAGCTGTTAGGTATGTTATAGAAGGGATCAAGAATCCATTGGAATGTAAGCCTCACAAGAGCAAAGGCTTAGTCTGTTTTATTCACTAATGTGTCCCAAATGTCTAGACTAATACTTGCCATATAGCTGAAAAAATACTTGGAGAATAAATGAATAAATCAGCCAGAAACTTAAACTAGATAATATTTAAATTTTAAGAATCTGCACATAAGATAGCTCTATGTGTCCCTCCCTTGGGTCCTAGGCTTTATCGAGTCCTGGTCTGGCCTTGCTCTAGCCACACCCCTTCTCACAGGATGAGAAGTCCTCAGGCCTAAGGGATGAACTTACAAGAGCTCAAGACACTCCCTCTGAGAGCACACTGGAGATTCCATACCCAAGTAAAGTAGTTCCTAGCTCACTTTTAGGAGCTGCAGGGCCTTTTCCTCTGAGACACATGTGACAGGGACAGATGTGAAGCCTGAAGAATGTCTGGCCAAGGAATAGCTCTTTGTGTGGTTAAAGACCACCGTCTCTGTACTTGCAGGATGTGGTATCCACTCTCACATGCATGAGGCCCCTCAGAGTACAAGTGTGGGCAGATTGAGATAAGAAGGGGTGGGCTGTGGGCTGGAGGCTGAGGGTCTGGAGCTGGCTTTGCCTATGTCACCAGGTACGAGCACTAAACTTCAAGGAATCTGAAAAAATTCTAAATTGGACCTGGCTTCCCAGGACATTATAGAGGAATGTTTATCAAAGGAGGATGTGAAACATATTTTATTTAACAAATAGTTAGCTTAATTTATCACTTTCAAGTATTTAGACACAGGGCACGTGCATCTTCTTGAATGTTGGGGGTGGGCCTGCGCCTGACACTCATATCTTTAATTCCCCCTGATGATGGAGGCATCAGAAAACACCAGGTGGAAACTCAGTTAGATGAGTTTAACCGCACATGGGTTTGGACAAATACTCTTGTTTTCCTTCCATAGGTCTTTTTGGGTCCTTCGTGCCTAACAGACAAGACCTTAGGCACCACAATCAGGGGTGGTTGGGGCAGAGCTACCAACAGCCTTCAGAGTGCTGATTCACTTGGATGAGACTGTTGAAGCTACAGATTCCCAGAGACCACCTCAGAGATTCTGATTCATTATGTGCACATGGGGTGGAAGTGAAGGAGGTGGAGTGTGCTCACTTTTAGCATGTATCCCAGATCATTCTGATGCTTGTGGCTTGTGGATCACATTTTGAGAAACACAATTGTAGGGAAAGTAATACATGGTGATACTTCACTTGCTTTTAGTTTGGGCCTTAGGCAAGAGGATGGATCACAAATATTCTTGAGGCTAACATATGGCCTAATCCAGTTCTCCAGTGTGAGACACCACATCAGAATTGGAAGGCAAATCTTTAGTCAAAATGAAGTGTGTACTTTATTGTCTGAAAAGTCATCTTTGGTCATTTTGGGGGTGGATAACCCACAGCAGCCTCCCTTTCCCCCTTACTTACTGACTATAGAGTATTAAGAAGTAGAGGGTCAATATCAGAGGGTAGGATTTGGGAAGGAGGAAAGAGACATAGCTCTTGAGTATGAAGGAGGAGATGCTAAACCCTGAGCTAATATTGAACAGGTAACATTTTCGTGGATTGTTCCCTTTGTCTTTAGTTTCTCTTGGTTAAAACAATAACAATAATGAACAAGTAGGTTCAAAACTATAGAATCTGCATGCTTCTAAAGTTTGCTATTTTTACTCTTCAATCCTATGTTTTTCAAGCCAAATCATTCCATTCAGAGGTATATCAAGGTTTGAAAATCATGGTGAGAGAGCCTGGGGAGGGAGGTGGTGGATCTGAGTCTTTAGTTAGTGAGGGAAAATTATATAAGAATGACTCTACCCTTTAACTTTTTCCTCTCCTCTTTTACACGTACGGATTTCCCCAATTCTGTGCTAACGTAAATTTTTACAAAAGTATGCTATTTGAAAATGTGGTCATAGTGATCAACTTATGCTTGGCACACTTCCTGGTCATTTTTCTAATTTCATCCCTTTATATTTTTCCTGTCTAAAAGTTTACTAGTCAAGGATACACAGTGACACACTTTCAAAACACTTCTCGTGGTGTAGCTTGTGAATTTCATTGGTAAGGCCAAAGTGCTTCTCTTTCTGAGTGTTTCATGGTACAATAGCACACATCTCCTCTCCTCCCTCCAGCACCGTTTTATTAAGAACTTCTCAGGATTCCACAACACACCTTTCTCCCCAACAAATGGCAGGGACCAAGTGAAAACATCCATGAAGTTTGGAAGCCCGTATGGGTGAGGAGAAGTGGTTCATTTAGAGTTTCTAAAAATTTCCAAGTTTGTATATCCTCTTTCAGAAACATTGAAGAATATGGAACCCTCAGAATATCAACACATGATTCTCCATTCTCCAAAATCACTTAACCTCTTCCTATTTGCTGGTCAAGTCTTAGTCATATTTGACTCTTAACCTAGATGGTAACCTAAACTTTCCTGAGGTCTTGATCCCAGTATTAATAATGAAATCTTATGGAATGTTTTTGCTTAAGTGAACTTGGATTTTTCTTCCCATAAAAAAATAACATCACCTGACACAGTGTTGAGTACTTAGATATTCAAATATTGAGTAGATTCAGACTGAATTTGTGTAATTTGAAAGAATTTATAGAGTTATATCCTTCATTCCATATAAGGTGCTCACAAATCTCTAAAACGCTCACATCTTTTAAAGGTAAGTCATAGCGCTTCCTATTTTCAGCATCTGGAAGAAAAATAAAAACTCATTATGCTTTAGTGACACAAAAAGTGTGCTCATGGTGTCTGCACACTGTATTATATCCTTTAATCTGCTTTGGAGAATCTCATTAATTGGCATACAAATGCTATATTAGCATACTTACCAATCACATGGATGTCATGGTTTCTAATTCATGTTATATAACCAATACCTTAATTTAGGAATGTGAACATCTTAGGAAAAATAGAAATGCATACTTGCAATTAGTAATCTACAAATCAATTGTTACTGTTTTCAAGATTTTTAAGTATTGTATCTTTTAACTACTTATTTCTAGTGTCAAGAAATTAATAAGAATATCAAAAATTCCTATTTAGCAGACTCATGTTTCTAATACATAGTAGAATAGAATCCTCATTGGTAATATCTCTGACTTAGAGAAAGTTTCCATTTGAAGATAGATATAATCGACTTGAGAATATGAACATGAGATGGAGTTTCTTACCAAGGTCCTAAAGTTATTCATTCCAATAATTTAAAATGCTCATTTCTAACAGGCATAATTAACATTGAATGTGGGAATATTTATTCTGGAATCATTGGCTTAAAATACTTTTGAGTAAGTGAGATTTGTTCAAGCCTAGAGGAATATTTTGGATTCTGAAAATAATTCAGGTAGCACGATCTGTCTAACCTATTTAACACCGCTGGGACTGAAGTAAAACCTAAAGAGAGGCACACATACCATCAGCAGCACACAATCTAGGATTTTCCAAATGTAAGATGACTATTTCAGCAGCATACAATTTCTAGTTCATAAGGCAAAATTCAAGGAATCTCTTTGGATCTGTGAAGCAATGTACTGTCAGTGATGTAGGACAAGGATGAGTCTACTTGTTTCAAGTCTCTGATTAAACCAACTGTTCATAACACTCTAAATAATTGACTTACAAAGATGGTATTATTAGAACCTAAGTATTTCCATTTATTGTCAAGGACATTATTTCACTCAGAAATCTGATAGTAAGGATAAAAAGAACCTTAAAGTTTGACACAGAAAATTATAGTAGGAACTTGGCTTGGGTTTCCATTAATGATTAGGCTATTCTAACATTGTTCTTGAAATAAAACAAAACTATGTGCTTTGGTAAACAGCCAATGTTTCCAGCAATCCTTCAATACTGCCATACACAATTTATTCTGTTGCAGGTGGCACATATTTAGATCTGACTTTAAGAGGTGTAATATGATTAAGGAAACAAAAATCACTCTAATTTTTGCATCAAATCTAGTTTTCCTTAAGAAGTGACCGAGTTTTTTAAAGCTGCTCTAAGCAGCTGAAGGCTATCCATATTGATGATGTGTATAAATAGGTTCCAAAATCTTTTTCCATCAGGATGCTCTAAGAGCTTTAGCAGTCAATAAAGCAACAAGTGGAAAAGTGCTATAAGTTATTAAAAATTTTTGTTCCTACATAGCTATTAAATTAAATTGATATTCAGTTCACTGCTCACAATTTAATCCAAAACGTTATTCATTTTATGAGATACTATGAACAGTTTTCATTTGACTTTCATCCTTCACCCCTTTGATAATAGTAAAATGTAGTTATGTTGTTTTCTATTTTCCTAAGGTCAAATCTGTAATGTCCTTCTAAATGAGGCTTGTTAGAATCAATAGCCTCTTTTATGCTCCAAAATCTTTTTTTTTTTTTAAGTTATTTATTTATTTATTTTGTGAGGAAGATCAACCCTGAGCTAACATCCATACCAATCCTCCTCTTTTTGCTGAGGAAGACCGGCCCTGAGCTAACATCCATGCCCATCTTCCTCTGCTTTATGTGGGATGCCACCACAGCATGGCCTGACAAGTGGTGCCTCGGTGCGTACCTGGCGTCTGAACCCCGGCCGCCAGCAGCAGAGCGCGCACACTTAACCGCTAAGCCATGAGGCCGGCCCCATATGCTCCTAAATCTTTTAGAAAAAAATTCAATTTTATAAACGTTAAATTATAACAAAATAACACTTACAAATTTATAGTGAAATAAAGGGGATTTATTTTAAGCATGCATTAGACTTCCAAGAAGTTAATTTCTTACTGCATACAGTTAGTAGTTTCTTACAACAGATTCATAAACATATTTACTTTTCAAATCAAACACCAGATCTGTGTTGATGTCCTGATTCCTCTGGTATAGCTCAGAGACATCTTGTGCTTAGAGACTAGCAGTGATGGGCAACTATTGGTGCTATAACACCACATTTACTAAAATAGTTGTCCATGCCTTAACCTTCGTTGATGGAAAACCACTACCAAATTTATTAAAGCATTTTGTGTTATGTGATTTTAATAGAACACTTTTAGGCTAGGAAATTCTGTATCTGCAGGACTTACCCCCTCAATTCATTCAGCTCTCTGCTTAGTTGTCAGCTTATCAGAGAGGATTCCTTAGCATCTGATCTAAAATAGCATCTATTCACTCCCATCTCCACCAGTATCCATCCACTGACCTGCTTTATGTTTCCCTATAGCACTTATTACCACCCAAACTATTATCTTTTTATTTGTTCACTTCTTTCTTTCTCAACTAGAATGAAAGCTCCATGAGAACTGTCTCCAGAAATTACCTATTTTCTGCACTTCTGTATCCCCAAATTATATAACATTGTAAAGTATGTAGAGAGTACTCAATAAATATTTGTTGGATAAATGAATGCAGAAGCTCTATGAAATATTTTTTTATGTTTTGGGTTTTTGTTTCTCAGTAAGAAAAACAAGAGGAGTTAGCCACATAAAAGTTAACCTTCTATTTTGGAAGTAGGTGATCTTATCTTATCTTAGTGAGCTGTCTATCCCCAATATTGATTGGTTATGTCTCAAAAGTCTCCCTGAAAATGACAGGGAGATTTTGACTACAAATGACTGAAGTGTTAAAAAATGCAGATATCCTAACATTATATTGCCAGTTCACATTCCCTGATTCAGTTATGTTTAAAATATGTTATTGCATCTGAAAATATCAAAAGAAGTAATTGTGGCATATACTCTAGTGGATGAGTTTGGTGGGCTGCCCTGATTCTCCTTACCAGAGGGTGTTCTAGTCCCCCAGCTGCTGTGCATTTTGGCTGACAACAGGTCAGATACTTCTTCAGAAAATTGCACTCTGCCAAACAGAATCTCAAGAGATTTCTCCCTCCCCCTCAAATCAGCCAATGACTGACGGACAGGGAATCCAAAAGTTGGTCCTCCTTGCCTCAAGGTGGGCCTATCGCTGCTCTGTAATTTGGTCTCTAGTGTCCCTTATAGAATAAGACTAAACCTAGTCTCCTGCTGAGACCACATTCTTGCTTGTTGTTTTTTCCTCTGCCGTGTCCTGCTGTCCTCACTCCCTGTCTCCTGAGTAGCCCCTAATAAATAAATCACCAGAACAAGAATCATATGGAAAACCTGACCTGAACCTCCATAGTCTCAACATTTTTGACTTAAGTCCCTTGTTTCTTGGTCTAAAGTTTATATGTTCTCTTGATTTTTTAAGTCCTCCTATGATCAGAACTGATTCAAAGCATATGGTGGACTTATATCTATAGGCTAAATACACATGGACAATGAATCAGGCCTGCTGTTGAATCTAGGATAGTTAGTGTAGTGCTATACACCCATAATTAACTAAAACTTACCCAAGGATGTCTTCTATGATGCAAAAAGTGTATTATCTAGATTTCTAGTAAATTGGTGCAACACTTGGACCCATATAAAATTATATCGGTATTTTAACTAGCACTTCATCAGAGAATACATTATTTAATCTGTAAATTTCCTTTATTCAGTTTGTTTTAATGATCAACCAGTTGGAATACAGATTTCTAGTGCTGTAAACCACTGGAGCAGTGCCCTGAGGCCCTTTGTCCCTGCACCTTCTGTATACCATACAATTCTTGTGGCCATGTGAATACTCAGGCAGGAATTCAGGTGTGGCAAACCCCTGCACACATTCCTGGGCTTAATTCTGGTGGACTTTCGAGGATAATTACTTAAGGTTAGTGCATATTAGATTGCTATATATTAGAATCCCTAGGGGAACATCTCAAAAATAAAAATGCCTGAGTCCACCACAAAAATTTCTGATACGATTTTTCTAGATTGTGGCTTAAGCATCAGTATTTTTTGAAAGTCCCACAAATGATTCTAATTGTGCATCCACAGTTGAGATTCACTTCGTAGGATGTTTTTCCAGTCAAAAAGTGTGCATGCCAAGTTCCTACAGAACACTGAGGTTAGCCCTTCTTAGATGGGTAGACCTTTGTCCATTTAACCTTATCTGGTGATATTCTGCAGTGTGTATTTAAGGTTGTCCAGAATTTCCTCTTTTTCTACAGTAGTGATTCTCAACCAGGGGCTTTATGCCCCCCAGGGGACATTTTACAACTTCTGGAAACATTTTTGATTTCCACAGCTGATATCTAAAGGGTAAGGGCCAGAGATTCTGGTAAACATCCTACAGTGCACAGGACAGACTCCTTACACCAAACAAAGAATTATTTATCCCGAAATATCAGTAGTGCCAAGGTTGAGAAATTCTGATTTACACAAAACATTTATTTCAGAGGTTTATCTTTAAATTCAAGATCTTTCTTAAGGCACTATAAATATCAAAGTAATTCAAATAAAAGGCATCCCAACACTACTAAAACAGATGACACTAATCTAGCAACAATTTAATTAGGCATTCGATTCTTTTCATGAAATTTAAATTTCTGTGCAACGACTGATGTTTCTATAAGAAGCATACTTTGAAGAGTCCCTAGTTTGAGCGAAAAACAATGTTCGGATCCCTCAAACTCTCTGGAGTATACTTCTATTCAGGAGCATCTCTTTGATTTGATTCAAGATAGAAAGAGTAAAAACCACTTAAAATGAATCCTAGATAGAAAGTTACCAACATAAGAGTCTTCAACATGCCCTCAAATAATCTTTAAAGCAGATAATATGTTCAGGTTCCAGCAGGAAATCAATCCCTTCATTATTATAGTAGTGAATTTACACTGCCCATTGTTGTCTAACTCTTCTAGTCTTCCCCCAAGAGACCAGGTCTCAATATATATGTAATTTACGTCTCCCTGCACCCTTTCCCTTGCAGAACTCTGCTCATCCAACTCTATGTGTTTGTAGTGAGGCTTTTAAAGAACCGACTTCTACCCTGCTTCCGCCTCCCAACCACCAGCCCAGAAGTAGACACCTGGCCCCAGCTGGACTTACGTTTACCTCACAGACATTGTGAATGAAGACTCCTGGAGCAAAAGCCACAGACATCTGAAGACCTCCCCTAGGGAACCAGGTCTCACATGTCCCCACAAGTTCCTGTCCCTCTTCTTCATTCCCAATTCCTCTGATTAATACCATCTTTCCAATAAAACATATTTTCATGTTAACAGGAATCAAAGTCCTAGTGGATTTTAACCTTGCTTTCAGGAGAAAAAAATTTTCATGTAGTGTTTATGTACCACTTACCAGCTGTGTGACCTTGGACTTGTTATTTACTTCCTCTATGCCTCAATTTTCTCATCTGTAAAGTGAGAATAATAATTATAACTACTTCATAATGCTGCTGTGAAATAGTCCATGTAAAGTACTTCAAAAATCCTGGCATACAGTAAGCAAATAATTTTTATCATCATCATCATTATATGAATAATATGTAATTTTCTATGTATTTTGAAACTAGCTTTTTAATAGAGTTATCCTATTAACTGAAGTATTTTGGGAGTTAATCCTTTTGGAGTTTATAAGTAGAAAATCATATTGTGTTCCAATTACAATAATTTAATTCCCTTCTTTTCTTACATGTCTTACATTTTTCTTGTCTTAATGAATTTTTGGAGAGTTTTAATATTCAGAACTTTTACCAATTTTTAAAATTATTTTTGCTTAGTTCTTTGTGAAATCTAAATTAAATTTAAAGTCTAAAATTTTGAGTTTTCTTTAAACTCTTTAAACTTTTGTTTTTGTGAGAAAGATCAGCCCTGAGCTAACATCCATGCCAATCCTCTTCTTTTTGATGAGGAAGACTGGCCCTGGGCTAACATCTGTGCCTATCTCCTCCATTTGATATGGGATGCCACCACAGAGTGGCCTGACACGCAGTGCCTCGGTGCGTGCCCGGGATCCAAACCCTGGCCGCCAGCAGTGGAGCGTGCGCACTTAACTACTACACCACGGGGCCAGCACCTAAATTTTTTAATGATCGTTATCATTTGTCGATTATGGCTTCTTTCCCATATATTCTGACCTTCCCCACACCATGGAAATTATATTAAATGCATAGCCCATCTCTCAATCTGCCCCTTGGATCTGTTGGGTTTTTTAAATTTGTATCCTTTTCTTCCTTGTTCTAAATTGTCTGAGGTTCATCTTCTAATCCAGTGAGTTTTGTGTAGTGTGCAGTTGAATTCTCCACTAAGATTTTATTTTGAAAATTGTGTTCATGCATTCTTTCCTGATAGATGATTGTTCATGTTTCAATGATTGTTTCATTTTCATACATGTGATGTCCCTAACAGTCAGTGGAAAGTCAGGACATTCACCATTGCCCAGTGGTAATGAGGCCACACTCCCAAGGTTATCAGTGAAGGCCATGTGGGGAGCAGTAACAGGGCACCCTAACCCCTCTCAGTCTGGAAGACAGCAGCAGCAACCAATGGGGAGCCAGAACTAATAAGGAGACCCTCCCTATCTCTGGTGTCAACAAATACCAATTAGGGATTCTGCATTTGTGCTCTCCCTTACCTTCAGCCTTCTTCTGCAAGAATGGAGTAAGAGAAAGCCAAATAAAATAAAATATTTAAGTAAAATCAAGAGTCTAATTACATATTACCAAAAATATCCAGGTTTTAATAGAAAATCACTTGTCATACCAAGAACCAAAAAGATCTCACAGGAAGATCTCAAACAATTACCAATACCAGGAAATAGGGGATATCACTATAGTCTCTGCAGACATCAAAAAAGAAATAAGGCAATACTATGGACAATTTTATACACATAAATTGGACAATTTAGATGAAATGCATCAATGCCTCAAAAGAGCAACCAAAACTCACCCAATATGAAGCAGATGATTTGAATAGATCTATAACTATTATGGAAATTGAACTCATAAATTAAGAGCTCCAAAAAAAGAAATCAAGCCCAGATGGCTTCACTAGAGAATACTACCAAATGTTTAAAGAAGAAAGACTGAATACTTTCCACCTCAGAACAGAAATACTGCAATGATGTCTACTTTCACTAATCTTATTCAATGTAGTAATGAAAGATTTTGCAAAGTAGGAAAAATAAACCAAGACATATTGATCAGAAAAAAAAAGTCCCTATTTGCATATAACATGACTATCTATGTAAAAATTTCTAAGAAATCTAAGAAAAAAAATCCTAGAATTGGGGCTGGCCTGGAGGCGTAGGGGTTAAGTTCACGTGTTCTGCTTCGACTGCCCGGGGTTCACAGGTTCAGATCCTTGGCACAGACCTATGCACCACTTATCAAGCCATGCTGTGGCAGGCGTCTGACATACAAAGTAGAGGAAGCTAGGCACGGATGTTAGCCCAGGGCCTATATTCCTCAGCAAAAAGAGGAGTATTGGCAACAGATGTTAACTCAGGGCTAGTCTTCCTCATAAAAAAATAATCCTAAAATTAATAACCGAATTCAGCAATGTCACAGAATACAAAATCAACATAAAAATCAAGTATGTATCTATATACTAGCAACGATCATGAGAACGTGAAAATTAAAATACAATGTCATTTATAATCTCTGAAAAAAAGAGAAATAAATGTAAATCTAACAAAATGTGTATAGGACTTGTATGCTAAAAACCATAAAATATTGATGAAAAAATTAAAGATAACCTAAATAAATGGAGAGATACACTGCGTTTTCAAGGATTAGAAACTCAGCACAGTAAAGATATCACTTCTCCACAAATTGATATGCATGTTTCAAAAAATTCCTATTAATATCCCAGCAATTTTTTTGTAGATGTAGACAAGATTATTCTAAAATGTAATGCATAGGCAAATGAAATAGGATACCTAAAACAATTCTGTAAAAGAATAATTATGGGAGAAATCTACCTAATTTCCAAACTCCTAATATAGCTGCAGTATTCAAGACTGAGTGGTATTGATGAAGGATAGATAGAGATCAACAGAACAGAATAGAGAATCTAGAAATAAGACTCACAGAAATATGCCCAACTGATTTTTAACAAAAGTGTAAAATTAATTTAATAGAGGAAGAATAGCCTTTTCAACAAATGGCATGAAGACATTTGGACTTCCTCAGGGGGAAAAAAATGAACTTTGATCTCATAAAAAAGTTAACTCAAAATGCAACTCATAAAGCTATAAAACTTACAAAAAGAATGTAGGGGAAAATCATAGGGATCTAGGGTTAGAGAGTTCTTATATTTGACAGCAAAAATATGATCCATAAAATAAAAAATTAATAAATTAGACTTCATTAAAGTTAAAATCTTTTCTTCCACAAAAGACCTTGTAAAGAGGATGCAAAGACAAAGTACAGAGTGAGAGAAGATATCTGCAAACCACATATCCAACATAGGACTAGTATCTAGACCATATAAAGAACTCTCAAAACCCAAGAGTAGGATTGCTGGGAAGATAGAGGCATAGGAGTTCTCTGAACTCACCTCCTCTCATGGACACAACAAATTTACAACTACCCTTGGAACAATTACCCCTGAGAGAGAACTGGAAACTAGATAAAAAGAACCCCCACAACAAGGGACAGTGCTGACTGAGGTGGAAGAGGCAGAAATACCTTTCTGGACAATTCTAGCCCTGGCACTTCATGGCTGGGGGCAATCTTAAGGTACAAAGCTTTCCCTTGAGGAGCAGGGGATTGAGCAGGAGAGCTATGCCACAATAAGAAGCTCAGCACAAATGAGACCAGTGTCATAATATCTGGCTTTGCTGGCTATTAACAACAACAAATGGGAATATCCCCAGAAAATCTATGGAACGTAAGAGAAAGGGAATTTTCCCTACCATCCAATGCCTGAAACAACTGTGTGCTGCCACGCCAGGGACTGGCCCCACCCAACTACACTACTGAAAGAGTTGACAACAGCCTTGCAGGCTGGAGGCGTACAGCAATTGTGAGCTCTGAGCTCACCAACTAGCCATGCTGGGAGCCTACTCATTTAACAGAAAAACTGCAACAGCAATGTGTGATTATACCTTGCAGCCAACTGTGCTGGGGCTCCCCACATCCGATATAGTGAAAGCAGGGGCCATAGCAGCCACACACAACTGAGCCCTACAACAAGTCAGCCAGGGGGACAGCCTGATCAGGAAAAGGAAAAAAAAGTTAAAAAGAACAAGGGCAGTCTAGCACTAACAACACTATTATAGGTGTCCCAGAAGGAAAAGAGAAAGACAAAGAGACAGACAATCTATTCATAGAAATAATAGATGAAAACTTCCTAACCTAATGAAAGAAACAGACATCAAGGTACATGAAGCACAGAGAGCACCAAACAAGATGAACCCAAAGACCTCGACACCAAGACAGATTATAATTAAAATGTCAAGAACTAAAGAAAAAAAGAGAATCCTAAAAGCTGCAAGAGAAAGGCAACAAATTACATACAAAGGAAAGCCCATAAGGCTATCAGCTGATTCTCAGCTGAAACCTTACAGGCTAGAAGGGAGTGGCATGATATATTTAAAGTGCTGAAAGGAAAAAAACCTACAGCCAAGAATACTCTACCCAGCAAGATTATCATTCAGAATGGAAGGAGAGATAAAGAGTTTCCCAGACAAGAAAAACTAAAAGAGTTTATCACCAAGAAACTAGCCTTACAAGAAATTCTAAAGGGACTTATTTAAGTGGAAAAGCAAAGGCCACAAATAAGAATAAGAAAATTGTCAAAAAAAATATAATAAAATCACTGGTGAAGGCAAATATATGGCAAAGTAAGCAGATCAACCACCTATGAAGTCAATATGAAGGTCAAAAGACTAAAGTACTAAAATTATCTATTTCCATGATAAAAGATTAACAGAAATGCACACACAAAAAAGAGGTAAAATATGATATAAAAACATAAAATGTGTGCAGAGAGGAGTAACAGGGTAGAGCTTTTAGCAAGAGGTCAAACATAAGATAACATCAACTTAATATAGATTGCTATTTACATGGGTTATTATATATGAATCTCATGGTAATCACAAACCAGAAACCTACAATAAATACACAAAAAATTAAGAGAAAGGAAGGCAAACATAATACTGAAGAAAGCCATCAAACCATAAGGGAAGAGAGCAAGAGAAGAAGAAAGGAAAGGAGAAGAACTACTAAAACACCCAGAAAAAAAGTAACAAAATGGCAGTAAGTACATACTTATCAATAGCTACTTTAAATGTCTATGGTCTAAATGCTCCAATCAGAAGACACATGGTAGCTGACTGGATAAAATAAAAGACCCACATATATGCTGCATACAAGAGACATACTTCAGATCTAAAGACACTCACAAACTGAAAGTGAAGGGATGGAAAAAGATACTCCATGCAATTGGCAATGAAAAGAAATCTGGGGTAGCAATAGTTATATCAGACAAAATAGACTTTAAAACAAAAACTGTAAAAAGAGACAAAAAAGGGCATTACATAATGATAAAGTGAAGAATCCAACAAGAGGACATAACACTTGTAAATATTTGTGCACCCGAAATAGAAGCACCTAAGTATAGAAAGCAATTATTAGCAGACATAAAAGGAGAAATAGACAGTAATACAATAAGAGCAGGGGACTTTAACATTCCACTTACACCAATGGATAAATCATCCAAACAGAATATCAATAAGGAAACATTGGCCTTAAATGACACATTAGACCAGATGGACTTAGTAGATATATACAGAACATTCCATCCAAAAATCACAGAAGACACATTCTTTTCAAATGAACATGGATCATTCTCCAGGATTGATCACATATTAGGCCACAAAACAAGCATCCATAAATTTGAGAAGATTGAAATAATACCAAGCATCTTTTCTGACCAAAATGTTATGAAACTAGAAATCAACTACAGGAAGAAAACCAGAAAAGTCACAATTACATAGAGATTAAACAAAATGCTACTGAACAACTATAGGGTCAATGAAGAAATCAAAGGAGAAATTAAAAAATACCTGGAGACAAACGAAAATGAAAATATGGCATGCCAAAATTTATGGGATACAGCAAAAGCAGTTCTAAAAGGGACGTTTATAGCAATACAGGCTTACCTCAACAAAAAGAAAAATCTCAAATAAACAATTTAACAGTGCACCTAAAGGAACAAGAAAAAGAAGAACAAACAAGGCCCAAAATCAGTAGAAGCAAGGAAATAATAAAATTCAGAGCAGAAAAAAATGAAATAGAGACTAAAAAAAATAGAAAAAATAAATGAAACTAAGAGCTGGTTCTTTGAAAAGATAAATAAAAGTGACAAACCTTTAGCTAGGCTCACCAAGAACAAAGGAGAGAAGGCTCAAATAAAATGAAAAATGAAAGAGGAGAAATTACAATGGACCCTCAGAAATATAAAAGATTATATGAGAATAATATGAAAAACTATAAACCAACAAATTGGATAATCTAGAAAAAAATGGATAAATTCTTAAAATAGTACAACCTTCCAAAACTGAATCAAGAAGAAATAGAGAACTGGAATATACCAATCAGCAGTAAGGAAGCTCAAATAGTAATTAAAAACCTCCTAAAAAATAAAAGTCCAGGAGCAGATGGTTTCCCTGGAGAATTCTACCAAACATTCAAAGAAGACTTAACATCTATTCTTCTCACACTCTTCCATAAAATTGAAGAGGAGGGGAAGCTTCCTAACTCATTCTATGAGGCTGACACTATCCTGATACGAAAACCAGACAAAGACAGCACAAAAAAGAAAATTACAGGCCAATATCACTGATCAACATTGATGCAAAAATCCTCAACAAAATACTAGCAAATCAAATACAATAATATATTACAAAGGTCATACAACATGATTAAGTGGGATTCATTCCAGGGATACAGGGATGGTTCATCATCTACAAATCAATCAACAAGATATACCACATTAGCAGAATGAAGTGTAAAAATCACATGATCATCTCAATAGAAGCAGAGAAAGCATTTGACAAGATACAGCATTGATTTACGATTAAAAACTGTGACTAAAATGGGTATAAAAGGAAAGTACCTCAACATAATAAAGGGCATATATGACAAACCCACAGCTGATATCATACTCAATGGAGAAAACTGAAAGTTATCCCTTTAAGAACAGGAACCAGACAAGGATGCCCATTTTCACCGCTCATTTAACATAGTATTTGAAGTTCTAACCAGAGCAATCAGGCAAGAAAAAGAAATAAAAGGGATCCAAATTAGAAAGGAAGAAGTGAAACTGTCACTATTTGCAGATGACACGATTTTATATATAGAAAACCCTAAAGAATCCACCAAAAAACTTTTAGAAATAATAAATGAATACAGTAAAGTTGCAGGACGCAAAATCAACAAACAAAAATCAGTTGTGTTTCTATACACTAACAATGAAGTAGCAGAAAGAAAAATTAAGTATACAATCCCATTTACAACTACAACAAGAAGAATAAAATGCCTAGGAAGAAATTTAACCAAAGAGGTGAAAGACCTGTACACTGAAAACTATAAAACACTGTTGAAAGAAACTGAAGAAGATACAAAGAAATGAAAAGATAGTCCATGCTCTTGGATTGGAAGAATTAACATAGGTAAAATGTCCATACTTCCTAAAGCAACCTACAGATTCAATGCAATCCCTGTCAAAGTCCCAAAGACATTTTTCACTCAAATAGAACAAAGAATCCTAAAATTTATATAGAGCAATAAAAGACCCAAAATAGCCAAAGGAATTCTGAGAAAAAAGAACAAAGCTGGAGGTATCACATTCCCTGATTTCAAAATATGCTACAAGGCTGTAGTAATCAAAACAGCATGGTACTGGTAGAAAAACAGACACACAGATCAATGGAATAGAATTTTAAACCCCAGAAATAAAACCACACATCTATAGACAGCTAATCTTCAACAAAGGAGCCAAGAACTTACAAAGGAGAAAGGAAAGTCTCTTCAATAAATGGTGTTGGGAAAAGCGGACAGCCACATGCAAAAGAATGAAAGTAGACCATTATCTTACACCATACCCCCAAATTAACTCAAAATGGATTAAAGACTTGAATCTAAGATCTGAAATCATAAAACTTCTAGATGAAGACATAGGTAGTATGCTCTTCAACATCAGTTTTAGCAGCATATTTTCAAATACCATGTCTAACCAGAGAAGGGAAACAATAGAAAAAATAAACAAATGGGACTACATCAAACTAAAAAGCCTCTGCACAGCAAAGGAAACCATCAATGAAATGAAAAGACAACCTAACAATTGGGAGAAGATATTTGCAAACCATACATCTGATAAGGGGTTAGTACCTAAAATATATAAAGAACTCATACATCTCAACAACAAAAAGACAAAAAAACCCAACTGAAAAATGGGCAACAGATCTGAACAGACATTTTTCCAAAGAAGATATACAGATGGCCAAGAAGCACACGACAACATGTTCAACATCACTCATTACTGGGAAATGCAAATGAAAACTACAATGAGATATCACTTCATGCCCATCAGAATGGCTATCATTAACAAGACAAGAAATAACAAGTGTTGGAGAGGATACGGAACAAAGGGAACACTCATACATTGCTGGTGGGAATCCAAACTGGTGTAGCCACTATGTAAAACAGTATGGAGATTCCTCAAAAAATTAAGAATAGAACTACCATATGATCCAGCTATTCCACTGCTGGCTATTTATCCAAAGAACATGAAAATACGAATGTGCAATGATGTATGAACCCCTGTGTTCATTGCAGCTTTATTCACAATAGCTAAGATTTAGAAACAACCTATGTGCCCATCAAGGGACAAATGGATAAAGAAGATGTGGTATATATACACATTGGAATACTACATGGCTATTAAAAAAAAAGATGAAATCTTGCCATTTGTGGCCACATGGATGGACCCTGAGGGTGTTATGCTAAGTGAAATAAGTCAGAGGGAGAAAGTCAAATACCACATGATCTCACTCCTAAATAGAAGATAAAAACAACAACAACAACAAACAAACACATAGATACAGAGATTAGATTGGTGGTTACCAGAGGGGAGGTGGGGAGGGAGGAGGGCGAAAGGGGTGACTGGCCACATGTGCATCGTGATGGATGGTAATTAGTCTTTGGGTGGTGAACATAATGTAGTCTACACAGAAATAGAAATATAATAATGTATACCTGAAATTTATATAACGTTATAAACCAATGTTACCTCAATAAAAAGAAAATCCAACAGTAAAAAAATAAGCAATCCAATTAGATAAAGGACAAAAGACATTGAGAGACATTTCACTGAAGAGGTTATACTGATGACAAACAAACACATGAAAAGATGTTTAATATCATTAGCTATTAGAGAAATGCAAATTAAAACCACAATGAGATATGACTACACACCTATCAGAATGGTTAAAATAAACAAAAGTGACAACACCAAATGCTGGTGAGAGTACAGAGAAAGTGTATCACTCCATATATCACTAGTGATGATGTAAAATGGTAAACTCTAAAAAACAGTTTTGACAGTTGCATAAAAATTAAGCATGCAACTATCATATGAGCCAGCAATTACACTCCTGGGCATTTATCCCAGAAAAAGGAAAACTTATGTTAACGTGGTACCCTGGATAAATCTCCAAAGAATTATGCTAAGTGAAAAAGATCATCCTAAAAGGTATCTCACACTGTAGGATTCCATTTATTTAAACATTTTGGAAACGATAAAGTTATAGAGATGGAAAACAGATTAGTGATTGCCAATGGTTAAGTCTAAGGGGTGATTGCGTCTATAAAAGAGCAATGAGAGGGATCTTTGTAGTGATGGAAATGTCGTGGATTTTGACAGCATCAAGGTCAATATCTGATTGTGATATTGTACTAAAATTTTGCAAGATATTACCATTGGATATGGTAACTGGGTAAAGGATACATGAAACCTCTCTGTTTTATTTCCTACAACTGGATGTGAATTTATAATTATTTCAAAATAAAAAGTTTAATTAACAAAATGGGATGGTCTTTAAGGAACCTGAATTATAAATGATAATGGTTTCATTTCCCAAGATAAAGCCATTGTGTTAGATAAAAATTATCATTCAAGTCAAGATTAGTGAACATGTATTTTCATATATTGTCTAAAATTTCCCAATCTAATGATTATTATTAGTAGTAGTTTACTCTGTAATAATCTAAATTCATAACATAGTCATGGTAATAGACTTTGCTAGTTTAGTTACAGTTCTTTACTATATATTCTTTCAATGATCCCTGGCCCTGAAAATGTATAAGTGATTATGTACTCTTTTTACTCAATCAGAGAGGAGAGCATTACTGTCCCAGTATATTTTAATATTCCTCCAAGTTTTGTATCTGAACTTTCAAAAGAGTTACCAAAAATAAACTGACAGAACCCAAACAACAACTGGATATTTGGTAGAGAAAGAGGAAAAGGTTGAAAGTGTGAAGATCTATGATACTCTTTCTCCTAAAGAGCTCCAAACATTTCTTTTCATTTTCTAATTTATTATAGCAAACTAGATATCAGCTCTGTTTCATCTACTAATATTTCAGACAGAAAACGTGACTTTGTGTCTCATTGGGCTTCTTGTAAATTAGCTACATGAGCTATAGCTTATAAAATTGATAAATTATAACTCATTTTTAGCTACAGCTAATAAAAACCTATAGCGTTCTTATAGTTTGCAGAAGCACATTACCAACAACTTACTGACTAAAAATGGCTGGTGCTCCTTGAATGTAAATGATCAAGACAAATACCAACCCAGCAATGGAGAGGCATGGGAGAGAACAGGATTTACAAGGAGTTATATCTAAAAAAAAAAAATTGTGCAAAAACATAGGTAAGACTTCAAAAAGGACTGATGGGGAATACCAAGTGGGAGAATTGCAAAAATAACATTCTCACATGTTCCAAAGAAGTAAAATCAAATTCATTTTTGTTTCAAAGCAGTTTTCACAAGAGAACACAAAATTGCCATTTTGACAGACAACATTTATCTAAAGGAATATTATAGATGTCTGCACAAGGCAAAGAAAATGCAAAGGCTTTGGCTACAACCAGAATTTATTTTTCTGTCATCACGAAAATAGTGTCTTTGGAAAAAAATCATTGTGGTAGCATTCAGCCAAATGTGTATTTAAAGATGCCTGTTTTATATATGAACATGCTATAGTCATTTTCTGGTGAAACATGAAAACAGACAACGTTAAGCATATCGAACATTAAGAACAGAAAATGGAGTAATACCTTTGCACACATTTGTAACAAATATTCTCATTATGAATGTTTAAATCCTTTTAAATGATCAGCATATCAGTTGTAAATCAAATATGTTTCTTTCAACATCCCCTTCCCAAGGTCTCGATTCCAAAATTTTATCATGAAGTGCTGTTTTAAATCTTTCTAGTGGGATCAACTAACAAGAAAACTCAGGAATTTTTCATAATGATGCATTATTTTTTCATTTTTATATAAAGTTTTATTCCCTTTATTAGTCAGAGTAGTTCCAATATTGCAAAACTATTTGAAATTTTCTCCATTTTCAAATATCTTTTTCAGATTCTTTTTTACCTTTGGTTTTTTAAATAAGTCAGCATCTGAGCTTCAATGCTCAAGCTTTTGCATATATATTTTTTAAATAACATTATATTTTGCTGAGCAACCTCTAAAAGCAAGTACATAAACCTAATCTATGCATTCTATGAAATTGTACTCAAAATAGCTATAAATACATATAAAGGCTTAATACATAATCAGAGAAAGATAATCTTTTCCAAGTTATCCATTCACATAGACTGACTGAAATACAATAACAATGAACTTTTCATAACTTTTCATAACAATGAAAAGTCCTTTTATTTTTCTCCTTGCTTGAACCTTTCATTGTCCCAACAAAGGGAATATTTTGTATGCTTCTAGTTCTATCCTTTCCTTTTATTTGGAGAACACCTATTGTCACTGAAATCCCCTTAATCATCTTTAATCCAAGTCCTAAAGAACATCAATCGTCAGTTTTCTCTCAAGTTACAGGAAAGGAAAGTAAATTAGACTAGGCTCTCAGCAGGGAAGTACACCATTTTTCAGCTGGTACACACCAATCTCTTACCAAATCCTTCATCCAGTTTTAATATGTATACAGACTCTACTGTGATAGAAGAAATGATGCCGAAAATGAAGTGAAACACCATTTATGAAACACAGTCATTTTATTCACTGGCCAGAAGACAAAGCTCCAAATGGAAGTTTTAAGCTAAGAAGCTCTGCTTCCTAAAATGCTGAGCTTTTCCTTTTCAGTAGGAAACTAAGTTTTCCTACTGAAAGGTAAGTTCAGAACTGAAATTCACTCTTTCTATGGAAAATGCTCAAAGGATAAAGGATGCACACACAGGGAGAAATTGAGCCTGATTATACCCTCTAAAGCGAAAGAGAAAAAAATTCCAAATCCTGCACAAAGAAAGTATGTGGTCAGATAAGTACAACTGCTGGCAAAAACAATTTAATCAACCGTTCTTTTTAAGATGTTTATGTGACTTCTGAGAAACAGGGCACTTTTCTAACAAAGATTAAATTGCTTCCACTGAGTGGTACCAGCTAGTCATATCCTGATGTATCATAGAGAACAGACAGGGACTAAGACCAATACAAAAGAAGGAAGAAAGAAAAGGAAGCATTGCTGATCAAACGGCTAGTTGTTCACAGCAGAGATTTAAAAAAAAAAAAAAAAACCCCTTCTACCTCTAAGCAATAGGATGACTTCTAACAATGCGCAACAAAAACACTGCAGAAAATTGTTTACCTTGAAACAGAAAAACCAGATCATTCATTTCAAAGCAAAACTGCAGTGCACAGCATTCTACGGTAAAACTCAGATAACCACGTAAGCATTAAAGAAGAATTCTTTTGCACAATAGGAAGAAAAAAATATTAGCTAGAGAGTTCTCCTTTTGGCCTACTGAGGCTAAGCATGTATTAAAGGCAAGGGGAGAAGGAAAATTAAAAAGCAGAGACCAGCAGTATTTGACAAGAGCTAAGTTCTTTAATCCAGTTCCTGTAAGATCCCATTTAGATTTCCACGAGACACAAACAGCCTTGGAAATGGTTTTCAAAAATCATTAGGTCTACAAAATTTATGTGCAGCTTGCAAAATTTGCATTGACCAAGTCCATGTGTATCAGCTCACATTTACCTCTTTATCCCTCCTAACCAACTCTAACTTCTATAGTTTCCCATGTAGTTAAAGAATAGTCACATACAGGTAGACAATACATTAAAACAGTTTTATTAGTTCAGCATATACAAAGCATGTCATGTATAAGTACATATACGTGTATACAAATGTGTACATGTATATATACACTGATATATAAGAATTTGTACTCAAAATGCAGCGTAAAATATTACATACATATACAAAATGTGCATAAGATATGGCTATATATGTGTATGTTATACATATGTTTATATATCCATGTATATATATCCAGTTTGTGTGTACACTACCTCTTTACTTGTATATATATGATTATGTGTGTACACGTACATACATATGGAGATAGAGAGAGAGAGACCATGTCCAGTGAATAAGACAAATATGTTTATTTATTTAGGTAAGATGTTCATCACGATTCTCTATAAACAATCATCTTAGCAACATAAACATTTAAATTTTCAAGTGGTAACTATAGATATTTATCCTCTTGCTTCCTAATTGGTTATATATTATAAAGGTTGGAATTATTTATAGATGACTTCTTCCAACACTAAACAATGAAAAATATTAAGATAAAAACAGTAAAAATAGTAAAACAATATTTCGAACTAGATTTGGTTAATTTTTCTGGGTCAATTTTCCTTCTCTCATTCCACTGAGAATAGATACGGTGTACGAAAAAAAGTAAACTTTAACCAGATAGATAGTTATCTGCTACCTTGAGAGATTTTAATGTCAATTTCTTTTCCATCAAAAATTTTCTGTGATCTGAAACTTCTATAAGTGGAAAAGCAATAAAGTAAATAGAATCTCAAAAAAATTTTAGAGCAATAAAAATGAATTTATTACTGATAGATAATGTAAAAGATATATTCCTCAGATTATTTAGGTACATTTAGAATATTAGAATATTAATTTTGAGAGATAGATAATGAAAACCACTATCATCCAAGCGGATGTTGCTGAATTAAGAGAGGAAGATGAAAAATTCTTCAAAATGTTCATTACAAATATTTAAAAATCTCTATGAATACATAAAGGAACCAACCCTGACCAAAAATAAGGTCTAGAATTTGAGGACTGGCTTACCTTGGGCCAGCTAATATCCTAAATACTTTAACTGCATTAACATTTAATTTTCACAAGTTTGTGAGATGCATATTATGTTTAAACTTACTTCAAAAATAAGAAAATTGTGTTATATATATATATGACATAGTTATAGGTAAATCTGTGCCTATATCTATCAAATCCAGATATATTTTCCTGGATTACAAATTAATCACCCTTACTAAGGTAATAAAATGTATTCTTACTCTCTCGTTGCTAAACTTGAATGAACGTGCTAGCGGAGTGTTAGATGCCATATAACTCTCCATCTAAGTGTAGAAGCTGCCTCTGAATTTAGTCTGGACATATTTAGAGTGTACAATTTGATAAATCTGGACATACGTATACACCTGTGAAACCATCGGTGTAGTCAAGGTAATAAACATATCCATCACCTCCAAAAGTTTTGTCATGTCCCTTATAGATTCTCCCTCCCACTCGTTCTTGCCCACTCATGCACAGCCAACTGCTGATTTGCTTTCTGTCACCATTTCATCAGATTTTTAATATTTTTGGTATTCTAACAGGCACATAGTAGTATCTCATTGTGGTTTTAATTTGCATTTCCGAAATGAAAAATGATGCTGAACATCACTTCATATGCATATACGCAATTTGTGTATCTACAAAGTATCAGTTAAAAACTTTTTTCTGCTTTCAATTGTGGTTTTAAATTTTTGTTTTCTTATTATTGAGTTTTATGTGCTTGTGTTTAAGTCTGCTCAGGCTGCTAAACAAAATACCATGCTAAAACAAAATGCCATCGATTTGGTGGCTAAAGCAGAAATTTACTTTTCACAGTTCTAGAGGCTGGGAAGTCCAAGCCCAAGGTTCTGGCAGGGTTTGGTTGCTGGTCAGAACTTTCTTCTTGACTTGCACTTCTCAAGGCCTTTCCTCAGTACACATGCGTGGAGGCAGAGCGAGAACTCTCTTTCTCTTAGATGATCACTAATCTCCACAAGAGGGCTCCACCTTCAGGAACTAATCTAACCTTAATTTCCTTCCAAAGGCCCCACCTCCAAATACTATCAAATTGGAGGTTAGGACTTTAGCATATGAATTTTAGAGGACTCAAATATTCAGTGTATAACAACTTGTGACCAGAATTTTATATATTTATATATGCTGGATACAAGTGCTTTATCAGGTAAATGTTTCTTCCAGTCCATGGCTACTAGTCTTCTCTTCATTTATCAGAGTCTTTTGAAGAGTAGAAGTTATTAAAGTTGATGAAGTCCAAGTTCTAAATTTTTTGATTGATCGTCCTTTTGATGTCATATGCGAGAAATCTTTGCTTAACTGAAAGTCTCAAAAATTTTCTCCTGATCCTTTACATGGACCATCTCTTTATCTATTTAGGACTACTTCAGTTTCTCTTAGCACTGATCTGTAGCTTTTAGTGTGCTGTCTTACACAGCTTTTATCAAATTTCTCTCTATTTCATAGTTTTTGTTACTATTATGTATGATAATTTGTTTCATTTCAATGTCCAATTGTTTGTAATTAACATTTGGTTTGTTGTACATTTGTCTTGTATCCTGCAACCTTCCTAAACTCACTTATTGGTTCCAGTAGCACTTTTGTAGTTTCCGTATTATTTTTCTATACAAATTGTCATTTTCTGCACACATAAGACAAGTTTACTTCTTTATTTCCAATCTGAATGAGATTTATTTGTATTTATTGCTTTCTTGCACTGACTAGAAGTTCCAGTACAATGCTGACAACAAGTGCAGAGCATAGACATACTTGCCTTATTTCTAGTCTCAGGAGGAAAGCAATAGTGTTTCCTCATTAAATATGTTAGTTGTAGGGGTTTTTGTTGACACCCTTTATCAAGTTGAGAAACTTCTCTTTTATTCTTAGTTTGCTAAAACTTTTTTTTTAATGTTTTATTTTTTAATTTTATTTATTTATTTTTTTCCCCCAAAAAATGATGTGTCATAGCTGCACATTCTTCTGGTTGCTGTACGTGGGACGCGACCTCAGCATGGCCAGAGAAGCAGTGCGTCAGTTCACGCCCAGGATCTGAACCTGGGCCGCCAGCAGCGGAGCGCCTGCACTTAACCGCTAAGCCACGGGGCCTGCCCGCTAAAACACTTTTTTAATCATGAAAGGGGTTTTCCTTTATTTTTAGTTTATTTTGTTTTAGTAAAATGCTTTTGCTGCATCTGTTGAGATGATTGTATGGATTTTCTTTTTTGTTAATATAATAAATTACTTTGATTTATTTTCAAATGATAAACTAACCTTGCATGCCTGGGATAAGCTCCACTTGATCATGGTGTATTAGTTTTTTTATATACTGTTGAATTTTATTAGCTAAAATTTTATTAAGACTTTTTTGCATTTGTGTTCATGAGGGATATTGGTTTACACAATTTCTTTCTTGAATTATCTCCATCTCATTTTGGTATCAAAATAATACAGGCTTCATACAAGGAATTGTATTACATTGCTTCCTCTTCAAATTTGGAGGGAAAATTTGGCTAGAATTGGTATTGTTTTGGTAAAATTGTCAAGTGAAGCCATCTGGACCAAGAAGTTTTGTTATTTTTTTTTTTTAAGATTTTAAACTATAAATACAATGTCTCTCATAGAGGTAGGACTATTCAGGTTACTAATTTCTTCTTGAGTGTGCTTTAATAGTTTGTATCCTGCAAGGAATTTGTCCATTTTACAAAAATTTTATATATATTTGGATAAATTTTTTATAATATTCTTGTATAATACGTTTTAATATCTGTAGAATATGTAGTAGTATCACTTCTTTCATTTTTCATATTGATAATTTGTATCTTCTCTCTTTATTTCTTATCAGCCTAGCTAGACAGTTATCAATATTATTGGTTTTTTAAAAGAATCAAGTTTGGGTTTCATTGATTTTTAAAAATTTGTTGTATATGTTTTGTTTTCAGTTTCACTGATTTTCACTCTGATCTTTATCAATTCCATTCTACTACCTATTTTTGTTTCATTTGTTCTTTTTCATGTCACATAAAGTAGAAGCCGAGGTCATTGATTGGAGACCTTTCTTTTTTTCTAATAGATGTTCATTGTTATAAATTTTTCTCTAAGTATTGCTTTACCGGCATCACACAAATTTTGATATATTGTGTTTTCAACTTCATTCTGTTCAAAATATCTTCTAACTCCTCTTTGAGTTCTTCCTTGTCTCATGGGTTAAGGAAAAGGGTGTTACTGAACTTCCAAATATTTGACGATTTTCTGAAATCTCCTGTTCTTGATTTCTAACTTAAGTCTATTACGGTCAGAGAACTTACTTAGTATGACTTGAATTTTAAAAAATCGATTGAGAATTTTTTATAGCCCTAAATATGGCCTATTTGTACATTTTTTTGGCAATTTAAAATGATGTGTAGTCTGCTATTGTTGGGTGGAGTGTTCTATAATATCCATCAGGTCAAGTTGGTTTATAGAGTTATTCAAGTCTATTATAATCTTGCTCATTGACTTTTTATTTCTCTTATTGATTTTTCAGGGAGAGATATTAACAGTCTTTAGTCTTAATTTGCAGATTTGTCTGTTTGTCCTTGCCTTTCTATTAGTTTTTGCTTCATGTACTTTAAAGCTCTATTTGCTACATAAACATTTAGAATTCTTATATCCTCTTATGAAATTACTTTTTTTAAACTCTAGAATATTCTTTATCTTGAAATGTACATTTTCTGATACCAATATAGCCACTCTAGTGTTCATGATTAATGTTAACACTGTCCATATTTTTTTCCTTTTCTTTTACTTTTCACCGATTTATGTTCTTGTATTTAAACTGTATATAGATTGACTATATATAGAGTTGGGTCTTGCATTTCTATTAATCCAACAATCTCTGCCTTTTAATTGAGATGTTCAGAACATTAATATTTAATGTGATTATTGATTTGATTGGTTTTAAATCTATAATCTTTCTATTTATTTATTTTTTTGTCCCATCACTCTTTGTTTCCCTTTTCTGTCTTCTTTTGGATTGTGTAACTTTTATGATTCAATTTTATTGCCTTTGTTTTCTCATTAATTATGAATTTTCATGCTTATTTGTTGCCGTAGGATTTATTGTATACATCTGCAAGTTATCTGAATGCATGTTAAAGTGACATCGTGTTACTTCACATATACATAACAACTTTTCATCAAGGTTGGAAAATTGTGGCCTACTGTTTCTTCAAATATTTTTTCTGCCTCCCCTTCTTTCTCCAGGACTTCAATTATTCATTACACATTAATCTAGGACTAATTGTTCCCTCCCAAAAGACAAAACTTTCCTTAATATTCTAATAAATACTCCATGAAGTAAAAGAATTTTCACTCTGGCTTTGGAGAACAGACACTATTCCCAGCTTAGTATGACTTTGGTTGGCATTCCCTCAGTCCTTCCATGTGATTCTTTCCCAGCCTCAGACATTTTTTCCTCACAAGTAAATGCTGATCTGTACTCAGCTAAATACTCGAGGGAACCCTCTGCAAATCTCCAGAGTTTTCTCTCTATTCTCTCTCCTTTCCCATACTCTGGCCTGTGAACTCCACCTCCCTTGGCTCTGCTCCATAGCCTGGAAATTTTCTCTAGGCATTTACCTGTGGACATGATGGGTATCTCCTTGTTTGTGTCCTATCACTCAGCAATCATTGGCCTTCCTTGTTTGATGTCCAGTGGCTTAAGAATGTTGTTACATGTATTTTTTCCTTTTGTTTTGCTGTTTCAGGAAAGAAGATAAATCCAGTTATTGTACTTCCATCTCTGTTGGAAGCAAAATTAACACATCTGTTTTTGAAGTAATGGAACTTCATTGTATACACCATTTTTCATCTCCCTTTTTACTTTATAAAATTTCTTTGACGTTAAATCATATTTATTAACTATTTTGAGATGATTCTTAAAAGAAACTATTTCTATTCCTTTTGAGAAGAGCATAAATTTGTAAAAAGATAAGTCTTTCAATATGTGTAGCACTTGGGAATAGAAAAATAAAAGATATTAAAAACAAAAACCTATGAAAAAGTCAATGGGCAAACTTTTTACTTTAGTCTACTGAATCATTTCTGAGAGTCACTATGATCAACAAATGCACATCTTTGTCATTTCCATATTCCTTCTGCAGTTAGTAACTTAGCATTTAAGGAGTGGAATTCCTTTTAAGGACAAAACAGATTAGCACACCTATGATTAGCACCTAATTGGAGTTGCACAGACTAAAGATTGAAGAAGCAGTATAGCCTACTATAATATATTTTAGACTTATCTCAAAATGAAAAAGGGCTTTTAAATTTATTACCACTTCTTCCTATGAATTAACAATATGGTATGTTAGAACAGTAAAGATTGTCACTCATTAAATTACCACTCTAAGTGTGGATGATGTGAGAGCAGTTACATTACAGAGAAGATAACTATGTTTATAAGCTATGTTTAAAAATACATTATATATCTAAAGGATTTATTATTGATAATCTTTTTTTTTTTTTTGGTGAGGAAGATTGGCCCTGAGCTAACCTCTGTTGCCAATCTTCCTCTTTTTGCTGAGGAAGATTAGCCCTGAACTAACATCTGTGCCCATCTTCCTCTATTTTATATGTGGGATGCAGCCACAGCATGGCTTGATGAGCAGGACATAGTCTGTGCCTGGGATTTGAATCTGTGAACCCTGGGCCACTGAAGCAGAGCATGCAAACTTAACCACTATGGCACCCAGCCAGCCCCAATGATACTGTTGAAGTCAGAATAATCCAGATTTTCTTTGGAAAAAACATTTATTTAACAAATATCTTTCTATCGTGTATGTATTCTGTCTTAGTTCAGGATGCTATAACAAAATAGCATAGACTAAGTGGCTTATAAACAATAGAAATTTGTTTCTTACAGTTCTGGAGGCTGGTAGTCCAAGATCAGGGTGCCAACAAGGTTGAGTTCTGGTGAAGACCCTCTTCTGGGCTGCAGACTTCTGACTTCTCATTGTATCCTCACATGGTGGAGAGCAGAGAGGCGAAGTAAACTTTTAGTGACTCTTCTAAGGGTACAAATCTCATTCATGAGGCCTCTACCCAAATGACCTTATCTAACCCAATCACCTCCCAAAGTCCCCATCTTCTAATGCCTTTATATTGGGGTGTAGGGTTTCAATGAATGAATTTTGGAGGAACACATTCAGTCCATAACTCTCTATCTATCTATCATCTATCTATCTATCTATCTATCTATCTATCTATCTATCTATCTATCTATCTATCTATCGATCTATCTATCATTTTCTGTGTTTTATGTCAGACTCCCTGGGTTTGAAGCTTATTAACATTACTTATTAGCTGTGTGCCTTAATGGATCTGACAATTTCTTTGTGCTTCTATTTTCTTATTGTAGAATATGAGAAAAATAATCATTCCTCTCATGGAGTAAAGGAGGATAGGGGAGAAAATTTGCCATCCGAAAATATGTGTCTTTGGAATAAGGACTATTTTAGGCTGATTATTTTTACAAAACAGGAGACTCAAGAAGCTTTTCTTTACCTCTCTGTCAACTGCCTAAAAGGATTTAGATAAGGATCCTGTACCAGGAAGAGTGCTATTACCAATGATAACTTTATTTTACATAATAAAGACTTCTCCACATGGCAGGGCAAACATTTGTTTCCCAAACATTTGATCTTTCCATCTCTCTGTGAATTGTCTTTCTCTCCTTTGAAGTCCCAGACTCCTATCCTCTTCTGCTTAGCTCAGGATTCAACTGCTTTACTGTCTTCGGGCCTCATATTCTTATGGAGCCCCTGTATGTACAAAATTAAATTTGATTTTCTCCTGTTACTCTGTCTCATGTCAACATAATTCTTGGATCAGTCAGAATAACCTAGAAGAGTGGAGGAAAAACTTTTCCTCCCCAATAGGAGAAAATCCAGGGAAGCCCATAACATAACGTTTGGCTCTTTTCTTCAGTAAATGTTAGTTATTAACTTCTGTTTCTGCTAAAACCTTGATCTTAATGATTTCTCATTATCTGTGACTTTTCTCTCTGCACTGTGTTAATCCAGAGCTGAAGCACAGGTTTTTGTTTGTTTGTTTGTTTGTTTTACCTTCATTCAACCCCACTTAAAACAAGATGATTTCATATGAGCATACTTTATTAAAGTCTTGAGGAAATAGAAAAGCATTATAGTACAGCACTGCCCAGCAAACATTTTTAAAAATTGAAATATCACTGTTCATAAAAATCTGTAGCTATTGTAGCCTCTGGGAATTTTCACAGGTAGATATTTTAAAGCAACTGCTCAGGTCATCTTCTCTATCTCTCAGCTAACTGTACCCATGTACAAATCCTGTTAAATTCTTATGTAGAGCAGTCTAGCCCCAGCCAACTCTCTCTCCTCAGCCTCATATTCTTGACTAAATAGCTTTATTAGGTGTGTTTCTAAACAATTCTTGAGATGGATTCTGTAATTAGCTTTTAACTAGTTTTTATCATGTAGAAAAGAAGGAAGGAGGAAAGGGAGAGGGAGGGAGACAGAAAAAGGGAAGGAAGAATGGAAGGGAGGGAAGAGAAAGAAGTCTTAAGAAACCAGCCCACTTAGATGTGAACAAGAGCA